>NC_061778.1:9130000-9817500 GCF_022458985.1 Mugil cephalus
TTCGTGTAATCCCAGACACACTCCATAATGCTGAGATCAGGACTCTGTGGGGGCCGTGCCATTAGTTCCAGTACTTCTTGTTCTTCTTTACACTAAAATTAATTAAAATTAATCCTGAATAATGTCCAACTCCATTTGCAGAAATGCAGCCCCAAACATGTGAGGAACCTCCACCATGCTTCACTGTTGCCTGCAGTTGTGCCTCTCTCCAGCCCTTCATTGAACAAACTACTTGCAGCTGTAAACAGATATTTAAAATTCTGACTCATCTGTTCAGCTTGGCCTTGTTTTCATGTTAGAGGGATGGATTTTTGGCTGCCACTCTTCCATGAAGACCACTTCTGGCCAGACTTCTCCACACAGTAGA
Source organism: Mugil cephalus (assembly GCF_022458985.1). Classification (NCBI taxonomy): domain Eukaryota; kingdom Metazoa; phylum Chordata; class Actinopteri; order Mugiliformes; family Mugilidae; genus Mugil; species Mugil cephalus. The sequence continues at coordinate 9,130,368 of NC_061778.1, forward strand.
TGAGTGAACCTGGATCCCACAGGTTGCTGCCAGGTCTGAGCTGATGGCTGATCTTCTGATTTCGAAGGGAAATAAGCTTGATGTGTTTTTCATCTGCTGCACTAAGTTCATTGGCCGACCACTCCGTCTACGGTCCTACAAAATTCATGACTACTAGTGTACCTATAAGGAGTGATGCTGCTGTTGATTTCCCTGATTATGGTCAACATGAGAACAAATGTGGTGGAAGAACACCACTGATGAAGGAACTGTAGGAATATATGATTGACTTATGACCACAGATTTCATTCATTTTCTGTACCTGCTTGTCCTCTGGAGGGTTGCGGGAGGACTCGAGTCGATCCCATCTATGACTGGGTAAGAGGCGGAGTACATCCAGGTCTCCCGTCTATCACAGGGTTAACACTGAGAGACGGACCAATGAACCAATTGGCAAGTCTTTGGACGATGGGAGGATATTGCTGTACCCAGAGAGAACCCACACAGACATGGAGAGAACATGCAAACTCTACACAAAAAGGTTCTGGGTTCAAATCCATCGAAGAATAGGGACCTGCACTTTTGCTATGCGTTGCTGCGGTTTGTTTGTTAAGAAAGAATGTGCGTTAACTTCATAAATGAGTGGGACACATGCAGACTCGCCCGAAAGAAAATGGGCAAAGAAACGAAGCGTTTTTTATTTTTTTTTTTGTTTGTTTTGTTTTGTTCCTAGTGTCATACATCACCGCACACGGTTCATTTCACTGAACATCAATCAAAGTTTGCTTTGAAGATTGTTTGTTTTTTAATGCATTTACTATATTGTGATGTGACAGCAAAAACATATTCATATTAATATTGAGAAATTGATTTCAGTCACATTTCCCAGTCCTCCTCCATCAGCAGCGAGGAAAACAAACAATTCAGCTCGTGGACATCTTCAGTTGTTCACTTTATTAACCTTTTTCTGTGTAGGAGGGAGAGAAGGAGAAAGAAGGGGAGAGAGATGGAAAGAGAGAGTTTTTTCTTCTTTTTTTTTTCAAAGCCGAAAACCAGTTGTTAGCTGAATTAAACAAGTCATGAGGAATTATGCCGGATATCTGAGCCTGAGTTTATTCTTTGATCTCGATTCATGAGATAAGACTGACAGATTATATAGTTATCAAAAGCAGAAAGTCAGCCTTCCCTTATGTTTCAGCTGACTTTGATAGTTTCTTACAAGCACCGTACACCTTCCTAGCATCAACCCAGTACTGAAATACATTAAAAGGTGTTTTTTTGCACTGGGAAAACCTTCCATTCGTGTAATATAAATCAAATTAGTTACTCTACATGTGTGCAAGCGAAGAGAACTATGAAATTCAATTCTGCAGGGTCGGTGACAGCTGTGTCCAGAGGCGTTTCGTTCTTTTTGGATTTTCCATCCGGCCTTTTCTTGTGAACTTGACATCTGCCTCGAAGGAATTTTGTCAAATTTGGCATAAATCTTCTCTTTGAAAGCAATGTCTCAAGATCACCTTGGGAGAATTTCTACAAATTTGGCAGCAGCTTGTATCGGGGGATGAGGTGATTAAAATGTGGTGGTCGAAAGTCACTGTTACTTTTTAACAGGATAAAAATAAGTGATGAACCTTTTATATCTGAAAGGCCAACAGTCAACTTCAAAGTCTTTATGTATATTAGGCACAGAACCACAGGTAGTTCATATTTTCTTGCTAAATGATGGAGTTTGTGGTTTTCTTTCCTTTGGCTCAACAGCTGCTGTTATTAATTCTCCTGCTGGGACCCACTATCCGTTTTATATACACCAATCAGGCATGACATTATGACGAATGGCACGTGAAGGAAATCACATCAACCATCTAGTGACAATACAATGTTCTGCTGGGAAACTTTTGCACCTGCATCATACCAGCAGGGTGCAGCCTGACACAGACACACACAAGAAAAATAAAACATGAAAAACAGCAGAAGGTGTTGACCTGGCTTCCAAATTCACTAGATCCCAAACTGATTAAGTATCTGTGGAATGATCCGGAGGCTCCTCCCCTCAACCCATAGAACCCAAAGACCCCCACTAACAACATCCCGTTGCCAGACACCACAGGACACCCCCAGAAGGCCCATGTCTATTCCCTGATGAGTCCCACCTGTTTTGGAGGAACAATATTAGGAAGGTGGTCATAATGTAACAAAAACCAGAAAATACAGTGAAATCATCAGTTAACCATCAGTTAAATAGAGGAACATGCCGGTCGACTCTGTGGCTGTTCGCCAACACTTGATTCTGTTTGTGATGGAGCTCCATACTGCAGATAATTATAGGGGCAGGGTGTTTTCAGATAAAAGGCAACATTTAATGGGATAGTGGCAGTGTGACTCAATATTTAGCTGCTTCGGGGCAGGTTTCCTGTTTATCTCTGACCTCTTGTGTGCAACTTGCATGTCGCAGTGTCCCAACACTGATGTCAAGGGGACTGGATTAGTGCTCCTATACGTGTTTTAATGATTGTCTGATGTGCTTCAACTCCGCGCCGGATATACCTAGTTTGGTCTTGCAAAGGTGTTCGCCTTTTTACGGCCTTTCATTTAAAATATATTGGCTTTTATTAAAGAGGATGTGATTCAGCCTGGAGGGAAAATTAATGTTAAAGGACACTTCAAGCTTGATTAGAGTTTGTGCACGATTCCTGTGTCCCCTTTCACTGTTTTACACCAGCGTAGACTGAGATTAATTTAAACAGTTGGGTCCAAATATAATTGGAATAAATAACCCAGAGGTATAAGGTGGCACTCTTTAATAATGCTGCAGACATAAATACTGTCCGTGAACTATTCTCATGCGAGGCAGACACACGCTGCTTCTGACCAAACTGAAACTGTATGTGTATTTTTAATTATTTCCAACCCGTACGTGCCATCGTGTAACGGCGATCTCAAGTTGGAAACCGATTACATCTATTGAAAAACTTCCGTTTATCAGATGAGCTTCAATTTTAACGCAGCTGTTTGGTTTCTGTATCCGCAGGCTTTTGATCGGGCGCTGCCTTTGAAATCCATCCTTTAATAACAGTTTTGGTTCATTCAGGACAAGGATATATATATATATATATATATATATATATATATATATATATATATATATATATATATTATATATATATATATATATATATATATATATATATATATATATATATATATATATATATATATATATATATATATATATATACATATATATTATACATATATATACATATTATACAATATATATATTATATACATTTATATATATATATTTATACATATCTATATATATATATAATATACATTATTATATAAATAATATATATATATATATATATATACATATATATATATATATATATATATACACATACGAAGCGTCTGGGTTAAGCTGCTTAGCTGTGATATTGTGATAATACAGGCTTATTAACTGTAAAGAAATTGCAGATTTTTCATATCTAGTTAAAAAAGACGGCATTACTGTGTAATCATGTCGCTGTTACTGTGTTACAAGGTGTGAAAAATGAAGGTGAAAATTAAAGTAACAACGAACCAACGATTTCTGGATTCGTTCTAACACCACCACAGTCTGTTGTGACAAACCAGAAGCATTATGTTTCACTGGTCAACAGTTTCCAGTGATAATGGAATTTAACTGTTATGCTGTATATCATTGTGTAGGCTGTTAGCCAGGAAGCACTGACAGTCTAATTAAAGGGGACCTTTAATTAATGATCTTGTCTGTTTTATTACAAGTGTCATGGTGTGTATAAGTGCAGCCCCTGCAACCCCGGCAGATTTGCACATTGTCAGCATGACAATACAGTCGCTTGGCTATCTTTGGCTATGATCTAAAAACCCAGACGGCGTTTTAATTCATCAGGAAGGGTGGGTTAAAGTTAGACGCCACTGTAGAGCCTTGTTCTCCCTTCAGAAATCCTGACAGAGTGCCGGGGAGGGGGGGGTGATGGGGGGGCTGGTCAGTTTCATTATAATAGACAGCTGAGAAGATTTGGTTTCTGCTGCAGTCACCAGGCAGCTGCAATCAGGAGCACGGCTCTCTCACGCTCTTCCTCAGTAATTAGAAACAGGGAGGATGGAGGGAAGAGCTTTCATTTAACCTTCACAGCTCCTTGTTTTATAAGAAGTGAATTTCCATGGCCTATATGGACAATCCTCTTGCACTACCTGTGTCTTTCTCAGTACGCCGCCGATCCTTATTATTATAAACATTAAAAGCTTTTGTTTCTGGTGGCCTGACAGTGATTACATTTCTAACACTGCAGCACTGCAGCTCTGGATTTGTGAGCCTAGTAAAATAATCACCTGGATTCACTTATGGTTATTAGAAAGATTAGACGTTGGAAGTAGAGTTTAGGATAATGAGTTTTCAGGTGTTCTTATCCACACCACTAGTAATTTTGTATTCCAACTGGGATGCTTGGCTTGCTGCCCTTCACCGCGTGCACCGAGGGAATCCCAAATTCCCGTCGTAAAAGCACAGGAAGCTGTGACCTCTTTTGAAAGACTATGAATCATCCTGTTATCTCCATCTCCTCAGCGGCAGGGACTCTCATTCCAACGTATCGCTGTCGAGTCAGGGCCTGGTAAATGAAGTGGGAAGGCAGTAGTAATGACATTGCAGTGGCATTCCCAGAACTGAATTGACGACTCACATTTGCATGGCCTCAGATATGCAAACAACATAATGGAGCAAAGTCGAGAGAAAGTTGATGCGGGAAGGAGCACAAAAGTTATGCTGATGGAAAGATCTGCTCAGTAATACTGTTTTCAACAGTCCCAGGCTGGGGTAATGAAGCGCAGACACTCATTAGTATGCCCTATGTGTGTTTAGTCAAATTACCTCTTGGCCTTGCTGCTGTGACTCAAAACAACTAGCCCTTCAAGTCAGCTGATTAAATGGAGCAAATCCCTGCGTTGGCTGATTTTCTCCTAATTGGTGGTGAAACCTAAAGCTCAAGTTCACCCTCAAAATATCATTCTTTGGATTCCCATTTAATATGCTCTATATTCAACGTCACCAGGGATCTAATTTGTCTAGGAACTACAATCAATTGGAAAATTTGAAAGGCTGTTGCAAATAAAAAGGGTAAACTTTCTTTTAGGGCGCCTCAACAGTCTTACTTACATTCATTTGAGTAAGCATACGCACGCTGCAGCCTCTCCCCGGGATTTGACTGATAACCCTTAATTGGTTTTACTCTTTCTGGTTGCACATTAGGTTTGTATCGCTTCCGACGTTCATCTAGACTTAATCTGTGATTTAGACCAACGCATATCTGTTACTAAGCGGCCACTGTCAGAACGAATTATTCGAGGAGTTTTAGTTGCGGGTTTTGCCTAAACTTTTGCCTTATAACTGAATAATTACGAAACAGGATTCATTTAGAGTGAAGTCTAATTAATGTTTGTGAGGTAAGTGAGACCTCACAAACATCGGCGACATTTGATTCATAAAAGGATTTTATTCTCCCTCTTCTAATCTGTGTGCAGGAACGGAATGAGTTTCAAAGGTCACTTCCCTTCCTCAGACAGACATAATGGATATGTCACTTCTGTCTGTTTGTCGTGGCTCTGACCGGAATATATACAAGTGTTACACCACACATTAGACCTGTATCCTCAACCATGAAATTATATCCCAGCCCCTTTAAGTAAGGCATTGCAACTGTAATTTATACTTGATAGTTTTACTGTGCTCCTGAAATTGCAGTTTTACTACCCAGAGACAATGAATGTAGTACGGTTGGCGTTTCTTTTTCTTTCTTTCTTTTTTTTTTTTTTTTGCCTGACAAATCACAGGCAACATTGCATGACGGCATCACAGCACAAATTGACGGTCAGAAACATGTCACCAGTAAGCCATTTGCAGGTATAAATGATTGGGTTCATACATGCGCCCAAGGGAAGGGCGCCGTAAATCACAGGCAGTGCTCGAATGCAGCATAATGCCAAATTGAATTCTTCTGCTATAAACAGGTTTAAGCTGGCCTTCTGCCAAAATGCTAAGTAAATCTTGCACGTGCCAAATTATAGTGTTATCCCAACTAGATCTGATATGGCTTATGCTGTGTAAAGACGGCTAATAATAGCTGTTGTAGATGAATTAGAGTTTGTCGAATAATGTGCCGTAAAATCTACAATATGACTCTGTTTCCCAACCTTTTTTTTTTTCCTCTAAAAAAAAAAAAACACCTACAGAATTTGGATTAGGCTGGATTTTCCACTGTTAATGACTGTGACATTTCTAAATGCCTTGTAAAATAGGCCACATTGCCTGCCTTTGAAAAGGGAAGTTGGGACACCTGGTGGTCCAGAGCTGGCCAGGGGCCCGAGAGATAGAGAAAAGGCTAACCTTTTAAAGTAAAATAAGATTAGGTCATTCATCCTTGTCTCGGTATTTCCATTGTACTGTTTTGTGCAGAGAAAAGATGAAATCACAGGAATCTCAGGGCTTCTCACAAAAAAACTCTAATATTAGGTTTTATGCCGCCCATCTTCGACGTATAGCACAATACATATGGAGCAGCAGAATGCTGCAAAGACATACCCACGGCAAAGTGCTCTTTTCTGGCATCATATTGGCCCAGTCATCCTCTGCAGTGCAAGGTCAGTCCTTATCTCAGTTAGCATATTGATTCTGTGAAATCTGGGAAAACTCTCAAAAGCATTTCAGACTTCCCCTTTAGTCATCTACCAGGATTACAGTTGTTCTCTTTCTATCTTTCTATCTGAGTGTTGTAATGGCTCAGCGCAGAAGTCACGGCGTTAATGATTATGGTTCAGATTACTCAGAAAAAATGTGGAGGACTTCCAGACATGATGATTAATACTCCATACCACACCTCAGTGCAGAACAGCAGGAACCATTTAATGTTTCCTTTGACTCAGTATTCCTGTTTCTTCACTTTGATGAGCTACCTTTCAGTGGAAAATGACTCCTGATTAAGCACTGCTAGCGCCCAGAATAAGTGTTGGCAATAATTAGTATTCTCTTGAAGTTAATATTCATAGTATTTAAATAACTCCACTGTGCTAAAATAAAGTACCTGACACTAACACAGAACTAGACTACAAGTGCTTTTTGCAGTCTAGTTTGCTTTTAATTCCCACTCATGTCACTTGGTGACTGCTAGAATAATTATAACCTGACTAAATGCATACTGCTAATCTTATTCTCTGGGGGAGATATGACTCGTGATATGATGATGATGTCTCTTTGATGCATCGAAATGTCTGAGCCTTTTTTCTGAAACTTTGCTATAAAACTTTTTTTTTTCCCACATAACCACACTTGTTGACTTGTTGTCCACTAATATCACTCATCAGGGACACTGAGGTCTATTCCAAGCGTGAGCTGCCATTTCTTATCCCATCATTATCACTTATTAACTATTTTTTGAGTCGGTGAAGTCAGCAGCTTTTCAAAGACTGGTAACCAGGGCACAAGCTCAATTATACTCCCCTGTGGACATGCACATAGACAGCTCTGGACACCACGGACAAGTAGTGGTTCTTAATATACTACTCTCTAGGCTGCTTGGAGGACGGTCGGTGCCCTTGTAAGGTAGCGCTGCAGGTGCAACACATTGGAGGTTGTCTGCACAGGGCCACGCTTTCATCCTTTGATGACAAAACAAACTGTAATCTTTATAAAAAAAAAAAAAGATACCTGGTGCTCTCTGGTTTCAGTTTGTGCTGCAGCTACTATTGGCTAGTAAAGTAAAGATTTTGGTTACATGCAGTAAACACGCCGCACAGAGAGCAAAAGATGAACTCCCTGTCATACACTGTAGGCAAGCAAGCTAACACTCGGCATTTGTCAAGCAAATACCTGAAAGCCGTTGCAGTGGTTTTAAAGTGTTGCCTGGGTGTAAGCTGTGTGGTGAAGACTCAATTTTTGCTTCTTAAGGGGCAGGCAGTCTTGGCTCAGATATGTTATCTGTTATCCAAATATCAGCTGGCTGCACCAAAAGCCCTGAAACGCTGGCCACTGCACCCAGAGGCTAAGTCATCAGACATTACCTACAGGGTTCTTAGATTGCACAGACCCCCGAGAACTTGTGGATACGAAGAGTGTGACATCCACTTAAATTGCTGCATGGGATGGAATTAAAAAAGTATTTTATGCATAATTAAAATGAACTAAATGGAAACTTCCTCAACTTTAAACTTTTTTTCCCCCCCCAGTTGCATTTAAAAGGTACATTTTGAAGCTACAGTTAATGGCAGTAAAAATTCAAATAAAAATCCCAAAAGAGGGAAAAACAGCTTTTGATTCCAAAACTTTATACTTTGAGGAAACCAAAAACAGCCGCGGGGAGTCCTGCTGCATCGGTGAGTCAGACGCATCAGAGCCTCCAGTCTCAGACCTCGTGTCAATCCCATTTAATATTTTCATTAAAGTGATTACACACAGAGGCTTTTATAAGAACTCATGTCATTGTTGTTGCAAATCTAACTCTCTGCCCCCAGGAAATTAACTGGGTGATGTTAACCTTTGGTGTGATAAAGATAAATCCCCAACTTGGGAGATAGTTTTTCTTTTTTTCTCTCTCTCTCTTCTTCATGAGGACACCGTCTTCCTGAAATAGAATGAAGCCTTTTTATCATGCTTCGGTGGTGCCTGAACAGTAAAACAATATTGCAGTTAGTGCTCTGTGGTGCACTTCCACCACCTCTTCCTCTTCGTTTTTTTACATAAAAACTTACTGATTATGTCCACAGTGTGTCTTCAGCTGGAATATCAGACACTCTGCTCTGATCTGGGGCCAGTCAAGTTAGAAAGGAAGTTCTGAGAAAGTGTGAAACCCTCTAACGTGATCGTTATAATCGTTAAAATCACCAACTTCCTTCACTTTTCAGGGAGTTTTAGTCCCTGTTTTCTGCTTAGTTTCTCGTGTGATGCTCAGAGGACTTAGCATTTGTCTTCTCCCAAAATCAGTAATTCTTTTTACATGTTATTTTGTAGTTGATCGCAGGCGGGTGTTATGGCAACCAAATTTATACCTGGTCAATTAGGAGCAACAAGAGGGCAGAATCAAAAGAGTAAAAATGCCAGTAAAGTATAGCAGCAGGAAACCACTCTCCTTCAGGCACTCGAGGCTTTTTATAGTTTAAAAAGCCATAAATCACCAATGTCAAGTGTCTGGTAACACAAACACCAGTCCACATGCTGCGCTCCTTTGCTTTGATGACAATCTCTTCAAAGCAGCACGTTGCGGCTACCTCCCATATAATCTGACCAGCAGATAGCACTTCGGTCTCCTGACGCATTGTTTTGTTGCGTCCGTGTTGAGCCACAACAAAGTTTAAAAGACTCCAGGATTTGCTGAGAAGACTGCACGATCACCAAAGAACGACAATAATGGTCTATGAGAGAAATTATTCAAAGCTTCACCTTAATCATTTAAAATGTCTTTTTGTGTTTTTACCCCTGAAATTAAAAACACAGGGAGCTCATTACAGCGTATATCAACAACATGTGAATCTGTTTAATCGTAATTGAAGTTAAATTATCAGCAGTATAGAGAATTGCAAATGAAATTGTGAATAGCCATTAACACAGAGCCTAAATGGTTTGTGGAAAAACCCAGCTGACATTGTGATTGAGATAAATGTATACTCGCATTGAAATCCTGCTGTTAATTGTGTATTAAAACTATGCCTGATGTAGTCAATTATCCCCGTCATACACATCGAGTGCTCTTGTGAAGGTTAATATACACCGATCAGGTGTAACATTATTACCACCTTCTTAATATTGTGCAGATCTCCCTTGTACCTCTAAAAAAAAGTTGTGACTAATGAGAGAATGGACATGGGACTTCTGTCTTGTGGTGTCTGGCAACAGGATATTGTTAGTGGGGGGATTTGGGTCCTATGTGTTGAGGGGAGGGGCCTCTGTGGATCAGTGGATAAGGAAACAACATGCCATCCCAAACACTGTTTTGTCAGCTACTTTTGTAAATTTGTTCAGAATACTAATTTTGTACATAGTTTGATTACATAGTTTTCCATTTTATTTTACCATATAATACTTTTTTATTATTATTATTCTAATCTAACCTTATTTTATCTTTTACTTTTAAACTTTCAAGAGTGTTTCTTTTATGTGCAACTGAGCTAGTGTGACCAAGTAATTTTCCCTCTTGGATCATTAAAGTCTGTCTAACACCTAACTGATTTTGGTCGGTGTCAGGCTGCATCCTCCTGGGGATGGTTGATGCCATCAAGGAGTGTCATTGCAGTGCAGTGGGGGTGTCTGGTCTGGTCTAGATGGATGCTACATGTTTAAGTAACATGACACGAACGCCAAGTGAAAAGGTTTGCCAGCAGAACATTCAATTGTCACAAGATGGTCAATAGCTGCGTTTCCATTACAGTATTTCGCTTTATAAAAGCGATTTTTCTGAAATTTCAGTTAATGTGTTTCTATTAGTGATGTGCGGATTGATACCAAAATATCGATACTTCCCACACCAGGTCTTTATGCTCTAAAATCAATTCTCAAATCAAAATGTCTTCAGTCATTCGAGGTAATGTAGGGACAGAGTGGAAAGTAGCAAAACTATCAAGTTGTGGCAACGCAACAAACCTTGTGAAACACCTATTTATGATGGTGTGGACAGAAGAGGAGAGCACAGAGTCAAGTTTTCATTTTATAGTAATTTTTAATAGTTAAACAATTTATTTTAATGGTCTTATCATTTTAGTTATTTTTTTTCTGTTTCTTTTATGGTATTACCTCATCTATATAGTAACTGAAGCTGCTACCTCAATATACTTATATACAATATATACAATGAACCCAATATACAGAGTTTAAAACAAATAAATACATTACTCTGATGTCTGAAGCTATGATTTGAAATACACTACTTTTTTAAGGTTTACCAGACACATTAGGGTGTATTTACACAAAGTATCAGATCAGTATCATCAATACCTGTTTGAATTTTACTCTGTATCGGATCGGGATGGAAATCAGTGGTATTGAACTGAAAAGTGTTTTACAAATGAGCTGTATCTCTCGTAAAGTCTCGTCTTGAGATATCCCATAATTCTCTTGCCTCTCGTCATGCGAGACTTCCAATGAACTGGTCACATGACCCCATGAGTCATCTCCATTGATCTTGGCGATGGGGAAATGCAAAAAAAAAAAAACTATTTCCATTGAACTTTTGTGATAAACTTTTATATCAATACAAAAAACATCTCATAAGAGCATGGAAGAGTTTTAGCGATATTTAAGAGGTTTTTCAAAATGTCAGTTTTTTATTGTGATATCTAGACTTTTTTTCTAGTAGTAATAAAAATGCAGCAAATGTCATTCACTTCTCCTTTCAGTGGTCATAATGTTCTGTGCATTTTAGTGCAGTTACTTCTGATGATGATTGCTTGTTTCATCATCAAACGGCACACGAGACACCATTTAAAATCCAATCTTGTAGCAAATCGTTGAGGTTGGCCAGGCCATGCTGACTTTTACCTTTTCATATGCAGTCAATGATTTTTACCTTAGTGCCAGTGTAACCCAGACTGTAAAATAAAGGTTTCCTGTCAGGTTTCTCATTACTACATCACTCTTTAAAATCTGCTAAGGACACCTACGGAAGAATGATAGCTTTTTGCAGCAGCATCTGCAGAGTCTGATAAGCCAAGCCCAGCTGGCGTTAGTGAATCAAGACCCTTGACTATCTCCATAAGCCCTGTTGCAGTGGCCTGTTTCTAGATGTGGGTCTGGATAAGCTGTGGCCCCGCACATCATTGACAGCTTTTAGGCGAGGATAACTGAGGGGATGAAGAAAGAAAATCGGTTATGATACATGTTCCGCGGGTCACCACACAGACCTTGTCCTTCATTCAGCTGCTTTGCGGCGAGCTTCGCGATGTGGCAGTCGGTCTCTCACTGCCACTGCAGCTGCCACATGCCCTCCAGCAGGTGTGATGACAGGACGGTGTAATACAGGATTTTCGGACCGCAAACACTAACTTGTTGAGAACATGACAACGCCGTGTCATATGGTCTCAAACACACTGAGTAACCGGCTTCTGTCTGCTGCTGCATCAGTGTGAGCATCTCACAGAAAATTCACCACAGCTTTCTCACAGCTTCCCCAAACTGCATATAGTTAAAAAAAAAAAAAAAAAAAAGTATAGTTAATTAATAAGTAAAATTTTAATTCTGATTTTATTGGGTCCATTCCTCATGAGTTTTCCCCTCAGTTACAACTGCTGCAATAATTTACATGCAAAAGTTAATAAATTATTCATTTGAGAGGTTTTACTTTAGTAGTAGGGATGCGATGGTGGAAGCAGAAAGTAGGAACATTTGTTTGCATCCTGACTGTTCTGGCTTTAAGTCGCTTAAATACACTCATTAGTGAGGAGAAAAGGGCAGTTTGAGGAAAGATAATGGTTTGCTTTAAAGGTTTAGGCTAGGGTGGATCATTAAATGGCTCCTGAATGTGTCCCAGCTACCTGATAGTATGTTTTTCTTCTTCTTTCTTCCAGGAAGCTGCGAAGGGGCATTACTGAGTGTCCTTGTAAAGAATAATCGTATGTAAATATGTTCCTACCACAAGAATACATTATTTATTGATAAATAGGTGAATTAAAGGCAGAAAATGCTTATTGTATATGAAAAAAAAATAAATAGTAAATAAATAAATAAACAGCACTCCCCCTTCTCTAGCTGTGACCGGCAGGATACGTCTGACATTTGAAAAGGTTGAACTGTACATGACACCTCGGATCAAGTTACGAGAAAGACCTGAAAGTCAAATACCAGCTTTTCTTCTCAATTTGAAACTGGAAAACAGATCAAAAGTTCTTCGATTCTTCTTATGTTGAACTGCATCACGCCACGCAGCTTAAAGTAAGTTTTCCTCTATCTTCACGCAGATTCTGTTTGAAGAAAGTGTGTGATGGAAAAGTTTGTATCTAGGAAAAAAAAAAATAAGGAGGCAGTGGAGATTGGAAAACAACAAAGCAGCTCTCGTCTATATTGCATCTGTATCAGCTGTAACCACAGACTGTGTGTGGTGTTTACTTTTAATATTGCTGGCCTGAATTTTGTTTTCTTTAAGACACATTGTTTTTATTTATTTTTTTTTTAGAGATCAAGGGATTTGTGAAGGACTTGCTGCATTTACTGTTGGTCTTAACAACCTGCAACAAACTGCCACATTCGTACAGATCAAAAAGCGCATTCTTTGCATTGTCCGCTTAGGATGCAATTTGTCCAGCAGAGTAATGTTGAACAATGGCTGTTTGCGAGTGTGTTTGTGTGCCGAGGCGTGGGTGTGTGCATATGTACGCTAATGGGAAGCTAAATCATGATGCCTTATCTTCATCACTGCTCTGTGAATTACCTCAGTGTAATGGCAGTTCAAAGCAACTGTTCCAGCTTTTTCTTTTTTTTTTCTGTCCAGTTAGGCCCTTTGGCTGCACATTGTCTGGTGTAATCTCTGATTTCTGTATGTCCCTCCTATTGAATATCAGATAAAACACACATTTGGCACATTTGTTTGTTTTCTGCTATTCTGAAGCATGCTCCGTTGACAAAACTACATGAGCATCTGCTCTGAAGAATAACAAAGCCAGACTGTGGTAGACTTCGCAAATGATATCCGTGTTTCATCACAAAGAAATTAATGAATATTCATCTGCATATTTCTGCAGTTATTAATAAATCACAGCAGCAGTCACCAGAAGCATCACTTTCGGTAATTGGACTAATGTTTAACATCCGTTTTTGGCGTCTTTGGCCTTTTGTAGTTAATGTGAATGGGGATTTAATGAGATTTCTGTGAATGCTGCAACAGATGACCCTTTGTTTTGTTCACTGGTTGCATTAGTGCATGCATGAGCATCGCTACGTATGCTGCGTTTCAAGGTTACTTCGATACTTAGGAAGAAAGCATTGGATCACAAGTATTGCAGGGAAGCGTTTCACTTCTCTCAAGGGGAATAGGTCAAAAATGAATGTATGAGCTGTGTATTAATCAAACTGATATGAAGGTGCGGATGTAATACAAAGTATAAGATATAGAACAGTGGCTCCCAACACCGTCTTTGGAAACTCTCAATTGGCCTCAAGATCTATCTCAGGTTATATCAAGTGATTAACAGGATAAAAGAGGAGAGAGCCTCTTACACTAGCTGTTAATTAAAAAATAAACCAAAAAATATTAGTGAAATTCAGCAAGTTGTAAAATAAGAGGTGGTAGAAACCTTCACCAGCACACAATGGGCAGATACCAAGGGTAACTTTGACACAGCCGAGGTGGCAGCTAATGAGAACGTCTCGTACCATCCGCAACTTTGCATTCATTGTGCTCATGGCGGACTTGGAGCATCGGGTGATTGAAGGTTGACCGTATTTTCTTTTCCAAGAGAAAGCAGTGACGACAAGAAGAGGGCTATCTCCATTCATGCATTAGGAACATTTCTGTCTTCTGCTTGTTTCGCTCAGAAGCGATTGGGGTGGGAAATGCACAGAGCAGGAGGGTTACCTAGGCAACCAGAGCCTGGAACATCCTCTACCTCAGCCAACCGTCGACTACAATACGATGGGTGAATTGGTTTATATGTGGACGGGACTTCAAAATACAGTGAGACCATATTTGGTAACTAATTCCTACCATTACTATTATGATTACAAAAAAACGAAATGTTGGTTTGCCGCAGAGTAAATCGAAGTGCTACTGACCTCATCGTAACTACTTTGTAAAAGCTGTTCTTAAGACACAGCTTGACTGATGAAAGAAAAAATACAAAAACAAATACTCTGGACATAATGCATAACACACTGGTCGGTATTTTATAAGATATAACAATTTGTGAATACTCCGCTTTATACATAGATGTTGTTCTTGATTGACAGCTGAAAGTGATTTTTTTTTCCTTTGGGGGTCTGTAATGCATAAAATGTTGACCAAACTGATATTTAAGGACTGTTTGTCTGTGTGAAGTGGTGCAGTTATTCATAAAGCTGAATATCATAACTATTACAGCTCGTCTTTTCTTTGGCCTGACAGGAAAATAGGGCCCAGTGCTGCATTTTTGTTAATACAAGTCAGATCAAGAAGGATTCGAGGAACTTATTTTGCCTCGTTTGATAAATATGTAAATACATACACAATATCTCGAATTTCCCCCCTGAGGGCATGAATAAAGTATTTTTCTGTTCTTCTATTCTATTCTCAATACACATGTTAATAGGAATTTCTGAAACTTAAGATTAGGAATGTATGTTGCCTCTGTTGAGAGAACACGTGAATCGGGACGTTTCTGCAAGAGGTCCTGTTGCAGCTCTGATGAAACCAGAGATGGGAGCGAGGGGAGGGGAAGAACAACGTTCTTTGATCTCCATCTACTTGAATGAGCACTGGCATAAATTGCCGCATCCACTATCAGCAGAGAAAATCAAATGAGATCTACAAAGCATGGGCTCGCATTGGTTGACGTGCTGTAACCACTGGCAGGGTCCATTGAGATATCATTACCATCATTGTAGTGGGAAGGCTCAGATAAGACTGACATATGGGCTGCAGATATGCGATAACTGATTGTTTGCGCCCTTCAGATGCACGGTCCTTTTTATTTAGTCTTTTTTTTTTAATTCACTTACCCTCTCTTTTGTGGCAGTGGGAGTTTGGATTAGTGTGACTGCGTAAGTCATGGCTACTGAGGACGTGTCTTGAAGTGGTACTGGTACCAAACATGGACTGTATATATGAAGATGGCCAAATCCTCTGTGGTGTCACCGATAAGTTCTTGAAGAGTGGTTTTGAATCTCAATGTGCTGGCTCCAACGGTCGGGCATTTGGCAGTGTTTCTGGCTTACTCTGCCTCATTGAAAAACAGGCAAAAGAGGTGGAGCGTGAGTGGAGCTGAGATGAGCGGGTGACACATGAGCAGACAGCAAGAGACCTGAGACCGCAGCCACCTTATCATAATTTAAATGGATGAGCAGATGTCATAAACGGGAAATTAATTCTTGAGACCAAACCAGATTTCATTCCGGGCTGTAATCATGTTTATTGCTGCTGTTGGAGATTTCACTGTAGAGATTTGTGATTTGGATTGACCATGGACTGTAGACTGTAGACCACACTGATGGTTGAATCCCAGCAATCTGAGCAGAAAGGGCACTGCCAGGAATTGTGGGCCACATGCAAAAAAAAAAAAAAAAATCACATTCACCCCCTCCATTGTAAAGGCTGAAGGGTTGGTCCGGGTGCCGTTCATTCACTTGAATTTCAATTCAGACCAGAAAATCAATAAAATGGACATTTAAAGACTTTTGTTACTGTTGTGAAAATTTTCAAAAATGTTCATTTTCATGTAGAAAACCAAGGTCAACGAACTGACCATGGTTACTTGCCTTTATGTGGTAAAACTAAGTCCAAGACATTTATGCATAAGAAATACAAGAAAAATAGAGGCGAAAGTAGCATGTATTGTATTACACTAAAAAATAAAATTTTGAACATTAGAACATAACTGCTGATACAGACATGCACATTATAACAACAGCATTTACACATGTACGAATATAGTCTGAACCTCTCAGATGACATCAGGTTCACAACATGGACACTGTGGTCTTCAACACCTGGAACCTCAGCAACTCCCGTATATGGAAGATGACCATTTCTGTCCTTCTGTCCCACTGTCGCGGTCCTACCAGACCGCTTCACAGAGCTGTTGTCAAAGGCAACTGTCAATCATCATGTCACGGCCTGTTTTTATAGCGCCAAAACTAAAATGAAACTTCTCAGAAAATTCAGACACATGCTGAACATACATCAGCGATATATTAACTACCTAAAATGACTGAAACCATTAAAAAATAAAAAATTAGTTTTTTAGTGTTTGAGTTTGGCCCAAGTGCCATCTACTAACTTGTAGCATCCAGCCACCAGGGGGAGCTCTACTTGCTTTGGTTTCACTTTTGAGGAGCTGTCTAGCTCATTGACTGTATAGCTTCTACTTTGTTGTTCTTCTTCTTTTAAACAGTCTATGGGATTGATTCACTTTTGGAGCCAGCCTCATGTGGCCATTAGAGGAACTGATCTCTTTGTATTTCAGCCCAGAAAGTTGCTGTTTAGTGAATATGTCTGAACCATTGGAGCAATCAGTGCTCCTATCAGAGTTTGAACCTCATTTATTTGTGTATTTAATATTCTGTGTTTTAATTTTTCTATGTGATTTTTCTATTTCCACTCTTTCGATCCTGTTTGATCATTGTGTTTACATTCTGTGCACATTAGTTACACTGGGCTTAGCTAAAATGCTAAGCGAAAATGAAGCTGAAAGCCCACTGGCCCTGACTCAGGTGACACCTTTACTACTGGCTAAGTGTCACCTGATACAAGTTACTCAAACGGCTAAATTTTAACCATTACCGTACAGCTTTAAAAATTTACGCACTAAGTGCAACCGAAGCATTGATGGCCCCATTGTCTTCCTGCTGTCGACGTTTAGCAACTCTCTGCTCTGAAGTGTGTGACATATATTTCAGCACACTTTATTGCATTTGATGGGTCCCTTGTTTTGAAGCATCTGTGCACATTTATTGACTCACTGCTCCCAAAGCATGAGGCTGTGTCTCGGTGTTGTTTTTCCCCGTACCAGCTGCATGCATCCAGTCAGTAGATCTCCCACACACTAAATACATCAACCATAAGGCAGCCTTCAATTCTTTCACCCTCTCTGTGAACAACACGTTGAGAAAGAAGGTAATATTAATGGTTTCTGAATTCAGAGGGGGCATTTAGATAAATACACCCAGATCTAATGCCAGTGTTACATAATGGCAGACACTAAACTGTCCAAATAAAAGGTATAAAAGGTCAGGAAGTTTAACAGCAGGTTTATCTACCTTTAACTGTTTCACACATTGTACTATCGCACACTTTTATACATTGTTGGATGACGCACACAAGCCTGGGGCAAATGTACACAGCCACAAACAGATGAACAATGATTTTTTATGAGAAACCCACAATGTGGGCTGCCAGGAGAACTTATTTTTTGTTTGTGCTGTGTCTTGTACAAAAAAAAAAGAAGAAAAAAATCAATTCCAGCCATCGCCTTCCCCTTGTGTGGAGGCCACTAACAGTCGAGGCGAAATTTGGTTAGGGATTCATTTATTCTGCACATCAATAAAATATGTTGCAGGCTTCAAGTAATTATTCGACGCAAACTTTATGACTGTGAGGCAGTAATGCTGTTCTCTAAAGAAAAATGTCTCCGCAGATGTGGTGAGTGTTCAAGGGATCTCATAAAGATTAGATGACGATGCAGGTCTGTTTTAAAGCTCCTCTACGTAAGGAAAATGTGTAACTCACAAAAAAAACTGAGCTGGACTTAACAAATACATAAGAAATTATTTTTAAACCAGTTTATTAATTACACTTAAACTACTGCTGACCTTTGCCTTTAGAGATTAAATGACCCTCATGATTTATTAACGCAACTTGGCCCTTGATATGACCCTGGACACTGAACGACGTCCGTGTTGCGCTGGCGGTGGCAACAGTTTCACAGTGTCTGGTCCTACATTGACATTCTAGTCCTGTAAAAGACACAAACGTGGAGTGGAAAGATAACAAGCTCACTCCTAATCTCCCTAAATGCGTCTGGGGCAGGTGTTTCCTGTTAAATGGGGACAACGCACCAAGATCAAAGCCCGCTGCTTCATACAGTAAATTCTGTCATCTCGCTCTGCATTCAGAGTGGCATGACCTACAAGCTATTTGCCATTTGGAATGGTTAAAAAAAAAAAAAAAAAAAAAGCGATCAAATACAGACGTGTTCACATCTTTAATCTGATACCAGTGTCGGGATTTGACACCAACAAGGTTGTAGGTTTCACTTTGGGTTTGGCCAGATGGGAAGGCTGTGCTGGGCATTTCCATCCCGTCCGTGGATGGAAACATGAGCGACAGCAGCAACAATAAAAGCTCTTAAAAGGTTATCCTTGACTTAAGAAAGGTCAGTGGATGGATGTGTGACGTTTAAAGAGGCGGCTCTAAATTGTATCCATCAGAAAATACAGGGCCTCCATGGAAACAAAATGAAGTGCATTGTTTTCCGTGGTTGACACCTTATCTGCGGCAGCCACAGATCTACTATTTAAGGAGGAATGAGAGCTCTCCTTCTCTCCACTGTTCAGCCTTTAGTGAACTAGAGTGGATGTAACATCTCTGATCAAAAAAGACAAGAAACCAATATTCCTGACCCATTTCAATCCTGCGTTCATCTAATCATGAATGAGGCTCACTGGGTAAACTATCTGGGGATGATAACATTGAAGTCATCCTCGTGAACAGATGGTTTTCTTTTATTCTTGGATTGTTTGTGCTTCTGTTGCAAGAGAAGAATTCAAGGCTCATTTTGTGACTCATGTTTGGTCACATCATTTAACCCAATAAAATGCCTTTGTTACACTGAAGCTCTGCAGCTCCGCTTTGGAGAAGTTTGTCTTTTGTGGATTTTTCTTTTCTTTCTCTCTTTTTTTTTTTTTTATTTCGTAAAGCAAATATCAGAAAATGACTTTTATTCAAAACATCATCCCATGGATATGCAGCATTGTTGAAACGCAGCTTTTGTAATGAGAAAAAGATTTGATTTAGCACAGCAAAAATGACTCCGTTGAGGGGTAATGCAGAACACGCTGCTTTTCCCCAACAAATAAAATTAAATCAGTTGCTCTTTGCTTTACAGAATATGTATAGTAAGCAGCTGTGTTGCTTGGTCTGGAGAGGCAATGTGCTGACGGCACTGGCTTTAAAAATTCAGGTCATATCCCGGCAGACGGCATCTGAAATGCCCAACCATATGATCTTGTCTGCACTGATTACCTGCTGCAGTGTTAAGTGATTACTTCGTTTAATAAGTTGTGTAAAGAGAGGAGTGTGATGTCTGCAGTGGTGGAGCCAACTCTGTCCCTCCTGATGGAGATATCAACACAGCTGTCGCTTTTTACAGCTCTCGTTGCTGGTATCTTTGCTTATTTGCGCCTTGTTTATGAAGCTGTAAACAGATCTGACAGGAGGCGAGAGGTGTGTATGTGTGTCTTTTGGACTGTGTGTGTGTGTGTGTGTGTTTGTGCGCAGGCAGAGCCCAGAATTATGTATGAGTGTCATGGTGGCTGCTCATGGGATCAGAGGATTAAATACTCATTGTTGATAACAGGGTTGACACTTGTTTTTTTTTTTTTTTTTTTTTTCTTTTCGTCCAATTCACAATTCAGTTTGTGATATTTCTGCATGTGTGGGGCGTTTCACTTAAGCAGGTGAGCATCAGCTAACAACATGCGCAGAGAAGATGAATAAAACATCAGTTTATTCAGTGACAGAAGTTTTGGCTGTGAAGAAAAACAAGGTAAAGGCTAGGAGTTTATAATCGGCCTGTGTGCGCATTTAACCACTCGAGATGCGTGCATAACATTAATTAAGCTGCCTTTGATTCTAATGCTTGTTAGAATTTATTGACAAAGGTTTTTTTTGTTTTGTTTTGTTTTGTTTTTGAGAGAGAAATTAGTCCCACATTTATAGACACAAATTGCTGGTTGAACTCCCATAAATAGTCCAATCACAGCTGACTCCCGTCTCAGTTGGAAACGTATTCAGGTGTTGAATAACTTACAATTTTTTAATCATTTATTAAAAAGGAACAAAAGGTTTGATGATTCTGAGAAAGAAGTCGCCACATAAATTAGAGTAAATCCAGTTGTAGTGAACCTTTTGACATGTGGTAATTCTGGCTGCCTTTGTGAGCGTGCAAACTAATCCAGTGGGTTTTTAATTCCACCTTCTTTTTTTTTCCTTCCAATTTTTGATTTCTCTGTGCAACCTTTTTAAACATCTGTCCCTGTGTCACCACATTTTAAAATGTGTTATTTGTGTGTTTAAGTGGAATGTTTTTGCCCTCTCAAACATACTGTAAACAGGCATGTGATTAGTTTTAATTAGTGTAGGTGTTCTCTTTAGAAGAAATTATTGTGAGAGCTTTGATTGAATGACAGACTTTTGAGATGTTTTTGCAGCATTTATGGCAATTAAGTCATGTCGGGCAAATATTCTGCTGTGGCTGAAAAATGGAAGAGAAACAGAACTGTAAACATCACATGTATTACAATTAAACATTAGGGATGTCAGGATCGGCATCAGGGCCAATCAAAGCATTTTCGTAATGGATTGGATCAGAATCAGATTGGATTTGAGCAACTAGCCAAACCATTTGTGATAACAACTTTACGGCTATGTATTATATATATTATTCTATATGTTGATAAAACCCTTCATTTTGAAGTTTGTGTGTTTAGTTTCTTTACCGTTATTTATTATGCACAACTAATAAGGCTTCACTGGTTTATTATTAGCTTGAAGGTACTTCTTTTTTTCTTCATACACTGATTAACTATTTAACTCTCAGTCATATAGAGGGCATTGACCTCACTGCTGTTTGGGACCACGGCCCCCTGACTGGCAAAAACATTGTGAAATGTAGCAGTAAATGCAGCGAGACCAGGAAAAATGTGTTGTTGTTTTTTTTTTTAGATTAAATTAAAGGTTATAGGACTCCACAATGATCCATACGAACTAGTATGAATCTGGAAAAGTGGATTAGCTTCAGTTTCAGTTAGTTTTAGGTCATTTCAGTTATGATAAATGCAGCTAAATAAAAGATGCTAACGCTAAGAGCTTTACTGAGAAGTAACGCTAGCCATGCAACACTGTAGCGTCCAATGGGACGTTAAAAGGATGACGATCAGTTTTCACACATATACTGTTTATTATGTTATTGTTACTTATTATTGGAACTGAAATAGTTACTGTTGGCCATAACTACGCCAAAACAACATCAACAAACGTATCTGACAGCCCTCCAGAACGTAACTGAAGAAGTACCTTAAGGTACGACTTCTTCAAAAAAATACAGCATAAATTAATATTTACCTGACACTAAATGTGAACCACAACACCAGGTTTCTGTGTCTGGATTCCAGTTGTTTTTTTTTTAGTAATGCAGCAATACATTTACTTCTGTTTGCTTTAGCAGATATCTGTAAAAATATATCTCGGACGGCTTTTCAAATCTGTTGGCGCAGTCAATCGCAAAACAGCTCTTCACCTTTTTAAAAAAATAAATAAATTTTAGATGCTATCAAAGCCTAGATTGAAACTAATCTCCATGCTCAACTGTCACTTTTTGCCACTCAGTGGCCGTAACCACGGAGACTTCGCTAGCTGTGACATCACGTACATACCCCTTGGAATGATTCTGAATTTTGATTCATTCAAACACTTGTAGGATGACAAAAGCTTGTTTGCATCACATAGGGATTTTGTATATTTGCAAAACTTTATCTAAACAAATTTAAAAAAATAAAATAAAATCATCTTGCGACTCTAATTAGCTTATTCTGCATAGTAAATGATAAGCCTTTTAAATAAATAAAGACAGAAAAGCCACCCTTGATGTCACCCAAAGGATTCCTGAAGAGCCAGCCTCAAGTTGCCAATTGAGGAAGTGCAGTATGTTGGCTTCATTTTTCATCCCCGGAGGCTGCTGCCAAAATTCTCATTTGCTGGTGTTACTTTCAGGAGAAACTCGCTACATCAATAGCTTTCCAGGATTAATCCATTATTTATGGCAGCGGGAGGGACAGACTACATCCTCTCTGCTCAACTTTGCACTTGCTCAGCCTAATGGAGAGATTACAATTTATTTAACACTTACTGAGCGTTTACTCTCTGTCGTCTCCAAATTAACTGGCGCCGTGTCAAAGAAGTCGTTGTGTAGCTGCACTTTGGTTGCACTTTAAGGTGATGATCAAATAGTGGAACTTACACCTTGTAATGGTTATATTACTGTTTCCATATAAATCAACATGATACAACAACTTTCATATTTAATGGCAGTGTTCGATGTTTTGAGCGAGAACATATCAGAAATATGTGCAGATTGTCGTCATTTCAAGACAAAATGCATAAAATTACTTCATACGTTTACTCGCTTACTTAATTAATTTATACTAATCGTGCTAACAGGTAGGGTGCAGTGGGTGAACTCTGGCAGATTTACTTAATCAGGAGTTAACACGCTGACAAATCGACTGGTTGAAGGGTGGATTTGATTTTTCGGCTGACCAAGACCTTCTTTGGTTGCCCTTTTAATTTTGATCATCAAGCTGCATTAATTACTCCCTGTCGTAATGAACTTTCCGCCACCTCTTCGTTGAAGAGACGAGGACCTCACGCACCAAATAATTCAAGGTTGTTCACGATGCCGTAAACAAGAAACACGAGTTCTAAAGAGTTTTCTGATTCTGAGTGGTTGATTCAGTGCGAGTAAAGCTAATAGATTTTGAAAGTCTGTTATTGCAATGTGCTTAGTTCCATTAAATTGCTTTTAGAATGAATTAACACTGAAGCCTGATATAGGGAAAGAAAGAAAAAAAAAAAAGCTTTTGTGCAGCACGAAGCATCTAAATCTCCTCATCTCTGGGAAATATCCA
The DNA here is from genome assembly GCF_022458985.1 of Mugil cephalus. Taxonomy (NCBI): domain Eukaryota; kingdom Metazoa; phylum Chordata; class Actinopteri; order Mugiliformes; family Mugilidae; genus Mugil; species Mugil cephalus. The sequence goes on from NC_061778.1 coordinate 9,153,937, forward strand.
AAAATGGGTGAACTGAGGTGACAGCTTAGCCAGCTTGTTTACCAGGCAGATGGAAATGCTGCTTTCTATTTATGCCGGGCATGACACACCAACCCCCTGAAGCAACTCAGAGGGTGCGATGGGGAGGGGGCCAGAGAAAAGGAAGTTGCTTGACAGTGATTATTGTATCTTAAGATGAGGGGTGTTGGCATTAAAGCTGTTTCGCTGCAGCAGTTTAGGCCTCTCGCGCACAACTAAACTGCCCTCACTTAGGAGGGGAAGTCCTGACATGCATAGAATCCCTTCTGACAAATTGAGGCCAGTGGGAAATAAAATTGCAGAGGTGGGTACAGAGCTATGACATACTGCAGAGAAGGAAAAAAAAAAATAATAATAAAAAAAAGTGACTGGGCTGCTAACAGTTTTTGTGACCTCACACTGAAGTCCACTCAAGCATCCCTGCCCTGCCTCCCTCCAGACCCTGGATTAGGATCATTGTGAGTCAGGGAGCTCCTGCAGACCTGCCAGAGTTTCTTCACAAATTGACATCAAGACCCTGCCAGGAAATGCGAGGCCCAGACAGCCAACTTTTAACCGATTCGTGCCACTGTGGTAATTGACCTCGACAGCTTATTGGGAAAAAATTAGTGAGAACTTGTATTGAAATCATGTAGAGTGATTATATGCGACACATGTGCCTCACAGGCACCAAACTAATACAGTGAGAAGACTGTCCTTCAGTACTTGCTCAAGGCTGATGCTTATGAACATCTGCCACGCTGAAGCGTCCTTGAGCAAAAGAAAATAATTCTGACCATGAGAAAGCTTAACAGTTTAACAAAAAAGAAGAACTTGAAATAATCTGAATAAAATATTTTGGTTTATTGCGATTCAAATGAATCAGAATGACATAGGTTTCCCCTCCCAGGACAAATGAAATTCTTTGAAGTGAACAACTCAGACATTCAATTAGAAACAGGTGCTCTGACTCTGGGTGGTACAGCAGATAAAATCTACAGGCCTGTGGCGTCCAGCATACTGTGAAAGCTAAAAAAGAAAAAGAAAAAAATACTGTATGCTCAGCTTGATTTAATATTCAAATTGGTCTCCTCCATCAACAGAATTATGCAGCTTGCAAGGAGAGCAATTATTATTGTATAGGTCTGTGTGTGAGCTGTAAAGTGTGAGCCGGTCCGTCAGCTTTGATTGGTGGAGAATCGGGGGAGCACACGCTGTGCAGATTCACAGTGATAGCCCGCGGCGTCTGACAATGTGGTGTTGCCTCTGGTCATGTGAAAAGTTGTGATGGTTCACAGGGCCAATAGAGGAGTGTTGGTGGTGAGATAGCAGGGGATCGTGGAGCGCCTTTCCTGAGGGCAAAAGAGTCTTCTTCCTGAGGATTTGACACCGATGCACCCACATCCCCTTCTACAGAGGATCAGCCCACTGCTGGCGATAAGAATCATCCAACCAGCTGGAATACATGAAAGAAGCGAGACTTATTTCCTGAAGCATCACAGGAAAAAAACAGCTGAAAAATTAATTTTCATTAAGCGTCCTCCTTTTCAAAAATGGACATTCTTGCAAATTATTATTTAACGCTGTGCTGCAACTGCTTTTTTTCTTTTGAGCGTTGTTTTGTTTCAGTCGGTGTTTTATTGGTAGCGACTGGCGCTGGCGATCACACAGCTGTCGTAGGCCAAGATTGTTTCATGCCGTAGTGTTCTTGTGTCAGGTTGCATTTTAGGCCTGTAATATTGATTTTTGAGTGGTGCTCGAGATCACTGGCAGATGGCCACGCTCCCATCATTTTCTCGGGTGTTTAGACAAAGAGTCGGTGTGCAAAGCCTCCATTATTTGTAATTCTATACGTTGGGAGAGCTTGTCAAAGGCAAACCAGAAATCCGGGGTCAAAACTTGGCATAATGTGACATCATACTGAGACAAATTAATAGGCATACACTTTCATATGTATGAAAGATTTTCCAGTTCTCAACCAGCTTTTGCCAAGAGGAGATCCTGTTTTATAGTTAAGCCATTGTGGTGGAGGTTTGTCGCTCACTGGGTTCCTCATCTTGCTGAAATTCAACTTCCCCTACTTTTATCACACTGCACTGGGGTTATTACACTCCACAGTGTGGAGGTCACAGGTCATGTTTTGGAGGGGGTGGTTGCTGACTTCGCCTGATATTCTCTCAGCAAAATTTACTTCAGCTGACCAGCCGATATGGCTTTGTCCCTAAAGAGCAATAAACTAGTCCACAGGACCTTGTTGTTGTTTTTTTTTGGTGATTACTGACGAGTGGAAGTCAGAGGAATATAGACATTTTGTCCACACTGGAACAGACAACAAAAGAGACGTGCACAAACACACACAATGCACAGACAAACACCTGCTCTGATCTCCAGCTGCTTCAGCGTTATCAGAGAGCTGCAGACTTTGTAAGACACTGGGTTGTCAAGCTGAAAAGCAAACAAAAAAAGCAGCATCATTACAGTATTCAGCATCATTATAGGCATGCTAGCTTTTCTGGAAAGGTAACCTTGTTTCTCACAATTACAGGCCACCATGAGCTGCATTAGTCACCTGTTGGTGTTATTTTTACTCGTTGTTCACAAACAGAATAGTCAGTCAACAGTGAGCCACAAACCTGCCTCATAAACAGCCGCAAAGGGAACAGTCCGGGGAGTAAAGAAGGCGACACCCGTGTTTGCCTTTCTCATGTTTGTCCTCAAACACACAGAACTGGTAAACATGAATATGCTATGAGCAATTCACTGATGTCACGTTACATCATTTGCGGCTACTAATGTTTTCAAACAGTTACATCACGGTCTCGTTTGAAACAGCCGGTCTGTGAAAACCTATTTTCTCTCAGAAATCTGAGTTCTTCGCTCAGAATCTGACTTTGCCTGGGTGGTGAAGTGAACATAATGCTAAAGGGAGTACTTTGGTGACATAAGTGCCGCACAGAGGTTTATCCTCTTCACCACAGTGCATGAGATTTTGCTCTTATCACTTTCAAAAGATCTTGACATGCAGACAGTGATGTAGATTACCTACGGGCTGAGGAGCGCTGGCACACGCTGCTAAAACCTACTGAGACAACTATTAAACATCACTAGAGCAAGACGAAATGCAAGACTTTTTATGTATGAAACTGTATAAGAAAAAAAGATGAATGCCATATTTTAGAATATAGGTTTCCGACATGGGGTCTCCGGAGTTACTGCGCGGGGTCACAGAATCTTTGGTTGATGCAACATTTTTATGTATTTTTTTTAATTTTCGCCACAAATATAAGTTTATTTAAATACACATTAAAATTAATCCAGCAGTGCACTGTTTGCACAGAGCGCCAAGTTAGCTCAGACCTGTCAATCAAACCCCTATTGCTGCCAAGCCAATCACGGGGCCGCATATTACACGGTGACTCTGTCATGTTCCTCGCAACTGGCCGAGCGCCTACCAGTCCCCAGGTAAAATCCCAGACGCACACTGCAGTATTAGCCGAAGAGCTAAGCTAACAGTGCAGCTAGCTCCCATCAGCCAACTATTGAGGCCAAAATGGCTTGGTGAGTCCCTGTCTCTACTACATTTAGCTATGTTTAAAATTTAATGTTAAAACTTTTATTTGTCAATTATATATTTTTATTTTAATATATTTATGCACACATACACCAGTTAGGCATGTTTATGTTTACCCCAGTTGCACGGCCCTACTGTTGTGCATGTTTGAAATAAAAAAATAATAATATTTGAACCTGTGTATTATTTGAATAGCTTAATATTAAATGCAAAATGATAATAATAATGTGTATATATGCATAAATAGCAATAGGCAGAGTCTAATATAGAACACATACAGTAGGTAAGTAAGGGGTCCGTATTTAATCTCTCGATCAGTTTGGGGGTCCTTGGCCCGAAAAACGTTGAAGACCCTTGTTTTAGAAGGTTAAACTAGATATGACTGTAATAATGTCATGAAAATAATATCTAGACCAATCACATTCTTTGACTTCCTTGACTAGATTGTAGTTGATTGGCAGGGGAAGTTCAAGGATCACACAGACGGGAAAAAACAAAAAACAAGGGAAGCTACATCAGGCCACCACCTTTTGATTGAGTGAAGTTCCAGTGGCAGTGACTAAACCAGGACTCAAGAGCAAGCAGCATTCTCGCAGGACATCCTTATCTTCCATTCTTTCATTCGTCCAAGGCGATGTTTGAGACGCTGAAATTCAGGGGATTAATGTCCGCCGCGATAACCAACAGGATGTGTTGTTGGACTTGGAGCGGCAATCTGCAGGACTGCTGAACCATGACGCCCTTGCAGAGTATTTCATTTATATTTTAAGGATGAAATAAAAGGAAATAACTGAATCAAATGAATGATAAATGGAAGTACAAGTATAAGAATTATGAAAAAAAATAGATTTAATGTAATTCCAAATGCTGACTCTGTAGGTAAAGTAAGAATTGGGATTGGAGGCGCAGGGAATGCTAACTTTATCCTCTCTGCAAGAGCTGAGGCACTTGATTCATCAAGGAGGGGGGTGAGGCTCCCCTCATCACCGCCAGGTGGATTACATTAAGTTGTCATCCTCTGCAGTGGTTGTGTGCTGTTTGTGTGTTAGTGACTCTCCAGAGAGAAGGAATTCTTTACACAGGCTGGGCTCAATGTGGTTTACTGTGGATATGTAGCTTTCATGTTTGCAACATATTCTCTTACAACATTAACGCTTAACATTTTTCAGGCCGAGGATCCCAAACTAATGAAGAGATCAAGTAGGGACTTCCTACCTACTAAAATCTGTTCTGTATCAAACTAGTGCCATTTATAAATATGCGTTATTATTATCATTTTGCATTCAATATTCAAATAATACACAGGTTCAAATATTATTTATTTTATTCATTCTGCTGATATAGCAGTGTGTCTCTGGATTTCACCTGGGGACAGAATAGGCTCTTCAGTTGCGGGGAACCTGACAGAGTCAGAGTGTAATATGAGGCCCTGTGATTGGCTCAGCAGCGATTGGGGCGGGGCCTACTGTGTACAGGAGGCTTAGATTGACAGGTCTAGTGTGGTGTGCTGTGTAAAACAGTGCGTTGTCGAGACACTTCCTGTATCTCTGAATGAGTGACGTGATGACTGAAAGAAATCATCTTCAGCCTCCATTTATAAAATATGTTGGATTCACATGTAAAGCAAGAAGAGAAATTGTTTTATAAGATGAGGTAACTTCAATTAAAAAGATGTTTTGTATATTTATTTATTCCTATATATATGAAAAGTGACTCTACTGGCTGTATATCAGGGTGGATGAACTCTCCATGGTGTCACCTATGGGATTTCCAAAGAGCAGTTTTGATGTCCTCTGTGATGGGTCTGGATGTCGCCATCTTGGCCCCACCTGGTTCTTTCCTTTTCTCAATATCCATCCTTGTCTGTGCTTTTGCCCTTGTGGACTTGTGAAACATCGTTGCCAATTACCGTTCCAATTTCCAAGTACCTATCTGACCAAGAACAGTCCAAATACCCGGAGGTGTTCTTGCCCCTATGGTTTTGTCTAAGAAGCATTAAGAGGTAACTTGTCAGGACTTGGGGACAGCAAAGTATCCCCATTAAGTCAACGGCCCTACTGCATCCTCCAGAGTTTGTTCTACAGAATCAAACTCGTCATGTCTGAACTGCCAAGTACACTAGTATAAAGTTTGCATACTTGGTATTGATAAACGCCCTCTGACTCTGGAGCGACAACAAGGTGCAACTTAGATGATAATTTCAAGTGACAACCCTCTAGATGTCGGAGATGATTACCTGACCTTTTCATGCTGTATGATTCACAGTGAGTGTAATGAGTGAAGCGGCAAATAGCGCCAGCAAAGCAGTTACATGACATCTCCATCCATTTGTGATGGCAGGATGTTGCCGGTTTGTGCCATCTAAACTAAAGAGAAGTTATGCACACAGAAATAATAACATATCAAACTAAATATTATTTTGGCAGATATATTGAATCAGTGTGACTGTTGGTTGGAGTGCAACAATTTGCAAAATGATAAAAAGGTGAAAGCTATGGATAGTGAGTTGCATAATGGTATCGTTAGAAATAAGCCTTTTAAAAACCATAGTGACAAAGTTGATGTTTTTTGTGGATACACTGGTTGTGAATTTGCATGAATTTTTGTATTTGAAAAGAATACATGGAAAGAAAAAGCAGTCAGTCAGTCCTGGAAATATGAATTTTGTGGCTCTGAGATGATGCTAATTGAAAATTCATGCTGTTGCTGAACTATTAAGAGACAATAAGTAAAATTGTGGTTATGGTGCTGTGCAAAATAAATAAATAAATAAATTGGTGATGATTGAAGCAATTAGTGCCATTTAATTTAATTGTCCACATATTCCTATTTAATTGCTTCCCTCATGCATATCAGCCCATTGGGTCTCAGGCAAGGAATATGTTTACAAACTGTGAATGTCACTGGAGGCTTGTATAAATTGACACTGCGGTGCTTTCCCCATTATAAGACAGGAAAAATATTGCAAACGACTGTAATGTATTAACTTTTATGTGCGACGGGCGTACAGTGTGACGCATTGTCTCCATTTAAACAGTGCAGTTTATCACCTGCCACAAAGTTACACGTTTAAAGTCATCACATACGTGTGTCACGTTTTACATGCAGAAAATAATTAGTGTTACGTGTGGCTCGTGCAGATATTATTTCTTCTAGAAGCAAAAAATAATTGTCTTTCTACAAGCTGATAAAAAAAATTAGATATATATATATATACCTCCAACCTTAATAACACTTTGTTTCCCCTATTTGTAATTTTATGTAATTGTATTTCTTATTTGCACAGTGCAAAGTGCAGTCATTAAAAACTCGTCATGTTTTGCATAGCAAACTGTGCCCTGCTATGCTGTTGACTGCACAAGAAATACAGCGCGGTTCATTAGGAGGTATTTGGCAAAGGGGCACTAGCTTATTTCTAGGATCCACGCAGGCTATAACTATGATAATACCACAGTGGCATCATTTGATAAACTAAACTGCATCATTATAACGTCTCCATGCGCAGACCTGTTTTGTTTATGTGAAACAGAGAAACAGTGAAGACAGTGTTGCAGCAAAGCATTGGGGTTTGTCTTTACTAATCCCTCTGCCAAGATTGTTGATTGCATCCACAATAATCAATGTGACATCTCCAATGAAACTGAAAGTACATGAAAAATAGAAATTCACATAATCTATGAGGGATCCTCAGCCATAATACACTCACCGACCAGATGATAGGATGAGAGATTTTATTTGTCAGGACTTATAATTACATTTTTAAGCAGCTCTAAATCAGGTGTGTCCATGTTTGTGGTTGCAGCTACCTATTGGAAAGAGATCAGGATGAAATATTGGTATTGCTGCTCCAGGCTGAGAAGATGCTTGTTTCAGCATGTTGTGCATGTCACCCTTCCCACCACAGCCCCAATCAATGCTGCCTTGACAAATCTCCCCTACAGTGGGAATCATATTTTTCAAGCGTTTGAAGGGCATTTGCTCACTCCGACCGTCACAGTGACCCAGCTGTGGCTCACATTTACAACCATTTTACACGGCAGGACACATATAATCCAGTCGGTATTCACTGGGTGGAGGATGTTGTATATCTCCATGCTGTACTCCATCTAAACCCTGCATAAGTGATTAGCACATATAGTATATCATCGGCGAGACATCTGACAGATATACTGCCTAGCTCACTTCTGTTCTATTTCATGAATCAAACGGTGGCCATGGAACCACCACATCTGTGCTAATTTATTCTCATCTACATGTATGACTGCATGTATTTATGTAGTCTGACTATGCACTGTGCATCTGCAGGGCTGTGTCAGCACTAGGAGAATGGACTGGCCGCATTCATTATCATTCATGGGTAGGGGCAAGGAACGCTCTGGTTTTTGTTTGTGTTTCTTTAAACTAATCAGTCATCTTGGGCGGTGCAGTGAAGGTGTCCTTGCAAAGTAAAGTCTCAACAAATTTGTTTTGGTGAAACATTTGCATGTAGGGAAGCAAGCACTGTGACTCCCCGCAAACAAAAAACAAGATGCACAATGTGTCGATGTGAGATGCAACTGTTATTGGTAACTTGTTTTTACGAGATAGGAAGCTGTGTACGTAACATGCTTGGCGTACAAGTGGTAACATCAACTCAAGGTTGTGAGAACCCTGCTGTTAGTGTCTAGATCATAGAAAATGTATTAGTATGGACAACGTGTCCCCTCCTCCCGGGGACGGCTGGTATAAATGGGCTAACAGCTAACACAAAAATAACTTAAATAACTTACAACAGATTGTTTGAGGTTTTGGTGAAACCAATGGTACCAACGCCACCAAAAAGTCAAAAGAAAAACATAGAATATCTCTAAATTGACTGACTTTTTTTTACAGCCCCGGCACCCTCATCTGCTTTCATTCATTTAACTCTTTTAAGTGATTGACAGGTGTCGTTTCACGCCCCAACCATTCACTGGTCATTTGGGCAAAATCCAGTCAGCCCTCAGGCCGCTGGTCATTGGTCAAAAGTGCTGCTGGTGTCAGAGTGAGAGGTGGGAGAAGAAGTTCAACTATGGTGGTGATTACTTGACTTTTTATCCATTTTCTTCAATGTCTTTGAAGGAAAATTTGGAAGTTAAGATGTTAGAATTACATACGGCATGGACCCAACAAGGACGTGTGGATTTGAAACATTATTCGAAAAACAAAATTAGAAAACATGGATGTAGCACAAGTCTCATTGGAAACGGTGTTGTCCATGTTACATAAATACTACCATACGGGACATTCGGGTTCAAATCCTGTTCAAAACATACTCGAGATGTAATTTTTTTTGCCATTGTGCGAGGTTGGCTGCCATATTTTCAGTAAGTGAAGATTCTCAGATAAAGTTACATAATTAATTGTTAATATGTCACATATTTTGCATGGAAACACCAACGGAGTCTGTTAAAAATGGCTTTTAGTGAAATGTAATGATTTTCATGTCAGCCTCATGATTAATGATTGAAGAAGTGACTGATTAGAGTAACACTTGCAGCTTACTGAGGGAATAGATCTTTCTAGCATCCTCATTCATCTGGTTTTGGTTTATCATTACATTTGTGTTTTTGTGTATTCATGCTGTGATATTATATTCTACTGCCCCAGGTTAAAACTGCACAATCTTTTCACTTTTCACTCAATAAATTTTCCTTTTGCTGCTGTGTTAACTATTTAATCGGCATTATGCATTTGTTCCTGCCTCCTCATTGTATTGGGAAGACTGACACTATTTTCCCAGGGAGCTTATGACCTATACTGCAGCCACACACCAGGGGGAGCTCTACTTGTTTAGGCTTCACTTTTGTGGAGATGCTCTGCCCTCCAACTTTACAGTCCATGGTCTAGAAGCCACCAAAGGGAATAGTTTAGCAGGCTAACGACCGGGTTACTTAATGGAAGAAATGTAAATGCATAACAAAATAATCAGACCCTTGCAAATATCAACATTTTCCTAAAATTATGAAGAGGACTAAATTACAATAAATTAACTTGCCATCCACTGACATTATTTCTGAAAATCCACAAGCGGGTCACAATTTGTGAACTTTGATGTTACTGTAAATTTTCAGCGACAAGGTTGTGAATGCCACAAGAGGTGGCATTCACAACCTCGATTCGTATAATTGCCTAAGTCATATTTGAACATTTCTGGAAAACTGTTTTTAGGAAGCACGTTGGTATTTTTTATTGAAATTGTAGTAGTAAGTTAAAAAAATGACTTGGGCTGATATCACTGATATTTAAAAAAATGTTACTGTCTGACAAAAAATCTAATCTAAATTCTTTACAGACAAACATTCTTCAAGTGTAGATGGCGAGCTCAGAGATTTTTCTTGGTGTTTCCCATAGTGAATGGGATTTTGAAAATGGTAACCCACAATCAGTGATAGGGCTGGAGAATACCTTATGAAATATTTTCCCAATAGCATTTGTACTCTAACTGTTTACATTCAGTGAGTTCGACTGCTATTTCTTCAACATAGGTCTGATTTGTGCTCCTGTCCTTCACAGCTAAGCAACACTGGCAATGCCATTTGGATTTTATCATGGGTTGTATTGTAGTTCCAGCCGATACAGAGGACAAAATAGCTCTGCACGCTCTGGATTTTCCTCCAATAAATCTGAGTCATTTTGTTGTAAAGAAATTCATCATCAAGGCGTCCGTTGTTACTCTTCTCTCCATCACCCCTAACCACTCAAACTGTTTGATCAGTTCCTAAAGGAGCGACACCAAATCAACATTTTCCCGTAAAATGCGATATTTGTGAGTGGGAGAGTTGGTCTGGCCTCCAGGCTGATGTCGAATATATAAAAAAATGAATGGTAAATGTGCATGTAACTGCAAAAGAATCCAGATATATACAAACATTAAGTAATCCTGGTGGGAAATTGTTAATTAGTTGATTTGAAGATTTAACATTTTCCATATTATTATTATTCATTCATTATTCATTCATTAATTTATTTTTTTACAAATCTACACAAACCTCATGGTTTAGCCTGAGCTGTTTCTAAAGCCCACAGACCCCCAAAAATATGGCTGCACGTCTCTTCACATTTCCTGTATTTTGACAGCTTCTCCTAGTTTTCACTGCTCACTCCGTGCACATGAATGCACCTGAAGTGCAGGCATATGAGTGAATATTAAAAACCCCTTGACCCATGATGATGAGCCAGTGATGTGAACCAGCTTTGATGTTCAATTTTTTTTTTGTTGTGTTGGGGACTTTTCCTCCCTCTATAACATTTGACACATGCTAACCTTCTGACATGAGAAGAACTGAAGCATTAGATTGAAATAGACACAAAGGGACTTTGGCTAGAAAAGGGCAAAATCATTTATTCAGACTCCCTCTTCACGCATTTGGACACATCAGTTCATTATTTAGTATTTCTTTCTCTAAAAAACAAAAATCTACTTCTGCACAACATACCGGATGTTACAGACACACTATGAGGGGCATATAAGTGGCTTTAGGACAAAACGTGAGGCTGTGTGTGTGTGTGTGAGAGAGTGTGTGTGTGTGTGTTTGTAAGGTGTGAGCAAATGTCAGATTGAGAGTACCAGAGGATGGAGAGAGATTTGGAAAAATATATCGACCTTCCTTTCTTATTTAGTTTTTCATTCTTCTCCTCCAATTGCTATTCCACAGCAACAGCAGTAGTTCTCTTTCGAACATTAATTTCAGCGTCTCACTATGGAGAAGCTGTTGTCCTCAGGAGGCCCTATGTTACTACCCCTGACATTACTTGCAGGCAGTAGTGATGGTTGCGTCAAGGTGGTGTCAAGCTTATAGACAACTTCCCGTTTTTTAAGCAGTGTGATGTTTTTTGAGGGTGGGGCATAACTGGATGCCAAATGTGTCAAACACCAGCACTTGTAAACAGTGGTTAGCATATTTCAATGGACTGTTCTGTCACGAATGGATGGGGAAAACACATATTTTAGAGAATATACTAATACACCTACTCTACTCCGAGACCGTGTTATTTTTAAAAAGTTGACTCTGACTGACGGGACTACATTCACTGACCCCTACACTCTCACTCAGTGGATGGACGATTTAACCAAAGGAGGACGCGGAGGAGACAAGTCTGGTCTGTCATTATTAAGGGAAGCCTCTCCAACAAAGATATTACAAGAAGTAAGTGGAACAACTGTGGAGGGTAATATAGTGAATGCAGCTTTTGCTTGGACACCCCTGAAACACACAACTAATGTTGCGCTAGCTCGCCGTTAGCATTAGCTTTAACATGTTACAAAAATCCCCTAAATCAGCATTAACATAACGTAATTTCAGTCATGATTTATTGTGCCCCATAATGTTTTTCAGGCTTAAACTGATGGTGCATTACATATTAATATTATCTGATAAGAAGCGTGCACATTGTTTATTGTCTCACTTCAATCCTTTCTTTTAATTGCCAAAGCCAAAACAAAGTTGCCTATGTCTGGCAGTGACTGGTATGTGATAAAACTTCAAGTTAGTGTTTTTGATTTTTAGGTTTTGTCACCAAAAAGCACTACATTTTCATGGTTGAAAGTGAGTGTTCGCCTCAAGCTTCCCTCTGTTTTGCCTCTAGTTAACGTTGTGATGTCACAGCGACCTAGCCATGAAGGGATCTTTACTCTCCGACTGCTAACACAAGAGCCTAGCTTAAAAATAAGTTCACTAGGCTCTAGCACTTGTTCGTCAGTCACTGCCTAGTCTTAGGAAAATGTACTTTCTTTTTCTTGTAATTGTTTTGTAGATTGTGTTGACATAAATATACACAGAGGTTTTAATGAAGTCTAACAAATGACATGTTTTATAGTCTTATTTGCCCACTTAAATGGTTGACAAAAGCGCTACAATAATATTCATGCACGCACATTCCCAGAAATGTCTCTCAAATGCATGTCACACAAGATTTCAAAATGCTTTCACGTTAAATGTTGTAAATCTAACATCATTCCACTTCACATTAGCGGGAGCATGCTTTTATTTTTCTCTTTGTGACAATTAATTACAGTACACTTGTTGGTAAGCTGGGCTTTACCACTCCCAGGGGAAATTCTTTTTCACAAAAGCGTACATCACCACCTCTACACAACGCCACCCAGAAATGACAGCACGGGATACGCGGGGTACAACACATCACCACACAACACTTAACAGATCAAAACAGATGTCTTCATGAAATCAGAACACGTGGTTCTGCAGCGGCTTCCTCTGATAAGGCCTGCTATTGCTGCAGGTACCAAGCTGTTGGCCAAAGTGAGCCTTACTGCTTCTGATGATATTTTACCTGTGCCAGGAGTACAGTGGAGATTAATGCCCTGTCCGGTTGTGATTATCTAGCGTTGTTAGCATGAGTTTTGTTGAAGAAAAAGGTGGTGCGGTAAGGTGGTTCAACCAATAATTTGGTACAGAAGAAAGAGAGTTGTTGATAGTCTTTGATGGTAAGTGGTATATAGGACTTTTCTACCTATTTGTACACTTTAGTCTCAATGACACTGCAGGCAAGCAGGAAATATGGCTGAGATACTGTGTATAGTCAGTGAAAAGCAGATATTATTCAGTTATAAATCTGACTTCCAAGCGAGAGGTCACATATGATTGCCTGAAGCTAAGATAAGTGAATTCGTTCTTGGTCAGGCAGTAACATAATACAGGAGAAGGGCACATGGTGTCTTCCTGATGCAGAGAAAATACAGATTAAAAAAAAATATTGCACAAAGCCATCACGGTCCTGATGATGAGCTTCTCAGGTGAAATAACATAACATTCTGCTCAGTTCAGGACTGATGCGGTGTCAGTGGCAGTCGGGGAGCAAATGGCACAATTTGGAGTACATTCTGTGATCTGTCGAGACAATCCCCAAAAGATCAGGAAGGCCCAGTGAAATGTTACATCCAGGCTGCTTGGAAATGCTTAAATCTAAAGTAACCATAGTTATGTAACCTTCCTGTGACAAAAAAAAACCCACACTATAGAAGAACCCAGTTCAAGCTCTATAGCACCACAGTGATCGATCAGAGGTGGCAAAGATTAATAAATAGAACAATGTCCTGACCGGAATGTAGGGCAGTGAAGGGAGGGGACGGAAATAAAAGCTCAAACCTGACAGCTAAACCTTTAGGTTCCTCCTGAAAATGATGGTGCAGCTGCACGCAAAGGAAAACACTGAGGCTGCCAGCCAGACTCTTAAACTTTCAAGGTGATACCTGATTCTTTGTATCAGCAGGAAACTGTTGCCAAGGGAACAGAATTACTTGACTGTTGATAAAGAATGTCAGGCAATCAAGAGGGAGCTGGAGGCGCTGAAGCACACTCTGATAGGGCAGCAGCACCTCCACCTTTTTTCCTTTCACTGAGGATGTGGGGAATCTGACAATCCATCAGCTGTTCCGTGAATACTGGTCAGATCTACTATGATCAGCATCCTAGCCTTAACGTCTCCATCCATGCACGGCTGCTCTAGTAGGAGCAATGTAAAGCAAAGACATTCATAATGACAGTCATTACCTGACAAAAATAGACCTTGGAAGGTCACCTGCAAGGCAGAGCCAGTTTTACAGAGAGAGGCAGGCTAACAAATGTCACCGTGAAGCTCTGAAAAGACTTGCACTGGATAGTCGGTTAAACCAAAGATCTATAGCTTGACATTTTTCCCTTTCTTCAGGGTCTGTTGCACAGTTTCAGGGGAGGCTGTCAAATCTCCACACGCGAGCCTCTTGTTTTTATGTAACATACCTAATTTAATGCTACTTGTTTGAAGTGGAAACTCTCTCGTCCACCCTAGTGCACAAGTGAATGTAATCGGACTGAGAAATATTTGGATTTGAGCTGTGTGTTTTAGAGGCTCCTGTATTTTTACTTCCTAGGTATGTTCCACTCCTGGGGCTGAATGTATAAACAATGCATTAAGACAAAAGCCAAGCAGTCTCTATGTCCCACATATCATTTGGCATTTATAAAATGTAAAGTAAGAAAGAGTGCATCTTAGGAATAAACTAAAACCTACATGCACCTGATTGGTTTTTATCCTGCAGCAGGAAAGAAGAGATATGAGAAATGTAATCTCAGCAGAAATATATGTTTGAGGTTGTTCTTTATTTAATTCCTTGCTGTTTCTCTGGATTTATTTTATTCTCTTTATTCTAAAATCAGTTTGATGCCTATACTTGAATCACTGCTCATCTGCGCTGACTGAAATATCCGTAAAGAGGAAAGGTCATGTCAAGACATTCATATAATTTAAATATAGATACAAAGACATTACATATTTTACTAACCAAACCTGTGATTTCGCTCAGCTTTTACTGTTTGAATTTGATTTATCCTGCATGTTTTATTAAGTCTGACATACAAACGTTTCTGTCCATGTTTCATTGTGGCTAATGAGAAGAAGAGAGGTTTTCGATGCAGACGTTTAATTCAACAAGATACTGTTTGAGTTACAGGCGAGTAGTAGATGAACCGATACAGTATGCAACATTAATAATTTGTAGTTATAAGTAATAATGTATTGGATAAAAATGCCAAAATGGTTAAAATCATTGAAACCGACATGTACTGATCTCAAAAAGAAACCCCCTCCTCCCTTTTATGTTTGCCGTCTGTATTTTAATGTATTTTATTCTCTGTTCTGAAAAGTGATGGAAGCACAGAGCAGAGTGTGAGAGCTCACCGCGTACTCATCTGAATCATGCTCAGTTCATAAAACTGTAAGCTGCAAATTGGAAGTAATTATGCTCCACTTACCACAGAATCACCTCTCTGAAGACACTTGCAAGCTCAAATGTTTGAATAACATTTTATTTCCATTTTTGTTTATGTAATTAAAAAATCTAAAATGATAGCCTTACAGTATGTGCAGTGAATGCCCTGGTCTCTTATGTAGTGCTCGGATAGCATGAAAGCGGCTGGAAGGTATTACTAGAAGCAGGAAAAGTAAATAACTCATGAGGATTTTTGGCTCGTCTCAGCATGGAATAAATTGACCGTATGATGCGGAGCCATATTTCTAAGATTCTTGGCAAAACCGATGCAGAAAAATGTCTGTAACAAAACGGCTCTGCCAATTTGCCACAGTGCACCAAATTAATAACCTTGACTATAATGCAGTTGCTCAGAGCTTAGTTAAGAGATTAACAACTTTTGTAACTACATGGGTATTTAACAGCTGAAACTAATGGATACTCTGGTGTATTTTTAGGATATTTTACATATAAAAGATACTGGTTTAGTTAACTGCACTTGAATATTTGCATATTTCATAAAGACTATGTTGTGTATCTGACTGGGACATTGTCACGGCAAACCCCATATGGGTAAATGTCCCTGCGCTCCTTGAGTTTGAACAATTCACCAAGCAATGATTTGACGCTCAAAACTTCCATCACATTTCTGAGAAGGATTTTCACTCCACTTCAGAACCTGGTTGTAGATCAATGCAGTCTCATGGCAGTTTTCAATGGCAAATTCCCCTTCTTCGGGACACTGACCACGACTTTTGTGAAGGGCAGCACCGGCAGGAAAACAGAATGACAAAAGTTCCCCTTAGGAGGTTGGAGGGATGGTGGTGTAATAAGTCATGCACACAGCCTACACCCAGGAGAACGGGGCTCGAGTCCCATGTGGGACTGACATTGTTTTATTTGCACAGTTCTCTCCATCCCAGTTGTCGCTCTGTTGGATTTCAGCAACAAAATCACTCGGTTAAGTCGAGGAAAAGATCATGGTTTGTGATTTGAGACCCAGCCTTGTGTGGGTCCAACATGTGGGTCAGGCGCAATTTGAATCGATTATTTATTATTATTTTACAGAATACGATTTTGTGTCATGATAAAAAAAACAATAATCAAAATTTGTGTCCAAGGACATGAATCAGTTTAATGAAATTTGGTGAATATTTCACAAGCTTCTCTTAGACAGGCCGCACTCTTCAGGGACTTTAGTTGATATTCATTTCTCATCCCGGCATGGGGGTCAGGATCAAGTTCTTCCAGTGGAAAAAAAAAAGGGACACAATTATGTTAAGGACCCTGTAGAGTCATAATGAAATGGAAAATGGAAAATTCCTCAAGATGTCCTAAAATATAACAAACCATGACAAACAGCTGTAGATCAAGGACACGCATAAATGCCTGTCTATATACTTTTCATCACAGTGAATATAAAATTAGCTCATGTAAATGGAAGAATAACACCCTCTGTCCTCTTGATTTTTTTGTTTTTCCTTTTTTGGAATAGCCCTATGGTAAAATGTGTAAAGAACTGTGTCAGTAGAATGTGTTTCACCTTCACATAGCATTGTGCGATGTTGATTATACTGGATCCACTTTAAGCCTTTGAATAAAAAGATATTTTTACCCATGTGTTGGCATTTGCTTCAGTTTCCTTGGCTGTCATTTACTTCAGGAAGAAGAAGCCTCATGAGGAGGCACATGAAGTATTAATTTTCCCGTCATCCTGACCCGCTACAAGGCTCCCATTGTGATTACTTGGCCACTATCACCACTATCACTTCCTACGTTACTGACTTGTCTGTTTGACAGCTCAATTAAATATAGATTCAATTTCAACTCTTGAAACCAAATTAAGCAGTGTTTTTCCCTTCTTTTATTTTTAGGAAACTGATAAATATGAAGTGCTTGGTTTAAAGTTATTACCATATCCATTTGAAGGAGCAAACAATATCTTATCCCATTTTTACATCTCTGAGTTGCATTAACCTTTGCTATGTATTTTCATGCTTCATTTTCATTTTGCCTCCGGGGGGTCTCACATAAAATTTAAATGTTTCCACTCATACTGAGGCAGACGAAAAGCTGCCAAAGCACCTGTTCCCATCTGAAGGTATAATCGGGCTCAGCTGCTTCACATTGCTTTTGATTCTACTGCAGCAATTCTTCCACTGTGGCGGATCCTTTTGGGCCGTGAATGTAACAGGCAAACATGAGACATCAGTTCTCGAGATGGATTCATTGCAGGGAGGAGGTTGGAAAACTGAATGTTGAAGAAGTTCTCACAATTTTTCCATTACAACCTGCTTTCAGTGACTGTCATTTCTGCCTGGTGCAGGATGGAGCGTTCTCTGCACAATAGAAGATGTGTTTGACATTTTGGCAAACATATCTTCTCTCCTTTTTTAGAGTTGGATGAAAGTACTGCTCTCAGAACTATTCCAAAAACATGACGAGTGCTATACCTCAGCCTGGACAAACTGATATATAAGACGGGCTCTGTGGTAGGGAGCTGACATCAGTGGCAGAGGCAAGGACCTTGAACAAACTCATATTCATTATGAACAATGTCAACCACTTTCCACATGACACCATAGTCAGACAGAGAAGCTCGCTCAGTGACAGGCTGCTGTCTCTGTCCTACTCCATGGACAGGTTGAGGAACTGGCTTGTCCTTCAGGCCATAAGACTCTACAACGCCTCCCTGTGAGGAACCAACTGGATTTATACACCCACCAGTCACTTTATTAGGTACACCTTGCTAGTAAAAGGTTGGAAGCCCTTTCGCCTTCAAAACTGCCTTAATTCTTCATGGCATACTTTCAACAAGGTGTTGGAAACATTCCTCAGAGAGTTTGGTCCATATTGGCATGATAGCATGTCACAGTTGCTGCAGATCTGTCGGCTGCACATCCATGATGAGAATCTCCTGTTCTACCACATCCCAAAGGTGCTCTATTGGATTGATATCTGGTGACTGTGGAGGCCATTGGAGTACAGTGAGCTCATTGTCATGTTCCACAAACCAGTTTGAGATGATATGAGCTTTGTGACATGGTGCATTATTCTGCTGGAAGTAGCCATCAGAAGATGTTTACACTGTGGTCGTGGTCCTTGGTTGCAACAAGTGGTTTTCTGAGTTACTGTTGCCTTTGTATTGTCTCCAACCAATCTGCCCATTCTCCTCTGACCTCTCACATCAACAAGGCATTTTCGTCCACACAACTGCCGCTCACTGGATATTTTCTCTTTTTTCGGACCATTCTCTGTAAACCCTAGAGATGGTTGTGCGTGAAAATCCCAGTAGATCAGCAGTTTCTGAAACACTCAGACCAGCCAGTCTGGCACCAACAACTATACCACATTCAAAGTCACCCAAGCCCCATTTCTTCCTCATTCTGATGGTTTGTTTGAACTTCACCAAGTTGTCTTGACCTTTTCTACATGCCTAAATGCAATGAATTGTAGCCATGTGATTGACTGATATTAGCTGATATTAGATATTAGCTATTTGTATTAACAAGCAATTGAACAGGTGTACCTAATAAAGTGGCAACTGAGTGTATTTTTGTTTAATTATTATTTGATTCTATGTGATGAAGCTACTAGACACTGAATTTCCCTCGGGATAGATAAAGTATGCATCTAATCTAATCCAACTTCTATTGTTGTCACTCTTTACATATGTTGCTGAATAGCTGAATTACCACGAGTAAAGATGGGTCAGGGGCAAAATGAGATAGCAATTTAAATATTTTATTGAATCGGACATAGTTTCATTCACACTGCCTATGGCTACCAGACAAATTGAAAAATCACTTAACGATGAGTGGTTTGAATCGAACAAAGAGAATTTACACCCCACCTGCCGTTCCAGTGACTCCAATCTTGGCTGCTCTCCAGAGACCGGTCCTAATCACTCATCACCTCTTAAACTCTCTGACTAGTTCAGTGCTCAAAGCTTGAAGTGGAAGTGGCTGCTGCCAGGGCTCGTCCACCTTTCCAAGTCTGTCTGAACAAATTGGATTGAAAAGGAATGAGTTTGTAATTGTTGCACACTCTCAGAAAAAGTTTCTCGGCTCAGACACTTCACGGAACTGAATCCCTTGAACTAAACAAAGAGGGTAACGTTGGATTGGGTTGCTTCACAAATTTATATTTTATCAGAAAGGTTTTTTTTGCCAATACAGTTGGCTAAAGCAGTTCAACTTTTTGTGCTTGTTCATGCCTTCCTCTACTCTCTATATGCATATTTTACTTTCTGTGTCCCCCTCTGAATTTCCCATTTCAACCTTCAAGAGCGTTTTTTTTTTTTTTTGTCAATTGAAGCAAACACCCTTTGTACCAGCAATCTTCCACACATGGAAAAGGGTTCAGAAAGAATTCTTTCGTTCGTCAAGATCAGATGCAGAACCGATGGCAGCCCTGCCTGAGCCAGACATTGAGCCAATAATTTTGCTGCGTATTAAGTTCTCCCCCTGCAGATGTGTGGTCTGGGAGTGACATCAATTGACTTGAGGCACAAAGAGAACAAAGTGGGACTGTGATGTAAACCTATCGTGCCTCTGACAAATTTCTCTTTAAATAAACCTGGGCTCGTCCCTGAGTCAAATTACGGGCGAACGTGGAGCAAAAATTCTTTTAGCAGTGAAAAAGGTTTTAAAATGTTCAGAGAGGACTATAGTACTGTGAGTCATGTTTCAAATAACTAGTACAGACTGTGCAATGGAGTATAATTATTCTTCTCTTGAACACCATTTGATGGACTTTACACCACTTTAAAGCAAGTTCAGAAATAAACTTATATACTCTGGAACAAAACAGACACTGTCAGACTTGTTCCTATGGAAGGTGAAATTATTTATCAAGGTCCAAATCACTGATCCAAAAGCAGAAACAGTATTATAGTGTGACAGCTATGGTTAAAGCTTACATAGACTTTGATTATCTGGTTGCACATCACTTTGTAGCTAACTTGTCACAAGGGGATGTACCAATTAAGTTAAGTCTGACCTCATTCTTTCTTTTGTGGGAATGTCTGTATGAATATTCTTAGTTTATACTTACCTCTATTTGCACTCGGATATTCGTTGACTCAATGCATTGTGAAACTTATTAGTTAGTTTGAACATTGAAAGGTAAACCACGTGTGTGTAACAAGCTAAATGTTGGTATACAATTTATTACATGCAGACTTATTTAAGTAAATGAGTATGATTTATTGATTTGATATTTATGCCTGTATTTCCACAGCTCCCAACATTATTAAACCTGTGGACAACACTGACATCTCCAGAGTCGTAATGTGATTAAGATATTGACACTCGCTGTTAATGCTCTTGCTCAGCTAAGGCTGAGAGGAAAAGACAGCACAGTAACCCCCCTGTACATTTCCAACCGCTCATGTTTAAAAAGAAAATAACTGATACTGCCACCGGTGCACCTGGGTTCACTTGGTCGTATGAACCAAAGCAAAGGACTGCGTTTCCCTGATGTAAATGCTGGGTTACTGACGTCATGGATAGATCAACTAGAACTAGTCTAACTTGGTACCTACCCAAATCCCATCAGCAAAGTGCCTTTCATCTCTACATTTCCATGGTCTCTTTCCTCCATATTTCTGCTAATGTCGTCCTGCTTTCACATCCCTAAGGACCGTACTGACTAGTCAACTTAAATGCTGTGCTGTGACACTTTAACCATAAGGTCGAATGGTCACCAGTCACATCATGATGATATTGACATCTCCAAGAAGAAAGGTGAGGAGGGTCACTGCAGCAAACTAGCAGAAGCTTGTCAAGTGTGGAAATATTTCACTAAAGTAGTCAGATTTGTAATACAACAAATGTACTACTGCAATGAACTCTCATATGAAAAAACATATCCACTAATGCTAACAGTGGAACAGTCCTAATCCTCTTGACAGCAGTCAATTAACAACTTCACCAAATGCCCTGCTGTAACAGAGACAATGAGGCAGCACATAAACAATTAGCAAGTGAATTTCTTTGTCAAAGTTATTAGAAGTTTAGCTGCTATACACAGAGAGGGCTTCAGAGAAACACCGCATTTATTTTTCAGCTGTGAAGCACTATTAAATAATATATACAGTGCTGATTTATGTAGGATATTATACATACAGCAGACAATATTGATGAGCTCATGTGTTCATGTTCAGTTCTGTTGCGTTCTGTTAGTTGACAGTGTGGTTTTCGTCCTTGATGTCAGTTAATGCACCATGCGAGAGACGGAAATTATGGTAGAGCTGAGAGTTTACAGAGGGAGAGCCGCGTTTTAGAAGTGTCAGACTGGCAGTGTTTAT
Organism: Mugil cephalus; assembly: GCF_022458985.1. Taxonomy (NCBI): domain Eukaryota; kingdom Metazoa; phylum Chordata; class Actinopteri; order Mugiliformes; family Mugilidae; genus Mugil; species Mugil cephalus. The sequence goes on from NC_061778.1 coordinate 9,175,582, forward strand.
GGTGTTGGTGCGGGCTTCGGCCAACAGTAATCCATGTTCAAGCTTCAGTAAACTTACAGAAAAGCCTCTGCAGCTTTGTTTGTGTAGAACGGTACATTATCAATTCAGGTCAAGAATATAGATGTAATTTTTGCAAAGCATTACTTCCTACTGTGTTTTTATGTGTGATGTCATCGGTGACTGGGTTCAGACAGGCAGGAGGCATAAGCGCTGCTTGCTTCCTTTCAGCCCCTATGTTTACCAGCTGGATTGTTCAGACAGAATGCACCAGCTCAGGATCTGCAGCATTAGTTTTGCTGTTGGGTCTGTTTTCTTTGCATGCCTTAAGAAATCTGAAGCTGACACAAAAACAAACAGATACATTTGTTTCAATCAAGTTATGAAAATGGATAAAACAACAACAACAACAAAAAACCAACATGCTTCTTATGCTTGCCAGTCCTTTTGATATTCCTGTCACTGTCCCTGAGTTGTGGCTCCTTTGATCCCCTATAGTAATTTCATGGACATGGGGTGCTGTGAAAAAGTGTTTGTCCCCTTCCTGATTTCTTTCTTTCAAAAATCCAAACGTACATGGCACTGTTGGGAAAAGTGTTTGCTTCCCCTGTTAAAACACAACTTTACTGTGGTTTGTCACACCTGAGTTCAATTTCTCTAGTCACACCCAGGCCTGATTACTGCTACACCTGTTCTCAGTCAAGAAATGTAAGTGACCCAAAATATCCTCAAAAGCTAAACATCATGCTGAGATCCAAAAAAATTCAGGAACAAACGAGAAAGAAAGTAAAATCTATCAGTCTGTAAAAGATTATAAGGCCATTTCTACAGCTTTGGGACTCCAGTAAACCACAGTGAGAGCCATTATCCACAAACAGTGAAAATACGGAACAGTTAGTTTCACAGTTCCTACTTGCTCTTTAAAGTTTTCTTTTGTTTTTACTCCTTTTATTAATACTCATATATTGTTTTCATTGCTTTCCTCATAGGGGCCCTCCACACGGTGCCTACCTGCAGGGGTGCCATCCTAGGGATTGTCGTGGCCTGGATGGTTGGGGGCCCTGCACCAGGGCTTTATGGCCGTTATGTTGCTTTTTTTTTGTACGAAAAGTGCTATATAAATAAAGTTTGACTGATTGATGGTGAACCTTCACCAGGAGTGACTGGCTAACCAAAATTACTCCAAGTTCGCAGTGACGGCTCATCCGAGAGGTCACAAAAGACCCCACAACAACATCCAAAGAACTGCAGGCCTCACTTAACTCAGTTAAGGTCAGTGTTTATGACTCCACCATAAGAAAGAGACTGGACTAATCATGGCAGAGTTATAAGACCAAAACCACTGCTGAGCTAAAAGAAAATAAAGACTCATCTCAGCTTTGGCAGAAAACATCTTGATGATCCCCAAGACTTTTGGGAAAATACTCTGTATTTTCAAAAGACAAAAGTTGAACTTTTGGAAGGTGTATTTGACCTTGTATCTGGCGTAAAAGTAACACCGCATTGCAGGCAAAGAACATCATACCATGGTGGTAGTGTGATGGTCTGGGGCTGTTTTGCTGCTTCAAGACCTGGAAGACTTTTATGATAAATGGAACCGTGAATTCAGTTGTCTACCAAAAAATCCTGAAGAAGAATGTCTGATATCTGTTCATAACTTCAAGCTTAGCCAACTTGGGTTCTGCAGCAGGACAATGATCAAAAACGCACCCGCAGGTCCACCTCTGAATGGCCAGAGAAAAACAAAATAAAGATAAATAAAAATGTGGTTTATGTTCAAAACCCCTCCTATGTGACTGAATTACAACAATTCTGCAAAGATGAGTGCACCCAAATTCCTCCACAGTGCTGTAAAAGACTCACTGCAAGTTATCACAAACGCTTGTTTGCAGTAGTTACCGCTAATAGTGCCCCAAGCAGTTATTAGGTTTAGGGGGGCACTTTATCCACACAGGGCCATGTAGGTTTGGATTTTGTTTTCCCTTATACCTTTAGGAGGTTGTTTCAAAGTTGTACAAAAGGCAAAGGAACAGAGAAATGCACATCTGGAGACAATATCCAGGCTAAAGCTTACGCCATAATTGACATTTCACAGTGCTTCTGCCTCTTGTCTGAACCCGGCGTTGTTTTTCTTATAGTTGTTCCAAACACTACTACTTTGTCTACATCACTATTTCCTACTTTGCTGCAGACACACGTGACTCCTATTTCCTAAAGGGATTTGTCATCTCAACAGAAACAGATGTTGTTTTGTGGAATTTGCAGAAGCAGCACAGACAAATAACCCATGTAACGTAATGGTCGTATTAAAGCAGCTGTGCTGATACACCCACCATCCACCTATGAATACCAAGGACACAGCATTTGGTCAGCTGGGAAAAATAACATGCCACACAGAGATCACATTTCCCTCAAAAGCTGAGTTGTACATTAACGGCAGTTTTGGCTTGTTGCCCTTCTTCACTTTGTCAGCTAAACGTTTAGGGCTATCAAATCACACGTAGCTTTCATTTTCCCCTATCAACGCTTTTCATAACGTTTACAACCGATACAACACTGTCATGGCGTGTAAACAGATTTCACAGTGTCTCTACCATCGTTGGCAGAGTTAATTGCTCAAAAGAGTCCCTATGCAGTCAAACCGAAACAGGATTAGACACCAATTGATCTTCCCCCTCATGCTTCACACAGGCACCCTTTACCACTGAATGTATACTGTAAAAGCACTAACAACCATGGGTCCTAACTGCTATTCACTCTTTTTTTCCCCAAATCTGCAGTCTGGTGAGTATCTCTTACTGAACGTAACTCTAATCTGTCACTGTAATCTGTGAGTGAAACTGAGCGTCTTCTGTTAAGATGCCTTATCTGTTTTTCTTACATGATTTTAAGATCTGCAACACTGTGTTTTTAAAGGACATTTTGTGCATTATGAACATATGCACCGAGAAAGATCAGCGCATTAATATGGATCACAGCCTGGCTGTATTTTACCCAGTAATGCAGTCACTTTACATTTTTTGCCAGTGTATATTCTGTAGACCAGGCTTATTTTGCATGTAACACCAACTGCAGTGAAAGTGTCTGCAAGAGAATCTTTCCAAACAAGGTTATTTGTCTCACAGAGACTGTTTTGAGCTCCGACGATATTGGTCAGGGAAAGCAGCCTCGGTAGCTTGATTCACAGTTGCTGCTGCATAACACTAGGTATTGAATATTGAATGATCAGCCCCTGGGGAAATTAATGGGGTATCACAGCAAACGGGCTCTATCACAAGTCTGGTTAAAATGACAGTGGCAGGGAAGAACGGAAGGAAAGCAGCTTTGGGGTTGAAATCTCTGGGCTTACTTAGTGTTATCTATTGAAGTTGCAGAGCGGCAGGTGCCCAAGGCTTGACTCTCCCTCTCCCTCTTCCTGTGTACACACTTGACTCCTCTGTGGAAAGAGCAACAACAGCTGTTTAACCCGAAGCGCTATTGTCCGACTGAGGGATTTATGGATAAAGAACTGTCAGTGTGGAACAGAGAGAGGTGGAGTCACTGCAGTCTCCGCACTCAGTAGTCCCAATGTAAAACGACAACTATAGAGTCTCAACAGCTGCTCTGAAACTATTCTGCATACCTTGCAAGGTGCCAAACAAAAGCGTGTCCTGTGAGGAAGAAGAGTGAGCTGGATACCAGTAATATTAAACAAGAGTTTCAATGTTGAAAGCTTTTTTCTTTTTTTATGGGGGAACCCTGATACGGCTGCATCCCTGCTGGACACACTGTACTAATGGAGTCCAGCAAAGTGTCAATTATAGCCAAGTCCCAGATCCACTTTAAGTGCCAGATAGAAACAGGACACTGTGTATTTATAATTTTATGTCTCCACTGAGGCCACTAAGAAAACACAGTAGAAGTTGGCAAATGTTGTTCCTTAAAAGAGCACATTCATTGGAAAAATATACTAGAATGATGGTGAAAATGTAATCCTACACATCAGCTGCATAACGTCCGCTTCAATCAAAAATCTGCACAGTAAGGAAGATCTTTGCAGCATGGTCCTTAACAGATAACGTGCTGTCTGTTTTATGTTTTAATCATCATTTCTCTATGCAGGGTACGCTAGTAGCTGATCCAAGACTTAACCATTGATGGTCTGAAGACTTTACAGTGACTTGCTGAGAAACCTTCAAAGGAATAAGTAAAAGGAACATGGGCCAAGAAGCTTGGTTCATACAAAGTGTCAAAAACATTTGCAGGTTACAGAATATTTTCTAACAAAGAAGCTTTGCTGCCCTGCAAGTATTTGGAGGCCCACGGGGACGAGCTTAGAAAGTGGTGAATGTGGTGATGTTTGTGTCCAGTGGGTCTCGACTGTAAAGCTGGATTGATGCTTCTGCATTGAAGGTGAAAGGAAAATTCAACCTCATTCTGTCCCTTAGATGCCATCTACTCTGATGTCTTCTCTCTTTTCTGTGTTGCAGTAAAAGTAACTGAAAATAGCACACGGGTACAAATGCTTAGGTCATCTGTATAGGCTGTTTGTAGGCTTAGTGTAAAGCACTGGCTCATCTTGATCAGTATGCACCACTGCCGTGTTTCCTGACACCAACATGTCAGCTGTTAGGAAAAGAGGACAAGCATTTGCTCTCCTTCTTTTTCCTCATGGTGTAGCTGGACTTGATCTCCTGTCAGTTTGCTGTAATGTGTCAAACATTTGCCTTTTGATGCATCAGATGATGTGATGCACCGTGATGTGGCCAGTGTAGGTAGTATGTAAGTGAATCAGACATCGGGCTCTAAGGACTGGACCTCTGCTTGAACCTCTCCAGCCGTATTCACAATTCCGAGTGTAAAAGCATAAACAAACATGTTGGTCTCTGCAGATGACATATTGGTCATCATCGAACGGCTCAGTTTAATATAGTGTTGCACCATTAACCACAAGTAATGCATAAATCAGAGCCTGACCTGAGGGCTGGCTCACCCCTCTGCCCCACAGTCTTCCCCTGTGATTCAGGCAACTTTGACATTCACCTGTCTGACACTGCGGGCAAAGTAACAGACCAGTAGTTTTAACCTTTACTCCACCAGTGATTTAGCTTGCCTGCTTGCGCTGATAACACACTCTATCAGAGTCAGCCTGCGATGAAGGGATGAGGGTCTCTCTGTGGTGCTGCTGTGCTCAGGTAGGGCCTTTAGTTTACCGCCAACCACGCTCTGTGTGTTAGCTGGCATCCTCCTTTTATCTCAACCTTGGTAGCCTCTATTGCATCCACCCACTGAGCCTTAACACTCATCTATCTGCAGCACAAAACCATAGTGTGGAACCTTGAAACTTGCCTATGCAAACTCACACAGTGACGGCCTCCAGATCCATCTACTCAGGTGTCCTCTCACTGACTCTTAAGCTTGGTTCATCCGCACGGGGGCTCGGTTTGTTTGTACGCCGGCATTTTGATGAGATTACTTGTTAATTTACAGAGAGAGAGAAAAAAAAGCTAGAATGTTTCAGACATATGTTAGACTCTACATTGGCAGCAACTATAGCTCTTGCAACAAAGACACAACGGTCAGCTGCGTGACTTATTTCTTTAGTATGTCTTTCCTGCCATTCAGCACAGACCTTGATATACCCTGCAACTTCTTAGCGGCAATTACAGTGCCATATTTGAGTTTCTGATAATATCTTATAAAACCTAATTAACAGACGGACATTAATAAAGTTCTGAGACTATGTACATATTTCTATGTATATTTCTAAAATACCAATAAATATCAGTTGCATATTCCTGTTAACAAAGAAAAAAGCATTAAATGAACTCGCATAAGGTCCAGAATGTGACTATAAGGGTTTTCAGTCGAGAACTTAAATTACATTAAATCTTTATCTCAAACCAAATTTTTCGTGCAAACATCCGATATAAATATTCATTCATCCCATATGGCATCAATGATTCATTTTGAGTTTGGTACTTGTAAAATCAAGTCTTCAAGTATTTGTGAATGTCGTGTCTACGCGGAGCTTTCCCAATGACGTGGCCTTTTTTACCAGAACAGTCATCACTGAATAATGTGTAGTTCAGGGTTGTGTATTCATCAAAAAAAAAAAAAAAAAAAAAGGTGTTCAGTTGAGTTTTTTTTCTTCCCAGATTATTTCCCACTGACAGATGCTCTCTGAATCTGTGCTTGTGAGTGATTATGTTTGTCAGGACGGTGGTCTGTTTGCCGAGCACTGGAGGGTGAGATTGGGGGAGTGAGAATAGCTTCCAAAGATAGACAGCTGGAGCGCTGTGTTGATTACCACTTCCTCTTCTGTGATTTGAAATGGAATTTTCTTTCAGTAAAAAAAATAAATAAATAAATAAAATAAAGTAAATAAAACTCTCCGGCTATGCGGAGCTCTGGACTGAGCCGTTCATCTCCATGCCAAGACGCTGCAGACGCTTTCACTCATCCCCTGACTTAAGGGTCAGGATGGGACAGAAAAGCATTGTTTTTGCACTGTTGTCCAGATAAAGGATATCACACTAAGCTTGTGTGTGCGTGCAATCAGACTTTGTTGCACTTGCAATTGGAGTAACAAATTGTCTCCCTTGTAATCAGCCTCTCTTTGCCTGCTGTTCTCATCAAAATTCTTTGAATGCTCTGTTGCCATGGCACCTTGAAAAATCTGCTGCTGAGTTTTTTTTTCTTCCTCTTCTTCCTGAGATAGCAATTCAACTACTTTTTGTCTTCACACCTCACAGTCAAAATCACTTTGGATCAATTTGTGACAAAATTAGAACATAATACAAAAACAGATTGTCTGAGAAAAAAAACATACATCGAGAGAATCAAATGAGTAAATGTTGTGCTGCATACCTGCTGCTGGATTTCTGTAATTTAGTTTGAATGCATAAACAAACACCGCGAGAAATATGGGGTTTGAAATTGCTCCCGGCAGGACTGTGGAGACTCCATCAGGGGCCGCGGTTAAAACCGTGGTCACCTCTACTTGGCGTGCACTGTGATCTTGGGGTGCAGGATCTATATGCAGAACAAATATTACAGGTTCTTGATAGAAATGCTCAGTTGAACTCAGTAATCTCTCTCTCAAAAAGCTTTCCTCTGAAGTGCAGTTAAAGTCTGATATACCGTGTGTATCAGAGTTCAGAAACACCTGAGTGATCCGTCACAAGTTCAGCAAAGAGTTCAGCAAATTTGTTTTATTTAAACTAGTGCAGTGTTGGCATTTATGAGCTGCAATAACCAATATTTTACTGTGAATCAGATTAGTATGAGTAATATGAACCCAACTGAGAATTATTGCCTCTCTATAGTCTCTCTCAGTTTAGTGGGCATTTTAACATTTTTCAGCTCGTCGTTTTGGTTCCACATCAAGCCACTTTAATTTTGTGGTTAAGCAGGGAGCAGCGTGTTTTGGAAAAAAAAGGAAGTTTCCCTCATTATACCATGTCTGCACAGCAAAGTTTGGCAGAGCAAGCAACTAGCCTGTGACCAGAGGAGATCCATTAGCAGCTTTGGAGTCTAAAGAGCCTGCGGAAACCAAGCGGCTAACATGAGAACTCTGAAATTATTTTTCTTCTGATTATTATTGTATTTAAACCCTCAGAATGCATGAGGGGGAACCAGTGCCAAGGTACATGCAGTCGATGCAAATTCAACAAAAAATCAATAGCTATAAAAGAATAATACAGTTAGGTGCACAAACGTCTGGATGCTGACTTTATTTTATGTTAATTTGGTGGTTTACCACAAAATACCAGAGTCAGAGTTATATAATTTACACCGATCAGGCAGAACATTATGACTGCCTTTTTGGTTTAGTATCGATCTCCCGTGTGCCTCTACAAAACTGATCAGAGAATGGACATGGGCCTAAGGAGGTGTCCTGTGGTGTCTGGCAAAACACAAAGTTGTTAGTGGGGGGGCTTTGGGTCCTATGGGTTGAAGAGAGGGGTCAGTGTGGATCATCACTCAGTTTGGGACTGAGTGAATTTGGAGGCCAGGTCAACACTTTGTGCTGTTTTTCTTTTCTTTTTGTTTTGTCTTTTTGAGTAAACCGTTTTTGTGTGTCTGTGTCTGTGTCAGGCTGCATCCTGCTGGGGATGGCTGCTGCCATCATGGAGGGTCATTGTTGGTCTAGGCAGGTGTCAGGTCCAAAAGTTTCCCAGCTTAACACTGAATTGTCACAACATGGTCAATGCTATTTATTTCTCCTGTCAGTGGTTTTAATGTTGCGGCTCATAGGTGTATATCGCACGATTTTAATTTTTAATTTGATGTATTCACAGGCAAAGTTTAAGGATGACAACTTTTTTTTTTCTCAAGTCCTCAATTTAAAGCTGTCTGGATTTTAAGTCCAGCTGATTAAACTACTCTAATTTAAGCGTGTTTGTGCTCAGTTCAGTGTTTGAACTGTACATAGCATATATGAACCAACCAACACAACAATGTTAAATGACACAATTAAAATGGCTACTATATCAACATTATGTCTGCATCTTGTTCTGCCACCCCCAAGTGGCCAGAAAATGCTCATGAATATTATTTTACATAAAAGCATCATGACAATATTATTTAAAACTAATGAGAAAAAAAGAATGCATAATAACTTGGTTGAATCTTGAAATTTACATGTCAAAAGATAATAAAACACCTAAGAGGTACGGATTGATACACAAAAATGATTCATAATGTTGCCAGTCACAGTCCACAGTGTGGATTTCTAAGTTTAAAATCGTTGAATTTCGTGACTAATATTTAACTGACTTTCACAGGTCCTTGCTTGCACTCAACAGCCAGAGATCTGACATGTATCCTTATGTTCAAAGAGTAAAAAAAGGTGAAGATCAAATGAATCCAAAGGAATGAAACGTTCCAGCTGCTCTTGAAGAACAACAGGCAAAGCTTTAATGCCAAAAACCCACAGTCTGAGCCTCCATCAGGGTTACGTGGTAATTTGCAGTCAACCATAAACATATTCAGTCAACATCCGAAATGCCTATAGCCCTAATTGACCATATACAAGGAACACAGAAAACATTTCGAGGACTGCAGGCATGCAGAGATTCATTAACTGTAAAACAACAGCTGTGATGGATGATTTCATGCCCTCATGGAAAGTGAAACAGAGTGCTCTTTGAAATACTGAACCACTGAGTGCAGCAGCTCCATTAAAAGAGAGGGTGTCAAAAATCATGTAGAAAGCCGCTTTAAAGAGGCCAGACATCTCATGTCTGTTTTTTTTTTTTTTTTTTTTTTTTGCCATTGAAACTGTGTATTTTTGTCCAGAAGGATGTGATTTAAACTTCATTACCAACAAAAAAAAGAAAAAAGAGGGAGACCTCTTGGAGCTTTCCTTTTTGCAAGTTTTAACTCAAGATGTTGTTTTTCATATACTAGACATTATCTTGTGACAGTGATGACTGTTTTTGCGGCCCCGACACATTCATGTTGACTCTTAAAGCTTTTGTCTTTGTTGCTAAAGAGCGGCAGTATTCATTTTGGCTGGAAACACAAACTCAGGGCTTGTGAGTGAACTGTGTCTCACACTTCCCCAGATGGTCGCTGTCTGTCTTTAAGGTGTACCACACTAGGGTATACTGAAGAGTCCTTAAAGCAGCTAAGTAGTACTTGTTTTGTTTAGAGAAGGACAGGCCACGGCTGACATACGTATGTGAATTAAACATGCAGGCATGATGGCACCATTGCCATGGGTAACTAATAGAAGTGGAATAATGTATAACATTTGTGTCTTTGTGAGTCGGGTAACATAATAATAAAAGCAACCCATTATTCAAGCAGAACCAACAGCAATTGCAGGAGGGATGTCTGCCATACATATTCCATATGATATAGACGGTACAAATCATTTTATTGTAACCCTCAAGATGAGCATTGTTCCACACAGATCTGAAGACAAGCATGCTTGAATAAATGAAAGCAGCACAGAGAGCTCTACATGCATATATGTATACAGTATGTACCACACACAGGCTGACCTCTGCTGCATCAGAGGCCTCCTGCGGATGCCGGATTTTACCTTGTTAAAAAAAAAAAATGCTCTTGAGCCAATTAAGGACTGTCTCACGTCTTCGCTGCATTGTATGATGAGAACATGTTTTTACAGCACATAAATGGGATTTTTTGAGCGAATGTTCAGGTTGTTTCTGTTTAAAGAGGACAGCTCTAATCTGTCACAAAGAGCTGTATGCACTGACATTTTATTGCCACTGCACGAATTCTAATCCCAGTTCAAGGTTACACAAACACTACCAGCTTTCATTGACCGGCTGAACTGTTGGAGAGTCACATTATTGTTCCTTTGGGCTCAACCAGGGGAGAAGAAATTAGGAATTTTACTGTCCTTAATGGAAATTGATCCAAGCAATTTGTTAAAACGGCGACACGGGCAACTGTGTCGTGTCAAAAATGACATTTAGTGATGTGGACATAAAGTACGAAGCCTGCTTTCTTGAAGCTAAACAGAGCAACCTCAATATGTAATACGTTCCAGGTCATTAAACACACGCTCTGAGGGTGTTAGTGGCCGGGTGGTGTATACGGGAGGTGAGACCCCCTCTCTCACCTTTTGCATTTTAGGGAAGGCAAGTTTTCCCGATTTGAGTGGATGGACCGGGATCACACTGACCTAATCTGCTATTATCCTTTCAAAGACCAGTGTGCAGTAATTTCATCACTTTGGCGAGTGGAGACCGTTAAGATGGACAATATCTCAATAACATACTAATCAATCACTTTTAGAGTGCATTACTGTGAGAGGGAGCTTTGCCCCACAGAGTGCTGCCTGATATAAATAGCAGATTGGCTTCCTCCGTGGCTCTTTTTCAATTTCCATCAGTATTCGCTGCATGTATCTCATGCTGCTCACCCGCCTCATGAACACACACTCCCATTCAGATCGCAGCAATCACATAATGAAACTTAAATTCTGCAGCACGTCCTGCGGCACAATCATATTTTGAAGGATTGGCATCTGTTCAGAAGGCGCAAAACTACTTTCAGGATGCATTTGAGTGTAACTTCACATGGTTCCAGCCTTTTTAAAGAGAACTGTGCAGTAAATAGTTGTTGAGTTACACTTAAGTAGGTCTGCTTTGATGTGTATTTTGAGAAATATTGCCCTTTGACAGAGGGAGCGCTGTTTGCCAGTGCGTGTGGCTCCCGAAGAGAGTTAGCCACATCTTGCTAATCCATCTAAAATGCCCAGGAGGTGCCCCACCCATTCTGAACTGCCCTTTAATTACAACAGACTGCTGCTCTTGTAGAACCGCCCGTGCATCAGATAACTATGACACCTGTCATGTTACACTAGCAAAACAAAGATGATGTGAAACAAAAAGAGGATGTATTTATTGCAAGAGAATGACTAAGATAAAGACATACTGCTATAAAGCCTTAATGTTCTTCTAATGTTCCTTTTCAGTGCATTAATGTCTCTATGAAAATGAACTTTGCTATCTATGGTAGTTTTATTTCTTATCATTTCTACTTTTTTATAGTCTCACATTTGGGACCTGTTATGTCTGATACTTTCGCTGTGTCTTAAATTTTCTCATGAGCTGAGGTACTTTTTATGGCCTATTAATTTAGCTGACAGAAGACATTTAAATCTGCTGTATTTTAAAGGTGAATTTGTAAGTCCGCATTCTGAGCTCCGGCACATCTCCGGTCCTCAATATCCACCATTTGGTGTACACACAAAGCCGGTCTGTTCAGTATGTGTGATGCTCCTGCAGCCAAATCAGTGGGATTTGATGGGATTTGTCAAGCAAACCAGAATTCCCTTTCTCATCACATGTCCCGTTGCCTCTGCGCAAGCAGACAGTTCACTTGGGGATGAATGTGCACAGAAAAGGACGTTCAAAACATGTTTGCGAACACTGGCGTTATGGTGGAGAAGAGGTTCTTTCTTTGGCAACTTCGAAAGGATTAAGCATTGTTTTTGTTTCTCTGGCAGTAGGGTATTCATGTTTATCGATTTATTCATTTTCCCATAGGCTTGAGATCTCATTTTGTGTTCTGGGCTAAGAGGAGTGTGCGTCCCAAAGGAACACAAAGCACAAGGTGCTGTCTGAGCCATGTGGGTGGTCAAAGTATCCCTGCTCCTGTTTATTATGAATCAAGATTAAAGAGGATAAAAGATAAAGAAATAAAGGGGTATTCATTAGAGGCTAAAGCAGGGAGCATATCCACCGCCTATAGATGCATGACTGTGATTTTTAAAGTGCAGCAATGACCCAACACCCCTTCCATCTACTCCCTCCCTCTCCTCCCTCCCTCCCTGTCCACTGTTGCAGTATCTTGTTGTGCTGGACCCATCCCAGAGTATCACAAACAGCCCACAGCACCCCCTCTCCTCTCTGTATTAATCCACCTTCATGATTAAAACATTTCCTTCTCCTCTTCAGAAAAAAAAAGAAACCCTCACTTTGGAGAGTATTTCCGTTAAATGCAGCCCTAAATGACATCACATTGCTGCAATGCTGCACTATCCATGAAAGGTGTCAGTCGTTTCCCCTGATACCAAGAATTTGTCCGCTGGCCACTTGGCTCTGCTCTGCTCCAGACATCATGGCGTGGCAACATGTATTCCTTCATACCCGGCTCCCGTTACGCAGGTGGACGCCTGCATGAGGAGTAGAGGCGCATTTGCAAGGAAAAGAAAAAAAAGAAAAAGGGTTGCCTGCTCTGTTCTCTGGGACACAGCGTTATATTTTCCTGCCACATCCCGCACGGAGAAATCGACCGCATTGCTTTGTTGAAGGAGCGGACGGACCAAGTCGTGTACATATCTCTCTCCATATATATAAAACTAATTGCTCGCATGGGCACGCACAGTATTATAGGAGAGAGAAAGAAAGAAACACGCGATCAGTGCATGGGTGGGATTCCTTCATTGCGCTTCAGACAGGGGAAGTTGTGACAACAAGCGGCTACAGTGGAGGCAAACAAATGGCAGCTTAACAGGCGTGATGACTGCGATGTGCGCCTGTAATTAAAGGAGAGTTTTCGACCTTCGCGTTTCTTTCTTTCTTTTCTTTTTCTTTTTTTTTCTCTCTCTCTCTCTCTTTTTTTTTGATGGACTTGAAGCCTGAATTTGACGCCAACCTTCAACCGTCTGACGCTTCTCCGGGAGCGCAACCCAGCGCTTCAAAGGGAGCTCCGGACTGCAGCTCTCCATCCTGACACCACCTCAGCTGCGATTCGTAACAGCCGTGAGATTTACCGGGGATCTAATCCGCCGTGTTTGTGCGTTACAAACCCACACGCTGAGGGTGGACTTGATACGACCGCGTACCGTAGCTTTAAACCCATTCGAAGACCACTCGGACTCAAGTCTCGGACTCAAGCCCGGGCTTTCGGATTTCGGGGGGGTGGATTTCAGCTTTATAAATTTTCGCCTTGAAGCCTCGGATCGTTCTGGGATTTTAGGTGGGGTTTTACCCCGACGCAGGTAACTGGAAGGTACCCCACTGTCTTCTTGTTGAAGACACTTGAGCGGCAGATTGTCGCTCGTCACGTCCCTGGGATTTTTTTTTCTCTCTTCTCTCCAGCAGATCCCTGACCAGCCTAACAAGAAGGCTTTTACGCGTTAATTTGGAATAAATGAACTCTCGTCTCCGTCTGAGATCCGCTGTGAATTTATCCAGTGAGACAAGAGTGTGGACGTCTAAATTATGTGCAACATCCCTTTGGCGTCTTCTATATTAGTCCTACTTTTGGTAAGTGTCCTAGACTTGGTAAGAAACGTGGAATGGACTTGGGCAGCTTTGACACATGTGTGGGTGAAATGCATGTCTCTATTACGAGTGAAATGTTTTCAGATCTAAGATGTGCGCATATGTTGTGCAAACTAAACATAGAATCGCAGCTTCCTATCTATCTATCTATCTATCTATCTATCTATCTATCTATCTATCTATCTATCTATCTATCTATCTGTGCAGCAATGTACTGTGCATATTTATATCTGTCTTGCTTGCATAATGTGCAACTCGCCACTTTAAAGGCAGCCATCCACACTAGTCTGCTGGATATGATGCCCGTCTAGCAGAGATGTGTCCAGGTTCCTTAAGATATACAGCCCCTCACATGGCGGAGTAGTTGGTATTAGTGCTGTTACACAATCTGTTACAGGGAACGTGCTGGGCCCCGAAACAGTCGTGTCATGGTGCATGCTGGGCCGTGGCTCCTACCTGTGCAATGAAGACTGTTTAACAGTGACACATGAGTTGAATTCCCACAGACAGAAGCGCATTTGGGAAACGGCCCGGGCGTGTCTGCATCAGCACGACGCAGAGACCGGAGACTTTTTCATATCAATTAGCAGCGGTGGCAGCTGAGCTCCTTCTAGTCAGGGCAGATTGCACTGATTTCTCAGAGAGTGGACGGTTTAGCTGCGGAGTCATGGAGCCTGATTGATGAGGAAAAACTTGTTAATGATAACTTCTAAGTTTAAAAGCTGTACTATATGCTTATTTTTCATTTCATGTTGAGTAGTCTCCTCAGCAAGATGGGTACACTGCACTGTATATACAAGCTGCACATGATCTTTTGTTTTAAACAGCCGGCTAAGAAGGTTTAGAGATGATAAAGGGTTACAGAAACACTGATCCAGCATGGTAATGATCTCATGGGCGCTGTGAAAGAACGCTTTGCCGTTACGTTAGCAGGTGGAATCTTTACTCTTTCAAATCATTTCCCAGTCACCCAATAAGCTCACGCTCCTTAGCTTCAACTCTGCATTTGTGGGAAGTTTGTTACACCCCTTGAGAGGTCAGTGTCTGCTCTCCGGAAAATACGCGTTCATCACTCAGAGGAAATCAGCAACGGCAGACAGGAGAAGAGGGTCCAGGGTGGCTGCGTGGAGGTATAGGTTGTAAATCTATTAGACTGAGGCGGGGTTATATGTCAGTATCTTACACTAAAGTCAAGTGAACATCCTTCATATAGCTCTGCTTTATCTGCACAATACCTTCAGAGACGTCCCCTGGGAAGGACCAAGGCACTGGCCAGCTGTGTGGCTTCATCAGCGTTACTGCAGTGTGTATTGCCACTGGAAAACGGTGCATTTACCAGCTGCATCTACTGTATGCACGGTCCTTTAGCATTAGTGATTCATATATGTTCCTGCGTGGCAGATTACCCCACCTCTTGGCTGTCTGCGAATGTCTACAGTAAAATGAAAGATGACAGTTGCCATGAGGCCTTGGCATTTTTTCATATTGTGATGGATGTCTGAGAATAATAACATCTCAAACTGTATTTATCATATTAGACGCTTATGGTTAAAAACAAGCGCAGGAAGCAGACTCGGGGACTTGGCTCAATGTTACTGTTAAGTGTTTTAAGTGCTGGTTCCACCGTGTGTTTTTGACAGGCTGAGCGAATAGAGCAAATTGAAATTATGTTGGGTTAAAACTGTGCATCGTGCAGGTTTTAACATGGGGGACTTGAAAAGACTTCTAAAAACAGAGGTTAATGAGGTTTCTTCTTAGGAGGCTTGATACCCTTGAGCCTTATTGGATTTGTAATTTGAATTAGCAGTGTGTGCAGTGGGGCTCTTATGTATTTAGATGTCCTTTTCTTGTATGTGTTGCACTAAGCGGCGATGATCGCGTCTTTGGCTTGTCACCGAGTTGCAGGATGTTACAGCAGAAGCTCAGAGCACTTGCTGTCACGTGTTTGCCTAATGAAATCAGGCAGGATGGTCATTATCGTTATCGCGCATTATTGCCAACACTTCCATGTTCAGCAGTGCTAACGCGGGCGGGATACGACTGCACAACAAATTCATATCCCAGCAGGTAATGCATAAAAAGAAAGTTACGATGGCGTGCGTGCACAGATTTTTTTTTCCCCCCATTCTCTGCTCTCTAGGTTGCTGTATACGGGCCGATGGATGAGATTAATGGTGCCTCTCTGCCTTGCCATTCTGTTGCATTGTGTTACAGCAGCTGCTCACGGTGCCGGTGTCATGTGTTAGCATTATGAAATTGGGACCAGTAGAGGGTTATCGTCCACTGCAGGAATGAAACACGAGCTATTGATCTGTGTTCTGTTGAGTACAAAATCCTTCATAAGACAATATAAAGACCTGCGTTTGTTCTCTATACAAGACTTTTTAAAATAGCTATTTGAAGTGAGTCATTCACATTTTGACATTTTCAGAATGTTCATATTTGATGTGAAGATGATTTTTTTTTTTTTTTGATATTCAGAGCAGTTATTGCTAAAAGTTAAAATGGTAGTGTGACTTTAAGCATGATTCTTCAGTAGTTCCTGCAGTGCAGTATTATGGTCCATAACTTGTGAGCTAATTTGGAGATGCAGAAATAAGAGGTTCAACACAGCATTATGAAAACAGTTTTTTTTTTTGCACAGAGAAATGTTTCATTTTCTTAACATGTGAAGGGATATTGAATATTCACCTTGGAAACTCGGACAACTGCTGAATTACTGCATTATTAGACAAACAACAAAACATCTGAGGATGCCATGACTCAAACCACAAAAAAGTGCTATCAGTGGCTAAATAAAAACTGCACCCTCTTGTTAAGTTGGTGCATTTTTGACCCTGCACGTGGTAAAGAAGGGAGAAAATAAGTACCAATTAAGTTGTTATCAGTCAAGGGAACGAGATGGATGTTTCTCCCAAGGCAAGTCAAGTTATTTAGTGCTCAAGATGCACGTGAAAAAAAAGTTGGAGAAATGGCGTAATTGCTGCTCGCCAAAAAGATCAAAGGAGTAGCCACGAAAGCACTGAAGCAATTAAACTGGAGCCATTTTTTTTTCTTTTTTAGGGTTAGCGAGTGACAAAGTGCGGGAATAAAAAAAAAAAAGTGGTGGTGCACTCAAGGCTCTAAACACTGGAGGAAACACAGGTAAATAACGTACAGGCCTCGAGAGGCTTGAAACACTTTTCAACATTGCTGCATCATGAATTTCAGTCGGAGCAGTAAAGGTTGCACAAAATGGCTTCTGCAGTGATATTGTTTAAGTCTTAAGTAAAGCAGTTTATTACTCAGGTGATTATTGAGTATTTGATACGTTTTGACTGCATCTTCTTCTTCTTCAGTCAACGGTGAATTGTTTGATGTTGAAGACCCGGAAAGTCTTTTTGTGTGTGTGTGTGTGTGTGTGTGTGTGTGCAGATGTTGGATATGATGGTTCTTCACAGCGAGAAGGTCACAGCTTTTTTGTGCACGCGTGAAAAGATAAGGCAACAAATTAGATTGTAAACTGCATTTTTCCAGCTTGAAGGTGAATGTGACTTCACTAGCTTTGACGTCTGACCTGTCCTCAGTGCACCTTGCCTCTCTCGCCCGGTGCATGCCGGGATAGGCTGCTGCATCCTGTTACTGTGAGTAGGACAAGCAGTGTTGAAAATGGATGAATGAATTGCATTATTTACCCTAAGTGACTTTCTCTGTTGCTTATGTTGCCATAAATATCTTGCAGTCAATTGAATGTCGGTTGAACGAAAATCAGTAAAAGCTGAGCAGCAGAAAACTCTGGAGGACTTCCCAAAAATATGATTCAGAGGTGCTTTAACCGGAGTAGGTAGACCGTATTCCTACAGACATTCGTATTCTGACTCGGTAACCTTTGGAAATAATGATTCCTTTTTATCTCTGAGGCTTTTACACTCTCACGTCTGAGCAGTATATCTGAATAAGGAAAACTGTCATTTATTGTCAAGGAGCATGAATGTGGGCCTGGAGTGCTGCTAATGGCATGTTGTTTGTTTCTGACTGATAAAAATGTAAAAAGGTGAAAGACTGACCATCTTGGTGCTACATGACTGCTGTCACATGTAAAATGGAGTAAGAGGGTGTGACCAGCATGTACAAATGTGTTCAGGTGTGGAGGGCTACTGAGGGGAGCCCTGGAGAGTCATTTTGAGAGGGGCTAGGAATTCATCTCAAAGTCCATATTAGGGAGTGAATTCTTCCATGAATGCTGTGCAGGATGTGGTGCGATGCTGAGCTGAGCCTAGTTGTAAGCAGGTTATAATCCAAACATACCATATTCAACCTGTCTAGAACAGCTGGAGTCCTCACAGGCATATTCAGCTGGGAAAAGCATGGAACCTGCTGCGAAGCACATGGCATTTAAACAGCAGAAGAGCATCACTTCTATACCCATGAGAGCCACTCCGTGCTACCAGCCAGTCGGCCATTCCTTCTGTTGACTCGGGTGAGAAAATTATTGGTGGCATCTGTCCCCCTCAAGAAACAGTGTTGTGCACTCACCCTGCCACCGTGGAAGTCTTTAACCATTGCTCCTGACACCGTGTGTCAGAGCCTTTATACGGCCATTTAAATAAAGTGATACGCTATCATGTTGTACACAAAACACAAAGGATGAGTGCAGTATCATAGCCGACTCCCAAACAGATGCCTTAAATGCCCGCTTCTCGTTTTCCGCTGCTTACCTGAAGGTGACATTGATTTAGATCATGCTTTCAGCTGCTGCATCTGGTCATTCTGATCAATAACTTCTACTAGAACAGCATTTCCCTTTGGCCTCTCGAGAAGGCCAATTAAGAGGCCTTCATGCTCTCACATGGAATCTGAAATGTGCACAAACACTATCTTACCCACCGTCCCATTAAATAATGCATAAGAACAATATATTATTGGAGAGCGCTTACGACCACAGGTCTTACTAGTCCTATTAAGACTTTCTCCTCTGAACTAAGAAGCATTGGACAAAATGCAGTGCATTTAATGCACTATTCAGTCTTGTCTGAGGCATTAGGAAAAAGATAATGCCCCCACAAATTACTCCCACTGAATATGCCACTGTGATGAGAGATCGTTCCGTCCCTATCCATTGATTTGTTTGTCAGAAAGTCGTACGACGTGCTCTTCATCAGACTGCAACAGCCTCATTGGAGATATCTGACTGTGCTGCCTATTAAAGGCGGCCAGACTACAGGAGCATTAAGTATTCTAGTGAACTGAATAGTAAGTAAGGAGCCTCAACCTTCACACTCTGTTTTCTCGGTTCAGGCTTTAATAGAGAGACACATGCATAATCCATCGCCTCTGCACAAAAACAAGAAGTCTGTGAACATTAACTCGCAAGTGTTCATGTTTTAACCTAGTTATTTTTTCAAAGTATTGATGCATGTTGTTCCATGACAGCTGTGCATCACTTTATGCCATTTGATGTTGTGCAGCCACAGTCAGAAATCCTATCATTTTAGTCTTCTCTGTGTTTTAATAAAGAACTTGTATCTCGAGATCTAATCAAAGAGCATGTTGACATCTGAAAGATTTTCTTGAAGGTTTAATAAAGTATTCCGATTCTGATGAACAATCCTGAATTCTTGCCCACAATTAATAGAGGAAATAAGACTAAATCTCTCCGTAGCCTGTGTATGTCTGCCGGGGGGGAATTTCACAGAACGGCGGATGCATCGATATGAGTCTAACTAAATCATCGCAAACATGCACAGCCTTAACAAGATGAAAAACATATCACCTCAAAGAAACGGCAGCAGCAGAATAATCTCAAATTTGGCCCAAATCCATAAAAAAAGTTTACTTTGGTGCAGTCTTTGGTGAATGGGTGATTTGATGTCTGTCTAATATGCACACGGAAACTGATGGTTCACTGCCTTGGATTTTCTTTTGGAAACAATAACAACTTACCAGGTTCATTTCAAAGTGTGGCACACTATATTGGTGTAAAACCTTAGAATGCCTCACAGCTCTGAAATACTGAGTGCATTTTCCCTAGGATAGATAAAAGGTGCAGCTGGATGGGAATGCAGCGCTCATGATTATTGATCTGTGTTTTCTGAGAGCAGTGCATGTAGAATATGTCCCTCATGTTGGCTGTCAATGAAATAATTATGTTGAAAACAACATTACTTGCATCATTTCCAAAAAAACAAACAAAAAAAGAATGTTAAGATTGTTGAAAAGTAAGTCTCTTTAGGAAGAGTTTGTGCGGTGTGGTGTGCTGCTCTATTTATTTGGCTGTATTTTTCTTTAAGTAAGCAATATAACACCTTGATCAGCACATCGTCTCACATACAGCATGTGAGCAGAAGGACATTTAAGCGGGGAGAGTTTCTTGCTGATGCTGAGCTCGAAATCTGGCTCAGGAAATCTATCCCTCAGATCAACATTTATTGGATGTTTCTATCCGGGCTTCCAGATTGTCTGCTCGAGTTCAGCTGTTAATTACAAGAGCTTGTGCTGCTGTAATGTTTCCAACAGTGAGTTAATTTGCAGAATGCTTAATTTCCGTGACCCTGCTTCAGGATTTTTGTATGTTCTGAATGTGCACAGTCACTCTAATGCGACTGCAGGCTGACCGGCTGTTAAGTAGGTCGTATGAAGCCTGTTGAGCATGAAATGGTCATGCATATGTTGGGTGACCACGCTGAGCGTAGCATACATTAGCATAACATAATTTATACGCTACAGCTAAGATACCACGCAGAGCCCTCAAAAGAACTCTCAAACTCCCAGGCTTCTGGTAGAAGACCCGAGTTTGAGGATGTTATAGAAACTAAACCGTGAGGGTGAGAAGGTCATTGTATATATATAATTGAGTCGGTGCACAAGCACTGCACATTCACACGCATCTGTCAGTAGTAGCTGTTATGCCCACTTAACAGCCTTCTAAAATATACATACTCAATACAACGACCCTCTAATAAGCTCAACCAAGGTTAAATACTTGGAAGCAGCCCTCTGTTCTGGTCGGACCTTTCTCTGTGAAGTATGCATGAGTTTTCTCCCAAGGTTCAAAAACACGTGTGTTTGGTTGATTTGGCGATTCTAAATTGGTTATAGGTTTGCATGCGAATGAGAATTTTTGTTTGTCTCTCTACATTACCTGCATTAGGCGACCCGTCCAATGCCAGATGATGCTGTATCGCACGGCCCTCAGTGTGATTAGCTGCTTAGATGATGGATGGATGGAGGAGGTGATGCAATCTGCCACTGCACATTCATCACGTTTTGCTTTAGAATAGCACGGGTAAAGCTGTACAGGGAGTATGCAAAATAGTGTTTATGATAATGAAATGGCCTGTGGTTCACATAGATGTTTCTGCAGCTGTTTTACCATCACTCACCATTTCCTTTGATCATTGCATTCTCCATCCATTTATTAACAATAGAACTGAACGACAGTCCAGCGTCAACCCACCGAACTATAATTTGGGAGTCAGCTTTTGACCGGTTACACGGGCTTGATTGTTCTAGTGTGTTATAATTTAAATATGTATTTATTTTACTATAGTTCTCTCTGTTCTCTCCAAATCTCTGTATGTATGTTTGAATGCATCAATCAATAATCTAGCTACTGATCCATCTCTTAGACCAGCTGCTGGTGTGTTATCTTATTTTCTGGATTATTTAGCTAATTTGTACATATTAACAGAGGCTGGTTTTGCCAGTGATGGGAAAGGCAAGGAGAAACTTGAGACTATAACTGTAAGATTGTTAAATTGTCTACAGTGCTGCAATGTGATGTGATTAAAATGCCATTTTCCAGGCAGTGAACAGTGACATTGTTGAAAACGGGAGATGCATTCAAGAAGAAGGGGAGGGGGGGGTTCAGTCAAAACCTTTTTGGAGATCCTTCTGTCATTTAGTGGGTCACTGACATCATCCCAAAAAACTTACTTTATTTCTTTTGGAACCGAGCCGCTTGTGAAGTGGATCAAGTGCACGCTATACTTTGTGCAGCTACTGCCAAGTCACAATGCAGCTTCAGCCAAATAGAGCCTTTAACAGACTATAATGGCACAATATCTGCAGTTTACTTGTCCTTAAAGCCGGTGGAAGGCCCACTTACTGTAGGAATACAACAGCACAATCTTACCAGTCATTGCGAAGAAACTGCCTTGCTGCTGACAATGTGAGCACATTGGATTCTCTACAATAAAGACACTATCCCATATAAGCGTGACAGTCCTACGTAAATGGAAATCTGCTCAGGGGAAGGAATTTAGCCTTGCCATTCCAGCACGCCCGTTTAATGCGAGCACACTACATTCAGCTCAAACCATGAAATGATCGGTCCGATGCCAAATGTCTTCATCTGATCCAGTGCCTTCACCATGAAGTGCCCTGCCAAATTCCATAAATGTGAAAAGCAGTGTGAGATTTGTGAATTTTTTTTTAAAGAAATGAGGATTTTCTACCACTTAATATGCACAGGGACTGACCATACCAGTGGTAATAATCCACTCAATAAACTGCTATTTTAAAATTGGAAATTTCTCTCTGGAGCATTTCTGACCCACGGCACTGCCAACGGACATTTAAGTGTTTTATTTAACCTGCACAGTCTCTGAGCCGGCATGCTTGCATAAGACAGATCAGGTGAAGGGTGGGTAGCCATTTCCTCGATGGAATCTTTTGTGATGTGGGGAATCGTCTGTAAGGGCCGGCACTCGGGGCAGGTGCGTGACATAGGCTCGCGTGAGATGTGAACAGGCAAAACAAAAGCTACACAAATTCACATTTCACTGTTGGATGGAACACGGCAGCGGCAAAACATCCTCAACCCTCGGCGCACCCGTCTGTCAGGATGCATTGAGACATGCCAACCAAACTCGTGTCAGAGGAATCGGTGGCCACCAGAAGGTCAGCTGTAGATCATCTTCACATCAGTGGCACTGAGACGTGAAACAATATGATAGATTTGTGGTGTGATACCGACATTTATATACTACATAGCAAACAAACCAACCCAGCCATGTGAAGTGATAATCTTGCTAAAGAATGGTTATCATCCTGAAATCAATAACTGTGTTCCCTCTGTCTTTCGGGGGCCATCTTTGCTTACGGTTATTGATGATCCTCTTTGACAGGCTTCAGCCGATCAGTTGATTTGACTGTTCTGACAAACTACTTTATCTATCATCAGGCCAGATAGATGATGGCTCGATATAGGCTTTATGGGCTGGGTGTCTATTGACTAAAAAGGCCTCATTTGTGGTGGTAAAGATTAGTGAGGTAGGACATTCATAAAATGTGTCAGCCTGCTCCTGGACGCCTGAATGGATGGACGGTGGAAGACTCGGGGCCTATCTTGCAGATAATGTAAATGAATTGGGACTTGATTTTAGGGTTTTCATTCTGCACAAATCTATTTAACTACATTTTAATGAAAAATATTCAATGAGAGTGCAAAGTTATTATTTTTTATTTTTTCTAGAGTCAGTATTTTTACTTATACTGGTGTACGTTTAAACTGCTTAATTGAACACGATTCTTACCAAGATAAATTAGTTAACAGGGGTTTCCTTTTGATGGACTACCAACGTCCTTGTGCATCAACAAGAGATTAAGTGGATTACCAAATGACAGAAGACAGGAGAAGTAAATGACACTGACCATGTGACCTTGTGACACTCCAGCTTTTGGACTTTGTATTTGTTTGCATGTTTCTTAGACATGTACCACTAGTACCAGTATTTTTTTCGTTATGGAATGAATTTTTAATATACTGGCATACCGGTGTCTTTCATTCCTTAGAGTTTGGAACATTTAACCACAAGATACTGTTTCCGACCAGACCATTTTCAATGTAGTGCTTCTAAACAGGCATGGTGCAACTGCGTAATTGTAAGGAGTGGTGAAGATGGAAAGAAACTAAACAAAAATTCTTGTGCCAAAAAAAGGTGCCTTGACGGTTGTTTGGGATTCATTTCATTTTGGGTGACCAGATGTAACCGGTTTCTGGGGACAGTCCACATTTTGGATGACCTGTCCCCTGGCTAAAGCTGCCCCTCAAAATGTCCCCAATTTTAGCTTTTTATGAATGAGAAGAAAAAAAATTGCCCGCAGATTAGAGTTATTACGGTAGCCGGTCACACTGCTATTGACATTACAGACATAACAAATCTTAAATATGTTTAAATATGAAAATATGCCAAAAATAAATAAAACCGTAATTGTCCCTGTCTTCATTTCATCTTGATACCTTTAATTTTTATTTATGTATTTATTTTTTTTTATCTCTGAGGTGCAAATGTCCACTAGTGTGGGATTATTCTACAATATTTACTCATCATCACAGTAAAATAGTCCATCCTTAGTCTATCTATTGCCTTAATTCCTCTGTGAACTAGTAGAAAATTTTGTGCACATGTGATTATGCATGAAGACAAAATACATAATATACCATGATACACATTTTTGGTCATACCGCCCAGTCTATGTACCACCCACCTAGACCAGACAAGACACCCCCACCCCATAGCAAAGATCATGATTTGGGTTGAATTGCAACCTTGATCCCATCAGGCTACAGCTTCTCTTGCATTGTGGTGATGAGTCCTGACTTGACCTGGAGATTTTACATGCGTCAAGAGGTCATCTACGTAAATATCAATTGTTTTAACCTTTTAAACAGTCTGCCACTGTTGTCTTATTCGTGCTGAGGTTGGGCAGAGTCATTTTTTTCTTTTTTTTTTTGTGCTACCGGCTTTCAGTTTGTCTGAACGATCTCAAACCGAGGGCTCGTTGCTGCAGAAGAATATGTTTGGTCTTTTAAAATGTCCAAAAATATTTGAAAAATGTCCATAACCCAAAGGTATTAGAGCTACAACCAATTATTGTTTTCATTATCAATTTATCTCTTTTATTAATTGATAAGCTTGGACTAAATAACCATAGTTCCGTGAAAATAAATCCAGCATAAATCATGAAAACATAAATATAAATTGAATAATTACTTAATTTGATTAACGACTTTCCAAAAGTAGTTGCTGCTTTTCCCCCAGTTGAATAACTTTCTGATTAATGAAAGAAACAATAAATTCATTATAAAAATGGTTAATTTTTGAAAGTGACAAACTGTTATATGCTTTTAAAATATCAACAGATGTATTAGTGGGGCTTTTCAAATAGATCAAATTGCATATTCATATTGTTTATGCCATACAGTATCTATATTTACCGGGGGTTGTCACAGTTCCTTATTCTGCTTCATATTAGTCATAAGAGACTTCAGAAAGTGTCACTTCAAAGATTCAAGAACTTCCTCTCCGGTGCCTCTTTACCTTCAGAAAAATCATATTCACGTACAGGAACCTTGAGGAAAGTGTGCCGGGATGAGTTGACGTTAATGTGGGGAAACATTTTTCCGTTCCGTGTCTCTAATTATTAATCCTTCTGAGGAAACTTAGGTTTGTCAGGATTTTCGCAATTGAGCTCAGGATTTAAAGATGTTATTAACTCTTCTGCTCTTTACTTTCTCTCAGATGAAGCATCCGTTTGTGTTTTGTCTTATAGCTAAATTTTCACATGATGAACACACGAACCTTAAACGCGTCTTCCTCGTCTCTTATACTTTGTTTTGCCACGGTGCTCCTTAGTGCTTGTTGTGTGTGTCGGAGCAAATAAAGCTCCAGTTCAGGATGAAAGGGAGATAACGTCTGAGAAATCCTCTAACTGAAAGAGCGCATGGCATTAGCTCAGTAATAGCAGATGGATACCCCTTTGATCCACGGCTGGGGAGGAGACGTCGATTGAGTGACTGTGATAAGACATTCAGTGGTTAAGCGCCTCCATTGTATTTTTTTCTTCTTTTTTTTATGTCGGCTACAAAGCCATTGTAATAACAATATTGTTTTAAAAAGTGGATTACAATTATATTACAACATACACGCCCAGAATCTCTATCGCAGGACTGTGAATGACTAAAAGATACGAGAGGAACACGTACGCATCGTAACCTTTCGGTGTGAAATTCACTAACGGAATTAAAGAATTCCCCATGAATATCTTTACAGCTGCAGAAGTCTTTTGGATTTTGACATGTCAGTAATTTTGAGATTAGACAGCTGAGCGAGCAAGACGCTTGGCAGCTGGCTGTCACTTGAGTAGCTTTGGGGAAGAGACTTCATCGTATTAGACAGTGAAATCCGCTATGCATTTTACGGTCTTCAGTGATTTTCCTCTGTGATCATTATACATAGCTTGAAGAGAATTCCATTTTAAATCCCACTTTTAAAGAAATTATTGAGATTAATGGTCTAATGTGAACGTGTGAATGGGTGTCCACCATTGGAGACCGAATTCATGTGATTTAATATTAGGAAGAAAAAGAAGAAGAAGAAGAAGAAAAAAATAGTACTGTATTTTGCTTCAATATTTTTTCAGTCGGCTCAAAGACGCTGTTTTATTGGAATAACATGGAACAATAACACTTGGAGTAGATTCCTTCCTGAGACTCTCCAATCACTTTCAAGCCGGTCAACAGTGTTATTTATTTCATTTCGCTTTTGCAGCATGGTGGCTCAAGCTTTTTGTTTTTCTTCCCTTTTCGCAGGCTTGTTTATAAGGCACATTGTGTTATATTCTGCGTTGCCATGGCTGCGAACATCCCTCAAATGTGTGAGGTGTTTGTGGCATCCCGTTGGCTCATCTGGATGGAGTGTGCACGCCGTGTAATCGTGATATGCTGTGTTTGAATCCAACAGGGAAACTTGGTTACATCTTTCCATCTTTTTTCTCTCTGTCCCTCCATTTCCATCCTTCTCCACCGTGTGTTCAGCCATAAGAATAACCTTTAAAACTGTTAGAAAGTGAAACTCTTATCTGACAGAATGGGGAAGGAAAGATATTTTGGGGCGAGATGCTCTGATTCACCACGCTTCATCTTCATGACAGAAATGCGTTCGCATAAAAACACACTGAAGGAAACTGACGGAATAAATCACTGTAGGCTACTGCCTTTCAAAGCACAGTTGGTAAAGAGTGAAACTTTTAAATCCACTGTCCCTTTCAATTAGATATGCAATAAATAGCCTTGAAGATGTAAAACAAGCTCGAACCAAAACAGATGCACCCTCGCGTTTGACTCGAGGGGTAGTGTTTCTCTCAGCATGGCTCTCGTCTAATCGGTGGCCTAACATATGGCTGATGAGCCTAGAGCACGTTCTGGTCCAAGTGCATTTAACAGACTCCAAATGACTCCACTCTAGGTGTAATACTTGTGACAGAGATGGGCCTATTACACTTGATAGTACACACAGAGTACTACTGCTGCTTTTGTGGTCACTATGAGCCTGTGTCTGTAGTATTTCTATGTTATTTAGGTGGTAAAAAAAAAAGTGTTTAAAAAAAGGCTTCTTCAGTTCTAAGGGATTGGTGGGAAATTGTTCAAATAGGAAACTCTGAAAATCATCGGAAACTTGCCTGACTCGTCTCTGTTAGCACGACTAGTGTCTATTAACAGCTATCATCAGCGGTCCATCTACACCTGAAGGACAAAGGACACTCATTTGAAGATAACAATGGCCAAATCTTGTATCAAGTATTTTTTATTGTGAAGCAAAAAGCAGGTTCAGTACAGATATAACAAAATCTCTGAGGAATGTCTCCAACGCCTTGTTGAAAATAGGCCATGAAGAACTGAGGCAGGTTCTGAATGCAGAAGGGGGTCCTACCTTTTACTAGCAAGGTGTACCTAATAAAGTGGCCAGTGAGTGTATGTTCAGAGTGTATGAGTGACAAATACTCTACTTTCCTTTTGAAAAGGTGATCATTGGTCCCCAGATCTTCTTATATCCCTCCAGTCTGTCACTTAAGACCTATCTGATTTTTATGCAGTGGTTAAATAATGGCAGTTCTTCCCCCTTCCTGTGCTGCAAAATCAATTTCTTGGCACAGAGAAGACCGTAACACGGAGAGCGATATTGTGTATTTGAGAGTTTCTGAGACAGACACACAAAAAAAAAATATATATATATATATATATATATAACAAGATCTGGCTTCATTTGCACTTCCTAAAAAAAAAAGTCAAAAATGTCCAACCAGAAACTACTATATGTAATCTTGGACACAAAACCAAACTATGTAGTAAACTGGCTTCTGCGTAGCTGCATTTATAACAGATGGGTAACAGATCTGGGTAGATTTTGCTCAGTTTCACCTTTGAAAAGTGTAATCTGTTACTGATTTTGAACTGTATTAAATGATGTCTTGCATTAAGACTACACTGTTTAACAAATTAGACAGAGAAAACAGATGGTTTGAAAGAGGAGTAAAGGAAGCCATCTATGTCAGATTGGCCTAGACAGAGGAGGTGGACTAAGATATAATCTGCCATCAATTTACAGTACGGTCCTAACTTCTGTCCCCAAGACGTTTCAACCTGATTTACACCTTGAGGCTGGATCTCAACTTCCCAGCAATCTCTTAAAACTAAAGAAGCTACTCGTGTGAATGGCGAAATGCCTTCTCAACAAACTCTACAAGTACAGTTGTCTTTTCAAAATGCTTCAAGGGTATACCATGACCTGGATGACTGAGAACCTTCACAGACTTAGACGGTGTTAGTGTCCATAACTAAAAAATGTCAAATCTTTAATTGAACCTTTCTAACCTCTCTGGGAATTGCTCCGGGAGTTTGTGAACGCTTGTGTTAACACTGTTCATTTGGGCTAATTTGATAGTGATTACAAGTTAAAAGGTTCACTTAACCTCATCGCCTGACATTTGAAGCAAACGTCTTCTGAGACTGAAGCAGGAATTCAGTGACTGGGCTGAACAAATCCAGTTTTGATGTATAAGAACATAAAAAAAACAATTGATTAAAAAGTAAAACAATGACTCTTTTTAAAACTAATGGCATGAATAAAAATCGTCTCTGTGGGCGTTTTCACTATTTTCTTTCCAAATATCCTGGAGAACTTGTGACAGTTCTGTGAATTTCAGCTGTCAGTATCTTCTGTCGCTTCGTGTGATCCCAGGCTGGTGACACCGGGGCTCAGCGAGGCTCATACCATCTGCTGCAGGACCCCCCTTTTTTTTTTCTTTTTGCTCATGTCGCAGGAGATGATTCTTTATGAATATTTTGGCTGTATGTCGGCGTAACTGCGCCATGAATTTCCAGGTGACAGGTGCGCACAGAGCAAATAAACTAAATGATGAATGCTGCTTTCACATAGTTTAGATCCAATTTAAAACTAGAAATGGACTGGAAACCCTAACCCTGATATAAGAGGTTCCATCTTTAAAATTCTCTTTTTGTCTTTTTTTAAGTTATCCATAATTCAAACCATTTCATCCATTATTACTTCAGTTGCTTTATGAGAGTAAGCCGAAGCTTTTCACATTATGTGTGCTTTATTCTGATACACAAGCTGTGCGACATAGAAAGGTGATTTTCCTCTTACTATTTTGCATACCATTTACATTTAATTTGCTCCGCAGCGTCATAATTTAGCGTTGCTTCTATTCATGTCTCATTTCTAGAGATTCAGTGCACCATAATGCAGAGCTCCCTTCACCTTTTCCCTACTGCCCACGCCATTATTTTGCAAGCGGAGCTGAAGTTCATTATGGTTCCCATACAAAAGTCTTCCTATTATTCAGATATGTAAATATATCCACAGTGATGTACTTAGCATTGTTAGGAAGTCTCTGTTAATCGTGCAGGATCAAATTACTGTACAGTCTTACATAGACAATTATGTTTACTTTGCGCTACAGTGATCCTCAAAGGATCTCCAATTGTCTTTTGTAAATGAGTTTTTTTTTTTTTTTTGGTAATATGCTAATAACCTAAATTAAGTTATACATTTGTCAGCGTGGCAGGTGATGAAATGCCTCATCGAGCAGTTTAAATGTATGGAAAAATCTATGTAGACGTGCCAGAAAATAAAGAATCAGATGGATTTAGAAAGTAAATCTAATGAGATGTCCCTGATGATCATCATCATATATATAATTTTAATCAGCTTAGTATAATATTCAGCATATTGATTATTGATATGAATATTAGTTGGGAAATAAGAAATAGATATAACATCTTGACAAACTCCCTCTAATCTGATTTACACAATGCTCCCGTTTCTGGCGAGAGTGAGCAACAAAACTGGAAAAAAAAAACAGAACAATGAAAGTGATTTTTGACTTTGAAGTAGCAAAATTAAAATGACAAAGGCACATGGGAAAGCCACATTAATAAGAATAACAATTAACAGTGTGAGTCAGCTTTTAAATCTTCAGGGACAAAAAAAAAGCTTTCCTTAAATTAGAAAACATGAAAGAAAAATCACAACCCCTGGTGTATGAAACATCAAGATATCATAGCTGCGACACAGTTAAGGCTTACCAAGCCAAGCCAGAAGAAAAGGATTGTTGTAAGGCCTGGTGTAAGACTACCTTGGGGAATAATAAGGACAGAAAAGGGCAGTGTTATTTTTATATTGAATAAAGCGGGGATATAGGTTCCTGCATAGGCTTTGAAGAAGATAATTTAACAGTTTCCATATGTTACAGTGCAAAATTCATCATTCTATGTGCTCATCCCTGGCTGTGTTCCCAGAGACGGAGGTTGTCTGTGAATAATTAGCTCAGTTTGAGCTTTCTCGTTAAGAAGCTTAGAAGTGCTATGAGCTAAAGTATAAGCCGGCTTAGCGAGGTAAGTCTTGTACACCAACTATTGACCACATGTTCTCGTGGTGCACAGAATCTTTAATAGGTGGTTTGTCGGAGCCTGATCACCTATCGGATTATTGTGTTTTCTGAACGTAAAATCATAAAGATTAATAATGAAAAAAAAAGAAAAGGTAGAAGTGGAAATGCCATATGAGGCTGAGCTCTCACCCACTACCTACAGTAAGACTCCAATTCCACGTCCGCTAAATGCTCGAAATGATTATAGCAGGAGTAGTGGTTGGGACTGACACTGTATCAACCTGCCATGTGCAGGTTACGCTGAGCGTCAATAGATGAAACCTTTATGATAGCGTTTCCTTTCGTTTGCACGGTGCCGCTTATGAGAAGGTAATAAGCGAGTCACCCTCTATGTCAGCCTGTCTAAGCTGTGATGGCAGTGTCACTAGGACAAGAAATGTATAATGGCCCTGCAGTCCCTGTTGCCTTTTAAAGATCCAGATTTTCCAAGCCATTACCTTTGAGAGATGAGCACCAGTAAAGAGTGAAATATCCTGTTTGAGTGGTGTTTTCCACACTAGCATTGACTCACACAGAAGGGGACCTTGTTTTTGTCAGTAAATCAACGTGGTCCGGGTGTCTACTGGCTGCACACAAGGGGAACGAGGGCCATTGGCAGGTCCCATCCTTCAAGTTTGTCTTTGTCCTCCATTAGACAGTTTCCAGAGGTTTCCAAGACTTTTACAGACCTGGAGCTGCAGCGAAAGCTCAGTTTCCACCTATTCAGGAGCCTCCTGTCATGGCCGCATTTTTGATCTTCAAGTGTAACTGCAAGCTAATTTGTCCACAGCTACTTATTAAAATGCGCAAGAATAGTAAACCCTTCTATTTCGGGGAGATGGAGAATTGAAGCTTTACCACCATTAGAGGAAATGGTGCGTGTCACTACAGTGTACTTCATACTGCAAGCAGCTAAGTGCCAATAAATGTACCCTTTTGTAATTCAGGGATTTCTTCATCCACCATTTCCCCTTGAGATCTTTTTTTTTTCTTTAATCTTATTTTTAGAATTACAATAAAGCCCCATCTGTCCATTTCCGAAAGTAAAAGTAGCTCACAGACTACAAAAAAAAAACTCTTGAGTTGGTAGGAGATTTGAATGAAACATAAAGGCACCTCAGAGAAGCAGGGAGGAGAATCAGGGTCATTTCACTGGGAGGAACTTGGGCCAGTCATTCATTTCAGCGCACGTTTCATTTCGCCACTGATATTTTAATTTGTAGTGTCTTCATTAGCATCAGGAGGATGCCAGTGACTTCTTCAGCTTAGATGCGAAAGTGTAAGAGTTTTGTTTAATAGTGGATTTTTAACTTGCTTGTGTTCTGTTTAAACTTGTAGAAACAGCTCCCAGCAAATGAGTCCACAGCTGCTGAAATGTATTTGTCCTGCACACTGTATACAATATTTACGTGTTAACTGGCATAGTCCTGCAGGCTCCTTTCCAGAGTTCTCTTAGATCATACAACTAAAATAAATTGTTTTCAGCACACTGTCTCACCCAGAAATGAAGATTCATCTAAGGGAGGAATGACGCAGATGTTACTGTCAGCAGACTTTTTTTTTTCTCCCCGCATGTGTCTAAATTGGGAGCAGGGCCATCAGTTCACAAACATGTGCTACAGATGGGAAGAAAATGGGTTTTGGACTGAGATTTCACACCTTAGGTACTGATTTGAAAGCTGTTGCAAAATAGCGTGACGGGTATTATTTCAGCTAACAAATGTGGTATGAACCTCTCTATGTATGTATTTTTACCCTTATATTTTTAATCTTTTTGTTACACAGATGTCATGCATATTCTTTTGGTACGGACTAGTTTCTGAAATGCACGCTGCAGATAGATGAGGCGGGTGTCTAGCTACAGTGCAGGCCCTCGACAACACGATCAGATTTCACAGATTTCCTGTATCCCGTTGCAGCGAAGTCACAAGAGAGGATCAGTTTAACGTGGCAAAATTTAACTCTTAATTGCCTCGGTTAATTTAAGCGCGCCACGCTGCAGACGTGGGTATGAAAGAAGGCGCATTTTTCCAGACCCAGTGGTGCAGTTCACTGGTTTACAGCACGCCCCAGCCATTGGCATGTAGTCACACTGTATCCATTATTAATCACACGGTTCTCAAGGACGACGTCTGTGCCAATTAGTATGCAGAGAGCGCAAAGATCACTTACCAGCAGTGACTTTAAAATTAAGTATTAAAAAGTGAATTTCGGCCTTTCTTTCTGCATGCAGGGCCATATCTTTCTTCTGCACAAAATCCCCATGGCTGTTTTGTGCAGGAAATTTCAGGCTTTACAGTGTTCATAATGGAATTTTCTTTGCAAGATATTGCTGTAACGTTAATATATTTACCTTCGTCTTCCCATCTTGCCTGAAAACGTGCCAATCAAAACCCTAATGAATTCTGTATTTGCAACATATGAGTATCTGTTTCGCAGTGATAGAGCTGGGTTTTATTTAAAGATATCGCGTCACGATATGGCGGGGCGCAGCTACGTTAATGGGTTTATGTGAGATAGAAGTGATGCTTGGAATCAACAGCTGAGAGAATTATCTCGCCTCAAAACCTACTCGTGTTGCCGCTTTGGAGCCAGATCCCATGATCTATATCAGCAGGAGTTCATGTAGTTATCATGAAACTGTAAATGTTCACATTCTCTTTCATCATTTTGTGCCTGAAGCTGTTTTTATGAAACTTTCACCTGAAAATGCATTCTCAGAAATCAGTCGGCTGCAGCTGCTCAGGCTAAAATGAACAACCTCAGGCTCAATGGATGGATGGAACAGTTTTGCAATACAATAAGTCTCTATGTACACATTATAAAGGTCAGAGACTGGATGTTTCTGCCCTCAAAACTGCGAATTAGAGAGAAAAAATTACAGAGTAAAAAACATCCATATGACAATGGGTCAGTGACAGCGGCGTCATCAAACCTGTTCGGTAAATTTACAACTGCAGCTCCACCAATTTGGATGGAACGGAAATGAAGCACCACGAATGATGAATTCAGTCTAATCACCGTGGTGCTTTACAGCTTCTTGCCTGAATGTGCCACATTTGGCAAACCTTTGAAAAATGGAGGTGTTTCGACAACAGATGCAGCTTGGTCACGGTGCAGGTTTAAGTCTTTTAATCTCATGTGTAAGCAAAGGATCAATTAAAGGACCAATGTGTAGTTTTGCTGTTTGCCTTTTTTTTTAGATAGACTAGTGACCTGTCTAGGATGTAGCCTGCCTCTTTCCCACTGACAAGGCAAGTAGTTAGAGACGATAAATAAATGTGCAGTGTTGTCACAATCATGACATTTTAGCTTATGATTAATCATCCCACAAACTTGAGCAACACTTAGGCGAATTCCTTTATTTTTATTTTTTTAGTACCTTGAGATAAACGATTAATGCCACTAATTTTCCCCTTCAGGTGCCATTACACTAAAGCACAAGAAGGGGGCGGAATGAGACAAAGTCATTACAATAATGCCAGTCAAACTTAATAGGTGGAAAATTATATGGAAATAGTGATGTAAATTTGACATTTATGACATTTCTTCCAGCTGTGTTACACGTGTGAAAGGAAATTATCCTGCGAATATGTCTGTGGTAGCACTCAGCTCAGATAATTTTAATCAGCCGATTACAATTGATTATACGGCAAATGTAACATCCTACCAGGGATAGATGGATAACAATAACAAGGCGCTTTCATTTGGGTGTAATCACCCATGATTATGACTGCTATTTCGTTCTCTTAAAACGAACCCATCGTACCTTCAAAGCAGATGTCAGGATCAGTTCTCTTACGTACTCGGAAAGGGAGGTGTGGTGAAGTTTGTTGCACTTTGCATCACTGCAAGTCGGCACTGAGGCATCAATTATTCTCACTTCTGAATTGGATGTTTCATGTAAACAGCCCGATGAAGAAATTCCCTTGAAGACCCTAGCAGACCATCACGTACTAGTGGATTTGAAAAGTTTCGCACCAACTTCTCCCACACTGAACCTTTTAAAGTGTTTGGGAAAGATTTGAACTCCATCTGCTGATGATAATCAGGAGCCAGTTGCAGCAGATGTTCCAACTTCAATTAGTTATAAATAACTCTTAAGGTTTTATTATGTGGAGATTTCCCACATAATTGAAAATAAACTGTCTCCGGTAAGATTGAACCCTCTTACTGCAACATTGTAATATTGCAATATATCAATATATGATATTTAAAGCAGACATTCACAGAGTACTGGCAGTAAATATAATTATTAAATGTTTCCTCGTTGCTTGCGATGCCAGGGTTATTTCCTCAATTAAACAGTCAGTTGCTTTATATTAGAAGGGGCAACTGATTTACACATTGGTAGAGTCCTAATAAAGACGTTGCTTAATAAAGGCTTTAATGGTGCAATCTAATTTAGTAACTAATTAGTTTGAAACTTGTATTTAGTGCAGACTTTTCCTGGATTTTACACACAAACCTAATCAATCCAGTTGAGGCGTGAGGGTTGAATGCGGCAGTAGAGCTGCTATAATTGTGTAGATCTTTTTTTTTTTTTTTGCATTTTATTTGTTGTTTTATACTGAACCATTTTCCCTGGTTGCAGTCCATAATAAAATGGCAGTGATCCTTGGACCAGTTAATGTAAGAGGGTTTCTATTCATAAACCCATACTCTCTCATATTGAGATTGGAAAATGAAAAAAAGAATAATAATAATAGTCACTCTGTTGAGGGCAAAGGGCAGATGAAGTTTCATGGAAAATCCCTGATCAAAATATAGAGAGCTATTATGGTAGGTTATTAAATTATCTTGTGGATGACACAAGTCTAACTAAAGGTCCTCTTTCATGTAGTGAACTATGGTTGAAAGGCAAGGCCCCGTCAGTGCACACTTAGTGGCTGACATTCAGCTAATGAATCGTCACGCTGTAATATATTCATCCCCCTGCTGTTTTTGAGAACAGGTTGGATTTGGGTACGGAGGGATTCATCGCTGGCGTGTACAAACTTTTTTGGGTGTATCAGTGGGTGAACAACACGAGCAAGTAGGGAACTGGTCATGCAATTGCTCAGAAGCAGCGAGTTGAAAACTGTGCCACCGTCAACGGCCGCGTGACACAGTGGCATCGCTCTGTGAAGACGAGGAGTCAATTGAGCGGCAGGCAAAAGGGGATTCGGTGCTCTGGACTTTCCAGTGCAGCTTCCTCAGAACCTATTGCCGCACTTAAAGGGAGCAATGGACCCTCGTGGAACTGCACTAGAACAACACCAACGTCTAATGGCGAAAGCATCCTTCTCCCTGCCCAGAATGACTTTGCCAAACTGCCACTGTGCCCTTAGAGGATGAGACAGGACTTTAACCGCTGCCGTCATCCGTAAATAAACTGCAGCGCCCTTCACTCAAGACTTTCACAATTTTAGCATGTGGATGAATGAATCTTCTTTTTTTTTTTGGCAGTTTAGGATGAGAACAGCCAAAAATAAGAATCATTCCACGTCATTAGTCTAAAGATAATCTGGTAAACACTGTGTGGTGACTTAGGGAATCTACCATCTGTCACCTGACGTGTCTGTGTATCAAGGCTCACGACCAAGAATGTGCAATTCAGAACAAAGACATACCCAGCGCCAGCTCATTTAGACTCGCGCTCAACCGCTGACTGAGATCTCTTTGAACTTGTGATTCAAAATTGATTTTCTTTAAGTTGCTCTAATGGTTTTTGGGCCGCAACGCTTTGCTGCCACCAACCCCAATCTCCCTCAGATTTTTCTCCCCAACATGTGCTCATTAAATTTGAATGTGAGTTGGGTTTGTTTCAATCATCGCTGCTTCCCTCTGTTGTGACACATCCCCCACCTATTGTAGTACTCCCCCGGTGACGTTGGCTCGTGTCCTCATTGTTCCTCACGTTCATTCATGTAACCGCAAACACAGTCACCTAATACGCTTGATGTGTGACCAGTACCGGAGCTGGCACCCCGCCGCGCCACCCATTCGAGAGATAACGTAATCTGCCGCGCAAACGACCCGATCCCAAGAGGCGGATAGCTTCGTTAGGGCCTTTAGTGCAAGACACTTAACCTGGCCAGCTAATCACCCATACTAATGAGGTCTGCTGCGCGTCCATATGCTGTACATCAGCAGCCAACAATGAACAGCTTTCATCTAAACCAGAGATTAATGTGTACACTATAATCGCAGTATGTGTGCTGTCATATCAGGTATTTTACTCTTAGTTGATGAGCTTCACATCTTGACTAAGACGATGTCCAGGAAATAATCATATTCTAAGCCTCTGGGGTCCTCCATGGTTCTCCGTGCCCAGAGAAGGACGCTCAAGCTTGTGAAAAAGGGAGGTCTTTTTCTATCGGGCCACTTCATGTCTCTCCATTCCCAGAGAAGAGCTCCCAATCATACATTAATATTAAAAAATAGATTTGTAAGCTCAGTTATAATTTTTAATTTATCTGGGTTTAGTCGTGGAATAGATTTGAGTCTTGTTTTTTTATTGGATTACGAGGTATTTTATTTATTTATTTATTTTTCTAGATTATTTTCTGGCATTTGGTTTGCATTTTCGATTAAGTATGTCAGAGGAGATTCAGATAGGACAGATGACTCGATTGAGTATTAAGTGGTCACATTTAGTAAACCATAACTTTGTTATTTTTCTAAGGATCAAAAAGTATAAAATCGTATTTTTTTTTTCAAGGATTCATTCCAAAAACATATATTGTCTCTGTGTCCACCACCATTTATTGCTGAAACAGAGGTTGTGTTACTGATCATTATTGATTCCAAACAAAGATTTTCCCTCGCGTAAGACAGAGGGATCCTTAACTTTCAATTAGGTTTTTTTGCAAAGTCTTTCCAAAGGGATTCTTCAGTGAATCTCTATTGAATTCCTTTTAACTATCTGATGGAGTCATACAATTACCATTAATCATCTCTCAAGGCCAGGCATTACAGAGGTTATATCAACCGTAATTTAATATTCCTGCCTGTTCTCTCTTATTCTGGGGATTTTTCGAGTGAATAAAGACTTAAGACAAGAGGACATGGCATTAAATTGATAAGTTATCAGGTTTTAATGCAATCCCAGAGTTTAAAATATGCACATTAACCGATTTTTGCATGTTCGTTCCAGTCGGCCGGTGAGGCATCAGCGCTAACCACCACACCACTGTCGCCCTGAATTTGGACTATATATTTAATTTCACTCTTTTTTTCCCCCCCTTTTCACAATAACCTTAAGAAACTGCTCAGTTTCTTTTCTACTCCTGTCGGCTTCAAGGCGCCGCACATTTGTAGTGCAGTCGTGTTTTCTTTCTCTATGTTGACACAGTATCTGTGTCCTGGGTTGCTCTAAGGTTTTCTCTGGAATTAAGTTGACAGATGGTGATTTTTAAAAAAAAAAAAAAAAAAACCCACTGTGTAAGTAACTTGTCTCATATAATTTGTTTCCACGCCCCTCCCACACTGTGGCCACCTTTTAGTAGCAACATCTCTATGGCTCGTGTTCTTTCCCTTTTAACAGTGCTCACAAAGACCACTTACTAAAACCGCAGTTGTCTCGTGCTATTCTTCTCATGCTTAATAGAAGACATCCAGCGGTGTAATACAATGCCGTCAGGATCTAACTGCAGAACACTGGCTCAGTCCCCATCCAGCAGCGTAGGCTTATTTGCTGATGCTATTCAATTTACCATTAAAGATAAAAACCGGAGTGTGCAGCCCTGTGCTTACCCAATGTCAGATAGTCATTACAGAGCACCGCTGTTCAATACGAAATGTACAATAAGAAAATTAGTCCAATTTACCAGGGCATTTGTTCAGTCATTAGCCTGTTTGGCCTCCCTTTTAATGCTACTGAATGTCTGATTGGCTATTACAATAATCGAGGCAGAGACCAGTTAAAAGTGAAATGGAGTAGGAGCTCAACAGCATTGGTGGAATGCTTTTAATGTATGTGATAATAGTAATTTTCTTCTACTTCAAATCAACGATAATCAGTGCAGGGATTTGAACCTCTGATGCTCTAACCTTTACCTTCCAACCCTCATTCTGCGAACATGTGGTTGAATGAGAAGTCCTCCATCCCTCCCTGAAGAGTGAGACAGGCAGCACACAACGACCCCAAACACTGAATATGTATCAGCTACAAGGGTGCTTTTGAAAAGTTGCCCTCTGTTCTGGCCTTCATAAAGAGGGGAGCGAGAGAAAATAGCATGTAGTGCTATGATGCCAGTGGTAAGTGGTAGATGAAACTAATTGTTAGTCAATTTTTTTGGAAACTATTCTGGTACACATTACTGAGAATAACTCCCCAAATATTCTTTTATGTGATTTGAGTATCACTGATAGACACACATCCTCTGCAGTGAACCTCAGTAAATGTTTTTCCCCCATTAATATAATACACAGTATCTCTCTTTGTGCGAGTTTCAATTCATTGAGTCTCATTGAGTTTTGGGGCGGCTGTGGAGTAGTGGTTTGAGACATGGATTTGGGACTTGAGGATCCCTGGATCAGAGTCCCCCTACGGCCACAGCTCAAGTAGACTTGAGTGAGCCGTCTAAGGCACTGCACACATGGCTGCCCACTGCCCTAAGTATGCTCACTACTCAGGCATAACATTATGACCACCTTCCTAATAGTGTGAAGGTCTCCAAAACAACTGTGAATCATCAGAAAATGGACATGGATGTCTTGTGGTGTCTATGCAGGATAATGTTAGTGGGGGGCCATTGGGTCCTATGGTTTGAGGGGAGGGGCCTCTGTGGATCATCCCACAGATACTTGATCCTCAGTTTAGGATCTCACCGTGTGCTGTTTTTCATGTTTTTTTCATGTGCCTGTGTCAGACTGTATCCTGCTGTGGATGGCTGCTGCCATCAAAGTGCATCAGTGCTGTGGGGTAGGGGTGCCTGGTTTTGTGTAGGTGGGTGGTACATGCTAAAAAAAAAAAAAACATCCACATGAATGCCAGGTCCAAAGGTTTCCAGCAGAACATTGTTTCGTCACAAAATGTTATTGACTTCTCATGTCGTAGGTTTTAATGTTGTGGCTGATCAGTGCACGTGTTTACTAGTAATGCAAAGAACTAATTCACTGTATGTATGTGCATACTTTACAATCAAATTATACCTATGCAAAACTTTTATTTTTCTGTTTTCGATCTTGTGACTTCTGTCTTTTTCCCTCCTTCTCTCTGCAAACATAAACACAGTCTGTATCCTGCAGTGTATCTCTGAATTGAAACATTTTGTACAACACACTTGCGCTTCAGTATGTGTATAAAATAAACTGCTCGGTCGCTTTTCAAATTCATCATGGAAGAAAAGTATTCTGCAGTCTCTCATTCTTCTTCTCCCTTACCGTCTTATTGAAATTTAGCTTTTATTCTATCTGCTGACTACAAAAACTCTACAAAAGACTTCACCGATAGCAGTTTTCTTTTTTTGTGTGTGTGTGTGTGTGTGTGTACGCAGAATATCATTCAGCGTCAAGCCGCGGAATTGGATTGTAGCAGCAGTAATTTGTTTAAAGCGGAGGGACTTCACAGATAGGCGGTCACTTGTTGGCTTGATAGATGCAGGAGTCCATACACGTTTAAGGTGTTAAACCTGCGAATTTCAGCAAACCTTAAATATTATGTTCCACCTTCTCCAAGCAGATCAGTGACATTATAATGCTGCTGGGAGAGCATGCGTGTTTGCATTAAAGACACTTGTGGGTGCTGTTTAAAAGCACATTAATGATGTAGTCGCTTTATCAGGTTCAGTAGTATAAAGCCTGGCTGCAGTATAATGGGTTGCTCCTGACCTATTTGGACACTATAATAAAGTCCCGGAGGAGCTGAGAGCGCAGTATAAATGACTTAACTTGGTGAAATGCCTGGACATCACAGGGTCTTATAGTTTCATAACTGGAGCATACAAAAGTTTTCTAATTAAGAAAAGAGCTTTGATTCGGCTGGTGTCTCCTGACAGTTGGTGTTGGATGCTCTAGTGTTGCAAATCAGTCGGACGATCGCATTGAATTTAATGTCTAAATTTGCAGACTGATGTTTAATTCTGTCCGTTAAACAATGCTTCTTTTTTTTTTTTTGATGCAATGCAGCACCTCGTGTTATATAACTTTACGAACAGCACTGCTACACCTCTCCTTAAAAAAAAAAAAAAAAGGAAAAGTCAGTGTCGCACCGTCCTTTATCTCAGGAAAAGTGCCAGCACAAGTAGGACTTGATATATTTCAAATGTGATCATGAGCTGTCCAGTTCGGTTTAGCTACGGCCAGCCTTGCAGCAGTACTCTATTTTCACGTCACTGTAAATTCACTCTCCCTGAAGCTTTTTTGGCATCATCACAGGCCATACCTCTCTATCCTTTACCACCAGTTTCCCTTCTGCCTACTTTAGAAAGGAAGGTTGTTTTTTTTTATTATTAATTTTTTTTTCTTACTCCTCGTTCACGTCACAGCTCTTTTCTCTCTCTCTCTCTCTCTCTCTGTTATATCACCTGCACTCTGAAATGTTTGACTGGGAAGAAACTAAACATCAACCTCCCAGTGTTTTTCTGGGTCAAGTGCAAAATGAAATACAGTACGACTAGTCAGGGATGCACCAGTGCTGGTTTCTATGGTAACTGCAGGGCTGTATTTAGTGCAGTTGTTTCACTGCGCCTGGCTCTCTGTTTTCAACCAGGCGAGGAGGGAAGAGTGAGGACCGTTCCCAAGAGGGCTCAGCAGAAAGTGGGGCAACATCTCCCATCACCGTCAAACAAAATCTTTCAGCTTGAAAAGGGATTGTGTCACATATTCCTTACCTCCCCCCTCCAGAATGAGTTAAAGCACAGAGAAGGCACACACGATCAAACGTACAAACAGTCAAAGATGTAACAGACGTCACTTATCTGTTGACATAAACTTCTGACCTTTCAAGTCAGCACCTTTCTGCTTCTACTGGTAGGAAATGACAGAAAACCTAATCGTTCCCAGCATGGGCACAAACAAAAGTCTACAGTTGCTGTTGTGAAAACAAATATTTCAAATCAGAACGGTGAGGAATATTTATATATATATATATTTTTTTTTTTTTTTTTTTTACCAGTAGTTGCCTGCTTCAAAAGCTGCACTGACAGGGAAATCTTTTTGGTGTTTCGTTTCAGGCGTTTCATTTGGTTGGGAAGAATTCACAATTTGAGACTCTCTTTCCGAAAAAAAAACAAGCTGACATCAAAGAACGTAGGTCGACTGTGGCGTTGCATCACTTCACCTGTGTGTGGACCAACAAGTTGTGCTTGAATAACTTATGAAAGACTACAGACAACACAGACCAGCCACAACATTAAAGCCACTAACAGGAAAAGTAAAGAAATTTTACCATCTCTTGTGACAATTCAGTGTTCTGCTGGAAACTCTTCATGTGGATGTTAGGCCAGACTAGACACCCTCACCCCATAGCAATGACACAGGGATGCAGCCTGACACAGGCACACAAACAAAAACAGTTTACTCAAAAAGCACGATTAAACAGAGGCCCCAAACTGATGAACTATTTGTGGGACCCCTCTACGGTGGCCCCGAAGGTCAAAACACAACAACATTTCTGAAAACATGTTGTTTTGTGAAATTTTGTTGTGTTTTGACCTTCAGGGCCACCGTACCCCTTACCTCAACCTTTATGACCCATGTCCATTCTCTGATGAATCACAACTGTCACACAATATTAGGAAGGTGGTCATAATATTATGCCTGATCGGACTACCATCTGTGGTGGTTGGGAGGGTAGGGGAAGCTACAAACCTTCACACAAAGCTGTAATTTCATGAAGTGTATCTAAATGTTCAGATAAAATAAAGATATAAAACAAGAAGAGGCTTCTGTGTGCAACAAACAGCACCAAAACTATGACCAACATTCCGACACCTGATAACATGCCGACCACTGGTTTGGTTCGTCACAGCACTTAAAGGTGTCCCATGGATTTTCTGAGCTGCATTTGCGCTTTAGTTTGTTGTTTTATGTCCCTGTTTGCTTTCTCTTTTGCATATTTGCATAATTGTAGTGTATCACAGTAAGCGCAAGATCAACAACAAGAGCAGATTTAGCATGGAAGTAAAAATAATAGTTACCACTCCATTATATAAAGAACCCCCGCAGTTTGCTGTAGCCATATTATAAATGTTTCCAACATATGAGTTGTTGTTGTTGTTATGTTTTGTAGGCTTCATATGAAATAATTTCTGCAGTATATGTCTGATGTTTTGAGAAGTGGCCATTGTTCTCACACATAAATTTCACCAACCACAGCGGGGGGTTTAATATACCTACCGTCTCATTAAGCCCGAGAGGTGTTTATAGGGAAATCAATGAAAACATTTACTCTGAACATGTTTCTTTCTGAATAATCACGCTCACTCGTGGAAAAAGAACAGGCCAGTGAATACTGAGGCGATAAACCAGCCATCATTGAGGGTTTGTCTTTTTTTCTCGAGACGATACATTTTCACGGTCACCGATTGCATTAAGCACAATTAAAAGAAATTGACGCTTGCACACCCAGGCAATTAGGTCATTATTTTCAAATGAGTTCGTCCCACATTAACGAATAGTACAGCACATCTGCCCAGACACGTCACATGGTTTCCAACCTGTTTCCCGTTTAGTGTTACACAGACCTGCTGCTCATTTGTTTGTGTCAAAACACAAATGGGCATTAACCGTGTCAGATGACTGAAAGATGTGAGGAGGCAGGTAGAGGGGGTTCAAAGCACACAAAGCTGTATTTAAATTAGGCTGGAGTGAAGGAACGACAAGGGAACACTGCAGCTGTTTGCAGTGTGACAGTCTTTCACTTCCTACGTGTTGTATCCAGCACCCAATTTCAGCTTCAACACCACTGCATGCATAGACACTTGGGTGTTAACTATTTGAATACATAAAAAAAAGAAAAGAAAAATAGCTTACAGAGCTTTTTCGGTTGATATTTCATTACAGTTGACACACGTTAGCTTTCACCGTTGCCTCGTGAAATTCTGGATATTTTTAGCCTGTTATTGTAAGAATTTCTTCATTCTATTACAAGCTACATGCAGCTGCAACATACTGGGATTCATTCTGTTCCTTAATTTGTGCAGCAAATGAATTATCAGAGCTAATGGTTGAGTTAAGGGTTCTGCCCCATAAATGCACTAAACATAACAAATGTGAAATGTTCTATGAATAATGCAAAATGGAGGTAC
Source organism: Mugil cephalus (assembly GCF_022458985.1). Lineage (NCBI taxonomy): Eukaryota > Metazoa > Chordata > Actinopteri > Mugiliformes > Mugilidae > Mugil > Mugil cephalus. Next base: position 9,219,281 of record NC_061778.1, read on the forward strand.
GAAGAGGGAAATGAGCCTAAAAAAGCAAAATAAAAAAAAAAGAAAATAGGAACGCACGCATGGAAGAGAGAGTTAATGGATCGGAAATGTTACAGACATGCTGTTTTGCTTGGGTGAAAACAAACCACTCACAGGTCTTAAATTTCGCCCGACTCACAACAAACGTGCATTGGATGCTTTGCGACTTTAGAGGAGTTAAGGGAACTTTCGTTGCTTCTTGTGTTTCACACAAACATATACTCACCCTTTTCACTCTTTGTTCTGTGTTTTGTGCTTCACTTGATTTTTCAGACGCAGCCAATCAAGATTTTTTCTCTCAGAAGTAGAGTCATCTTAAAATAAAAAGGAGAATTGTTGGTGCTCATGTGAAACAGTGCATAATGTCACAGACAGTTATGTAAAGTTGTGTTCCAAAATCTGATGTAGCTTCTCTGCTACCTCCATTTGCTTGTGGTGGTTCAATATATCTTATTTTTCAAAAATCATCAGTGCTCTGTGTGTGAAGTCTTAGGCCCGACTACTGTTGCCCTTCCCGTATTCTACTCTGGTAAATGGCTGCAGTAAGCTGCCATTGACACATTCCTTCTATAACATGTTCACTCGCAGTACGTTTGCTTGAAGGCGGTGGGAAGCTTTTATTTTGATGCCACCTCAGAACAATGCCAGCGAGCTCCACCAAAGCTGAGTCGAGTAAATGAACATCTCTGAGAAAACAGAGTGGATCAGAGGACAGCGAAGGCGCATGTGATCTTCTCAGGTTCTGGCAGCTGGGAGCGAAATGAAAACGCCATGCAGACGTTTTGGTTTGTGAGCAGTAAATAAAAAGTAGAGCCGTGTACAGGTGAAACGAGGAGATGAAACGCTATAGAAGCTTTGCACAAACCTCCGACGTACATATAATATACTCCTGTGAACAGGGTGGGAAGCGTGTCAGCTCTCTTCATTGTTGCTCAGCACCGCTCAGATGATCTACACACAGCTGAACATAATACCAATAATCCTGCATGAGGAGCTGTGTGAAATGTAAAATTGTGAGTAATTTTTCACTTCAAACTACTAAACTGTGATTTGTGTGATTGAACCCACCTCTACGCGACTCTTCCGTGCATTTTTCAGTTTGAATGACAGTTTTATAGGAACCATTGTTCGGCCATATAAACTACAGCCACAGGACAAAGCGTGAAGAATGAGAACAAATGCTGGAAAAAAATCTGCCAACAATGATTTTTTTCGAACGACTGAAGCAAGTTAATGAACGTTATTATAAATTCCTTATTCATGTTGTTTTTCTTCGAGTGTGTCACCGCCACAGTTTAGACTTTCGAATCAAATCACAAATACTGGCATCAACGCAGGCTCCCGAACAACTGAAAAATAAATGAGTCTGTCACCTCATACCAATGTACCACAAAGTGGTCATTATATTTTCATGCATTCATGTGGTATTAATATAATATTCTGGGCAACAGTTCCAAGATTAAACATGTATCCCTTTGTCCAAAAATCTGTCACAGAAAGTGGTTTCCATCTTGTGGAACTTGTTGTCTGTAGTTGTGCAGACCTGGCTCATTTATGTGACTGTACATCCTGCCTGCTCTGTTACTATAAGAGGGTATGCACTGACATCGCCACCTGGGCCCCCCTGAGTGGCGAAATGTAGCAGTAAATACAGCGAGACCAGGAAAAATGTGGATTTATTAAATCAAATTAAGGACAATTGGACTCGACAATGATCCATACAAACTAATATGGATTTAGAAAAGTGGATTAGCCTCAGTTTCAGTTAGTTCAAATTATTTCGGGTCATTTCATTGTGATAAATGTAGCTAAATAAAGATTCTAACACTAGGAGCTAAGTAACATTAGCCACACAACACTGTAGCATCCCACCAGACGTTAAAAGGATGACGAGGAGTGATGACAAATATTCTTTATTGTTTTATTGTTATTTATCATAGGAACTGAAATAGATACTGTCAGCAGTAACTACGTCAAAACAACAACATTGACAAATTCACAACGTAGCTTAAGGTAGTCACGTAAGGTATGGCTTCATCAAAAAATGCAGCATAAATGAATATTACCTGGCACTAAATGTGAACCACAACACCAGGTTTCTGTGCCTGGATTCTAGTTGTTTCCTAGTAATGCAACGATCCATTTACTTCTTTTCTTTGGGAGTCTGAGATATCTGTAACAATATACCTCTGACTGCTTTTCAAATCTGTTGGTACAGTCACTCGCACAACAGCTCATCTCTTTTTTTTTTTTAAGTTAATTTTACAGTTTAGATCCTATTAAAGACTATGACTCAAACTAATGTTACTATTCTCAATGTTCAAATGTCACTTTTTGCCACTCAGTGGCCGTAACCATGGAGACTTCGCTGTGATGTCACGTGCTTATCCTCTATTTCTTTGTCCATATTCTGATTTTATGTATCTTGTTTGTAGTATGAATCAATCTGTCTCTGTGTCTCATGCCGTGTGTGTAATGCTGAGGTGGAAGAACAAGTACATTTGTATTTAGTTACTTCAGCTCAAATCAGTTGTATGTAGTGGAGATCGTACATTATACTACACTATATTAATATGACAGCTGTAATTGCTACTTGTGAGACTTAAGATTATACGCTCACACGCCATATAATTAGGTACACTAATGAAATGGAACGTAACAATCCTTTACTAAATCTTGTCTCCATGAAGCGTTTGTTTAAAATAAATGACAGAGCCAGTGATGTAGCTGTGTTTTTATTTCAGAGCCTGTGGTTTGTTGTACTGTTGTTGTACATGTCTTGCTCGGATGCATGTTTCTATTATTTAGTGAGTGGGCTAGGCTAAATAACATTAACACTTTAGTGTTTAATTCAACAGTGTTTAACAAGCTACATCCGTCAATATAATCATACAGCTGAATTACTGCCTTTAAACCGAACATTATGACAGTTATGATGGGGTGGGGATTAGCTGCACTACACGACTGTTAAATTAGAATACATTTGTTTTCTAATGAACTTGCAAGTGTGTGTTTACATACACCGATCAGCCACAACTGAAAGCCACCATTAAAACCACTGGCAGAAGTAAATAACACTGACCATCTTGTGACAATGTAATGGCAGGACCAGATACTTGTCGTGTCGTTGGGAAGTTGCTAGTTCATCATTAATTCAAAATGGTTTGCTGTTTGACCTACTTTCTGGGTTATTCTCGAACCACAGAGATAGTGTTTCTGTTGAGGTAATTACTCTCCCCTTCTTCATGATTTACTGGACACGTGCCTTAGGGTTATGTAAGAGGAGAGAGTGTCTAGGTGTGTGACGTCATAGCAAGGGCCTTTTACTGTTTGTGTGAGACGTTACAGAAAGGTGGTTCAGTTATGGTAATCTTCATGAGCATATTTGCCAAGTGAAAATGTATATTCTTAACTTTCGGAAGCCAACCGTGTCTTTGTACTTCTCAAACAAGGGGACAGAAGTTAAGACTGTGTTGTAGATTGATGGCTGATTATATCTCAGTCCACCTCCCCTGTTCAGTAAAGGATTTTGAAATGTGGGGGCAATCTTCAGAGGAATAAGTAGCATGTGGTCTGTGTATTGGATCTATCACCTCATCATTATTTTCCTTCTCTTCTGACCCCGAACCATCCTCAGCATCAGTGGATTCTTCCTCCTCATTGTGCAGCTCAGCGTTGTCCTCCTGGTCCATCTTTTCCACAACATAGTTTAAAATTAGCTCTTTAGGCTCCTGTGCAGTATAGCGCTTCAGCCTCCTCACTGAGTTTATCTCAGACTTAAATGTGAATGTGCCCCAACACCTGTGAGAAAACACCTGTTATGTTTGTTTTTGTTGTTATCATGGCCAATGTTTGACCCCCCACATCAAACATCAAGGATCAAAGAGGTGTTGGAAAGTAGAAAGAATTTGTGCCGCTTTGTTCTTCTTGACCCTAGAGGACAATGGACGTTATTAAATTCGATACCCCCCATTATTTTTAGACCCTTTGATGATTAAAAACATGTTTTGATTGGCAAATGATTTAATTTGGGTTCAAAGCGACGACAAGGACAAATGGAACTCGTGAGCTTCTTACAACACAGAAAGTTACGTGGCGTTCACGAGGGTAACATCACATATAAGCTGAGGACCCTGCTGCTAGGCAACTGTTGATGTCTCAAAGTCACGAGCCTGAAAGTGTAAGCAAGGTGGCGACTGGGTAACTTGATGTAGGTGATGCAAGGCATGATTAAAGGTAAAAGGCCATTAGGGACATCCACATTTCCCTCAGACATGGTTTAAAAATCACAAAGAAAAGTCTATCAAAACAACATCAGGAAATGCTTCATAACTCTGAACTTTCAGAAAAAGAAGAAAAAAATTTTAGTTACAAGACCATTCATGTTGGGTTTACTTGAATGCGGTAAATATGACCTGAAGTTGAAGGCAGCATTGGAAAAAGTATTTTATTTTTACGCAGAGCTCTTTTTCTGACCAGATATTTTGACTTGTCACAGTAGGGACAGCGTGCGTGGAATTAATGATGGCACAGTTCCATTAAGTTTCACAGTAAGCCACGACAGTGAGGCAGCATGTACTGAAGAAGAATGCAGCCTTCATTAATACACCTGTGCTTTCCCTACTGTGACAACTCCAAACATCTCCAGTGAAAAAGGTGTACTGCAAAGCAGAAGGCCGAATAGAGTGTTAATTGCAAATTCACCAACAAGGTGTTTAATACATTCAATTTAACATACTTAGAAAATCTATTAATCTGAGTTGTAGACAAAGTAAGAATATTCCTAGAGATAATGTCTCAAGTTGGATTTATAATGAACACATTTTTTGAGGGGTAATCCACTTTTGAGATGCTCAGGGCTGAGGGGAGAGCTGCGTGACTGAGAATAAAACCACCTCCAGACTACAGAGCTGTCATTAATCACACCATTAGCTTGACAGTCCAATGCCTGCTGCTACTGTGCCGTCCCTTCGGAGCCCGTCGTAGGATATTTATGTTGATTGTCTGTTCTTGCTCTTACGCCGTCCATCCCCTTCCTCCTCGTCATTAATTAAAAGCATGCAACGAATTTCGACTCGTGGCTCGCTTAAAATTAGTAATTTTCCCTGGGGGCCTTTTTCGCCTCGTCTCTTTTGGTCCGCGGAAGTGTCTTTCTCTCAGCGATGAGGGCTGAAATGCCACGACGTGCTCCGCTTCCTTCAGTTCGTCTTCAGAAGACAAAATTGTTGTGTTTTTAATGCTGGTTAGGGGGTTCAATTCCCCTCGCTTCCTGTGTTTAATCTGCATTCAGCACACATAATCATCCGTGGGGTTGCAGCCACTAAGCTTATGGGAAGTGTGACTTACTATGCTGAGATGAGCAGTATCTGACTGTGACAGTGTGTGGTGTTAGACGAGGGATGGGGAAGTGTCACTTTCAAAATAACACTGCCGCAAGAATGCAGCTAAGTGACTGGTGCTGAAGTACGTAGATTATTCCAAATGTTTTGCGATGGGAGAAATTTGAAAGTGTAGGAGCAGCAGCAGCGGAGAGCAGACACGCTGGCCCATGTTGGCCACCTTAAAACAAACAGGAGTGATTCTTGGAATGAAAGTCTTAAATCTTCTGCAAATGCACCACTTTACTCATCCCTGCTGAAGATGCAGGTTGGTTTCATAAGAGAACTGAGAGAGCTCCCTGTCAGGAGAGTGCTCCATTAGTGCTACTCCCACACTGCTCTCCTCTCAGACATACAAGGTGTATCGTTTATGGATTGTGCCATTGTTTGCATATGCAGCAGATCCCCTGGAATATGCTGCAGAAATTGTCACAGATGAGGATTGTTTCATACCACGTTGCACACCGCGTTTCGAACATGGCTGATTCTGCGGCGCAGAATTTTGATTCTATGGCAGACACATTAATCCTTCGTAGTTTCCTTCATCGTAGGCATCATGTTGATTGAGAACAGAAATTCGAAGTGGGTCTCAAAGTCAATCTCATGAGGATGCGACACGTGGGATATCCAAGCCACAAATGCAGCTTTTGATCAACTCTGCAGGTTTGTAATAATAAAACTATCATTTATTTTTTTTTTTTTATCTAATGAGGCTAAAATTAGAATTTAATGAAAAGTGAACCGGCATGTTGTCCTTCAGTGTTTTCATTTATCTAAAGAATGTTTTCTTCAATTTTAAGATACATTTCACAAGCTGTATTGTGAGAGAGAGGTATTCATGCTGCCTATGTAGGTGCAGCATTGTTGTGGGTGGAGATGTGTGGAGATGTGTGCCCTCAGGGTGAGCATTAAGATCATCAAACAAAACACACAATAAACTCAAAGCTGGCCATTCTCCAGAAGTTTGGAGGGCATTGTGCGGAAATGTGTTCATGGTCTGGTGAAACCACTCAGATTCCAAGGAAATGGTAAAGATTTATTAAGTACTGGGCCCATTCTAGCCACACGGCCATTTATCAGCCATGAAAACTTACTGCGGCGGCAGCCCAACGATGGAGTAAATAAAACAACAAGATTCACTCAGTATGCTGGTCAGGTCATATCACAGGTCAGATGTTTTCATAGCTTTGCTTTACCTACTCATCTCACGCAAGTACAGTATCTCTCCCTGATACATGTGGGTTTCCCAATTTCACCTTGAGATACTTTAAGATATGGATGGACAAAAACAGCCTTATTCTTACATCGTCTGGTCTTGCAGTCACAGCAGATTCAGTGAATTATGCAAACATGGAAAGTTATGCATCCAAGACCAATACCCTCAATATATCAGTATATATTGTAGCATTATATTTAGTTGGTTTGTGCAATAAAGCACTCAGTGGGTCTATAAAACTAACATTTCTAAAAACTACTTTGCAGCAGTCAGAAAGATATTTTCTGATCTCAAACTCTTTGATGTGAAATGTATAATGCCGCATCCCTCCATCTGAAGATGAAAAATATCGCAATGCATTTGCAGTGACTGCTGGAATCTTGAGTCAACATTTTCTGGGACATACTTTTTCATATGTATGTGGGTTACTGATTTGCCTGAAATGGCAATGTTAATGATGTGACACAAGCTTTTCGTTTTCTTACAGCTTTTTTAAAAACATAGCTCTTGCTACTGCAGCAATGTGCCCAGGCTTATCTTAAGTTTGCTCCATATCTGCACACTCAGACTTAGTATCATTTATGGACAGATCATTGTGTTTCAATAAAAATATATTCATGAGAAAATCTGTTGAAGATGTTGCCCAAGATCCTTTGGCGTATGACATTCACTGGAATAAGTTTAACCACGTTAATAATTCAGTGGAAATGCACAATCAGAATAACATTTCTGGATCCATGGCAGAATAAGTTCTTAAATTGTTTGCTATAAATTAATTCCTCCTCAGGCGCATTAAAGTTTTGAAGTGATTTACCACCCAAAACCTTTGAATATGAATCAGTTGCTATGAGTTTGTTGTTCGCCTTCTCACAGACAAAAAAGGCTGTTTTGCCCGAGTAGCTATTTCCAGTAACTCTTCAGTGGGGAAAAACTAAGGACGTGTCCTTATACATTGTTTAGTTTAGCATGATCCAATCCAGGAATCCTCAACGTTTTTCAGGCCAATGACCCCCAAACTGATGGAGAGGTTACCTACCATATGTGTTCTATATTAAACTTGGCCTAGTGCTCTTTATAAATATACATTATTATTACGATTTTGCATTCAATATTAAGCTATTCAGATAATACAAAGGTTCAAATATATATTTTTTTAATTTTATGTAATTATGTTAATTTTATAAAGATACCTGACATAAACATACCCAATTAAGATTTAAGTTTTAACTTTAAATACAGCCAAATCTAGTAGAGACAGAGAATCGCCAAGCCATCAAATATATATAAAAAAATGTCTAATCAACCAAAGATTTTGCCACCCCCCTGCAGTACCTCCGCGGACCCCCTAGGAGTCGCGGACCCCCGTTAAAGACCTATGATCTACCCCACTATTTTATCTCTGTGTGATCTGCAGTTTGGAAGATGGAAAATATGGCTAAAATCTTATCGGCCTGCTCACTTCTCGCATGTGGTCCTGTCATTTTTATAAATGGGCACATGAAATAGTTTAAATTGTAAGGCACTTACCTCCTGTTCTTGGTCAGGGTAGCATTTCTACTCCATGTAATATCTTTTTAAAGTCATGATGGTTGACCAAGGTAGGGTGATGCCTTTCATTATCTTATATTGTACTGCCGTGTACCAGTAATTAGGTTAAAATATTTTTCATCTACCGCGAGAGACGAGCTAGGTGAGGATAGAGCGTACTCTAAACTGGCTTACATGATGAGCGACGAATGGAGCCGTGACACTTTTATGTAACGCAGAGTGAGAAATGCATTCATTTTGAACCCTGATTCATATAACTATTTTACCATCACTTACTGTGCAGCAGTTGGTACCACAATCATAAAATGGCTTTAACTGCATCCACATCTACTGTGGGTGAAGTAGTAATGTGACCAAATCCAGCTCTTTTACTGCAGTACTGCTGCACAACTACATAAGGCATTTAAATGTAGTAAAACAATGCGTTGTTTAGTTCTAATTTATTAGTATTTTGATTAGGTCTGTCTTCACATCAAACTGTTTTGCAGCAATTTTGCAATCCTCTGCAAGATTTTCAAGCCATTAGTGTACTCCCATGTTCACGTTGACTGTGGGTGTTAGGCTTTAGAGATCAGCTGAGATCTGTAATTATTTTAACTCTCATGCACAGGTCAGGCAGCTAAAGGCCCATTGAGGCAGCTGTTGCCTGTGCATGCTTTAGCAGGAGTCGACTAATTGAGCATTTAAAGCCCCAGACTGCTGCTTCTGCATGTTTTACACAATTTACTAAAAATCACATCTACTCTGCCTTGCTGTCAAGCAACCCATGCACTGGTCTAGCCTTTCCTCTCCTTGAATGTATTCTCAGTCACTGTTCATTGCATTGCTAATACAATTAAAAGAGTGGCCTCCACAATCTGCCTGCGTGATGCATTGATGTGCTCACAGGATGTGCGCGGCCATCCGACATTTAAGAGTTGGCTGCAGATCTATTTAATGGAAAAAGCCGCCAGCATGATCCTTTTTTTTTTTTTTTCTTCATCTATTCCTGGCTGTTGTTCATACTGGTAGTTTGATCTTCTGATAGCTTCTAAAAGGAACAGCGTGTCAAGTTACCATGTCTTGGATGGAGGCTGCTACCAGAATTTCTTGGCATGAAATAATATTCCTCGCAGTAAATATTGAGAAAAATAACTAAATTCTCGAAGCAGCACACATCGTCACGGCAAGAAGTTTCTGGGTTCTGTTGGTCAGCTCAGATCTTTCTGTGTTGAGTTCCCCCCAGTGCCTGAGTGAGCCGGAATGGCCGTCTGTAAATCTGTGATAGCCTCGGGATGTACTGGCGTCCTATTCGGGTTGTTCCTCGCTTCTCGCTTTAAGTCTCCCCCCACAACCATGACCTTCTATAGGAAAAAGCAGCTAGAGCTAATGGATGGGACTAAACTCTCCCCACGGGTGAAATGGTCTGTTGCCCAGAAATCTCACGGTGCGTCAATCATAATGCAATATTCAGGCGTATTAAAAATACATGTATACAAACCTTATGTAAAACACATTAGTTGGTAGCAAAAAAAACCTTATATACACAGATATAAAGGTTTATATATGACTATTCCCGTGAGTGGTGTACGCCGTCGTCTGAAATGACTGAAAGCAGTGAAGCATCCTTTTGCTTTGACAACAAGTGCATGGTGTCCCCGGAGGAGTCAGTCAGTTGAGGAGAGTGACCTGAACAAAGTCAATTACGGAAAAAAAAATAAAAAATGCTACTTTTAATGTTTTTGGTCGTTGAATTTTGTGGTAGATTGTGATGGTAGAAACAGATGCTGTGAGAAGAAAACACAGAGGACTAAGTCTTAATGAAATGGAAAAAAGTGTTCTTCCTTACACCTGCACAAATGAATGTAATGAAGAATAAGACTGACAGATTAGATTAGTCCCGTTCTTCCTCACTAATTAGCATCACTGGTCTTGGTACAAAACATCATCCATCTGTGCCGTTCGCTATATTTTCTTCTTAACAACTAAATTCTAAGTGAAAGAAGAGAAGCTGGGTTTACGTGCCAAATATTCTGATTACAATCAGTTTAGAAGCCCTAAACTGAATAAAAATGCTCCATATAAACACCGCAGTCGGAATAAACAGGCCCAAACCGAATGAAATTTCATTCGGTTTCACAGTGGTAGAATATTCCTTTTTCCCAAACCGATTGAAAGTCATGTCAACCGTGAACTGGAAACAAGTCAGGCTCTGTTCTGCTCTGCACATGCTCTGTCTTGATGTAAATGCGCTGTGGTGTGTGCAGCGCTGTGGAGAGCGTGTTCTTAATAACAACTACTAGACAGAACTAGACATTATCGCACGCTTGCACATGGCAGAAAAATAGAAATACTGAACTGTTGAAAAAGGTCCATCAAAAATTCATTGAAGTTGAGATAGATTGAAGTGTGGAACAAATTCGGAAGAGCTGGAAAACCTTTGAAGACCGACTGCTATAAGGCTAACACCATAGCAAAAGTGGTTATAACCCCACAAACTTTCTGAAACATGCTGTTCCTTTAATAATAAAACTGTAAAGACAATAGCAGCTACTGCTAATTAGACGAGAGACCTTCATCTTTGATCAGTCACTGGATGTTCATTGATCTGCACATGTCACAGGTCTGTAAAAGGGCCGTTCCTGTTAAAAGTATTGGTAGAATCAGACTGGAATAGATCTCCTCACATGTAAACAGTTGACCTGAAACCTTCAATCGGAATAAGAAAAAAAGTCTCCATGTGAACCTGGCTACTGTGTTCCCTGCTTTACATTTGAATTTAGAGGCTGAGATGCCGCCGCCCCGTCGCAACAATTTTGCTTTCAGTTAACTTCCGTGGTGTTTCATCCGACGAGCACTGGCAGCGACGGTTGTAATTTGTCAAAAGTACAACCTTTCTGTGTCCTGATGTTATTCCAGCTACAAATAAGCAGAAACAAAGCCACTATCACTGTACAGAGCACATTAAAAGGACTTGCTGAAATGTGGATAAGGTCCCAGTGACAGGGGTCGTGGTAAACTCCTCCTGTCTGGGTTATCGGTCTCTGACAGCCAGCCCAGTCCTCTCTGATGGCTGCTGCCGTCACAGGAGCATGCATCACACACTTGTCAAAGCGCCTGTCCTCCACCCACCCCCTTTCCGCTGAAAGTCAACACCACAGTCTCACCACACATATACTTACGTGCTCGCAGACACACGGGCACATGCGCACACATATACCGACACGTTCCCATTATGGTGACAAATCCTGCCTGAGCTGGCTCCCATCTGTGAGTCATGGTGTGGTGTGTTGTACGAGTCAAACTCCCCCGTCATCTGCCTTTCACAGATGGATCCGCGGGGTGTCCAAGGCCCTTGTCTGGTGGCCACGATCGGGGGGGGGGGGGGGAGGGGGGGGGGGGGGGGGCAGTTTAGATCCAAACCCCACGTGAAATGGATCGAGAACAGACGCATAATTCTTTGAGGTATAAGAGGGCAACTCTCCAACAAGAGGGTCAGGTTAATCATCGTGGCTTGACTGTGTTTAATCCATTAAACCATGAGTTCACCCCTACATAGCTTGGCTGAATCTCTGCACTGATCCCATTTTCTCTGTATACATATCCTCTTGGTTCACTCTGGCTCCTATTTGCCCCCATAATGGGATTAACTTCAGTGACACCAATCTGAAATCGAGCTTTAAAATCTGGAGGGTGAGTCTTATTCCACTGGTTATTCCCATAAGGGATAATACATCGCTTGGGTTACATAATTAGATTTCCCCCTCCAACCTGAATGTAAGTGATGACAAATTAATGATAAATAGCTTGCTGTATGCACTTCTTGTTGTGTGCCAGCCCGGTCAAGATGCCTCCAGTAACATAAAACTCCGACAATCTGGGTTAATTAATGCGTCTGTGTGAATATGTAGAGGACGCCGTCATAAATAATGGATGCTGTCAAGTGTAGCTCAAATTGATTGCAACCTAACTCAGCATGAATGTCCAGCTATTACTTATTTTGGCAATAATGGCTAAATACACTTAAAATACAGTATGTTCTCAGTTATTAGTGTTGTACCCACCAGTAACTTTTGAAACGCAGCTATTAGACAGGCTTATTATCCAGCTCTTTTTCCACTTTGTAATAAAATCAGCGTGGAACAATTGACCTTGGTGGAACAAAACCCCATTCTCTCTTCTCTTTCTCGTTCTCATGGTGCAACAAGACGTTATTAAGCCGTTTCATTGCTCCGTCTCTCATTGCTCCCAGAACCATTAACAATCAACAATAATGTTTTTTTTTTCCCCCTCAACACGCTCATCTCTTGTTCCTCGCGGTCAAAGGCGACATAATAATAAGAGGGCATTGAACTGAATTGTGCAGGAAAGCATAAGGTTGTTGGTGATTACTTGTGGGGATGCGGCGAACTGTTTATAACCACATTTGACCTCATTAAAAGGGATGCGCTTGAAGCTTGTGCCTCAAAGATGTTATTTTCTTAGAAGGCAGAAAGGTCAAAATTTAAATGTTGGTCAATGTTATATTTAATTGTCATTCATTGTTACAAGGAGCATAATGAATGAACGTAATGAAAGGAAGAGCAAGTGCTTTTTTCTTCTTCTCAATGTGCAGCTGATCATAATTAGTCTCCGTATATTGTATTTTAAGCTCATTCACTGTATTCCAACTGCAAAAAATTACATAGTGTAAAAAATGTGGATCATTGTCTCGGAGTTTAAAATATCATTTTGCTTCCTACTTGCCAAAATGCACTCTTGCTGTATTTTAGTCCCTTATACTAACCTAGCATTTGCATAGAAATAAAGGAATGATGCAAGAGCCAGCAGTAAAGATGTCAAGAGCATAGCTAAATTGAGACATAATCCACTGTGAGGTTACGTCAGTCTTACATTGTGTCACGGTAGGAACCCCCCCAAATGTCACAAGAGCTTTTGAAATGGAATAGTGCATGTACAGTAGAGTGTATGGTAATGTCATATATTGGCTTGGACGTGGAGTACTCTGTAGAAGGACCTTTAGTTCCTCTATTATTTGAAATGAAAGGGGATGGCTTTTGGTTTAACGTCGACAACACAAAGCTGAGTTGCCATTAGTCCTTCATCACAGAGTTTTATGGAGTATGTTATGTAGAGATGTCAAGCTCATTACATGCAGCATTAGTGTGTACAGTTGTGTGTTCTCATCCATATATATATATAGTCAAATAAGATTTTACCGTCTTTCCCATAAATCCTTTAAACCTATTTTATGTGTCCCTCAACTTATATATATATATATATATAAAGCTGCATATGGGCATGAGCTGACTTCTGTTGCAGATTTACTGACTTAAGATTCCCTCTTTACTGCCAAACTGTTGAATTTCAAACGACAGAATACCGCATTTGCTCAAATAGTGACCGGGGCCTCTATTTACCTCAGCGGCAGAAGGTAGCAGGCTTATATTAGAGATAATCCTGTTTTTCTAATTCTGAAGTTTAATAATAACTTTAGTACAAAGCCTCAGTTTGATCCGTTCCAGCTCTGCCTGCTAAAGTTACTGCATTACTTTCAATACAAACTCAACACTTACTGCAAACTTACCTCAATTATGCTTTTATTGTGAAAGGTACACCATAGGCAACAACAAAATAAAGTGGACTAAAATAGGCTAATAATACGTTAGTAATTAAGAACAATTGTTGAAAATGGCTTAACTACATAGTTAATTTTTTTAATTAAACTGGGATTAATGTATATAATGGCACATTATACATCGATCAGGTATAACATGATGTCTCCTGACAAGTAAATAACATTGATCATCTTGTGACAATTCAGTGTTCTGTTGGGAAACCTTTGGACCTGACATTCATGCTGGTGTCACTTGTACCAACCATGTAGACCAGACCACTTGCCACCACAGCAGTCACCCCCCGCAGGACACAGACACACACACAAAATGGTTTAGGAACAACTAAAAAAAAACATGGCCTCCAAATTCTCTAGATCCCAAACTGATCAAGTATCTGTGGGATGCACTGGAATAAACCTGATCCACAGAGGCACCTTGCCTTAACCCTGGTTGCCAGACACCACAAGACCCCGTCAGAAGGCCCATGTCCATTCTCTGATGACCTACAGAACATTAGGACGGTGGTCATAATGTTATGTCTGATCAGTGTATGTGTGCACATTATAGGACAGTTATAATCTGGGAGCTTTTAATTATACGAACTACGTCAATTTAGGGTATACGATTAGATCTGCTGTATTGCAAAGTCAAATGAGAATATGCAAGCAAAGTTAGAATGGAGACACAGAGCTTAGCTTAGCATGATGGCTTTAAACAACTTGAATTTTTCAACATTAAATTACACTAATAGTTAGTTTCAATTCCTTGCTAAATATCTACTTCTGACTTTATATTTTTAAGACATGCGAGGCATGAGAGATATATCAGTCTCATCATTGTTTCTTTGCAATCATTTTCTTTTTCAATTCAGAACCATGACTTTTTGAAATAGTATTTTATCCATCTGTCCCCTGATGTTAATTATAATTATTGTGGTTTTCTGTACTTGGTTCCTTTTGCTTGTGTTTACAAGTTTACTGCTTTTACTGTTCAAGATCTTACAATGACTTTTGTCTAAAGATATGCAGTGAATGGCTTAATCACCTGTTAATAATCCATGCTTGGTACATCTGTTATAAATCATCGGCATCTTTTGGGTTGCCATGTTAATAAATGTAAGTCATTAGGATGAGGTAATAAATCTTTGTTTCTACAATTATGGGTGCAAATAAGGAAGTGAAATGAGTTTGTCATTGTCTAATAAGCCATCAACAAATCACAATGTGTGCGACAACTTAATAATATTTTACGCTTAAAATCTATAAGGAATCTGTAATTTTAGAACCATAAATTAGCAGCGACTTTATAAAGTGTTTCTCTTTCTAAATTAGCTTTCTGCAAAGTCAAGAGCTGACCTTACCTGCACACCAGGCCATAACATCTTGATTTACTTTTCTTAGCAATTTCTTAGCAATTTCTTAGCCAACACTCTGTTTGACTACAGTTCTATTTCTTCTTGGCCTTTCCGCCTTTTCCCTGCCCCTCCTCATAACCAGCTGGATGGTGTTGAGAATATTCGGTAATGTCGCTGCCTCATGCAGACACATGCCCATATTTCTTTTCTCATTTTTATCAGGCACAGATGTCCTGAACCAGACTCAGCTTTACATTTTATGGAGGACTTAAAATGTAAAAAGCGGACGTGTGTTTGCCCTTCACAGTATCATCATGTAAAATCAAATGAATCAGATCGGGGTAACATCCATTGGCTGCTGACTCTACATGAATGCGTGGCAGGAGGTTTGCTTGTAGGCAACATATGGTCCCAAAGAAACAGGATGACTGTCAAAAATTGAATCTGTTATTGTCTTTTCATGAAACTCTATGGTAAACACTGAGTTTCTGTGGCCTTTATCAGATCTTTGTTCTATTTATCTTAATGGAAATCTGCAGTGAAGACCAAGAGTGGCCTGAGTTGCACCTGGATTGAAATTGGATTGCTCAACAATTCTGTAGTGAATTTAAGGTAAATTACGTATGCCCATCATCATCTGATTTTATCCCCCTGTCCACGGTGAGACACGAAATGGATTGGGCATCTACGGTGGGCGCGTTAAGGATGTTAGGCATTAAAGAGTTGTCTTTTTCATGGGATTATCTGCGAAGGAGGAAGTCAGTAGTCAGACAGAGCTGACTGGCACAGCAAGATCAGCATCCATCCAAGTAGAACACTTCTTCAGGCGTGCAAACATGCAGACTTAAGTCACATAATCCCTTTCAATATCGGCACGGATGTCAATACGCCGACATAAATGGATAGGATACGACTGTTTTTCAAGCTCACTGTTGTTTCTGATCACAGCGTTTGCGGTGGTAGTTGTCAGTTCACTATTATTAGCCATTGTAGCTCCACTGACTGCAATGACAAATGGTTGTTAAACCACACATGAAATGCTATTCCAGGGTGCGTTTTGTCCTTTACAATGCAATGCCGTGGCATTTGTGGGGATTGTAGATACGGAAGTAAATAACCGGACACACAAAGCCAACGCTCAAGCACATCTCAGGGGCTAGACAAACAACGGCGCTTTATGCACATTTGCAGCCGGGTTCAAATGAGACTGTAACTGTGGATCAAAACAGGGCTTTTCTGGAGTTCTGTGGAAGCACTGTTCTGTCAGCGTGACTAAGCAAGCCTGTCCAAGTCCACGACTGTGTGAGAGAGCAATGAAAACAATCGCTTTTCAAAACGACTGGGTTCAGGCAAATCATTACACATTCAGATGTTGCTCTATGTAGAAAATGGCACTGTTTGTGCTTCTTGTTATTGAACTGCCATGAATCTTAAATCCTGCACTTAACATATTGTGAATGGCACTCTGTGTTGAAGGCAACATATTTCATGATGTTCTTATTATATCCTATCAATATTTGCTGCTGCAGGAGCCCAGGTTCTTCGTGGAGCTCATTAAAGTTTCATTGTGTCTCATCTTACCGTGGCTTATGGCGAACTTTGGACTCCGCTGTAGAATGTGGACATCTGTAATGGTCTCACCAAAGGTTTTAAATGTTGAATGTGAGAAATGTGGAATGTTTGAAAGTGGAAACTAAGCAGATGTATCCCATTTCATCTACTCGCTTACTCCTTAACCCAAGCCTTCGCGTGGTGAAAGCCTAGAAAAACAAACTGATGAATTCCAGTTAAATGAAGTAAATTAACAGAAAAGTCACTGTAATTCCAATTTGAATCTTAATTACTTTATGAGCCAAAATTAAAATGTGTTTAGCTTTTATGTGACGCAGCCGTAATGTGTTGCACTATATCAGGACAAATACGCTAATAGACAAGAAAGTTTTTGGAATGTGCAGTGTATATGCTCACCATAAACAACAACAATAAACAACAAAATGAGACTCAGTTGGAGAATAATGGCTTCATGTTTTAATATGAAGTGATCTTTTGTAGTTATATTCTTCCCATTTGAAAGTGATTAGCCAGAATTCGGCATGTGTTAAGGATATTGTGCAAATAACGGCTATATTATCTTTCAGATCATTTGATACGTGGTAATAAGCTGTGGGACCATAAACAACGCATTTGGGTTTAAAATGATCCTCAGAGTGTTTTTAAAAGGAAATCTTTTCATATTTTCCACCTTGACAGAAATGCAGTAAAATTCTCATCCTACTTTCCAACTGAGTTTCTTATTTCCACCAAATAGACACATCTAGCATTAAATGGCTGGTTTTATCAGTGAAATGACTGTCTTTATCTTGTGGGATTTGCAGCTTGAGTTTTTTTTCTTTTTTCTTATTTAGCTTCCTGGCAGCAACGAGGTAAAACATTGGCTTCTTTTTCCTTATTTTCTTTGTCAATAACAAAAGGGCGTGGTGTTCTGTTCTGATGCAGGTGAAAATGATGATGCAGTGCATGTTTTCTGCACGTGTCTTTTGAGGTCATGTTGAAGCACCAGTTGTGCGTGATTGCAGCCGGGTAGATGAAGCCTCTTTTAACATGTTGCTACTGAGGAAACAGCTCAGAAAAAAAACCAAAGTGCTACATACAGACTGAGGTTTGTGTTGATGCAGCTCATGAGGCGTGCACACACTTTTCTTACCAAGTTTGTTATTATCGTGCGAACGTGTCCCTAAACCACCTCTAATTTTAAAAGCAAGTGCCAATAGAACTTTGCACATCTCTAATTGGTGAAGACGTGCACACTATTGCAACCTGAGGCAGCAAAAAAAAACCTTGTTTTTATTTGCTTTACAGTTTACATCATCAACATTAAAATGATCATCTCAAGTTAATTTAAGATGTTCATCTAAAGCATGGGTCTTCAACGTTTTTTCAGGCCAAGGGCACACAAACTGATGGAGAAATTAATGAGGGACCCCCTACCTACAATATGTGTTCTATATTAAACTAAGCCTCGTGCTATTTATTTTGCATTCAATTTAAGAGTTATTCAAATAATACACAGGTTCAAGTATTATTATTTTATTAATTTCAAACTTGTATTATAGTAGGGTGGTGACTGAAAGATAATATCTTCTGCCTCCATTTATCCCTTTGCTAAAATATGTTGGATTCATGTTAATGTGTATTTAAAGAATTTAAATTTGTGGGGTAAAATTATATATATGTGTATATAAAATGTCTAATCAACCAAAGATTTTGCGACCAACCCCCTTGCAAGTACCTGTGCGACCCAGGGGGTCACGTTCCCCCTGCTGAAAACCTGTGGTCTAAAGGTTAATACAGTCACAGCACATCTGTGTAACTGTGACGATTTATAATGACTCTTACCTGTCATGTCACGCGCAACTGACATGCAGGATGTATGAGCGTCTTCCTTTACGGTTGATTAGAGAGCTGTAGCTGTCCTGTAATACATGTGTTCCAGCTGTTGTCTCTAAATTAAAGGATGTGCTTCATGTGTTCCGAGTGAAATTACACAATCACTCAAATCGGTGTTGATTAATTAAATAAACCCCCTGACATGACGCCGACATCTACCAAAAAGAACACAGACTGTAAGTGATGCGAAAGGACAAAAGCTATCCCTGACACCGTTTTATATTTTATAAAGTGGCGTTTATAAAAGATAAATAAGCAGAGAGTGCATGTAGCTGACACACATCAAACCAGACATAAATGCAGCATGCCCGTGTCAACTGTGGGTGATATGATAAGGACTAAATAAAAGGTGAGCATTACATTGTTTGCATTGCTTGTTCGCCTCGTTGTGTCGTTATCTTTGTAGCCTGTGCTGCGTTTGAGTGACGTGTCACTCAAAGCCACATTAATAAGCTTAATTTAAAAATGTTTGTGAGTCACAGAAAATGAATCATTCTTCTTATTTGCTTTCAACCAACCATCCCCCTGTGTTAATGATCTTTTAATTCCATCCAGAAATCATTTTTGTGGCATTTGTTTCGATGCAAACTCTTGAAATTAATCACTGATCATCCTGCTGACGTTTAAGATAAAGCGATGAATAGCGCAGTGTTGATGGTTTACAGGTACATGTGATTAATTAGGGGTTCGCTGCTATAAATATCCTCAGCCGTATGTAATGACAGCTGCTCTGGTGTCGATGGAGAACTTTAATTTCAGAGTGGAAATGAGGCTTGAGCTCAGTTCCGCAATGCCTCAAATTTATAAAAAAATGAAATGTGCGTGTGTGCAGCTTAGTAGTGAATCTCCACCCCTGATTGGTACACAAACACCAGGCATGTGTGTGTGCTTTGTGAAGTGAGCTGCTTGAAAGAACATTTTCTAAGCCACGAGAAAGAAAAAAAAAAAGCGTGCATATGTCAACATATTTCTGTACTGTATGATTAAGTGAATACTATTTTAAATCATACAATGCAGGCTTTATTGTCATGCTAGTTACTGTATTCATACCTCCAGAGGTTTCATTGTTTGGTAACTGACTATACATATGCACACAGAGGGAAGGCTGAATGTTGGTGTCTCTTGCAGATTTAAATTTTAGGGACATGATGTACCCTTGGAAAGAATATTTGGAGTGCTGTATAATCGTATTTGGGGTGCAGTATATTTGTGCTTTGGGCCTTGGCACCTCCTGAACAGTTTACTCACAGCAGAAGCCAGACTGGATTCTCTTTGCAGCCCATTAGGAGACAGTCTGCAGCTTTTAAATAGTAAAAACACAGAAGACATGATCTGGCATTAGAGGAGCTTGTGCCAAGGCAACCTGCTGATGATACTACACAATTCTCTGTCCATTTTTTTTGAAAACACAAGAGTAAAAATGACAATTTAGGAGTGTGTGATTATAGTTATTAGGG
Source organism: Mugil cephalus (assembly GCF_022458985.1). Classification (NCBI taxonomy): domain Eukaryota; kingdom Metazoa; phylum Chordata; class Actinopteri; order Mugiliformes; family Mugilidae; genus Mugil; species Mugil cephalus. The sequence continues at coordinate 9,239,296 of NC_061778.1, forward strand.
ATGGGAAAAAATACCGATATGACAATACATTGCAATAGTTTTTCCTCCGATACAATATCGATGTTGAATGTCTTAATATGGATTTTAAAAGAAAAAGTCATGTATCTTGAACAACTTCCACACCTCCACCACTACTTTTTCTGTACAATAAATTGAAAATTGATCATTAGGATTAATGTTGTTTTTTGACTCAATTTGTCCAATGAATTATTATTGTCATCTGATGTAAAATTGCTCTGTGAACTACGAGAATATTGCGATATCATAATATCACAATAACATATCGTATCGTGACTCGAATATCATGATATGTATCGTATCATTAAGTCCTTGCCAATACCCACCCCTAGTAGTTATCTGCAACTAGACAATCTAAGAAGAGAGACAATGCTATGTGGATTCTCTGTGATTTGTTGTGTTGAAAGTTGCACTAGTCTTCACAGAAATAGACTTCCAATATACTGATGGACAAAGTTTTAATTTGCGTTGTATTGTTTTCAGTATCAATACTAGAAATAATAGGATCTATACAGACAGATAATTGGTTCACACGGGTCTCCTCTGCTGCTGCAGGCCTGATGCACATCTGCGAATGTCTGTGTAACCTTGTTGGCACAGAAAAATCACAAAACATTTTGCTAGTAACAAGAAACTATGGAATGTTAATGAAAGTGATAATCAGCTACAAAACTGCCGGTGACACAAAGCAGGCGAGTAGGAAGTTGCACTAATCTCAAATTTTAGGTGACGACCAGTGGGAAAAACTGATTGACATATGACTCAGACACAGAGTTCCTTTCCCCACCTTTACTTCACAAATTTCAACTTGCTGATGTCAGGCCTGGTCAGGTTAACCTAGGTGTTGTTGCTGACTGTCTTATTTTGTGAAATACAGAGTGTACTCCATCAATATTATCATGTTTTCCTTGCTTTACATAGATATTTGGAGTGGAACTGCCTGTTTCAAATTGATGGGCGATGAGCAAATATCTCTGTGTGTGGTTTATATATGTGCAGCTTTATATTCCATTAAATTCTGCGTTATAACATGCGCATGGGTTAGCAACAGAGAATGGCAAATAGAGATGTGCAGAGCTTTCCGTGCTTTGGTGTCTTAATTAGTCCCTTATAAATGATGCATTTGCCTCATAAATCACTGGAAGTGGCTCCTGTACCACCTGATAAAATGTAATAAAAGTAACAATAATTATTGCCCTGGCCTAATATGACCTGGTACCGAAGCCAGTTTTCCTGGTCTCATATACTTGTAGTGAGAAGAGAATTTAAAGTGGTGCCCATTACTGTGAAATTTCAAAAGTTGCTGACAAAGATTTTATGCTCTCTGAGAACTTATCAATGCCTCTCAGTCCAATCTATGTGACCATTAAAGATTAAACAGTAAAAAAAAATAGCCATCAATACAGTCAATCACTTGTTTATGTTTGCATTAATAAGTAAAACCTCTGTTATGGCGTAAGAAATGAGCATGTCAGCACAGAATCAAATGAGAGCTGCAGCCAGTGGTGTGTTGTTGCTAATGTGGTGCAGTGCTCTGCGAAAGTAGGGAGCCAGAAGTTGCTGTGTTAAAGCAAACCCATCCTTCTCTGCACACTGTCTCTCATACCTACTGATTATTTATGCGGTGCTAGTAAATGTGCTGAGCAGGCCTAAGAGTATAAATAGCAGTACGGACATCATCAGAGGCTTCAGCTCACGAGGGGGAAAGGGGAGGGGAAAGAGCTTACTACCAGAGCATCAGATCATGAGCAACAGAGACGATCCTGCCTGACTCATCAGAATCGTAGGGAAGCTCTGATCCCTTGCGCGCTCGTAGTCTGTACGTTGAAGGTTCTGACCTCTGTGGCCAGTGGTGTGCAACTTCGCGTTGTTGTTTATAGCATAATTATTCATATGAGATGACTAACTGCACCGTTCAGTTACAATGTTCCTCTCGGTTCACTGACTTATCTATGTGTGGAAAGGTTCGGGATAACACAGACGTGCACATTTTTTAAAAAGTTTTTTTTTAATAGCTGCATAACCAGAGCAATTATTAGAGCGTATCTTATTTGATGTGATTCTCTTAGGCAACTCGTATTATTGCTCAGCATCTTCGCGGCCACTGTCTGCACCACAGAGAGATTTCCCTACAACAAAATCCTAGTCATGGTAAATATTATAGTAAAACATTATCACATCTCCTTCCTCATCATTTTACACCCCCGCTATTATATCTGTGCACTCGTGTGTTCCTGATCCCTGCAGTGCAGCCCACAGTCCAGGCCTCTACTTCGCCTTGGGTTGTTGCTTTTGTCTGCAGTCTGTAGGAGGTCACTCTGGCCGCCCCGGAGGTACCGGTAATGGTCAGTGTACCAACTGTGGGCACGCTAAGAGAAGCATATGCTGTCTGTTAAACAGTAGCACAGCTGTTTAGCAATTTTAAATCCCAACATGCTTAGCATGCACAACAGAGGCAACCGCAGCAGTCAAGGCATCCACGCAGCGCATTAGAGCCGGTATTTCTTGCATCCTGTCTCGTCTACCCGTGTCACATCTTATTTTGTATTCCCCACTGATTGCTTCAAGAGCGAGGGATAAAATGCGCCTTGCTCCATAGGCTGCAGCCTCTTGCCTCTATTTGCAATTCTCCCGACTGGTTAAATTCACCATGGCCCCAGTTTAAATAGGTGTTCCTTTATTTGTTTTTATCTGGGGTTTTATAATAGCGATGTGGGTCCTGGCCTCAAAGTGTTTATTTTAGCCTTGTGGCAAGTCAGCTAGAGTAATAGAGAAGTGGATGTGCTATGTGCCTAGCATTTTCACACATGGCTCAGATAGTGCTATAGAGACGCCCTGTAGCAGGTTCTTTTTCACTCTTCATTGAGGATTCTGGAGGGCGTCTGGACTGAGAGGCGATAATGTTTCTATGGACATCGCTGGCCTCCAGTCATGTGGCAAAGAGTGACATGTATTGAAAATATGAGCATAATATCATTCAGTATTAAACTTTCATTTTATGTGAGGGGGGGGAGAGACAAATTAAACATCGGTTTTGTCACTATGTGGAGACAAAAGCCAAGCTTACTGTTATCTAAATGACTGCGTCACTCTGTGTATTGAAGCTCTGAGGCTCTGAAACACTGAACAAATAGCTGCTTGTCCTTGAGGACGACTGCAAATGAGAAGCCTGGGTTGCTACGCTGGTTTTACAAAAGCAGGGAGACGCAAAACAACACCCTGCCAGCTGCAGTGTCTAATGACTCATCAATATGTGGAAATCGTCCTATATATGTTATAGAAGCGGTGATATTGTTTGAGAAAACACAATCTATACATAGTCCAAGCAAGAATATTACATTTCATTGTTATCATTGTTCTTGCATAAATGTGAGGATTAGTACATTTCCTTTAATAGATGACATAACATCACTATTATCTTTGTGCAGAATCACATTCTGGCATTTATTATTACACAGATTTAGATGTTACGATCCCTTGTGCCAAGATCCGAAGCAAAACACATTTAGAAGCCTAGTCCGACTGAAACAATGACCAGCAGGCTAGCAGTCAGCTACCAACTAGCAACTAACAAGAAGAGACAAGCTAACTAGCCTAGCAAATCGCAGTGGGCCCACGTAAATCTGTCCCACAGTAGAGTGTGAATGGGAAATGCCAGCATTTCAACCACCCTACAGTCCATGGAAGCCCAGTCCAACTGAAAAAAAAAAACAACCAACCAACCAACAGGCTAGCCATTAGCTACCAGTCAGCAACCAACAGGAAGACACCAGCTAATTAGCCTGGCCAACAGCAGTGGGCAGTATGCGGCACATCATTGGGGTTTTCAAGTGGGCACCTTCCTTCAATGATGTTTGGTTAAGTTAAGCCCATGACACCTCAAGAAGGCTTAACAGTGAGTTCCAGCATCCTGGAGTCATTCCCCTCCACCCAGCTACCACATGTGCCTTTCAACCGAGACATAGCTTAGCCCTGCTACTAACTACTAAAACCACTCAGCTAGCCTTACCTTTAGCATGCTCCCCAGCTCGCGTGATTCCTCAAATTAAAATGTATTTGAAATTCAATGCTAAAGAAAATAACTTGTGAGCTACATATATTTAAATAGACAGGAATTGGGTTTTAAAAGCTTCACATTATCCGCTGTAGGGGAAAAATAAGATGTCGCTAGAGGCAGTGTGTGAGTCTAATAACATCTGATCTCTGAAAGATGTTTTTGAAGCAACACTGCTTTTGTTTTGGAGTCTGCAACATTTCCCTCTTTCTGCTGCAAGTAACACATCCCACCGCAGTGTGTGTATTAGAAAAATAACAACAGTAACCTTAAATGCAGAGTACAGGGTCTCCTCACAAACCTAATCTCCATGTCAGTCAAGTGAAGCGTACGTGGGTGCGGGGTATGTGCTGAATGTGTCTGCGTGGGTGTTTGATGAGTAGATGGAGGGGCAGTTGGCATGCAGTCACAATATGCACAATGACAGCCAAAGCAGCATGAACAGCTCTGCTTATGTTCTGCAGCGTTATGGTGTGTGCAGGGTGTATTAATCAATTCCCTCGCGCTGGACGCTTCAGGGAACAAGAACATAGGATGGACGTCTCAGTGAAGAGCTGCAAGTGTGAAATCTGACTTCACACATCTCTGTCTTAGGTCATTCAGACTGGAAAGCTGGCCTCTTCTTGGTTATATGAAGGCAAACTAAAGGGTTTGAGCTTTTTAAGATCTGATGATGTTAGATTCCTTTTTGCAACATAACCTGTCATATATTTTACAAGAGCTTTTGGTTCCCTCCATATGAGCTGGGTTCTGCTCAAGGTTCCTGTTAAAGGGAGTTTTTCCTTGACAGGCCAGATTTTGAAAACCGTCTTGAGAAAATTTCGTTATTGACTCTATATAAAAAAAAAAAAATTGAATTGTACTGAAGAGGCATGCCTCTTTTGGATGTAATTGATGGCTACTGAACAACATCTGAAGGTTGCCCTCAATGTCAGGATCCTTTGCAGAGGCTTGCCCTGTTTACATTTAGCAGAAGACAGAATTTGGGTGGGTAAATACCTCTTGCTTGGACAAACACCCAGTGCCTCTATGGCTGAGGCCGATAAAGAGGCGGGTTAAATCAAGATCGCGTTTTTTGCAGTTGAATTTGACAGAGAAGAATCAGAGCTGTTCCTGTGTTGTCATCTACAAAAACTTAAATTAACTGTGATAGCTCCATGAGCACTGGAGGGGGAGAAAGCTGAGGTTCCATTGAACAGTTTTAGCTTATATACAGTACTGCAGCAGATATTTGACTTTTAAGAAGTTTGTACTCTGAAAAGTGTTCACAACAAACTTGTGTTGTTGCTTCATCTCAGCCCGGTGTCAGGCCGGGACTCGAAGCAGCACTCAGGACTCAGTATGCAGAGATGACTAGGGACTTTAATTGGAATGTACAGAGATCCCTTACAGAGGGACAACAAATGGCCACAAAAATTCCTGGACGTAATTCAAATCAGGGAAAACAAAAAACTCTCCAAAGGGAGGAAAATTCAAAATGAAGAAACAATTCACAAAATAAACACAAAACGCTCCGAATGGAGGGAACCTCAGAACTGAGGAAAAAAGCTAAGAAAAGACTAAACAAATCAAAGTAATCTCTCCGAGAGGATTCACAGGCTTACGTGAAAAATGCTTGGGAAGAAAACATGAAGCGAAGCACGAGAAGGTTGACGAAGACGACACTCTGGCACAAGACAAGGGGAACACAGACTACTTAAACACATGGAGGGAAATAGGGGACAGGTGGACACAATCAGGAATCAGGGAAGGCAATCAGACTTGTGACACATGAGGAAGGGCAAGTGACCTGAAACGAGAGGAGCGTTACTTTTCAAAATAAAACAGGAAATGACATGACAAAACAACCCCAAGACAAGACACCCTCACCACGGTGTGACACCCGGCAGAGTTTCACTTTGTGCATTTGGGGTGGATGCAACGCAGACTCATGTGTGCAGAAATGCTTAGGAATAAACTTGAAAGGATTTGTCGTATTTATACATTTACATTGACGGAGGGTGGAGTATTTTCTGCAAATATCTCCAAAACAAAATACACAAATGCAAAAGTGTGACAAACTGACTGTTTATCTGTGCATGTGTAGCTGTGCCAATATTTTGATTATATTATAAATGTTTATTTTAATATTATCTAGGTGAACATTCCCAAAACTGTGTGATGGTGTCTGTATTTCTGTTTTAGTTTTTTGTTTTTTGATTTATTGATATACATAGTTCCGGTTTAGTCGTCGTAGCACGGGGGACCTTAATTAATGACGCACAGGGCGTGAAGCATGTCCAGTCTAGCCACACCTTCCCGCCCAGAAGTCGGGAAGAGTGTATAACGGTAAGCTATGTAGGGATGCTCTCTCTCATTAAACTATGCTAGCATGTTTAAAAGTTGGTTCTTCTGTTGGAAACGTCCTGAAAATGTAGGGTCAGGTTGTTTGTAATGTTTTGGTGTGTTTTGGGTATTGAAAAAATGTTGTTTCTATTAGTTTGGTCAGTTTTGAGCCTCATTTGTATATTTTCTGTCCTGCTGCAGCTGCTGGGAGAGAGCTTGTGCCCGTGTCTCTGCTCACTGTGTCCTCCCTGCTCTGATAGGTTCGTCACTAAATTCATATTTAATGGCACTTTTGGTGTGTACATTTTATTTGTAATCATATATGTATATTCATTTTCCTTAAAAACAAAAGCCCAGAACTCGGGAAGAGTGTACAACGCTGTTGAGAGAGAGCTTGTGCCCGTGTTTCTGCTCACTGTGTCCCCCCTGCTCTGATAGGGAATAAAGTGCAGATCCCACATTCTGGCCGTGGAGCATTTATTCTTTAAGCAACCAGATTAAAACTGCTACACATGTTTACCAAAAGCTTACTTACAGTAATAATCAAGCATTAAAAAAAAAAAAAAAAAAAGGAATTCATCATTAGCTAGCACGCTTATATATAACTGTGTAAAAGTAGCTCAGTTGACCACTAGTGCAACCAATGTGTGTGGTATTTCCTCATCAGTAGCCAACAAAGCCAACTTCCAGTCCTCGTCCTAACTGTGGGGCACTGTTTTTAAAATACAAAAGATGAATATCCAAGCAGCCACACAGTTTTTGTTAGAATGCAATAAATGAAATAACGGTCTAATGTGTCAATTTTCCGCCTCATGTTTATACCACGCTAGCTAGTTTCACACTGCAATTTAAAAACAGTGTGGATTCTTCATATCTAATTTCTTTTTCTTTTCTTTTTTACATTGATGGTGAGGAAGCTTCCCGGAGCATGGGGCTTGCATCTGAGACGGATCGTTAACACAGTCTTCACTGCTTACCATTGAAGTTTTGCTTAATCGCTACAGCTGATAGGATCTGTAATAAAGAAGTGAGAAGTTCTCGTTGCATCTGGGCTGTGCTGAACAAAAATCTAATAGCAGGCATGTTAGAGTAGAAAGTATCAAATAACCTCAACACCGCTGTGCCTCCATTCACACCTATGTTGTGTACGGTATTTTGTCGGCAGAGAAGAAAGTAATAAACAAAACTGCAACTCCACGCTTTTGGTAAGCCTTTCCTTAGCAGGACATCCAAAAGCACGCCACCATCACGTGATCTCTCTCCGTTTCTAAAGGTCAAGTGCAGTTTCACAAAGAGAGGGGGTGGTAGCGAGTTGCCTTTTAATGGAACATTTTATGCATTCAGTTTACAGTTTACACTTTTGCCCTTGAATTCAAGGTGATTTCTGAAAAAGTTAAAACATGATACGAGAAAAGAAAATACATAATGCAGATGATAATATACAGAATAAATACGCCACACGTATTTTTTTAACATTTATTTTGCTCGCCAAAAAACAACGACAAAAAAACGATCATAGTTAATTATACTGAATGAAAATGATACAAATAGACCCGTGTCTTAGAGCCAGCCCCCAGTCCTGTGAAGTCTGTGTTTATTAACACTGAGAAAGGTTGGTTCACGAGATTGACAAAGAGTGTCAGAAACAGTGTTGTTGTCAGTAATTAATAGTTTACCTGAAGAATCAGTTTAATTAAGTACGGTAATAAGTAATGAACTAAAACGTTGGGCTAATTAAAAGCAATGAGCCATTGCTTTTAATTTACCATCTACTGTAACTATGATCTATGGGAAGGTTGTAGTTGTATTTGACTGCTTTTACTTTATTTTACTATATGTAAAATTCCAATAATGTATTGCAAAATCGGCTATAATGGTTCCCTGATACACAGTACAACGCAAAGGATGAATGCAACACTAGTACAAGCTCATAATTCTGCAGTCTGAATTCACTCCATCTATTCACTGCATTTAATAGCAGCAGTGGGAAAAAAAAATACATATGTAAATGAAAACTAACCCCCAGCTAGTGCAAGTGTTCGGTGTGTGATCGGGAGTTTAATAATTATGCAGACTAAAGAAAAAATATTAGTCAAGCATTTGAAGCAAGAAATCATCTTAAAAGAAGGCGGCAGGTGAATCGATATTTCTGCTTTAAATTTTCACCTGGCAGCGAGGCCCGCGAGCCGCAGTGATTGTTCCAGCGCCGCAGAAGAAATATCAAATCGTTTGTATTAAGTCGTGGATGGAATCAAAAATTGAACTATAAATTGAACCTTTTTACGTATCTGACACCATTACAGCTGCTGCCGTATGGCCTCCAATGTTATTTGTGCTCGCACATTAAGGTGTGACCGTTTATTTCTCTCCGCAGACTGCTTTGAAGTGAACCCTGTGAGGAGCAGCCAGAACGACACGATATTCTGGTGAGTTCCCAAACTGAAATTAAAACCCTCTTCAGATTTACATAATACGCACACATCCCGACTGCAGACATGCGCAGAACGGGCCGGGATAGACGAGAAGGGCTTTGTTATGCCCTCTGACTTGATCGATCACTTGGGGTTGGTGTGTTTGACGTGTCCCTACGCAAAGGCACACCCCACAGTCGTACTCCTTTCCCTTCCCTTTTCTCCCACATACATTAACTCAAAGGGAGAGGAATTCGGAAGCACAGCATCTCTCTTCTTCCCCTCTGTCACACGCGGCTTTAACCACATGTTCACATACACATAGAGATGGGGAGAGAGCCTCTGCAGAGTGACACTGTTAGCTATCCACTCACATAGGCAGGGTTGGGCTGGCGCCACGGCTGTTTGCCTCATAGCCTGCGCAATGGGAGTCGGCTCCATTATCAGAGCTGCTGCCTCGCCACCCTGCAGCAAACCCAGCATCCTCTGCTCCTGCAGATTTAATTTCTTATCGCAATAGGGAAAACAGCCCCTCTGATGAACAGCTGAAAACACCCTGGGCTACTGTGAACACGGATTGAGAATCCATACAATAGATGGTTTGATAAACTTGTGTACGTGCGTAGCACTAATGCTCCTCATAGGAATTTGTGGCTGCTGTAGATGTTTAAGGGAATTTGCTTCATATTGTAAACACTGATTCACGGTAGAAAAGCTTCTCTTCAATGTTAGATATTGAAGCAATTATTTATGAAGCTGCCAACGAGCATCTTGAACAGGATGCTTGGTAGGTGACTGTCTGCACCGTGCTGCCGTTAGTCAGAGACAAACCAAGTTGTCTTCCTGTTTGTGTTTGCAGATAGATAAAGCCTGCTCCTCAGCTGCTCTACTCTCACATGACATAAACTCAGCGTGAACCGGTGGCTCATGTCTGCTCCTTTTGTTAAGAATTTTTGTGAGAGCACATTATCACCTCTCAGAAAATGGAGCAGCTGGATATTCTAAATGAAAAGTTTTCATAAATGCCTTTGTGTGTAAAAAAAATAAATAAATAATTAAAAAATAGAAAAAAAATCCAAGCTTCTTACAGCGACGCTGTTCGCTTCCTCCCATTGTTTCCTCATTTTCTTCATTTTTTGACAAGCAGCTAAATTTCCTTTTTCGCTCCATTTTGTAAGGACCGAGAGTCTGTAATGGAACTGAAAGATCTGAGTTGTTTGTTGTGGCTTTTCCAGGCCTTTACTAACAGCTTCATCAATGTCATGTAAAGCCACTACAGTGGTAATTGTGTGTCAACTTTCCCAGGCCCTGAAACAAAAGTTATTATGGGAGCACAAAGAAGTTGTGTAACTTGATACACAATGTCAGCACACTTGCTAAATTAGTTTTCTTGTGTTTTACAGTGTTCACCTCACAGGTCTGTACTGATACTAATGTTGTCTTGTCTGTGATCTAACAAATAAGAATTTATTTCACTAATTTAAGATGAGGCAGACGTTTTTAATCTTGAAAATTTGGAAAATCTGTTGCAGTTATACACCGATCAGCCACAACATTAAAACCACTGACAGTAGAAGTACATAACGCCCTGTGCTATGTTCTGCTGGGAAACCATGTGGACCTGGCAATTGAGTGGATGTTACTTAGACATGTACCACCCACATAGACCAGACCAGACATCCTCACCGTATAGCAATGACCTTGAAGGCAGCAGCCATCCCCAGCAGGATGCAGCCTGACACAGACACACACAGAAAAACACTTTAGTAACAACTCATAAAACATGAAAAACACCAGTGTTGACCTGGCCTCCAAACTCACCAGATCCCAAACTGATCAAGTATCTGTGCGCTGGAACAAATCTGATCCACAGATGTCCCTCCTCTCAAAGGCCCCCCACTAACAACATCCTGTTACCAGTCACCACAGGACACCCCCAGAAGACCCATGTCCATTCTCTGATGAGTCACAACTGCTTTGGAGGCACAACGAAGACCTACACACTATTAAGGTGGTCATAATGTTATGCCTGATAGGTGTATAGCAGCGGTATAAGAATTGGCTTTAACTATGGTTAGCAGAAGGGTAAACTCTCGCCACATTCAGCACAGCCTGCCACTAAAACACAATAAGATGTCATGGGAAAACGAATACAGCACCGGTGCGACCTTAGGCCGATACGATCACTGATTTTTGAAAACCAACAGACCGATAGTAGCGCTAGCAGCTTTTCCTGCAGGATTTTCCACCACTGCCCACCGTTTAATGTAATAGGCACATGCATCTGCATTTGACAGCCAATTCTCTCCAAGTGGACCTGTGATTGGCCAAAGTCCCTTGTCACAGCCAGATTTCCTGAAGCCCTAAAACAGAGCCAAGAGGCTATGCAGAAGTCAAGTGTCACTTAACCTCCTGAGACCTGAGCTTGTATTTTCTATGCATTTTTAATTTCTCCAAGGTGTTTGGGTAGGACATAAGAAGTATAAAAACTAAGCATAATCTTTCAGCAAAAAAACAATGTCCGTGTAGGTGGACGCTGGGATTATTTAATTATTAATATTATAATAAAGTCACCAATGTGTGACAAAATATAAAAATGTTTATTTTAATACCTGTGCATGACTGAACAAAACAAGAATTGCGAACAGTTAACAGCTAATTAGCGAGGTTTTAGCTCATTGCTATTGATAAAATTTGTTAAATTTGCGGATAATATGAAACTACAAACGTTAATAAGCATAAATAAAGTTGTAACCGTAGAATTTGATGGGGTTTAGTTCCTCATCCACTTTTTTCCTGTTTGTCTGTAGAATGAATCTGCTATCATGTTTTTACTGACTGGTGCATCAACCCTTTGCTACGACCTGAAACTTAATGTCCCCATATGAGGATGGAGGATCTCAGGAGGTTAAGTTACTTTACCATATATACTAGTAGCTGTAGCTGGTGAATAAATTATGAGTAAATAATGTAGTAAAAAACAAATAGATGTTAAATCAGTAAGACTTGGTAAATAAAACTGCTACACCAATCCACACATTCAAATACTAAGAGGAAGGCCCCCCCCCCTCCATGAAATAAGCATAACACATTAAAGGAACACGTGTGCCAACTCAAGAAGAGAATAAAGGCTTCATATTTCACAGTGTGACACAGACGTCAGTACTTAAGAGAGACATCAACACATGCGGCCGCTGAACAGCGTTGATACTGGATCTGATCATTTTCAGGTAGCTGGGGTTTACATAATGTGCCACTGTGAGACAACATTGATTTTTCTGGCTCTGAGCTGGCAGTCCTGCAGGACGCTTTTTCTACACAAGTGGAGTGTCTGGTTTTAGCACCGCGCAGGGAATCAGCCACCAGCTAATTCAAAGGTTAGGTAAAAATCGAAAGTTAATAATCCATAGTATGTGCAATAACAAAGCCTTTAAAGCCAGAACCATTGAATTAGCTATTTAATTCACCTATAAATAAATGAAGGGCGATGTAGAGCTCTTTATGTTTTAATGGAATGGTGATGGGTTGAGTCGAATATCTGGTTCTTTGGATTAGTTTTAGAGTTTGAATTAAGCACAAGTTGGTGACGTGCATGTGAGATCATTTATCTCAGCTTTTGTTGGTAGCAAGCTGAATGCAGGAAATGAGTTTGACACCTTTGACATATTTTTTCTTTACATGTGAGATTCAGGCTGAAATACATTCATTAGTTTTCCCCCATAAAATCTGTTTTATAGAGAGAGACTGCGCAAAACCGTGCTCAACAAAGGCCGTATACTGGACCATTATTACTGAGAGCCTGCTTCATGTATTTGCTGTTGACTCTATATGTTGTTCGTGCAAATGCATTCATGGAGCTGTTTCTAATGAGGAAAAACCATTTGCACGCATCAAAACAAATTGCTACCGCAGGTCCTTTAATGCTCAACGTCAATGCTAAAGTTCAACAAAGATAATAAGGCAAAGAGAGCTAAGGAGGATTACAATAGTGTAACAACACCTGATCTGGAGAATGGAAAGACGGTTCGTAAGGGTTGTTCTGTTTATTTTGTGTATCACAGAACGAAAAAATACTTCAAAGTTACAGCTTGATTGCAGATTTCTTCCTGCTCAAGCTTCAAAAATGCAAAACACATATATTAATTATTGTATTTTACATAATCAAGAATCTCAGAGTTGTGAATTTAGCAATCAGGAAAAAAAAAATCAGTTTTACCAGTGTGACCTTAATCGCGGGTAATGTGCGAAACTGCTTGCTGACAGTCAGTGATTATGCGCACATTGGAAACAAACGGAAGTCTGAAGCAATAATAAATAAGCGAGTAAATAAATAAATATCGCGCAGTTTAATTAGTGCCGATACTCCTACACGGGATGCTGGTGAAATGCTTATTTAACAGTTCTCTTTCCCTTAAGTTTGACAAAGGCTTCATAAGGATTACCTCAGGTTATGAAAATACCCAGTGTTTTCTATAAAGAATAAAATCATTACCATAAAGCTTAATATAATTAACCAGCCCTGAGCACAGCATTTTATAAATGATTGATTAGAACCAGCAATGCAGAGGTTTTTGTACTTATTTCTGAAAGAGAGTATTACTTTTAGCTTTTATTACTCTTCATTAAACTGTGCGAGACTTCAGGCCTTGTAGTGTTGTGCAGCTGACTGTGATGTTTCTCACATGTTCATCATACAGCAGAAAAAACAAGGGACATGAGTGTGTTACAAAACTGGGAGCTCTTGAATGAGCCATTTTCCTCCACGGGAGCATATTCTGCACACGGAAAACATCAGCGCACCAAAATATAGATTCTTGCCTAATTTTGAAATTAGACTCTCTTCATGCAAATAGCTGTTTTGATGTCTTTTGTTGGCATCTGCTGCTTTTCTCAAGGCGCTATAATTAAACAGGAGGAGGCCGCAACCCTTCTATATTCTGTGTCAGTTTGAGAAATGGCTGTTGCGGAACGCGCGGTGTCAAAGCAACGCGAGTCGAAACAACGGCTAGATTTCACACACAATTAAAGCCATTTTTTGTGTGTGTACTTCGGGGATTTGTGAATTGATCTTCATTACCGCAGCGGCGAAGATGTCTGAAAAACGCACCAAAACAATGGCAAAAAAATTGCTGAACAGCATCGCACCGCTCCTGCAGTTTATCAAATGGGCATCACTTGCATCTACCTGCGATTTAAAACTCAAAATCTGAGGGCTCATTAATTGTTACTCTGCACAGATATCTGCTTTCATCCCTGACTCTGGTAAAGGCTTAAGTTGTGGCATTCTCAATTATGGGTAAACACATTAGAAATGGAGGTTAATAGTCAATGTTAAGATCAGTTTAACCGAGTTAAAGCACCTCGAGGCGCTTTCACTTGTTTCTCAGCATTCCATTACAAAATAATCTCTTTGAACTTCAGAAGAAATACAATATATTTTCTTATCTAACTTCCATGCGTCGCCTCCAGGTTTACGCCCACAGCAGCATCCCCTGATCTGACACCGTCGTCAGGATAACTCCCATATATCATCATTAAAGAGCACGGACTCAGGCACCTTGTCAGAGTTTGCAGTCCAGTGAAAAAGGGTACAAAGGGGGCAGAAAATAGATCTCTTTGATGAACAACAGATTAGGTTGGAGAGGTGAGCAAACATTCGCCTCATTCCCTGCCCACATGTGCACTGCAGCAAGACTTGCTATCTCCCACAGCAGCAAATTGATGCCTGATCCCAAAGACAAGCTGCAAATGGGACGTAATCCTCTCGGATCTTTGTTAAGAATTACAGTGAAATACGGGTCTCTCGCTCTCCCTTTCAGCTTTCAACACAAAAAGACCTGCGCGTCCATAAAGGCGATTGGTAATTTATTATAATTTTATCACATCTGCATATATTTATTATTTATAGTGCGATTGTATTGTAAGTATTTATAGGCTAGCCACATGCATTTACATAACAAAGGCTAGCCTTCTTTCACGGCACCTGTATTATCGGAGGATCAGCATCGTCTTTCAGCCCGACTCCTGATTGTTGCAGTGTGACATGTGAATATCTGACATAAAAATTCCCACGGAGTTCTGTGATTTGAGAACTCACCCCGACTGTGTTTCCTCAGGTTTTGTTGCCCCACATCTCGGGAAGGTGTCTCCACATTTAGAAACCTTTGTGACTACGCTGCGGCTCTGAAGCGTGTTATCACGCAGCAGCTAACAGACGAGGATTGAGTGTAATATTCCAGAGAAAAACACTGTTAGGACGAAACACTTGGGTTTAGAGTTAGAAATCAGTGACTGTATGGTTTCTTCCTATTAGCTGTAGTGCCAAGCTGCTACTTGTTTGTGATTGTTGCTTCTACAGAAATACCTGTTTTGTTTTCCACTGTGCAACAATTTTTCTGAGCTTTAGATTTTTCTCCATCATGTTATATGATCATGAAGCATTTGGTCATTCCAAGTTCACTGCACAAGCCAAGTTGCACGAGCACATTTACACTCACTGGCCACTTTATTACTGTTCAATTGCTTGTTAACACGATTAGCTAATCAGCCAATCACATGGTTGCAACTCAGTGCATTTATTCATGTAGAGGTGATCAAGACAACTTGCTGAAGTTCAAACTGAGCATCATAATGGGGAAGAAAGGGGATTTAAGTGACTTTGAACATGGTGTGGTTGTTGGTGCCAGACGGGCTGGTCTGAGTATTTCAGAAACTGCTGATCTACTGGGATTTTCATGCACAACCATCTCTAGGGTTTACAGAGAATGGTCCAAAAAAGAAAAAATATCCATTAAGTGGCAGCTGTGTGGATGAAAATGCCTTGTTGATGTGAGAGGTCAGAGGAGAATGGGCAGACTGGTTCGATATGATAGAAAGGCAACAGTAACTCAAATAACCACTGGTTACAACCAAGGAATTCAGAATACCATGTCATCTGAAACTGAGACTACAGTTCGCACAGGTTCCCCAAAATTGGACAATAGAAAATTGGAATAAACGTTGCCTGGTCTGTTGAGTCTTGATTTCAGCTGCGACATGAAAGCATGGATCCATCCTGCCTTGTATCAACGGTTCGGGCTGGTGGTGGTGGTGTAATGTTGTGGGGGATATTTACCGCTCAGAGTTAAGGCAGTTGTGAAGGCAAAGGGGGTCCAACCTTTTACTAGTATGGCATACTTAATAAAGTTGCTGGTGAGTGTATAAAGAACTATTTACAATAATAAGATAAGGAGTCCAGAAACACAAGATGTGGCTCTTAAACTTCTTACATACAGAAGTGAGAGTTCAGCAAGAACAACAACCAAGTTTGTTCTGGCCATGTCATTTACACTTCAGGAGAAACTCAAGTGCAGAACTCCAGGGAAGTCCTCATAGGTCCGTCTCACTGCAGCATACGCGCTAGTCATTTTAGGAGATGCAAGAGACGGAGACACTTTTCTGATTTTTGGATGCCGGCCAGCTGTTTTGACGACTGTATTCGTTCATTCAGCATGTACTTACACACAGTATGCCGATCTCTACCCTGAAGAGATTAGTGGTCACACTCTAAATATTAGCATCAGGGAATTCACAGGGTGGCCACTAGCATTTCTGCATGAACCATGCCCACTTCCAGTTTCAGACAAATCAAAGAGTGGTTGATGAGGAAAAAAAAGTTCTGCCTGGGAAGTTCTGGGTCAAGAACAAACTGCGAGAACTCCCAAATGAAGGCTGCAAGAACCAAATGAAGCCATTCTGGTCTTGCAGCCCTGGGAGCAAGAAGAAATTTCTTACTAACGAGCTTAAGAGTTTTGATCTCAAAACTATGGCGTCCGTCTGAAATGAGCAGAAAGAAAACACTCGGGACAAAGTCCGCTGAGAAACAGTGGCGAGTTCTCTGAGGTACCAGCAGCTTTGTCCCAATTTAATTGATAAATAAAACCACACTCACTTCCACTCAGTGGAAGGAACATTTCAATGCTATTGCATGTGTCTTTTTATGCAGCTTTGTTGGAAAGTGTCTTTACAAATGAATTTACAATGGAATTAGCTGCCAGCAAAGTGTCATCTATAATTCATCACATAGTAAAGAATCAACTATATTTAAACTCTATCTTCAAACAAAAATACACAACTTAATTATGTGCATTTTTTTCTGGTAGAAAGTATAAAACCAGAAAGAGCCTTACATCCTTAGTAATAGTACTATGTATGTTATTATCCCTGAAGCCATTCAGAGTTTCACTAAGTTCATCCTGAAGTGGAGCTGTGTAAGTTTGACGTAAAAGGGCACATATATGGATATATGATTTCCTGTCATTTAAACATAGTTTCAGTGTCAGAAGTTTGTGTCAAAGTTTCAAAACTTTACGAGTCAAAAGTCTGGATTTGATTCTCTGCCCATTAAACTGATGTGAGATTGTTGGTGCGTGCCCAAAAACACCTGTCCATTTGATGAATGTTCTTGGAAAGGATGTTCAGTGCATTATTGATGACGGGGCATTTTGATTAAGGAATGCTAGAAAGAAGCTCCGACTACTATTTTTTGTTTTTTGTAGGCAGCATCAGGGCTCAACGAAGAGGGAGGGGTTAAAGAGACAGAACGTCAAACGGTCAGTCAGACAGGCTGACCTGAAAGGCAGCCTCAGGGGCACATAAACGGTGAGTTTATGAACTTAAATCATGCAAGGATATGCCAGTAGAGCCCCAGAATTAAATTATAGACCTGTAAACCTGCATCGTATGTCCCCATTTAAAAATAATCTCAAAAGATGCAGCCACTGCCAACAGGAAAAATTAGTGCGAATGCTGAGTAAGAGTTCCTTTTGCCACAGTGTTTGTACATGATTACGAATGTGGCCACTTAAATGGCAACTAATTAAGAAATCAATTATGGTGATGTTTATTATTTCTGCTGACCTTTTCCCGTCCATGCAAAAGTACTTATCTTTCAGTTTTGTGAAAATACGTGCATTTACACATCTGTCACATAGTACAGCGGTAAAAGACGAGCCAAGAATACAGAAGCAGAGACACATTCAGTGTGGTGGCAGGGAAAACATTAAAAGGGCAGACTCGGGGCGCGTGAGGGCTAAGACGTCTGAGATGACTCCTACGGTGAATACTATAGTAGAGAGTAAAGAAAAGAAAGCATGCTGGAATTCTGTTACTTACATATTTATTCACCCAGGATGACTGACTGAGGATTTTGTGACTGATGTGGGAATCATAATAAGGTTTAGGTTGCGGGTTATTGTTTGTGTCTGTCAGTAAATACTGTCTCTTTTTCTTTCAGTCTGTGTCTTCACTGTCCAAAAGGACAAGTCAGATTGTAATTTCATCTTGTAGCCATTGACCCTAAGATCTTGGGTTAAGATCAAAACCACAGAGAAATATAATACGTCGATATACACAATCGAAAACGCCTGGCCCGAAATCGAAAGACAGACAACATGCTGTATAATTTTTGTTTCCTTTAGTGGCATACTTGGTTTTAGCCTCTGCAGAAGAGGTAATGAATGTGTTTGCTGTGGTATTAAAAGGCGAACAGCTTCCCAGTATGATGTCTTCATGTCTTACAACTGTGTCACGTTTAACGGTTCATGCTGTGAGTTTCCCTGGAGAATTGTGTCACGGAGACCTGGCATCTCTGGAGACAGACTTAGCGGGGCGTCCCAGGATGCAGGAAGATGAGAGTTTCTAGATTAAGAGCGACCCGAGCATTCAGCTTGTTTGCTCTCTGATCCAAACACCCCTTCACTTCTTCTTTTTTTTTTTTTTTTTTTTTTTTAAAGCAAATTGGTTGAGGAATTTGCATGAATTACAAATGCCTGTCAGTAGTTTGATAGATCTGGTGAAATAATGTGGACAGAAAATGTGGCGTGCAAACTTGACAGGGCGAGACAAAGCGTAACAGAAATTCATAACCAACGTCGTGTTCCCTTTGTTGGAAATAAACCTCCCCTGATTGTGCAGCACAACAAGAAGGAGCCATAAATTATTCAGGTGCTCCCCGATGGCCGCCTATTTACAGCCGCTCACTTGCATCTGACTGGACGTATTCTTCTGGCGTATTCCTCAGTGACATGCTTGTTTTAAAACGGTGGCAGAATGCATGTGACCTCTGAGTAGGACTCTAGGCTTTCACTCTAATGCTTAATTTATTCATTACTCTCCGCCTAAACGCAAAGCTGCCTAATCGTAAATACTGTAGAATATCAAAATGAATGTGAAGGGGAAGGAACACGGAGGATTATTACAGCTGTATGTAAATAACAAGGTGAAATATGGGGAGCACAACAAGCAGAGGGGAGAGAGAAGAATAACAGAATGCGGTGGCCATAGATAATAACACCATTTGCCGTATTGTAGTCCATGAAGGACATCTCCCCCCAGACAGCACAGCGTGTCATTTTTCTCCACTGCTCTTCCTTCATTCATGCTGATGTGAGTTTGCTGTAGTGACTGCCAGGAAAAGGGGAAGACGGTTGAATGCGTTCTCTGTGAAGCGTTTCTTTGGGTTTTAACGCTCACGTCTCCCCAACTGGCTGTCTATGACGTTTGAGTGCTCGCTCAGTTTTTGCAGATCTATGTTCACGACATTGGAAAATGGCGTGCGGCTATAAATTCTCGCAAACTATCAAGCTGACTCTGCAGACTGTGACACTCCTTGCATGTTTTTAGACTCAAGTTATAATCCTTCATCCTCTTTGTGAAACCAAACCCAATTTCGTGGCGCTATTTATTTTAGTCGACCATTCCTGGGCCGGTCCCAGATTGTCTTCGCTCACACAAATGACTCACAGGACGTAATAATAACATGCAGGTAATCCAGCCAGACTGTCTTCGCTGAGAGGAGGACGGCATCAGTCGTTTCTGAAAGTGGCTCAGAAAGACGTGTGTTTACTTTCAAGCTGCAAATCACTCTAAAGGCTGTAGTAATTATAATGGGAGCAAAGAGGGAAAGCGAGGTGCAGGAGTGGGTGGATGGATGTGTCAACAAAACGTCAGACAGATGAGAGGAGTAGTGTATTTCCAACCAATAGTTAGCTTCTTCTTCTTTTTTTTCTGTACACTAAATCTTGTAAATCTAACCTGTCTAACCTTAGCTAAACAGTGACCTTATTTAACCTTCACCATAATCACTATAAGCCAAAACCTCGCCAGGCCATCAACCGTGCATTAACAATAGTTTTGTAAAATTTTGCATAGAAACTCGAGAAGAGAGAAGACTTAGAGGAATCGACCAGGAGTGAAATCAGAGGGACGACAAATTGAGTTAGAAATTAAAACCTCTACGGCTTGCACAGCTTAAAGT
The DNA here is from genome assembly GCF_022458985.1 of Mugil cephalus. NCBI lineage: Eukaryota > Metazoa > Chordata > Actinopteri > Mugiliformes > Mugilidae > Mugil > Mugil cephalus. Next base: position 9,259,400 of record NC_061778.1, read on the forward strand.
TATTACACTCATTTTCAGATTCCCTAAGAGTAGTTTTGCACAATTCGCAGTTCAGAAAATGTTTTATTTACCCCAGATTACTTGTGTAATATCAAAGGTAGTTAACTAGCAATGCTAACTCCTGCCTCTAAAAGCCCACTGTGTTTTTATTGGCGAGATTTGATTAAGCTTTTGCTTGCGAGCACCAGCTCATCCCCTTGACTTAACAAAAGCAAACTGTAACCTACCAATTATTAATTTGAATGGAAAGGGCATTTGTGTTTGCTCTGTATGTTTCAGTCCTGTCAGTCCTGAATACAGACTGAGACTTACACAGAAACACTCTACTTGAGCACATCTGGTTGTGTTCATTCAACACATACAATGACAATTGACAAGTGTTACATTCGTTCATTCACATCTCTGTTAGTGCATGTTCAAGCCTGAACCTGATGCAGAATGTAAGAGCAAAAATAACAAATGATTAAAAAGAAAAATGTTTGAAAAGCAGGTTGTCTCTGTTAGGTAAAGTGTTCTGCTCATTACCTACTTAATGTGTTGCGTAATGTCCGTTAATTGTGTGTTGGAGTCTGTTAAATTCCCAAGTAGGCCGCTTTGTGTCTGCTGTGTAGATGAATTCGCGATGAGCTGATGAAATTATTAAAAAAAAGGAAATGAGTTTTCCAAGCACTTTGAAGTTAGAAATCTTGGCTCACGGGATTAACTTTACTTATGTTTACCACAATATTTGAAACCTGGCCACGTTTAATATGGAAATCTGATGTTATAACTTTATATGCATGATAGAAAATAAGGATTCAATAGCCCTTAAAATTGTTGTTATACAGACAGGGCATGTCTTTGAAATGCATGCTACATAACAAAACAGGTTCATTTGAATACAACATAATAGCATCTCAATGATTAGAGACCAATTAATATTATCTCTAAAACAAAACACCAAACGCCCCTCAGACTACATAGATGTAATATATCACCGCATGTGTGATGTAGTCCCTCACATCTACGCCTGTAGTAACAGGCTCTAAGCATACACACCGATCAAAAAGCAAACTGCGGAGTGGGGAATAGTTCTTTAATGGTGCTTGTCGATTTAATAGTTCTCTGAGTACATGCAGTCATCAAGAGACCCACAGACACAAATTGAGGTGAAGTCCACTTTCTTTTAACAGGGACGTTTGCCCAAATAAATGGATCAATAACTCCTCTAATCACTTTCCCTCTTTGATTCTGTCTGGCTGTGTTATTCTCTCTCTTGAATCCAAAATGAGAAATGGCCTCCTCCTGTTTTTTTTTGTGTTGTAAGAACAGTTGTCTGTGTGATCAGTGTCATAGTTATAAGTGAGATGAAATTGAAATGACCTCAATCAACGCTGTCTCTCCTGGGTAAATGTTTGTCAGCAGAACCCGTCTCTGTGATTTTGATTGGAGTTTCCTTGTCACAGTCACTGATCATTAGCCACACACCGTTGCCCATATTCAGATTTGCGTGTCATCGTAAAGCAGGCTGCTTGCAGAAGAGAAGCGGGTTTCAGCATCAGGGTGGTGCTCTGATTAAATTCCCAGCCTCTGCTTGTTCCCCTGTGTCCACTCCTTTTGGCAAATAAATTGAAGTGGGCTGACCTTTCATCAGATATGCACCGCAAACTCGAGTGTTTAAGCTTCAGGAACCAGATATGTTAACTTCAATTAATCGTGAATACCACTACAACAGTTCAGTGCACCATGCACATATTTTACTCATCATGACTCCAAGGCATTGCTTTCTGACTGTCCCAGTGGACGAGGATGATCACTGGCCTCTGTCTCACGGTCACACACCACTCTGCTTCTAGTTCACATACATTTCTCCCATGGAAGGAGAAATGTATAACACTAACACTACTGAGAAGGCTGTGTTTTGTAATCCAGAAGGCGTTTAAAAAAAGCAACTAGCGTTTTGAGATGTTTCGCCGCTCAACCGAGTTGCTCCTTCAGTTCTAAGAGGCTTGTGGGAAGTTGAGGTTCAAACAGGAAATGGGAGGACTCAGAACCTTCACAGACATATGTTTTGCAATGTAACACGATATGTTGTAAAACGACGAATGAATAAGCAATAAGTGTTTTCGTATTCCTTCAACTGTGTCCGTTCAACCACATCTAGAGTGCTGCATATATATTTTCAACAAGTTACACCAAAACTCATGAAACTCAGTTCAAATAATATTCAGAAAACCGAATGTGTCTTTGTCAGTGACAAAGACATTTATGATAAAATACGTACATCACAATACGTCAATGTTGGGTCGAGCACATAATGGAAAACTCACATTCTCAAATCGCTGCATTATGGGCACTACAAAAGAAAATGGGACTCACTTCACTGCTCCCAAATCTCACAGCACACACCATCTGTTTTCCTCCTCAATATTTTTTGAATCTGGCAGCTAGAAGAATAAAGCTGGCTCTTAACAGTGCAGTTGAACATATTTGGCTCCCAGATAAGTGAAATGTAACTCCCTGAATTTTTACTTTAAACTTAAAAAATGCCAACGGCCAAGTGGTGGCAAGGCCATTATTTCTTTTTAGGATTTAATGGACCTTGAATTACAAGTCCCTAGAACGAGTCTAGGATGCCAGGAGTGAGAATGCCACGTTCCATTGCCTGGATAGTTTGGGCCCACAGGCAACGCTTAGACAAAGCTTTTGATTTACCTGTGGATTTACAGTACCTTCCCACCTTTACTTATGGTCAAGAACTTGGAGGTGGAGGGTAGGTGAAAGATGGACATTGCAAATTCAAATGACTAAAATGAGTTTCCCTTGTGTTGTGAATGGACTCAACCTTAGCGATTGAATAAGGGGCTGTAATATCCAGGGAGCTGGGAGCCAGGGTGCCTTATGGGCGCCCCTCTCTGGAGGTTTACCAGACACAGCCAGCTGGGAGTTGATACCGGGGTAGACCCAGAATTTGATTTGGGGATTACATATCTCATCTGACCTGGGGAGGCCTCAGGATCCCTCAAGAGGAACTCGATAACGCTGCTAGGGAGAGGGACGACTGTAATACCCTGCTTATCCTGATGCCACTGTGACCCGACTTTGGAAAGGCGTACCAAGATGGATGGTTTCACATGCTTACATTTAATACAATAGCTGTCACTTTTCTGTATATAATACAAGCAGAAAATATGACAATTAATACCGGAAATAATAAAAAAACAAAACAAAAAAACAAGGCAAGTCAATAAAATCGTGAGAAAGATGCAAAGAGTTAATTCTTGGGTAACTTGGGCACACATTTTATATTGTGTCCCTGTTCCTCTCAGTGAGGTTTAGAAGTGTGTGGTTTTCACTCAGCCAGTCAGAGAAGATCAAGGAAAAACAAATGTAGTCTGCTAGGTCCACCTCTGCATGAACACAGAGCAACACTGCTTTGTTAGTGTCCTAATGTTGTCTAATGTGATAATGTTGGCAAGTGCCTGAATCAGCACTTATGTTCTAATGGTCTAAATACATGCTGGCATTTGTTTACCACTTTCACAGAAGCTTCTGACGCCCTACAATAACTCTCTCCAGTTGAAATTTAGAATTATTTCACTGAGTTCCCTATAAAAGGGTTAAAGAACGTCTAAGGGAAAAGTCACACTTTTTTATCAGTGGCAAAACTAAGCACGCTCTACTATAAAGTCACGTTATACTGAATAATATGATCCTGGCTCTTAGTTGGCCCGACTGCATATTTCCAACTGGTGTTGAGAGCTATGGAGGTGAAAATGAGACAAAATAAACTGACTTTCTCAAGGTTGGAATATATTTTACCTTTGCTTTCACGGGTGGAAGCAAGTTCTTACATCTTGATCTAACATCTTAGTTAATAATAATAAAAAAAAAATAAAAAAATCTGCTAAACTCTGGTGCCAGACCTGACATGAAATTTTTCTTGTTTAATGAGATTAATATAGCTGAGTGTGAGGAATTCAAGAATTTCAGATTCATCATTTTTGACTTTCCAAAAGTTTGGTTACTGTAAAAGAGTCATTGAGGTGAATCTGATGGTTTAATTTAGTCGTTCAATAGATTAGAAGGACTGGAATTGGTGTTTTTTTCCACTGGGGAAATGAATATCCTGTTTGCAATGGATGTCAAGTAGTATTACCATGTAGAAATAAGTGTGCCTGAGTTTAAAGTGGAAATCAGTTTGTCCTCAAATGTAAAAGACACTGTCAGCGATGGAGGCAATTTACTTTCCCTAATTTGCAGTGGTTTCATACATTAATCTTGTTCCAAATGATATTGAACATTCTGTATTGCCTTTCATTATATATTGATGGAACAGTTCCTCTAAATAATTCAATTACAGTCAGAACCACATTGCAAACATTTTTGAATGCTGATTAATGACTCTTTTGGGTCTAATAAAAAGGACTAAATTCAATACACGGGAAACACCAAACATGAAATAGAGTCGAGACGATGCACTGCCTCCAGCAGCAGGAAATGATCTATCAGCAAGTTATGGTCTGAGTCGTTTGAAGGGCAGTAAGTGTGACATAAACCCTTTTTGCGAGGCTTTCAAGCAGGGTGACCTGGTCTGTGGTGTCAACTGCCTCAGTGAGATCAAAAGGGGATTCAAACAGAGCAATCACAAGCACAAACAGTGACAAGGGCAGCTCAAGGAAAACCATCCAAGAGTTGTGGTACATCTCAAAACCCAATCTAAACTTGTCAGCTTCATATTATTATGATATAGAAAGCTACAGATTTGGGTAGCAGCTTTGTCCATAACTTAATAGAAGTATATAATTTGTACACAATCTTCAGACATGTATTTTAATCAATTCCTCCAGACATTGAAGAAGTTTAAGTTATTAAATGCAGCAAACCAGGTGTACAAAATCTCTAAAGTGACATACATTTAAGAAAGACATATTTTCTCATTGCACTCTAAAATCTCTGAAAGCCAGGCAGACAGCGATTGACATTTTTATACTCTAAGCTCGAAATATTATTCATGGAAATGCAGATTTGGAGAGGCCCATTTTAACATTTTATAGAGTCCCAGTATCTCACTAGAGATGGCTTGTTCCACCCCACGTGACTCCATATCCATTATAGATGGCTGGCCCAGCCATGCCATCAGTATACATATGTTTACAACTGTCAAATGCACCAGGAGGAGTCACTGAAAGTCCTGAAAACACAGCTATCCATCTGAGCTGGATGGATCCCAAAGACCTTGTTGTAACATTACCTCCAAAGTACATCCATAATACATAAAGAAGATGACTATGCCCGGGTGCACAGAATCAAAGACATGGCAACCAATGTAGTTGTAGAATTTTTATGCAGTATGCTTGAGGGTTTGCTGAGGAGTCACATTAGATTTGTTTCTTTTCCAATTTAGCCTGCAACTAATGACTCTTATTTATAGATCATGTAAGAATAAAACCAGTTCAAACTTGGACTTATCACTTATTATACTTGTCATTGCAAAATTTCAGATTAATGCAGTGCAGACCTAATTGGGAAAGAGTGGGAAAGACATTTTTAGGTTAGCTTAAATGGATAGTCGCGATTGTAATTGGTAATTATTAACTTGTAGAACGGCATGTGCTAATTGAAATATGCGTCGCTTACTTCTATAGGTCTATATGTGCAAAACAAACTGCTCATGTACTAGTTTCCTCTAGAGTCTTTAATATCTTCTCAGAAATGGATAAGGACACAATGACGACTCCCTGGTGCAGACAAAACTTTCTGTGATAGTCCTTGTACTTACGCTGAGGTAGCATCAGGATGTTTTCTCAAGTGTCAGTTGTATTAGTTCTCCTTTGATTATCAGATAAAGTCTCATATTCGGCGTGCCTGGCCTTGAAATCCACATATCAACAGAATCAACAGCTTCGATTACATAGTTTCAGCCCTACTCCAAATGTGCACACTTACTGCTAGAGACTCTGAAATATGTCAAATGTTCAGGTGTATTTGTCTGTTGACAGAACATCCTCTTGAATTAATTATTAATTGTTCGTAGTATGGATCCTTTTATGGTCTACGTCACCACTACTTCATCAGCTGGAGGCAAAAACCACACAGAGCAGAATAAGAGGCTACCGTCATTTTGCTGTGTTGAAGGGTGAGAGAATCGGAAGAGTGTGACTAATAGCTTCAAACGAAAAATGTTGTCATGTAACTAGTTGCCAGCCTGAGACAAAAAGATTGGACAAACTTTTGGTTTAATATGATATAACGAGAAGATTGTGCCGATCATCAAAAATGCTTGTGTGCTGGTTCACAGAATAACATCCCACTAGAAAGTTAGCAAATGCTAGAATAATGAGCTACATGAATACTTTGATAGCAAGCTTCATTCACTTCATATTTTGCTAAACATTACTAACACAGCTAACAATATTCTGCTTTTATGTTAGCCTTTTAGCCTGTGTAATAGCATTCATTTTCATATTAATTAGCCTATATAAGATAGCCTTTATAACATATAACGCATACATAGTTACCTTTATGGTTGACAAATACAAGGTGTATATTACTTACCTAGCCATGGTAGTGCAGTTTTCTGTCAAGACAAAGCTACTATTTACAATATGTCAAGTCTGATGAAGGTCTGTTCTCCATCCTTACCGCCACACCATTTATAGTTGTAAGCATCTAAAAATTTATATCATACATATTTAGATGAAGAAACTCATATTTTCTTCTACCATTGTCAACAACAAACCGACAGAAAATGCTACTCTGTGTTAGCTAACATATTTCTGTGGACTGTTTTGCCTCCAGCTAAGCCCCGCCCACTAAAACAATTTGGTTGAAGTAAATCCACATTCTGACTTCAAACTATTAAGTCAACAACAGCTTACAGTAATGTGAGACTACTGGACAGATTTAGAGTTTAATGAAATTCTCAGTTCCCTGCCTGCTTGACATGCTGAAATAATCTTTTTTAAAAGGTGGTTTAACTTAAAATGCATTTTTTTCTTAGTGAAAGATGGATGGAGTAACAGAATTTGAGATTACAGTAAAGCACATGATAGTTGCACAAGAAGTTTATCTCTGCTTTGGAGCAAAGCTGCCCTTTGACTGTGTTGTTCAAGACCATGGAGGGCAGCGAGGTGTTATCTGTATTTCATTTTTAACGACCCAGCATAAAAAATGATGAATAGTTGATGTTTTGAGGCTGGGGGTATCTATGCCCCGTCTTTGTTTTAAGGGGCTGGGGAGATTTTTTTTTTTACAAGACGTAAGACTTTTTTTTTTTTTTTTTCAAATGTTAAATTATGTGTCATTTATTGAACAACAAAAAGAGCTTTTGCTTGTGTAGTTAGTAGTGAGTGAACAGAAAAGTCAGTTGGCTTTTTATTTACATTAAATTCAGTTTTTGAACCATTTTAACTTAACTGTGAAACCATTTAACAGGCCAAGGTAATGAAACTCTTTCAAGCCTTTTAGCGCCTTGGAGGTCCAGATCTACTGTGACATTCTTTCAGTTTATTTTCAAAAGTATGTTTTTTTTTCAATGGGATGCTTCCTGGGCTGTTTACGGAAATATTTTCTCCAGTGAATTCCAGAGAAATGCAGACGCATGCATCATTAGCTTCAAGTGAGAGAAGCACTTTCGTGAAGGTTTTGGGTGAGTGTTAACAAAGGAAAAATATCCAGTCTAACATTTTCAGCATTTAACCATGGCCATGACTTTCCACTAACCAAGAAAAATATCAATCTTGCTTTGGCACCAGCAACAAAATATTAAAATCACAAATTAAATAAGATGGGTTTTGGGCAATGCTTTTCCAGAAGTGTTTAGTGCATAATTCTAGAGCTCTTTGTATGAATTATTTCCAAAGAGTGTCACAGACTGGTCTAGCACAGGAATTATACCTAATGTAACAAAATAAAATTAGTTATTAATTTTGTGTTACTATACATTAAAGCCACAGTGGCATCTCCATGAAGCTAAACTTGGTAATGTTTATTATATTAACCATATTAGTTTGCATGCATATTCACAAATTAGCATTAATCACAAAGTGCAGCTACAGTTTAGTTAGTCTTAAACCAAAACAACATTCACTCTGTGAGTTTAGTTCCTCGGATACTTGTCAAGCTTCTGCCTGCACCAAAGTGACAGTGCCCTGCCTAAAGTATTGCTAGTACTATGGCTATAAACAGAATTTATATTTAATGACATGAGACGTTATGATCTGTGAATCCACCTTAGCTGTATACACAATAAGAGATGATGAATTAAGTCAATTATATAATAAACATGCTATACTGCTGTGAATATTTCCTAATGACTAAACAGATGTAATATTTTGCAGGAGCACAACTCAACCTCTTTACCTACTATGACTGATCCTACATTGTATTCTTATTGCGCTGCTTCACTCATTTAATTAATGCAATAAAGAAACCAGTAAGACAAATGAAACAGTTTTTTGTGTGTGTGTGTATGTGATTCATCACCAGTGAAATAAGAGCCAGCTGAGAAAATCAGATAAAGCTCCCTGCATTGCTCCTTTGACATACTGGAAGCAGTTTCATCAAATCTCTGCTCTCCTGTTTTGGTCCGACCCTCGTCTTGACAGACAAATCCTGTTACAGTTGGCAATGAATTCAAGAACGAAGAAGCACAAATTACAGAAGCCCTGGTGTTTATCAGCCTGGAGAGTATTGGGATGTTTTCGTGAGGGGAAGGAAATGAAGAGCACTTGTTTTTTTTTTAACCAGTTTTGTTGGTGACTGCTGCACCACCACCTCCACAACCTGTCAAACTGACAGGTCTGACGGTGCTCAGGCACAACTCTGACATTATTTGCAGATGGTAAATAAGGAAAAATATCTGGTGAGCTAGCATGATTCATTTTTAGTCCCAGCTCTTGTTTACAGACAAGTTGTCACATTCATTTAGCAAATTACACTCGTGCTCTGGGCTCTGTAAAATGGTTTTGCCCTCCTACTTCATTCGGGGAGAGAGGGTAGTAAAAATAATAAAAGCTTTTTATTTCTCCCCCTCTCCTCTGTTTTCAAATCTGTTCACTCAGAGTCGTTGGTCTCTGTGAAAGACTTTTGCAGCGAAGATGTCAATATGTCATTTGTTTATTTATTTATTTTTTCAGCGTTGAATTAATTGCATAAAATTCCAGCCAACTAACGGCAGCTCCATTACTTTCCCATAACCCCGCTTAGAGCCTTGTATGTAACAGGATATGCTAATACTTGTCGTACTAAGCCGTTGTAATCTTCATGCTTGAATTTGTGAACAGAGGACCATGTCTTTTGCTCATACTGTAAATACTGATGGCATAATATAGCCGTGTGGAAAGGGTGGCTTGAATTCCCCTGTGGTTTTTAAACGATCCCAAAGAGTGTAATGCAGCAAGCAAGTGCTTTAAAATTTTCTGAATTGCTACGGATTAAAGGTTCCCTCTGCTTTAAAATACATTTTCCTACAGACCATATGCTTATGTAGTAGCCAGTGAACCGTGAAATCACTTGGTTTTCATGAATCTGATTTGCATTCTTGGGTTAAAGCTCAATGGGGCAGAGGTAGTTGTTAAACCTTCATTTAGTATATTAGACCTGTCTTTTCTTGTTATGGGCTGCACAATATGATCAATGTGTCACTATTACCCAAACGAAGGGCATGCTAATGGTATGTGACGTGCATTCAGTAATACCACCTCAGACCGTCTTTGAGAACAAGGTCTCAGATTTGTGTGATTCCTCATCACTTCCTGTCATGTATTATTGCTGTTTGGTGCATGTTGTTGATTGAATGATTAGCTAGACAATAGATATGAGGAACTTGTGTGTGTCTGCCATAGAGATCGACCGATATGGATTTTTTTAGGGCTGATGCTCTTTTTTTTTTTTTTTTTTTACACCACCGATGACTGATACATGCTGCCAATTTTTCGAGCCAATACTATTTTTTCTCCCTCCATGATAAAAATGACACAATGGTAACAAATGTTACAAGTCTCAATTTAAGCAAAACCATAAACATTTATTGAACTCAAAGAATTTAAGGGTCAGACCCCCCCAAAAAAAGAAAAGGTAAAGATAAAGGTCTGAAGGCCAATAAAGATGGGCAACCCTGCCTGAGAGACATCATTCCATCCTTTGTCTCTTCTTTTTGGGCCTAACCTTGAGAGAGGCAAATCTGTCAATCACCTCCTTCTCAATGGACATCACAGATAGGTGCTGGAGTCTTCTTTGGCCCGTGGTCCTTTTCAGCCAAGTATGTTTAGCTTACAGGCAGTGTTAGTCTTACACCTTGACTTTGACATAGCATATATGCCAAGCCAAAGCACAACAGCTCCAATATAAACTGTGGACAGTGGTTGACTGACAACCTGCACTATTAACTTGCCAGAGAGAGAAAGAGTAACATCAGCTAGAAAACTTCTACTTAACAACAACAACTGTAAAAGTTGCTAAAAAACAAACAAACAAAAAAACAAAACAAATACAATTTTTTCCCCCCAAAACTCTTATTTTTAGGGGTGCTCCACACGCCTATGAGTACAAGCATTTTCCAGCTGCAGGCACTCTGCTGGGGGGAGGGGGGATGTATGGGCTGTAGGGGTCCTCAGTGTCTCCAGCAGCACAAGGCAGCCTGTGGATGTGCCTGTCTGTAAATCTTGCTGGGAGAAAATAAATATGTCTGTAACGGCAAATGCACCTGTGTATTGGCCGATACCAATACCAGTAAAAAATGTAAATATCAGCCGGCCGATATATCAGACGATCTCTAGTCTGCTGTAGTTAGTGGGATTCACCTTAAACGTTACGACAACACAAGAAAATCAATCTTAACAGCTAACCCTCTATATTTAACCAAATCTGTCTCCGTGACACTAAAGCAAATGCCCGTGTTATTTGGTTAAACGCCACAGAAAAGTATGTAAATTGACGAAAACTTTTCAAATAAAGAATCTGTATAATTTTTTCCACCTTATACCCTTGACAATTCCTTTTATTTTGTACTATAAAAATGTAATCACACTCAAAGGAAAAAGTGAGCTTATTATTTATATTGGCTCACTGCAGTCTTATTTTTAATGATTTATTGCTTGCCAGCAGCTTTGGATTAATATCATATGAGGACGTTTGATGTTTAGTAAGCGCTGACCCACTCTGAGGTTTTACATGAGTTTGGCTGATCGTGTCTCCAACATTTGTCCTGTCCTTCCCCAAAGTATTCTTATGTGACTGGAGCCAATATTTTTTACAAAGACATCTCACAACAGTGTTCAGCACAATTATAACCGCTCTTCAGTAATGTGTTTGGCCTCAATGTTGCAATTGTGTACCTCATGTGGCTGAAGTTGTGCTTTCTCTTTTATTACCTCCCACTGTTGCACTTAGTAATGCTTGATTCAATTATTCGTCACTGCAGCTTTAATGTATGCTGTGAAGCATTTATAACTCCTAAATAAATGATGACAATGATTTTTTTTTTTTTTTTACTTAAAATGAACACGAACTATGCACTTAAATACTTTTGATTCCTTACAATGCAGTTGTGAAGGAGATAACATACAGAACGATGGATGGGGGGAAAATCTATACAGCATGCCTGTCAGTATTTAATTGATTACCTGGCTGCACGGTATTAATTATTCATTGTGCAAGTTGAACGTGTTAACTGAATTTTTTTTTATGCTACAATAAGGAAATCAATTCCTTTTATATTCAGGTTTAGTTGGGAAATGCAGTGTCATAGTTGTTTTTTTTTAGATAAAGCAGATTTTGACTTTGGAGGGATCATTTTCTTGCTGTAAATCGTAATAAATATATATAACATATCGCAATTTTGGACACCTCACCAAAAGTTTCCAGTTGCAGTAACCACACTGTGTCTTATGAATTGTTATAATATCAATAATAACCTTGTATCCTCTGCTCGTAAGTGGCCTTGGTTTATACATATCTACACTTTCCACGGTCAAGAATGAACATTAAAAGGTTAATGAGTTGTGATTTCATCAAGTGTTTAATGATAAATAACCATTAAATATGATATCAGCTATGTTATATTGAAATCATTGACAGACACTCAAGAAGATTCATAAATACCAGTGATAAAACTACATTACATTGTGTTAAAAACAATTGTTTTCCATTCACAAAAGGGTTAAAAAACAATTTGTTATATCTTTGTCACTTCAATATATTTCATTTTATCACTGATAACTGGAAAAAAACAAGTATGAAAGAGGTCACTGGGGGATAATTTAAATCACTATGATGTTGAAGTGAATATTAGAATCCATTGTAACATGACCGTAATTGCTGGTTCAGTACTGTAACTCGACCTGTGTCGACACAACAGGATCAAGTGTCATTATGTCGAAGTTTGTCCGTCGTCAGCTAAAGCATTAATGCCGAGGGCCTCCACATGTGATCCATGAGACTAGTCTGATGGAGACTAACAAGAATACTGCCTTAATTATCACTGACAGTGGTATTTTTCCGACCCCAGCCTGCTCCTTATGTTCCTGGCCTTCTCTCGGTAACCTTGCCCTCCGGTGTCACCCGATTCATGGGTATTGATTGACTGGGAAACACACACATACACACAATTCATCTTTCCTTGACCTCCAGTGGCAAAGGTTTGTAGAAGCTAATAAAAAGCTAATTATTCAATCAAACCGCTCCTACAAGCAATTTTCCGTGAAACTATTTCGTCTCGTTTGGTGTGAAGAGCTCAGGCCAGTGGGAAGGGTCGCGTTCATTAGAGTCTGATGGTGTTTTAAATTAGCGGCCGCGTCTCAGACAAAAAAAGAAAAAAACAGCTGCTCGACTTTAACAATCACTTCACCTTTGTGGTTTTCTTTCCCTGGTTGACTGAGGATGTTGCACCTGCTAAACTGTATATATATATGTGTTTTAGACACATTAGGTCTACACTTAGTAACGTATGTTTAACATGTTCAAGGTTTCTGTACACGCACCCGTAGTAATTAGATGTAATTAGGCTTTTGAAAACCCATGAGTATGTAGAGTAGTATGATTGATACCTACTCATACAGTGTGCGGGATCCTGTGTGTAAATCCAACCATTAATCAAAGTGCTGACACGAGGTGTAGATGACTGTAAGGCCAGGGGAAAAGGGGAAGCGGTGTGGTGGCATTCGATTTCGTGGATTTGCTGAGAATGTGTTTGACCTCGGTATTATGACAGCCATCGGGCTACTCTACACCTCCAGACAGACAGACAGCATCGCCGTTTCCTGAACGAGCGGCTCCGTCGGTCCACTGCTGAGTCATGGTGACATTGAGCGTGTCCTTTAATAAGCGTGTTACAGCTGCGGCTGCTTCATCGCTTGTCTTTATCTCAGTTGCTGTGATTGCTGCTGTTAGGGGAAAAAAGGGGGGGTTCTCGGTGAAAAATTAAATCAGAAGCAAAACCTTTACTCCTGTGAGGCAATTTAAAAATAATTAAAGCTTGTAATAAACACACAAAAAACCCTCATCGCATGGCTGTGGTGGAATTATTTTCCCATTTTGCCGTGGTCTATTAAATACTGTGGGTCCTTGCTTACATGCGGGTTAGCTCAGGAATTGCCGTCCCCTCTGGTGAAAGGAGCACACACACACAAAAAGATATGTCTCCAGTATGAATGCAGTCACTCATATCTATAGTTGATTATAATTGTCTTGGTTTGTGTCTCCCTGGATGGTCAGCAGGATCACGTGTAATGAGATGCCTTGAAGGCTTCTGCAGCGATCTGTAACAGAGCAGATATCTGGGAAAAAAAAAGAAAAAAAAAACTATTAATCCCAGAAGACAGAGAAAATTCTGACAGTCTCTTAAATATATTATTTGCAATCTTGTGCATCTAAAGAGAGTTTGAAATGACAGTTATGTTACTCTAAAATCTTTAAATAAATCAGCTCTGCTCTGATGTTTTTCCCTGATTGCTGCTGGCAGAACTTTCCAAGGAAATCGCCCATCAAATGTGCTTTTTAGTTGAAAGCATCAAATACATCACTTTTATAGTCCAATGAAATGATACCCCCCACCTTTGCTAGTCTCTCAGCAAGCTAATTGTTGGATATTGACTTTCACTGCAGGTGCATTTATGACTACTTACCTTTGCTGTTTATTGTTACAGCCATAAAATACACACACGCACACACATATATATATATGTCGAGATAGAATACATATTGCTAGTTGTTCATAATGAAGGTGAATGCCAAGGTTGAGGTTGTTTTGACAGAGAAGTGTTTTTCATCATTTCTGTAACCCGACTGGCCTTCAGGGAGGATTTTTGTTTATGCCACTAACGTCAGGTCGTCTGTGTGAGACTGAGGGACAGAATATTACTACGGTGCGGTAAGGAGGGAAGTCTCAGTCACCCCCGTTGTCAATTCATTGAGTATTCTAAGTAACAAAGCTGGCAGCACTGGAGGATGACTGTCTCCGTCACAACTGTCTTTGTCTCGCACGGATAGGGAAGAATCAAAGTGATGGATAATGACTTGACAGAGTGTGTCCTTTAGACAAAGTTGCCTGGCACTGAGGATTTCTTTCTTCCTCTTTTTTTTTTTTCACTTCCTACACAGGCCTGGGGAGAAAGAGGGAGCGGTAAAATGAGGAAAATTAAGTAGGGAAGTAGAGGATTTGTTTGAAACAGTGAAGGGGAGCCATTTTTGGAGATAAAGCGAGGCCGGCATGTCCCGATACCAGAATTCTCATATTGGGCCAGGTGATGATTTGAAGCCTGGAAATGAAGATAGGTCTCCTTTTTTGGAAACAAATTTACAAGCCGCTAATATGCTTGGCAGGATAGACCGTGAAATGATGGGCCGTGGAAATTTGTGACACGTAGACACGTACTCCGTTTCTCCCCTTCATCTCTTTACTCTATCTTGACAACACAGAGTCCGACCCGAGATGAATCGGAATCGGAGGAGGATTAGAATGACGTATGAAAAAGCAAAAGCTAGCATCATAAATACTTCATTTTCTGGATGAATAGCTGAAGGTGACAGGCCCAGGGTCCCTGGCAGAATACAAATTGATGTACAGTAAAGCCGGAAGAAGAACCTGAGTGGAGAATTCTGTTTTTTCATGCATGAAGGCTCTCCGCAGACAAAAGCGAGCGATATGGTAATCTCTCTTGGATTGCGTGCTGCTTTGCCGCGAGCAGAGCTGTGACATGTCATGGAGCTTGTTTTGAATTTTTTAGGACAAGTGAGAAACTCACGGCTGACCTTGGCTGTCACCTCTCGCTGGTGTGCAAAGATGAAAGTTGACCTAAGTGAGCTATTTCATCAGATATGTGCGTGCGACACCGATAACCTTATTTTAGTGCATGCAGTAATTATTTGTCTGCATAAATCACATTATTTCCATAGTCACAAAATTGCATCATGAGAGGAATATTTGCCCCGTTCTTTGTTTTGCACAGGCAACTTCCTAAGCCGTGTCGGAAAATGATAAATTTTTCATTATGCTCCCCTTTACACTGTGTTCTCCGTTAGCTACAATGATGCAGTGAAATATTAATGACAGGACACACATTCATAGTCTTGGTATCTCCAGCTCTGTTTTTTTTTTTGTTTTTTTTTTTTCTGATGCCTTTCCTGCTGCTTATGATTCTTTCCTGTTGTTCCATAATCAGATCAGCGTTCATATCGCGCCCAAAGCTGCCAAGTGGAAAAAAGAGCGAGCTCAGTCTATGAGATTATGAATGTATGACTGCCTCTCTAGTGTGTTGAGAAATGTTGCCTCCCCGAGTAGGATACTGTCTCAAAGTGCAAGATAAACATCCCAAAATGTGTTAAAACAACCACTCTTCTGGTGGGCTTTTTGCTGAAGTTTGTTAATTCACCTCAGCTGTAACAAAAAGGACTTTTTCTTTCTCCTCTAGGTGGTGTTTTCCTGTGATGGGAGTGGGAGTCGCCTGCCACAGCCCCGACTCTCGAACCGCCAGCTGGTCACAGGATGCTAATGTGGAACCTGTGATGGAGACCAGGGCTTGATATCTGGTGAGTCTGTTGTATTTTCCAAGTCGCTGCATATTGATTGTGAGCAGTTGCACCTCCACGCCTCACCGGGGGCAACTATTCCGAAAATGTTGTGTAAGCAGTGATGCATCAGCAGATTGAAGATACAGTACTACAGATCAGTGGTGGGGATTTATTACTACAGGTGCAGAGCAGAATTGTGTCAAACACACAGCGTCTATGCGGCTAGGCAAAACTAGACTTTTTTTCAAATCAGAGCTTTATTTGCCATTTATGTTTACAGGCTACAAGGAAACTAAATCTAATTTCCAGAAGCTCTCAGTGTGCACGCAGACAGTTACAAGTAAAGTTGAAGAAAGGCTGAAGCTAATGAGGGTTGAGAAAACACAAGCATATGGCTACTTTGTACAGACATGGAGGTATAAAGGATGAATATACCCCACTCATAGTATGAACACAACATGCAGGAGTGTGTGGGAGTGTCAAGGTTGCTGGATAAATATCACACAGCTACTAATTAGTAACTTTGCATACAATTAGTGGTTTGTGGACAGTATATATAAGCTGCTTTGACATTATTTTATGGTGGACAATATAATGTTGATATGGTTGCATAATCTGCCTTAAATATGCCTATTAACTGTTACATAAGTCATTTTTCAGCACTATTTTACTGCAAGATCTCAGCTCTTATACTGGTGGTAGTATAACAACAATAAAGACGTGCTTAAATCTTTTAACGTGCTAGCCATTCCTAGAGTCGTAGTCAGTTTATTTATATGCTATTGATAATAAATGATAGGTTTTAAGTGATTTGAACTCAACTGTCGGAGTGATTTTAAATAAATGTAAAGATAAGGGAGGTTATACAGTAGTAGTGGCATAATTTTCTTTAGCCCTGACTAGAGCCACTTAAAATGGCTGTAAAACAGCTGGTCAGAGACGGGGACCATACAGATGTGGGTGTAAATCTTAAGCTGAGTCCCCTATATGATTACGTAGAAAATAGTAGTTAAGACTTCAACTGCCTCTTCACACCTTGTGCACAAACCGGTTGCATTGTTTTATCTACAGTTAAGAAAGAGCAGTGTTAACTGCCGTCAGACTTTCGTTGCTGACCATTTTTTTCCTGTGCCATGAACCCCCCTTAAAATTTTTATGTGTAACACTACAGATATAAGTGCATCATTAAAGCAATGAATAATTTGTTGCAGGTGTTTCACAGCATTATCACTTTTATCATTCCTGACAAAATTAGGCGTAATAATAAACTGAAACTGAACTACTAGAAACCTACACATGCGCCCCCCCCCCACTCATGTGCATGGACCAGGTATACAAGCTCTAACAGTTTACAACAGTCAGACTATCAGAGTTTTCCCATTGTTTATTCTGTTACATAGAAGTGCATTACCACGCAGTTTGTATTGAGACTCTTTAAATCTTGATCCTTAAGATACTCATGATCCTTAAAAAGTAAGTAAAAAATATAATCAGAAATCGAACCAAAGAATTCATAATTTTTCATTTTCTTTGTGTGCAGGATTTCCGAATGTAACGTACTCTGTCCAGCCACAACATTAAAACCACTGACAGGCGAACTAAATAACATTGATCTTTGGACTTTTGGGCCTGGCATTTTTGTGGATGTCACAGACATGTAGCAACCACCTAGACCAGAGCAGGGACCCCCATGCTAAAGCAATGACTCAGCAGGATGCAGCCGGTACACAAAAAAAAATCATGAAAAACAGCACAAGGTGTTGACCTGGTCTGATCCACTGAGGCCCCTCCCCTCAACCCATATGACCCAAAGGCCCCACTAACATCATCCTGTTACCAGACACCACAGGACACCCTCAGAAGGCCCATGTCCATTCTCTGATGAGTCCCACCTGTTTCGGAGACTCAAGGGAGACCTACATAATATTAGGCAGATGGTTATAATGTTATGCCTGATCGGGGTATACTGTATGCCTAGTTTGCAGTGTCCATCTTCAAAGACAAAATGACTTTTATCATGTCCTGTTGTCTGCTGTGTATGTGTACTTCATGATAACATGGAAACTGTAGAACAGAGCAAAAATACGGTTTTGAAAAGTGAGGGGGAGATTACCTTTGTCACTAGTTCTCAAAAATCCTCTTCTTTGAATAACCCTCCTACCTGAGCTGAAAGGTCGAAGCCAACCCACCTAGCTCTTTGTGCTGACTTGGCCAACTGTTTCGAACAGCAAGATCCAAGTGTGGTGCAAACATTTCTGTCCTGGATTTACATTGTAATTGTGCTCATCTATAACTAACCCGAAATGGGCCATAAAACACTCTTTTAAACGTAGCAGCAGAACATAAGCACAGCCTCGTGTTTCTGTTGTATATTGTATAGCATAAAACTATTAATTAAAAGTCCGTGCACGAGAGGACGGAGTTAATGATCTGTAGTACGTCTACAGAGAGCAGTCGGCCGAGATTAACCATATGCATCAGAAGTGCAGCAGCTACCTGCATGCCCTTAGCAACTGTCTGGTGGCGTACTCTCCGAGCAGGTCTGCATCCTGAAAATGTCATTGCACTATATCTGGGCTTTATATCTGATCCAGCACGCTGCCAGTAACTGTACTTTGCTGAGGGCGTAGATTTGGGAAAAGGTCTCGCTAATTCCCTTGGCGCTGGAGTTCAGTAAGGAGAGGGATGCGAGGTGAGACTATTTTGCCTACCTCTGACCCACCGTGGTCAAAACCCCAGTGGTTTCAGCGGTCAGCGGCGAGTCACACAGCGCTGAGAACAAAGAAATATGATGGCTGCCACTTGTCCCCCTCTGGTTCAAAGCAAAATGCAGGCCAATGCTAATTAGCCAGCTTGTGTTACTGAATTGAGCGTAACTGCTGTTCCCCTCAGTCCCCCGCTCCCCCCCTCGACGTACGCCGAACAAGGAGCGTCTACAGCAGCCATGCACCCTGCATAACTCTGCATATTTTGTGCACAGTGAGACATCCTGTTCTATTTGTGACCAAATAAAATAAAATAAAGCAATGAAAATAATTCACACTGTTAAATTAATCCATATGGGGAGGTTTGAATTCACCCTTTCCTGTCAAATAAAAGCATTTTTTTTTGTTTTGAAAGTGCATTTACTTAGAGCCACATGTATTCTTCAGACGTCTTCTCTCGGCTGCTCTTTGGGGTGCAGTTTAATCCTGGTTGACAAGTTTGAGGGCGATAAGAGGCGTAGCAACAGGATCCCCCACCAGCTCACATCTGCTTGTGCAAAACAATTATAGTACAGCAAACAGAGAAAATAGTGCGGTGTAAATAGAACAGGTTTTCATAAATCAGGGATTGAGGAGGGAGCGAAAAAGGGGGTCAACTTATTACTCTTCCACGTTCAAAATTCCAGAGGCGGCCCTGTGCATATACAGGCCTCGCCTGTCTTGTGTTTTGTGGTCTCTCGTCAAAGTAATCTGATTCTTGCAGCCAGCGTTTCCTGGAATACAAAGTATCGAGAGCAGTGACAGGCAGTGTCGAGTGGCGGCTCGGGGTATTTTTAAGGGTTTACAGCGCGTGTCGCCATGTTAAGATATCGTCTGTGCACCTGATTCTTGTTACTGCAGCTGTGATCATCGGCAGAAATTAAGCTATACGCTCTGTGTCAGCCGGAATAACAAGGGCTTTGTGAATTCCAAATGTTGTAGCTGGAGCTTTTTCAAATAGTAGCGGAGGAAAATATGGTGAAATCAAACACACCTGCATGTGTGCAAGCACAAGACAGATACAATAGACGCGTTGCTCCAGGGGAGTCGTGCTCTGCGTCTCGGTGCTTTCTCTGTCTTCTCTCTCTCAGTCAAATATCTTTTTTGTTAGTGCAGATGCACTCGGGGTTGGCAAACACATTGAAGACTGAGTCACTTAAACATCCGTATCTTCACACGCAGCTGATTCACTGTCGATCGATCTTTTCATACATTTTATTCCTTTGTGCTGTTTGTTATGTATGTATACAAGAGAGCGGGCGTTGTTTGAACTTCTCCAGGGCGCGCACTGCACGTCTGTCTCAGGGCTCCCTGGTTTGCAGAACAACATGATTAAAAACTCAGAGGCATGTTTAATGACACATGGAGCGGCATCCTTATTGCATAAGCTTTCTCATTAGTTTCAAGGCCCATAACTGAGTTTGAAGAATCCATTTACTTTAATGGCCAAGAATAGCGCGATCATTGTTTTGCGAGCATAAACAAGCCTCTCTCCCGGAGCAGCAAAACAAGAGAAGCCTCGGCTCTGTGTTGTCATGCAAGTGTAAACCCCGGGGCTCATTGATTCAAAATAAAAAAGGTGTATCGCATTCAGATGTAACTGTTACTGCAGTGCTTAAACCCAAAGAGGGAAGCTCTTAACTGGAAAAGGCATCTCTAACCACATCTCTACATCTCCGAGTCGTCTTTTATAGATTTATAATTTTATTCGGTGTAGCTAAAAATCAGTAGGGCATCACAAATTACATGGCAGGACAATTTCATCTGCCGCGTTCCCAGCAGAAGTGAATGAAATTAGAGACGGGGGATGAAAAGTTCAGTCACACAGTTGGAAGCATGCTCAAATATTAGGAAAACCTATTTGAACACTTTAGTTAAATTGGTTTCCTTGAGGCAACCCAAACTCACAACACATCTCAATTAGGCTCTAGGTAATTATACTTAGTGTATATTGTAGGGAAATTATATGGATGATGTATGTGCAGACACATGAGTACAGCTGTGGAAGCCGTGTAGTTGTATTAATTAATAATGAATAATTTTTTTGTAATTAATGCTTCTCTCTACATTCAAAAATAGGAATTAAGCTTCACTAAAACTGCACGTGATCCTTTATGCAGATATGCTGTTTATTTAAAGCCCTACTTATAAATATCTACCGCAGCTCAAGGGGAAAGGCACCTCCTGTGCAGAGAAACAAACTAATATCCACCACTCGCTCCTCTCTCATCAGTAACGTGGTTCGCGATACAACGTAGCCGATCAGCGTCCCATCTGTGCATCGGTCTAAACAAGGCCATGACGGGGGCCTACCCTTCCCTTCGTATCGTTTACCTATACGCAGCGCGAGGGAGTGGGCCGCGTGATAGTGGCAGACGTGTGGCTGGTTATGAGCCACGGCTCCTCCATTGTCTACCATGCTGGAGGAAGAGTGGGAGCCCCTAAAGAGGCCTGGCAGAGTCTCTGCTTCCATCTGCCTGCACGCCTCACCATGGAGCCCAGCTCGCACCACTTGAGATTATACTCACGTCCAAGCTGTTACTGTAATTTGCATTGGCTCATAGGCAGAGCAGAGTGAGGAGGAGGAGGAGCTGCATATGAGGCAGGAATGTTATAAGTGGTCTTGGCAGCACAATGAGCTCGCCTGTGTGTAGTGTTATGGACAAGTGGCATGGGCAGAGCTATATTAAAGTGCAATAATGGGACCGAGCAGGTAGCCATGCTGTCCAAGATTATGGTGTGTGTGTTAGTGCATGAGGCAAATTATAGAAATGAACTGTGGGAGACCATCGCAGTGACATTCAGTATTGGCTCTGTGTCGTTTATGGCTGCATCAGTCACAGTGCATGAAACAAATGAAATAGGCATCGCTCTGTTATGTATTCCACTAATTAGCTAGTGTTTTTCCTTAATTCATTTGGATGAAAGACCACACGCCAGGAGAAAACCCACACAAACACTGCAAAAAAAAAAAAAAAAAATTACTAACACAAGAGGTGCTGTGGCTCAAACCTATAGACCATGGGTCTTCAACAGGGGGTCTGCAGTGGTACTGCAGGGGGCTCGCAAACTCTTTGGTTGATTAGACATTTTTATAAATATTTTATTTTTTTCCCCACTAATTGACATTTCTTTAAATGCACATTAACATGAATGTAGTATATTTTAGTACAGGGAGGCAGAAGAGGTTACCTTGCAGTGAGCACTCACGGGCACGCTGCAATATTAACAGAAGAGAAGCTAATAGTGCACTTAACTCCCATCTGCCAACTACTGAGGCCAAAATGGATTGCTTTGTCACTTGATCAAAAAATAGTAATAAAAAAATGAATATTTCAATATGTGTATTATTTTAATTGCATACTATTAAATGCAGAATGATAATTATAATGTATTTTTTAGAAATAGCACTAGGCCGAGTTTAATATAGAACACATATAGTAGGTAGGGGGTCCCTACTCAATCTCTCCATCAGTTTGGGGGTCCTTGGACTGAAAAAGACCCATGATAAAGACCGTAGGTCTTCAACAGGGGGCCTGCAACCTGTAGGGGGTCTGCATAGGTACTGCAGGAGGATTTTTCCACACAAATTTAAATTTTGTTAAATACACATTAACATGAATCCAACATATTTTAGTAAAGGGACAAGAGATAGCTTAATACTGAATGCAAAATAATAATAATGATAATAATGTATATTTATGAAAAGCACTAGGCCAAGAACACATACAGTAGATAGGGGGTCCCTGCTTAATCTCTCCATCAGTATGGGGGTCCTTGGCCTGAAAAACATTGAAGACAAATACACTCAAGCTTCTGAACCTCCCTCCGTGTCTCAGATCAGACATGAATGCTGGGGGAGTGATCTTAAAACATTATTTGAGAATGCGTTCAAGGCTTTGTTGACACTATATTCTGAACTAAACCGGTGTTTGCACTGAACATGGAAGCTGCACCCACTCGGGAGAAACGCTGATTGAATGAGTAAAAATGTCTTGGTTGTGGGACTTGGAGTTAAAATCACATTTCCCTCCAATGAAAGAGAACACAACCAAGAAAACACTTTCAGCTCAATCCCACTGATGTTCTCATTTTTCAGGCCTAATTTGTTCCTAACTTGATAGCTTTTGGACTGCAATTTAGTTCAGCAGCTAATTTATCAAATTAACTAATTAACCGGAGACAGAAAATAAAGAGCAGCTCCTGATAATGCCACCTCAATCAAATAGGTTGTGAAGTAATTATTTATGGTGCAGCCACAACCACAAAGGCTAGTAATGAACTTCCTGCAGCTGGTGGCAAAATATAAGTTATTTCCCCTGAATGGAGCTATTTTATTATATTTACGGACAATGTGTTTTGGAGGTTTTAAAACAATAGAAGTTAAACTGAACCTTGGGCTGTGACTAACTTATTATTTGACGTTCAAATGTCAGACTCGTTTTAATCAGTTATATTTCCTCTGGGATGTTTGTTAGACACTGGCAGTTTTACACTCCAGCTAATCTATTTTGTTTGACACTGCCCTTCCATGATGGAGAGAATAAAATTAATTATTTCACATGGATTGAGACACGTTAACTTTGCGTACAGCCGTGAATAACGAATACAGATAAAAAATTAATAATGTGGCCGATAAGACGGAGCTAAATGTGTCTTTCAGTTTAAAATAACAGGCTTGACAGGTTTGTGATTAGAAAGTCACAAAGTGTAGCATTAGCTCATCTGCAGTCATTCTAAACATTTCATTCATATAATTACTAATTATACTGATATGTCATGGATTAAATGCATTTCCCTGATTTCCCACAGAAATGAGAGAAATGTCAAATAAGGATATAATCGCTTGTTTGGAGGATTTTTAAACATGACCTCTATTTAAACTTGACAGGGTAAACAAGCAGGATTTTAGATTGAAGACAATATTTTTAATGTGTCTTTTTCTCTCAAGTTGGAATTGTATAAAATTATTCTTATACGAAACGACAGACTCTGGGGCTAATACAATGAAGCCAACATGGAAGTGGCCTCATATATGACCTCATGAGGTTGCATTCAAAAGCAAGTCCCAAGCCAAGCAGGAAAAAAAACTACAGCTTTAAAAACAGTTTTGACCTCTACAGCTAAATTCTATTAATGCTTAAATGTATGCATAATTTACAGCGTGGCCACGTTGATTGACAGGCGAGTATCCTCACAGGTTGCTAGCAACTCTCTAGGTGTCTCCCACATGGATTCAGCTCCACTCCCGTCCCACCTCTTGGACCACTTTTGAATCAGCTGGGAGTTGCTGTAGGTGGAGTCCGGCACAGCCAAGATGGAGACGGACAGAGCTACTGCACTGAGCTTCAACAAAACAAAATTATATGAGTGACATCGTGAAGATTTCATTCACCTTCATACACAGTCAGTGAATCAAATATGACATGAGTCCTGATATTTGCTAAAGCACAGTATCTTATCCACCGATCAGGCATAACATTATGACCACTTTCCCCTTGTGTCGCCAAAACAGTTGTGACTCATCAGAGAATGTACACGGGTCTTCTGAGGGTTGTTAGTTGAGGGTTGAGTTGTTCCTAAACCATGCGCATGTGCCTGTGTCAGGCTGCATCCTGCTGGGGATGGCTGCTGCCATCAAGGAGTGTTGTTGCTATGAGGTGGGGGTACCTGCTCAGGTCTAGGTGCTTGTTATATTTAACATTCACATGAATGCCAGGTCCAAAAGTTTCACAGCAGAATATTGTATTGTTATAAGATGTTCATTCTTATTGACTTCTCCTGTCAGTGGTTTTAATGTTGTGGCTGATCGTTGTAGTAGGGCATCATGTTAAAATGTATTTCAGATTATGCTGTGCCCATATTGCTAAAAAAAAATATGTGTTTAATTAAATTCCATACCAGCTGACACACAATGAACAATGAGGCTGGTCAGCGTCCCGACCACATGGGGAGTTGACTCATTGTTGCCATGACACCTCATAGTGGGTTAATCTGCCTCTGTAATTTTAGGATTACATTTAAGAAATAAAATAGAAAACACTTTTTTTTAAGATGCACTCCCCCAGAACAAAAGAAAAACACAATCGCGGTGGTGCAAACAAGCAAATGCACACATGCCAATGCAAATTAATTACACGCTAATTACACAAAATGCAACCGGTGCCGAGAAATCAGCCCCTTTGCAGCAAACATGTAAAGAGGCTGGTACTTGATGACTGGTCAGTGATGAAACAAAGCAAGCGTTCACTTTGATTCAAGTTCTTGGCACGAGTCCAACGGCGTATAAATCCACACCTCATGTGAATTTATTGCCTCACTGCCGCACTCTTTATGTATGTATTGACCCTGTAAGGTGCTTTATCTGACACGGAGACACGTCTCCAGTGGATGTTTGACACAAGTTCCACCTAAACCTGCTTTGCACGGGCTTTCCTGTGAAGTGTGTCAATTTGAAGCCGCAATCCGTTACTACATCCAAGGTTGTAAGCCACACTCATATGCATTACAGCCTTGGGCGATTTTGGGACACCGTCCTCTGTATCAATTAGAGCCGTATGAATTTTCCTTTATTGCGTCCAGTTATTACAGTAGATGTATTCATGTGGATCCTGTTGGTAATAAATCTCAATTGTTTTTCTTAATCAAATGAGTGAGTCAGAAAGGAAGGTACACATTGGATATTTACTTTGCGTTTGGCTAACAAAATGATGAATGGGATCATCCCTGTATTAAATTTCATAAACTCTTGTCGGGAAGCAGCACGATGCTTTAGGTCAACAAGCGTTAGAGACTACCGGCGTGCTCTGTATCTCTGTGAAGCTTAACTTACAGTATGCACAGAGCTGCTGCGAGCTAAATGCTGACGCTAAGCTCACAGTGACAAACTTTGACATGATGGCAGAGTTATTACAGCTTATCTTGGGGGGAGCATTAATGTCTATTTTGAAATTCATGGTAATCCAAAATATTTCACTCATAAACGGCGACCTCGTGGTGGCGCTAGAGGAAAAGTCATGAGTTCTCCAAAGTCACCAAGACACATTATCTGAGAGCCATGAATATAAAATCTCTCAGTGCTCCGCTAATTACACCAAGCTTTTTCGTTCCGCAGTAGATCTATCCGACGCCTGCACGGGCGACCTACGCCTTTCTAAGCAATGTACTTGTGCACTGGGGTGTCGGCATTTTACTGTAATTGCGCCAAGTGGAACGGAACAGCTCATGTTTGAGTCGGAGCTAATAAAAGATACCTGTACTGAAATCTCTGCAGGAAACGAAAGAGAGAAAGCGTTGGTGTACAAAAGGTAGAATGTGGTAGAATTTCCTTTGCTTGGCTTGTCCATCCAATTGAACCACAATTATGGTGCACAACAGGCTACGGTGTAGGCCTGCGGAGATGCAATGTACTTATGGCATAACTTTGGTGCACCCACAGCGCGTTGATTTGATGCATAAGTGCAAATATCATAAAAATTATTCCTGATGAGAAAGAAATTCTCCTGATTGTGCATGTGTGTTAGTTAGTTGATTGTTTCACTTAAGTACGCCCAGCCTCAACATATATGAAATAGCTTATATAATTTATAGACGCATGCATGGCTGACTATTTATAAAAATTAATACAGTCTTAACCAGGTTTTACGTTCAGCTATTTGATGCATTTTCTCTCCAGTGTAAATTGGCTCTTCACTACAGTCTGCTGTGGCAGTCTAGCACATAACAGGCATACATAATGCCTTGCAAGGGTACATACAGAGCAGGATCAATGCCGTATAGGAGCCTTGGGAGGTGGATATGAAACCAAACGTGGACTCCTCAGCATCACTGTAGCACAAAGTGGCACCATAAGGCACCGATTCAGAGGACCCATTCAGCTTGTCTACAGCTGTGGCACTCGTGAACAAGCAAACAATAAAATAAACCATCGAGTCTGTGCATGAAATGATGTTGCATTCAAGACAAACAACTGTGCACCAGTGAGTAAATAACAAAACTGTCACCACATGCAGATATTACCTATAGAAGAGACAATCATGATTGAAAATCTGCTTTTCCTATCGCTGACCCCGGTTGGATTTCAAAATAACTAAGGCTAGAAATAGAAATCCCACAAGATGGTTGTCATTCAGAATCACTGTCTGTCCTCCTAATGTTTGCTAGCAGTCCCTGCTTTTATCATGTCTTGTTTTTCCGTGTTTTTTTTTTTATGACAAATATGTCAACTGTACTCCAGCAATCTCTTGGAAGGTGTCTGCTACATGGAGACAAGAGTGTAACATTCGCACTGTGCATTGTCGAGTGATTTGTGGATGTCAGGACACGCTACTTCCAGAAAAGCTCGTGTTGAGCCCTTACAGTCACAAAAGAGAGAAGGTTCCTATATTTTAGATTCATTTTTATATATATGTATATATATACACTTTTATGCTTTTCCTTTATATTTTAGAGAAGGGTTTTGAATTTCCCCAATGGGGATCAATAAAGTACTATCTTAATACCGAACTCATTTTGTTGGATTACTATTTTTATCAAAGAAAAAGGTTTTAAATTTTCCTCCTTTGCTGAAACCCTTAAACATGAAGCAGTTTGTCTTTCTAGTAACTGCTGCAGAGTCCTCAGTCGAAAGTGTGAACTTCAAAAAGGCCACTTCCTCCCTGGGTGTGAACCTCTGCAAAAGCTCTCGCTGCAAATAGGCAAGTGGTCACTGTAAATCAGAGGCCAGCAGCGTATTGTCCGGGGTTACTCTATTAATTATGACAGCTAACCGATAGAATGCAGCCAGGGTCTTTGGTCTTTTTTTTTTTCCTAACAAGTCGAGGCAATTTGGGCATAAAGTGAATTGACTGGAACAACAGCGTACAGTATATGATAATTCTGTTACGTAATGTGTGGTCGTTGCGATCACTGCGACGAAATCCAGTGAGTAATCAGGAGTCTGCGCGGGAACGTAGTGTGTGGGCCGTGAGTCTTTAAAGCAGGAAACAATCACTTCACACGTGAAAGCATTTTTGCACATCATTCATGTAAACCGGGATAATTTCCCCTTTGATTATGTGAGTGGTCTGACATATTTAGGGAGCATTTACAGGGCGTGATTATTTGTGAAGACGGTCTGATGCTCGAGGAGGCAGAGGAGACTGTGAGGGAGAACTTGGATTGGATGGATGGATTACTCATATTTGCTAACCAGTCCATTTTATCTTGATGAATGATTCATTTAATGTCGCAGCTTCTCGAATTTAAACACATTCTTGCTTCCCTTGTGCTTCGTGATTTATTATTTTTGGGTCATTTTTCACTTTTTTCTAAGATGTCTAAAATTTCCTTCTGTGAGAATACAGGATTTATCAAAGTAGACAGTAGGGGGAGATAAAATATTGTGTCTTTTAATAAATAAAAGCTTTGTTTAATTTGTAAAGCTCCTTCATTTGTACTGCAGCAACTTGTGTTGGTACGAGCAGCTATTGAGGGATGATTATATCAGAGACTGGACGTGTTCAAATGAAAAAGAACAGGTAACAGGTGAAGGGTAATAATCAATCACCCACGCGTTCACTCAGTGATGTTTATGACTACACATGCTCCGCCAGTGCGATCCTAATAATAACGTTCTCCTTCTTGTTTAGGGACGCTCGTACAATTATAGTCCATGGCGCTGTGGTAGTTTGCGCTTCTCACTTCTTCATCCGCAATGAAAGTTTTAAATGGGATGTAATTGAGACGAGAGTCTTTGCGTGCAGGCGTAATTATAATATGCAAATACTCCTCCTGTTTTCGCGACGCCACGGGCCACCCTGCTTGATGAGATGCGACCAGAAATCCCCGGGGTTGTGCAGCTTCAGTTTAGGCGTCCACTAGTGGAGACAGAGCTGACACCAATGAACTCGGGCTGTCAATAATTATGCCTGCATCCTGACAAGAGTCACACAAGGGCAGCCTGCAGTTCGCTGCCTCCACCATCTAATTGGCATTTACGGTTTCCTGACAAAGTCACGTCCAGAAAAATGTCCTTACAATGCACTGTCTCTGGGCAGATGTTTATCTGCGGTAAGCATTGTTTGTATGAAGTCACTGCAATGTCACATTCAAAATATGCCTCAGCTTACTTTTATTTGTAACCCAGGGCTGTTAATGGATTATTTTAATTAAACTGGAGGTTATTGTCCTGTATTGCAGCTCTTCTTTTTGGTTTATAAAATGCCATAAAATACTCATTGTAATTGTCCATAAATACTCTAGTGATAAATTGAGTAACAACTTTTCTAATGATTAACTTTCTGATTTGATGAGCTGCGACACTGTAAATTTATTGGTTTATAAAAAGTCAGAACTAAGTGGAAAAACCAAGTGTGACATCTTGAAATTTCATGGTTTGTCTGTTTGTCCAATAGCCCGTTGACCACTTGAAAGGTCTTTGGGTATGAAGGAACCCAGGGTTCCTCGTCCCCCCTGGTTCTTTGAGTAAAAGGGGCGGAGAGGAAGCACAGGAAAGAGAGGGATAATGAGGGAAGCACTGGGAACTGAGACAAACAGAGAGAGAGACATGGATATGACAAAAATTTATAGATAAGCGCAGGAAAAAGCATTATTACCTGATGTGTGGTCTTGTTCTTTGACCTAAGGGCTGATGATAAGGGTTGTCACCAGTCAGACCTGTTTCGGCATGTTGAGTCTGCGGCAGTGTAAATTGATGACATACGCCAATCAGCCACAACATTATGACCACTGACAGGAGAAGTGAATGACATTGACCATCTTGTGACAATACAATGTTCTGGACAAACAAGCTTTTGGACCTGACATTTGTGTGAATGTTACATATAAAAACCACCTAGAACAGGAACCAGAACAGGCACCCCCACCCCATAGCAATGACACTCCTTGATGTCGGCAGCCATCCCCAGCAGGATGCAGCCTGTCCCTCCCCTCAACCCATAGGACCCAAAGTCCTCCACTAACAACATCCTGTTGCCAG
The DNA here is from genome assembly GCF_022458985.1 of Mugil cephalus. Lineage (NCBI taxonomy): Eukaryota > Metazoa > Chordata > Actinopteri > Mugiliformes > Mugilidae > Mugil > Mugil cephalus. Next base: position 9,289,112 of record NC_061778.1, read on the forward strand.
ACACCACTCAGAGGACACCCTCAGAAGGCCCATGTCCATTCTCTCATGAGTCACAGCCGTTTTGGAGGTGCAGGGAAGAGGTAGTCATAATGTTATGCCTTATCTGTGCGTGTGCTGGTTGGCTGTTGTGTTCACAAATTCTTTGCAAATATTTGGTACAAACAGGATGCGATGTGACAGTTTTGCTGCAGGTATTCACTTTATATCAGTCTGGTTTGTCCAGGATTTAATCTATAATAACTTAATAAATCCAGTTTACTATTAAACAAAGGGGAAAACATCAATAACACAAACAGAACTAAACACGTACATCAGTAAGATGATCAATCCACGAACTAATACTGTCAGCCGTAGTGTTTGTCATAATGACTATTCATTTGTAGGATATTAAAGTCAGGTGATCATTGCAATAAAACTCCAAAACATCATCTGAATAGTGTCCGCCTCTAAAATTAAGCTCTCACCACGTTACGATCCCAAGATTGCACCATATTTTATTTTGAGTGAATGTAACCTGGCTGCTAAAAGCACACTGATTAATGATGGTAGTTAGAGCTAATATATATATATTAGTTCAGTACTTAATCTGTGTATTTTATTTTTGTGAAACCAATGTGTGTGTTCTCCTCAGTGCTGTGATTTATGAGAAGTCGGTAAAGCCCTTTTTTTTTTTTTCTGGTAATGAGAATATCCTGGGAATGAGACTATCCTAGTGGATGCCCTAATTAAAATGTACAACAATGGTATCATGAACCTGCACCAGGCCTGTGGAACTGAGGAGGCTCGGAAGCAAACAGTAGATAAAGGTTGACAGTAGAGTTCATGGGTTTCATAACTTTCTTCAAAGTTGCAGGAGATGCACAGTGATCCCTGCAGCTGCACATCTTGCTTAATGTGCAAACAGGGTGGTATATGTTAAGGACGCACCAGCAGGATTCAGCTACACACATTTATAAATAGGACAAGCTGTTTGAGACTGCATCTCTTACCTTTTATTTGATTCCTGCTGCTGTCTTTTTGGGACTCTGAGAGCTCTTATCCTCGGCCCTTGAAAAAACCTGCCTTTGTGTCTAAATGTGCCAACCATTAAGAACATTTTTAAGAAGCAGCTGTGTATCTTTTGTTCATGCAGACACAGGCGTCCTCTTGAACAAACCTGGAGCAGAGATCCGAGCTGAAAATGGTTCATGTGGAATAAACTCATTCCCCTCCTTGTTTCCTCTTAATTTTTTTTCTCATTGTCCATCATGCTCGTCTCTGTGTTAGTGTGTAGATACATGGAAGTAACGCGGTTGAGTTTCCGCACATATTCTTCTTGTGTTTTTATGTGGGTGGATGTGCACTTTGATGTACTCACTCAGTCCTGCCTTACGCAGAGTGATGCTTGATTGTAAATATGGTAAATGCATTGTCTTTATATAAAGCATTATGTCGATCCTGATTCGTTTTACGGGACTTCATTTGCAGTGGGACGGCTGTTGAAAACCATAACCTGAACAGCACTATGGCAGAAGTAAGGCTGTCAGTCCCAATACAAATGAAGTTACTACTTCAGCATAAACCACTAAATAGATTGGATCAACCTAGTCTCATGGCACTTTGTAAAAGACTGAATTCATGTGTCCTTTTACAGCTTTGAATATAACTTGTTTCAGAGTTCAAAGTATCATTTGTGAGACGCCCCGTGAACTGAGGCTGTAGTCCTCAGTGCAGTGGTGCATATTTGTTGCGCCCCATGCTACTTGGTATTCTTTCTCAACCCACTAATTATTTCTCTCCTCTAGTTACGATCAAAAGTCCAAAACATCTTTTAACCCAAACCATCATCTTTTCCATAAACCCAAGTATTTTAATGTCTAAATTTGACCAAGAAGCTGCTAAAAGTGCAAAAACTAAACTGAAGGGTAAAAATAAAACCCCTCCAGCCTCCGTTTGGTGTAGTTTTTTTCTGTGATCCTGCACCTTCAAACATCATCAGTGTCACAAAAAGAAAAAGTGATTCAATTTCGTCACTATTTCACAAAGTGCCATGAAACGATGGTGGTTTGCTAATACACCGGCCTGAATTTGATTGCGTTAGCCTTTGTGCACATTGTGTGTGTGTGTGTGTGGAACGCTGCTGCTTTGGATGCAACCGCTGCAGTTCATCAACGACAATGGGAACATTTCAGGACATGAATGCTTTGAACACATGAAACTGGGTCCTATTTACATATCTGTTCGCCCGTGTCTAAGCTACACTGAGCTATAGCATCGTTACTGTTTTATTTCAGTCTGTGTGATCTGTGTCACTGTTTGCACCCTGGCTTTTGGTCGCCTCTAAACTTGAATATCTTACTCAGAGGTGACATATTTCCATACGTGACTCTTGGTGCAACAGCTGCTACTGCCATCCATCCGTTTAGTTGTTATTGTCCAGTATCTCGAGTAGCTACAGTACGTTTAATATTATAGATAACTAGCTGTTTTACTCAAGATGGAAAGTCAATGTGGATCGATCTATCTATCTATCTATCTATCTATCTATCTATCTATCTATCTATCTATCTATGGATAAATCACAACATTTTAATAAAATAAAATTAAGCTTGCTTCCACCTAAAGTAGACATCTGACTTTCTGATGCTGTAATAGCTTCTTTTTGCTCCTTTTGTAACTAACCGCCGTTACTGCTGGCAACGCAAACAGGTCTTTCCCGCATGGACAACACCGCCATGAACAAAGCAGCTTGTTATCACACCCTGCAGCGTTTAAATGATTATTTCTTTTTCTTTCTTTCTTTTTTTTATTTTTTTATTTTTTTTACTTATGCTTGTTTTTCCACCCATTCAAACACACCTCTAATACAAATGAGTCATCAGTCATTAGTGTCTGTGGGCTATGTGTTATGAGCTATTTTGCTTTCAAATGCTCAGGGTCTTTTATTATTTTTTTTTTTAATAATCTGATGTGCATTTTAAGCGGAGTAAAAGCCAACAAAAACATAATTAAAAGCATATTTGGGAAGGACTAGCAAATAATCACTATTGAAATACCTAAATATGTTTAAAAAAAATAAGAATATGCACCATGATTTCATTTAATGTTGAATTATTTTTAGAGCTTTCAGGTAAATACACTGTCATTAGATGTAAATAAAAACTTCTTTTTTTTTAAGTTGGATGTGACTGTCAAAACAATGGTATCAGTTCTTATTTTTTGGAAAAACTTTCAATTATATTTGTATTTTCTCCTGTTCAGTTCTTGGATTCTGGTCGACTCTTAACTCCTCCAGTTTTCTATCATCCAGACGTGTTTTCATTCAGCCTTTTGTCGCTGGCAGCGCATGTCAAAGGCAGTTTCATGTATTCTCATGCTTGAAGTGGATACAGGCTTAGAAAACCTGAATATGGTGTTGAATGTCAGGTTCACTCTTGAATGGTTTAGAGGGCACACATTTTCCAATTTTGATTTCGCCAATGTATGCAAAATGAAACCAGAGGAGAGGGGTTTCCGTATAAAGATAAGTTATAAATACACTGCTAACTCTGAATGCAGTATGTTTCACCACCGTGTATGTGTATGGGAGTGTATATAGAAACACATACGGTGGATTGAGTCATTTTATACATATAAGACAAACATCAATGCCATTGAAAACCAATAGATAAGAGATAGAATAAAAATGAAAAACGTAAAATGACTGCATATGTGTGCACAGTGGGTATGTATATGTCATATTTTAGGACAGTTTAGCTGGGATTAGATGATGTTTTTCATCAGAAAAAAAAGCAGAAAGTGTCTTGCCACCCTGTCCCCTTAGCCTAGACAGACAAAGAATGGAGACAGAGTTGTTATTGTCACATGTGTGGAGCAACCGGTGCTTGCCAGACAGAGCAGCGACTCCTCTAATGTTGTTGTCAGCATCCTGACAACCTCCCTGACCACTTTTCTCTTTGGCTTCTCATCAGTTTTGGATGTCTTGTTCTTAATAATGCGACAGTTGTGCCACATATTTTCTACACTTCTTCTCGACGGTCTTCACTGCGGTATGTGTAGCGCCGTGGACGTCTCTTGTCGCACTTGACTGCGCAGTGTATTTCATCGACGTGATCCCCTTGATGCTTTCTAAGCTCCTTGTGGCCCGCGACTCTTGTAGTGACATGCCACCAAGAAGATGTCAGAGAAATCCCGGAAGAAGAGCTGAGATTTATTTGAAAGGTGTGTATCGTTTCGTGGAAATGAGGATTTGATTGCAAACACGGCAACAAATATAAAAGGTTATTAGCAGTTATGCAGTTACCCTTTCCTTCAATGGCATTGTATGAGGAGGCATTTTTTTAAAAAGTGAATCCAATCCAATTGCATCTGTTGAAATCTACTGTACATACAATATTATAATAAGTTATATACGTATCAGTAAGTGTGCACAGCTGTATGTCATGAATGTGTTTGTATGCATGGGTCTATTTGTTTCTGAATATGACAGAATGTGATACATGATCACATTCTTAATTAAAAATGTATGTGTCTTAAGTAATCCATCTAAGTAATCCCTTGTGAAAGGTTGTATTCCTGCACGACTGGACACAAAAACAAAGCTCAACTCCAGTTCACCTTGTGCTCTCTCTCCCGCTGTCTACATATCGATTCGGTGGCCAGCACTAAAATTAAGCAATAAACCAGAGATAGAAATGCGAGCTGCCCTTTTCTTTTAAATTACGTGGCCATTCATACATCTGTTCACATCCTCACTTACCTTCTCAGAACCCATTAAGATTGAAGCCTTGCTTTTCGGGCAGCTCAGCATCATCTTAATGCAATTCAAAGACCTACATTCTACTCCAGAGTTGCCGTGGAAACAAAGTCCACCCCCCCCTCCACCCCTTCCCGAGATGTTGAAAGATCAATAGAGTATCCTCGACGGTGTGGCAGGAAATGCACTGGCACAGATGGTCCTCCGAGAAACCATGAGCTTTGTGGCCTAGTTAGCATATGAATACTAACACAATAAAGCAAGGTCACTATTAAATTGAAATTTAACAAACTAGAGCAACTAGCTCTCCTCTGTTATCCAGGAAGAATCATGTGCCTTGCTGCAGCCTACGGTGTAGTTATAGCTTTCCCTAATGTCTTTGAAAAGGGGAAATTAGAGAATTTTCTCTCACACGTGTGTTGTTGCATGACAAAGCGAGAGTATTAATGGGATTGATGACCGACACTAACTGCGTGCATGTTGTATTTTAATGTGGCTCTGTCGCTGTTTAGCACAGTCAAAAGCAGGAGGGAGGGGAGTGCAAACACCAACAAAGCACAGGTCTGGGCTCAGTGTCTCTCCTAAATAAAGCCTAATGATGTAGTGAAGCGTAACAGAAGTAAGACGTTGTCGGCGTTGAGTGAATTTGTTCCACGGTCTTTGATAAACGATCCCACTGGTTTGAACACAAGCTGGTCCACTTCCTTCAGATAATGACATCATACAAAGCCAGGCTTTAATGAGTTCTCTGATTGGACAGCGCGTTTCATAGTTAACGAGGTGCCCTGTTGTCTGTTAGACAGTGGCCAGCCAGCCTGCAGTTTGTGTGTGTGTGTGTGTGTGTTTGAGTGTGTGCGCAGGCAAATGCAACATGGGCTGATGTGAACTGACAGCAGTGCACTTGCAATTTCTCCCTTCGTTCACTGTTTTGAACGTAACAACTCTCCCCAGATCAGGTTTGTTAAGTTTAGGGTGTGTTCTAAAAGAGTCTTTGTTCACAGCATATGAATACGCTAGGGAGGTAAAGGGAGAGCTCTTGGCTTTTACATTTATTTCTTTATGAAATTTGACATGTGGCATTTAAAATATTCTGAGAATTTCTCCGCAGGCATGTTTAAATCACATTTTATTTAGGGCCACGGTAGTGTGAGCATTACATGCTCTTGCTTTGGGCACAATGGGGGACAAAATCAGTGGTGTTAAGGATGTAAGCATCACCTCAACGTGGCGGAACGTAGATAAAGAGACTCTAAAATTAGTCGTGACAAACTGGATGGAGCATTGCAAATGATGAAAACAGATATTTGCGCTTAAAATCCACACACCGCTTTTTCTGAGTGGATTAAATTTATTATTATAACTATGTTGGATCCCTCAAAAAAATAGTAAAAAGAGGCATTACTGTTGATTGACATCTGGATCTGGCAGAGAGGAATAGTGTCACCCTGTGGGGCTGGATAGAGTGGTGGGATGTAGGAACTATTGTGTCATTTTCGAAACGTACAAGAGAAAAATCAGTTGTCATCCCTCTACTTAATCAGCGCTAACGGGCGCTCTCATCAACAGTGAAGCTCAAGGCATTAGCAATCAAGATAGATGACAAAGAGGGTGAAACCGCTGGCGATATGGCATCAGCCCATCACTGTTTGTGTTCCACTGGGCTCTCTTTTGGTTATTAGAGCCAAGGATCACTTTTTACTCCTGTCACCACAGGCGTGTTCTTTCAGAGACAGAAATCGATAGCTCTAAATGGGAATCTGAAAATCTGAACATCCTCAAAACCTGACAATTGCCCAATAATGCCTCCATGGGACTGACTGGAAAACAAGCCGTATCCCCACTGCTTTCACCTTTGCTTTTTTGTTGCCGTGATTTACATGACAGGTTTCTGTCTAATTTTGCAGTACATCTCCGAGGTGTCGGGGGCAGAGAGGAAGAAAAGGTTATAAAAATTCTTGAGCACCGTAGACAAGTGCTCTTTTCTTCCTTTAATTCTCCATCCTGATGTGGAAATCAGAGCAAGAAAAACATGTAAGCCTTGTTATATTATGGAAATGTACATGGGACGGTTACCTAATATAGTAAAACTGCCCTGTGATCATTCATGAAATGGTCTACTGGAGATGTAGCCTGGTGGCACGGAAAAAAAACATTCTGTTATTTCCATTAAAAGGCTACAGAGACATGGGCTTCTGACAGCATTGGCGCAGCCTTTCATCATCCCAGGTGCCATTATTTCAGAAAAGCTCCATTTCATTTTGTGATTGATACCTTGCTGGCAGTCTCAGCAATCTTGGTCAGACTCTAGATTTTTGCAGCAGGCTCTCATAAAGGCTATGATGACATTTATTAATTCAAAGAACTCTATTTTTTTAACTGTGTGTCTCCTATATCCTTTTGTCTGTCTTTCACACAGGACCTGGAAACTGATCAACAATGGACCGGCTGGTTCTGTGCGTGCTGCTGTGTGCAGCCCTGGTGAAGGGATACAGCTGTCCCGGCCGCTGCATTTGCCAACACCTCTCGCCCACTTTGACTCTGCTCTGTGCTAAGACCGGTCTGTTGTTTGTGCCCCCCTCCATCGACCGCAAGACCGTCGAACTGCGGCTCACTGACAACTTCATCACCATCATCCGCAAGAAAGACTTTTTCAACATGACCAGTTTGGTCCATCTCACCTTGTCCCGCAACACCATCAGCCAGATCACGCCCCACGCCTTTGTCGGCCTGCGATCCCTGCGGGCGCTCCACATGGACGGAAACCGCCTCAGTGTTATAAAAAGCGACCACTTTAAAGGCCTCATCAACCTGCGTCACCTCATCCTGGGCAATAACCAGATCCACCAGGTGGCCCCTAACTCATTTGATGAGTTTGTTTCCACCATAGAGGACTTGGATCTTTCCAATAACAACCTGCGCAGCCTTCCCTGGGAAGCTATAGCCGGAATGACCAACATTAACACGCTCACACTGGACCACAACCTGATTGACCACATTGGAGCGGGGACTTTCACACTGCTCACTAAGCTAGTCCGCCTGGACATGACCTCTAACAGGCTGCAGAAGCTTCCGCCAGACAGCCTGTTCCAGCACGCTCAGGTGCTGTCTGATGCCAAGGGCTCCAGTTCGTCCACTCTGGCCGTGAGCTTTGGCGGGAACCCTCTTCACTGTAACTGTGAGCTGCTGTGGCTCCGCAGGCTGACGAGGGAGGATGATTTGGAGACCTGTGCCTCACCAGAGCACCTCATGGACAAATACTTCTGGTCCATCCAAGAGGAGGAGTTCATCTGTGAGCCTCCGCTGATCACTAAACACCTTGCCACTAAGCCCTATGTCATGGAAGGTCAAGGTGTGACTCTTAAATGCAAAGCTGTGGGTGATCCAGACCCAGATATTCACTGGCGGTCGCCAGATGGCAAGTTGGTGCATAACAATTCCCGCACGATCCTGTATGATAATGGCACCCTTGATATTCTCATCACCACGCTGAAGGACAGCGGGGCATTTAATTGTGTGGCGTCCAATGCCGCAGGCATCGCCACAGCTGCTGTTGAGATCAACATGATCCCCTTACCCTTGTTTGTTAACAACACAGGCCACATGCGTGAGGACCCCGGCCTCTCTGACATCACCACTTCCACAAAATCTGGCAATGACACCAAGGGCTACGACAAGCAGGACAGGAGGGTGATGGTCAGTGAGCTGACCTCCTCCTCTGCAGTGATTCGCTGGCCGTCTGAGCGCCATATCCCTGGCATCAGAATGTACCAGATTCAGTACAACAGCACAGCAGATGATACTTTGGTGTACAGGTAAGCCATGGTGGAGGCGGGATGGATGGTGGGGAAAAAAAAGGGTGGTAGAGCAGGGACGTGTGGAAGGGTGAGGCATCTGGAGTTACCATCTGCTGAATGACACAGCAATCTATTTGGCACAATGACATATCCCAAAGAAGCAAAATGATTAAGTATGTCCAAAAATAAGCTGAACTCCTATGGTATAGATGAGGGAATAAACTTAGCAGACATTTTTCCTGAAATAAAACCCTTGAAAATACACTCTAACTGCCTAAAATTGTATGCTGCACCTAAGACATTCATATTTTCAGTAATTAATTTTTACACTCTCAATGAGATTATTGCAAAGAGCTGACTAGACTGGGAGTCCAGCACCCCGAAGGACTTGATGGTGTTTTCAACATCATTAGGACATAATATGACAACAACAATAACACGAGGGCCAACTATTTCACTGGGTGTAACGGTTTGTATCATTAGCAAGTGTCTGCATTAATTGGTTGCAACACAGAGTGTGATTAGATGGGGTTGTCTAATGATAGGCTTGGTTGCAATGGTGGAAGTAGTATTCAGATTCAGAGCATTCAGCGCAACAAAAACTTTCCTTCAACTGTAAACACCATCGGGGTTTGGCTGCTTTAAGGAAGCATCTGAGGGGTCATGATACGACTGATTAGAGATTTTTGCGAAACATTTGTATTCAGCTTTGTGTTTTTCTCCAATATCAGTTTGTTGTAAGGGGTCACAAGCAAAAACAATGAAAATAACCAATTTAATCTTTGATAATATACAACTGCCAGAGTCAAAGTATATTATTTCCACATGAAATTTAGAGGATTGGACGTGTAAGTACTGAAATATAACACGAGAATAAAGGTACTTTATTAGTTTCCACCACAGTGTTAATATTGACAACAAAATAATAATTAAAATATAAAGTACAAGTACTTATTTAGCAGGATGATCCATATGATTGTTATGCTACTGAATTATTCCCTTCATATATTATCATATACAATGTCTTGTGTGTCAAATATTGAAAAGTAGCTTGTAACTGTAAGTTAAAAGTGCAATGAAATGGATTTTTTTTTTTTTTTTTTTACTTCTTAGTACTAAATAAAACCTTATTCCTTATGATGATTGCTTGTTTGCTGAAAGAGGAACACAAGTGCAGTGCCAGTCTTGTGGTGCCTTAAAATAATGTCTTATTGTACTGCTACGTTAATAAGCATTGCTGAAAAGAGAAAAATGTCTGCATGAATGACCTTTAGTGACAATTTGTTAATGGTTATGCAGAATGAAGTCATTCTTGTTTAAATCGTTGATAAAAACTACCATTTGCAGACCTTATGAAAATATGAGAATTAGTCTGTTTCTTGTGCGATAAGTGCCGCAGATTAACTGGAGTCATTATTTATGGAGCAAGTTAATAATAGTTGTTGACTTCCTTTCTTCTTCTTTTTTTTTTTTAACCGGTTTTATCAGATATAATGAGTAGCCCTCCTGTATAATTTTCTCATCCTGTTCCGGTATGAGCTGAGTGTTGTTTTGTCTTTAGGTGGTACATTATTACCTACAAATGATAACCATCAAAGTCTCCCTTTAGGGAAAAGGAGCAGGCTTCTAATTATATTAATGTCTATGCTGACCTGGAGACAATGCCTTTCTCCTTTGTATTTAGGGTCGCGTAATCTGTGATTGTGACCTTAGGTATTCACACATCACAACTGCCTTCACATCATGCGTCACTTGTCCTGCACCCTGCAGCTGTTGTGGCATATCCTTTAGCCAATGACCCTCTTCTGTCTTGTTGATAATCTTTGCTGGCATTTTATGCGCAAACCTAACAGAGCGACTTCTCAGAGCTATTATATGATAAATATATTCTCTTATAAGGCAGGTTTTATGAAGTGTGGTGCTCTTTAATGTTCGTCTACCGGAATGACTGACATTTAATGCTCGAGCGTTGATCTCCCCGCTGCCTTTGTGTGTGGTTGTGTGGAGCAGACACCTTTGTGTGATTTAATGCACCTTGCTGCATGTAAATCAGTGCATGTGGGTGTTGTAATTCTCGTGATTAAACCTCTACATTTTCACCAACGCGCTGCTCCTTTCCTCTGCAGAATGATCCCATCTACCAGCAAGAGCTTCCTAATCAATGACCTGGCTGCAGGACGGGAGTACGACCTGTGTGTGCTGGCGGTTTACGACGACGGCATCACATCATTAACGGCCACACGTGTGGTCGGTTGTGTGCAGTTTCACACGGCCAGCGAGGTCAGTCAATGCCGCTTCATGCACAGTCAGTTCCTGGGAGGCACCATGATCATCATTATCGGCGGCATAATTGTTGCTTCAGTGCTTGTGTTCATCATCATCCTGATGATCCGCTACAAGGCCTACAGCAGCCCAGAGGACAGCAAGACCAAGGTCAGCTCCAGCATGCACTCCCAGACCAACGGCAGCCAGCAGCGTCTCCAGCGTTCCACCTCCAAGCAGCCCTCTGACGAGGGCCAGCGTGAGCCTCAGACGCCCAAAGAGTGCATGGCACTGGTGCTGCTGGTGGACAACGAGAAGAAGGATGATGCGGCATCCGCCACTGCCATCCTGGAGGTGGAGCTGCCTCAACTGACTGCGGACAAGATGAAGAGAAGAACCAGCCTGGACGCACAGCGCTCTGGTCCTCCATCTGAAGACACGCAGACGGACAGTAGCCTGACAGGCTCCACCATGTCCCTGTGTCTCATAGGCCCCAATGCCGGCACCAAGGAGGCTCCCAGGCTCAAGGACAAGAAAAGTGCCCTGGCCAACATGGGCTTGCTCCCTAATGAGCTCGCACGAACTAGGCACAGATTTTCCTTTGATGGTGGGGATTACTCCATATTTCAGAGTCATAGTTACCCACGCAGAGCGAGGACGAGGTGGCACAAGTCCACCAACCAGCTCAACATGGAGTCATCGCCGCTCGCCAACAGGAGAGTTACATTCAGCAGCACTGAGTGGATGCTTGAGAGCACAGTCTGAGGAAAGTAGTGTCGCCAAAAAAAGAAATTGAAAAAAAAAAACAAAACAAAACAAACACACAAGCACACACATGTAAAAACACAAATATGTCTACATGCCATATAACACACTTTCCCTGCACACAGCAAATGATAAACACAAGCACATTTACTTACACATGCAAACTCTCTGCGAGTTGCTGGAGAAGAACATCAGTCTCCTTTCATCCTGCCTCCCTGTCATACTCCCCGAGAGGTTTGTTGGCCATGTCCTTTCTTTATGCAGCAGTGCCTTATTCTAAAAAGAAAAAAAAAAAATGTACGAATGGAGGATGCTGCTCACTGTAGTCATAAACCTTCCTCTCTGTCATTGCCTCCTGCCCTGATAACAGGAGGCATTTCTTTGGATTTTTGATTTTCTCCTTTTACTCTGTGACATGCCAAGGGAGTATGGCGTTTGGATGTGACTGTTTTAATTGTTTAAAAAAAGAAAAGGAAAAAAAAAAAATCATCATAACTGTAAAGTGAACAGCCAGGTATCCTGTTATGTCAATCATGTTTTGGGTTCTTTCTCGAAAAAAAAACAAACAAACAAACAAACAAAAAAAAACTTTTGCACAGAAGACACGAGATACAAGGACTAGTATCACCACCAGTCTATACAATAATAATAATAACGGGGTAAAAAAAAAAAGAAAAGAAAAAAAGAATAGAATTTTACAAATGCCGATTTCTAATGTTAGCATAGAGAGGATGGACCCGGAAACCTGTTATGGATTCCTCTTTGACGGTCGGACTATATGATGTTAAATAGGTATTGTTCCAGATGTGACTGTATATTAATCGGTACTGTATCTGGCTGGTCTAGATAAAAGACAACAAACAAAAAAGGCATATATAAGTATATTAAAACATTGGTGTATGTGTACTAACTATGTAAGTAAGTAAGTCATATGTCACATGACTTTTTACAAAGCATTTGGGTGTTGGCTGCAAGTTTTTACATTAAAAACCTGTGTCATCACACCTCTCCCTATTTAGTATGTCAAAGTTTGGACCATTTATCCCCTCACGAAGGGTATTAAATTTTTTTGTGTGGGTAAACTGTATCAGTGGCATTTTCTTCTTATGCTGCAGGGGTATCTGTGTGCATGCACTGCAGGGACGGCCGCGTGAATTGAGATGATAAATATTTCATTCCTTAGTGCTATTTATAAGACATCTGTGAAAGCTCCACAGCAGAGCGGATTGGGGTGTGGGACAACGGGGTGGGGGGGTGGATGGGGAGGTCTGGGGGGGTGGATGGGGGGGCCTGGGGGGGTGGCATGACAACTGGATGTACAGCTGAATTCAAATGTAGTTGTTACCAGAAGTGGTGCAAGAGCTGATGCTCACCACAAGAGGGAGACAGAACTCTGTAAGGTGCCTAATTATTTGCACACGGTGTTGAGGATGCATTGACGACCGTTATTAGCAGGAAGCCTGCTTAGCATCCTGCACTTCAGGTGTGGTTTTTCTGAAGCTACAAATTCTGATGTTGAAACGGGGTCCAGAATGTACTTTATTCATGTCTAATTATCATTTCAATGCGACAATGTATTCGTCAGTATCTGTAACTCTTTCTGTGAAGCATCCATCTAAGGAGACCATGTAATCCAACAGTAAATACGTACAAATCTTCACACTGAGATATAAAACATGCATTTCCATCAGCTGCAACTCGTGGCCTTCATCAGTAAGTTTTTTCTTTTACCATGTTGTCATGGAGAAACATGAAATAATGAAAATAGTATTCTAACTTATTACAACAGCAAACACCTTTTCATACTAAAATTGGAGATAAAATTGTTAAAATATCAGTATATACAGGCATAATATTATGAGTATTCCTCCCTAATGGGCCTCCAAAACAGCTGTGACGCGTCAGAGAAGGGACATGGGCTTTCTTAGGGTGTCCTGTGGTGTCGGGGACCACGATGTTGTTAGTGGGGGCCTTTTGGATTGAGGGGAGGGGTTTTGTGGATCAGGCTTCTCCTAACTTCTCCTGTCCGTGGGTTTAATGTTGTGGCTGATCGGTGTGTGCTTACAACTTACTATAACTACTATATGTAGTGTGTTGCAAACCTATTGTTTATGTACTACATGTAAATGTTTATTACAGAGGGTGAAATAAAGCGCTTCCAAAAACAGGCCTGACGACAGGAACAGATGCGATCAGGACGGATGAGGGATATTTGTTTGCTGCCACAGAAGACATCCTCTGCGTCTGATTACAGCTACTTAGCACAGGCTCGGATGAAACTGAGCTGCGAGGACAGCAGAGAGATAAAAACATGGAGCAGAAAGATAAGTTGCACTGGAGGTTTTCAATCCTCTTGAGCCTCCTATTTGCATCCACAGTAACGGAGAAGATTGAGACGAAGAATGGGGTCATCCTTTCATCTGCATCGCAGTGAAACCGGTTTCATCCAAGACATAAGCATTTTACAAACCCTTAATCTTTTCCTGTTTCTTCACTTTAGAGGGTACATGCTCAGCTACAACTCAAGTCCAAATTCTCATTAACTACCAATGCTTTAACAGTGTGGAAGTATTTCTGTCTGCTCCTATCTGTAACTATTATTCAACAGAAAATCTGCTGAGGAGGCTGAGCCATCACCAAGTACTCAAACCTGGCCTGAACAGACACACTAGTGAATACCAGGAGAGAAGTGTGTTGTGTCACATCAGCAATTCTGAGTGACTGCAAAAAAAAAAAAAGACTCTAGACTTGGTGAAGGTAATTTTTTTTGCTGATCCCATTATATATTGAATGCATACTAATGTGTGTTTGAAAAATCCAATCCGAGCATAGACTCGAGCTGGACACTATCACTGCTCTTTATTCAAATTTTGTACAATGTTTAAATTAACTGGGGGACTTTAAAGCATGTAGCTACAGCCTCAGAACCACACAGACAATGCTTTGCTTGTGGGTGGACTTTTCTAAGTTTGGGGTGTGCTCTTTACCTGCATTCTTTTCTCCCATACATTTTCCTGCAGAGACGTTTCCAGGTAATATTGTGTGCATGCTAAAAACATGCTAAAATTTCCTAAAGCTGGTAAGATCTCAAATTATTCATTTTATGGTCACTGCTCACTATGCTAGCATGCCATGGATTAGGTTTCTTTTTTTGAGGAATCTATTCCATTTCCTACCTAGCTAAAAGTTCCATCTTCATTAATGTCTTTCTGAACAGATGCACAGATACATTTATGCAGGAAAATGTGCTTTTGTTATGCTTTTTGCACGCTCTCGCGAGGCTTTACTTACGTTTTTTTTTGTTAAATGCTAACGCTCACCAAGCTAACATGCTAAGGTTTAGCAGGTAGGCCTGTTTTAATTTTACTGTGTGGTAACACTTCATAAAATGTGTTAATTGGCACTAGCACAGCTGTTTTCACTTAAGTTATTAGTTTAATTGTTTTTTTTCTTGTTTTATTGAGAAATCTTTAATCCTACGAATATTTACTGCTGCATATTAGATAACTAGATTCATTTCCTACTCGTCACCCAGATTTAGATCCGCCTTTATTAATTGGCCACAGCAAAAGTTGCACCATTTAACCATTACTAATGTGGGGGAAAAAATTATATATATCTATGTATGCATTTTATTTCTCTGCAGGACAACAGCCATGATTTTGGGAGGCTGTACTCATGTTGTGCTCTGAGATAATGCTAAAAGCTAACGCTCACACTGCTAACGAACAGTCATGTTTTCCCACCATCCTATTTCAGAGCTTCATAACATTTGCTTCTTGGCACAAACTCAGGGGTTACACTTGAGTTATTGATTTAAAAATTATTATTTATTCAACTATCTCGGAGCAAGGAATGTCTGAAGAGGTGTTGTTGAGATGAACTGAGAACTGTTAGGCGCAGCTTTAAAGCACCCTCAAGTTTTGATTTTGCCCTTTTTTTTTTCCAATACGCTTGTTAACTGTGGCAACAAGTTTTGACACCTTCAGTCAAGACTGATTTGTGTTGCCGAACTTCATTTGATTCCTTCCATCTCTAAGATTCAGACGGTTGCAGCCAAAGCCGAACATAGCTCACACTCTGCGTAGAGAGAACACTTAGCCTATTGACACACACGTAGCAAGGCGCTTCAGGCTTTTCCAGTGCACACTCTTTTCAGAGTGGTGTACCAACACTTCCTTTGTCATTAGATTGGCTAAAAATAGCCAGATGGCATCTTACTACTTATTACCAAGTTTGCATGGGTGATGGTGTTTTTAGGGGTGTTAATTGCGTGACTGAATCTCATCTCTTTCGCATTCACCCTGAGTCACCTAAATGGGAAGGCCTTGCATGAGGACGGCAATCTGCTGCTGTTGAGTATAGCACTAAAGCTAAACCACTAAAAGTGCCCTTTATAGCAGTCAAACAGCACTGCCACAAATCTCAAAATGTATTCGCTTTGATCACGAATAGCAGCTTATTAAGGTCTATCTTCCGCATCATAAAGATGTCTGCATGTTCAGACTAGGACAGGATGAGGAGAGGTCTTTGATGTCATATTGAGAGGAAGCCAGCCTCTGTTTCCTTCTTGACAAACACCTTCACAGCTCAGAAATTCACAGGGACTCATTGTCATTATTCTCACGCTGACGGTTATTTCAAAGTATAAATTATTAACCGTTACCTAGATTTATGCTTCCACCTCATTACACTCCAGTTAACACATGAATTCTTTCTGTGCAGGTCAGTGGAAACGTTGTTTGTGCTTACAATTTATATATCGCTGTCTGTTCAGTAATCTGATGACTATGTCAAATCTGTGACACATCATTAAACAAGCATAACCACTCCTGTTAAAGGATAAGAGCACCGATATTCTATGTTTAGGTTGTTGTCAACAAATCCCATAAAAAAAGACTAAAACCAACTCCGTGTAAGTCTCAATATTATCGGAGTCCTCCACCTTGTCTGTGCTTGTAAACCTTAAAATATTAATACCGAAATAGTTCTTTTTTAGCAAATCCAAAACGGTGCATCTGTTGGGGACTATTTTCAGCTGTGGATTAATACAGATTTCTGGTGTTCTCGTGAGCGTTTATGGCAGCTTGAAACAGCATGTAAATTTATGCAGCGTTATAATGCAAATGTGGTTTAAATTAAAGGGAAGATTAAGGAGGAAAACTGCAACCATCTTTTGGTAAATTAATGGATATGGTGACAACTACAGGAGTTAAGAATATGTATATATATATTTTAAATACCAGATATTAAAAAATGTAAAAGAGATGTTTATTTTTTCACTCAATGTGCGTACAAATATTACAATTTACAAAGCTAAAAACGTGAATAAAATGCACATTCTTATAACTGATGAAGAATGTTGCGCAAGTTGACATTTAAATTAAGTTAAAATACTGATCATTTCCTGGCAGAAGGTCTCCGTGTGAGATGAGAGTCTGCGTTCAATCAGCGAGCCTGAGGTCCACAGGATTCCTGATGAGACAGATGGTGGATCAACCACCATCCCTCTTCACGCCGCCTGCTGACTGTACTGCTGTACAGTGGGCTTCAAACCACTGCAGAGGTGATGAGATATTGCAGAGTGCCCGAGGAGACACAGGTTTGTTGATGTCAAACAAAATACAATACAGAACCCCCCCCCCCCCCCCCCCGCAGTGAAAAGCCCTCCACGGTGTTAATGTGGACAAAGAAGCCTGGAGTCATTTTCCTGGTTGTTACCTGAGCTATCTGTCCATTCATACCCGTCATCTCAGTCTGCAGAACTATCATCCGAGCTCCCATCACCTGCCGCCTTCCAGTTTTTTCTCCTCTTCTTTTTAGAGTTTGGCCCCGAGTCCGAGTCTTTCTGGGAGTCGTGTTTTCGCTTTTTGCGCCCGTGATTCCGTCTCTCCCTCCCTGCCTCATCATCGCTGTCCTCCGAGCTGGTGTCCTCACCCCTCCCCCTGGTTTTTGCAGCTTTCTTGTTTTTGTGTCGACTTTTAGTCCTTTTTCTCTTGTGCTTGTCCTTAATATCTCTGCTGTCATCGCTGCTGCACTCGCTGCTTGAGCGCTCACCTTTCTTGCGCTTTTCCTCCTCACCTTTCTTCTTCTTTTTCTTTTTCTTCTTCCGAGATGATTTTTTGGAATGTTTTGATAAGCAGGCCTCCGTGTCGGATTTGGACTTTTTAATTTTGTGCCGTCCAATCTTCTTTGAGGAACCGTCTTTTTCACTGACGAGGAAAAAAACAAAAAAAACAATGTGGACAAGATAAAAATCGCTACGGTACAGCTCTAGTAGGATGACATAAAGCTTAACAAGGGCAATCTGGCAATTTTACACCTCAAGATCAGTGTAGTGAAAATCAATCAGGCCCTTTGGTGCTCTGGAGAAGATTTCTATGAAGTCAAAAAAAAGATAACCCTTCAAAATGTCATCAGGTTTATATAAGCCTTAGCGTGGATAACGTCACATTAAAACCACAAGGGATGGATTGTTGAGGTGCAAATGCATCCCATGATAGAAACAAACTATAATATAGAAGGTATAGAATCCAGATTTATTCAGACTCACATATGGGAATAAAAGTATAGCTCTCTGCACCTGTACATCACTTCGTTTTGTATCTTTATTTTCCATGACCGCCAGCTGTATGGAAGTGCAGTGTTAAATCTCCAGAGTGCCCTTTTAAAAATTGAGTTGCTCAGTTTTATTTTCTTACTTATTTGGTGCAGTGCTGAATTTTTGCTTACCTGTCACTTTCAAACTCCTCAGGATAAAGCTCCTTAAAGCCACTGTGCCCCCACCTTTGATAAGAACACGTGAGATTATATGAATTTGCTTTTAAATTACAGTGTGGGTACGTGAGCACTGTCCTTTGACGGATAAATTAAAAAAAAAAAAAAAAATGTCATTCTGAAATGTTCTCTACCAAAAGCAACTTTGTCATGAACTGCACCTGTCAGGATTAGTAGCCTCAAATTCATACAGTTGACGAGTCCAGTATCGTGCTTCTCTGTCGTCATGTTCTGAGACTCTGCTTCGGCTCACGCTTTCCCGTTCGTCTGGAACTCGATCACAGTGCAGGTGACGTCTGAAAGAAAACCGATAACAATAAGCAATCAGTAAACCAATATACAGTAACAGCAACACTGCGAAGCGCTGTCTCAAATGAGCTTTGAAGTCACGTGTGTTTAGACGACTCAAATTAAACTGCTTCTTCAATTCACGGCTCCTACCTCACACACTCCGTGTCTGACAATTGTTTGCGGCTGGACGTTTGTTTCTCCCAGTCTCGCATTTTCCACATCTCCATCTCCTCCTGGATCTGCAGTGGGTCAACAACAATAAAGTGTCCAGAGTCAGTAAAAGTTATTTGCATAGTTTTACTTGTGAGAAACAAGCAGCTGTGGGTGTAAACACCCACACCTGCAACATACTGTTCACTTATATTCTATTTGTTAACAGCGTCTAAACTGGATGAGTGTGTCTAATCCATGAACACGTCAGAATACAAAGCCCATCTCTAGGATAAAGCTTCTTTTTGAACGGTCATCTATAAAAACAACAGACTATACATAACTCTGTGACGTGTGCAAGTTATTAGACAAGTTTTTAAAACACAGTATAACCACCTACTATAACCAATTTGCCACTTATTAAGTACCAGAATAACAAGTAAACCAAATATCACGGAAACTAAAGACATCATTTAAAGACTTTAGGAGATTGTGTTACAATATGCAAAGATTTAGGAGAATAAACAGTTGTCACATTGCCTCACTTTAGGAGCATAAATACTCTTCTTGGTCATATGTGTGAAATAGATTCAGTGTCGACCATATACATATTCAATCTGCAGAAAGACAATTTTGACTGATAAATGACTGAAGCCCCTTAAGTAGTTTTCCAGATGTCTCAGGTTGTGTATGAGAGCAGGCTGGTGATTAGTTCAAATGTAGATCGTTGATGTCAGTGTTAATTTCATTTGATACACATGTTTACAAAAGGTTTAACAACATCCTGTACAAACAGAGCTGCAAAAGCTCACATACATAAATGTAGCTAGTGGGATTTAATCTCATTTTAATTGTTCCATTATAGTTTTTATTCTCTGCACAGCTGTGATCCATCCCAGATGCTGTTTTTACTGCTTTTCAAATCATAATGTATACACTTACATCAACTTCCTGTTAGTTTTAATTTTCTCTGACTTGTTTGCATAGCGGATGTCTGGAAAACATGTACTGAGAAGGAGTTATAGTGACTTAAAGTGCCGTCTGTTGAGTTTTAGCGTTTTTTTCCTTATAAACGTGACACGTGTCCCACTTCAAATAGGTAGATGAACACATGAACCCAAACGCACCTTATTGTGGGCATCTGAATGTCGGATTACGTTCCTCAGCAAGGTCTTCCCCAGCGACTGCTTTGACATGATGACACCTACCACGATAGATGTGTAAGTAATGGACAGACACAGACAGCTGTTTGACAGTAAACCAAAATATACAGCTAACAAACGCACAAAAGATCACATTGTCTTATAAGGAACTACTCGAACACACTGGATCACCTGTTAGCCTAGCTCGACAGCTAACACTCTTGAATATATCAGATTAAATAACGTGTGTGCAACAAGAGTAAAATCTCGTCTTTGCAGGTTGGTTTAAAAAAGAGGCATAAAACTATATGTTCTTCGACATGTTAGCCATCGTTTCGTGAAAGTGTACAAACTGTACCTGTCGAAAACGAGTAGCATTCAAGAAACACCGCTCACAGCCTTTCTACCGGCACTTCCGCTGTAAAGGTGACGCATAGTGACGTCACTGTACGTCGGGGAAAACTGAAAGGTGATTGGTCCAACGATCCGCCAATGCTCGCAGTGGAAGGTGTGAACGTTCAATAGTGCAAGTTTGTGTTGGCATGATTAACCACTTGTTGTCTGTTTTTTAACATTAAAGCCTGAAGGCATAACTGAACGGAACTGAACTGAAGATCAAATAAGCTCAAATAATAATAAATAAATATGTATAATAAAAAAAAGACATTACTAGAATTCAGCATGTCAGTGTTATCACTGAATCAAAAGGTTAAAATACAACATGTCAAAACTGTCAACTAAAACTGTGTTTGCATAATAAAGTCCAAGATAATCCTGCTCAACTTATAGTGAAGGTCAGTGAGAAGAAGTGGATTTTGAACAAAGATTTAACAAAGTCTAACTTACTGAATTTATATCTCTTTGTCCAATTTATTCAATCCCACGTGTTCCTCCTTCCTGGCAACATTGATAAATAAACAAAACATTAAAAACCAAGTGTGCACAAAAGTCCAATGGGCAGGAATGGGAAACAATTTGTTTCTGTTAGCTATAACCTGAGCCTTTTGAATGTATATAAGGACCAGGTTCTCCTGGATTTCTAAACATCATTGTGGGGACTGATGTGGTGGCTCCAGTCATCACCACCTTGACTTACTTTGCTTGACTCCACTTAACAGCTAATTGGTAGTGGAGCGTGAGTGGTCTTGAGCAGCCGGCCACACAGATAACAACGTTTGAGGCCATGCTGTTTGTTTAAACCTACTCACATTTTTCATAAATGGGCAATGTTCCCTGTTGTTGGGCCTCTAATTGGTTTGTTGACCAACATCCAAAGGGCTTTTACCCCAGGCCAAATTACAACTTCCTATGTTACTGTTGTTAGATTTATTTTCAGCCTCATAGGTTTCTTAGTCATCTTTCTCTTCCGTGGAGTGTGCCATTTTGCACTGGCGTGTTTGTACTGTAGCCCAGAATGGAGAAACCAAACACTGTGTTTACAGTTGGCCTTAAAAGTGCCCCTCATTCATTATAGTTTGCCTACTGGAAGTGTAGGGTCAAAGACGGGTTTTCATTTGTTTTGCATTCTGCAACTTGTAGATGACACTCAGTCCTTCTGCACACTGGATTTCTGACATAATAATAATAAATAAGTGAATAAAAAAATACATGAAAGTCATTTCTGCCAATAAAAGGTTACGCTATCTTGCCAGGTATCTCCCTACATTTACATATATGACACTGAATATTTTCCAGGCTGCTCCAGTTAAACAAAGCAATTTTTTTTTTCAATACCAAACTACATATCATATTTTTGACCCAGACATGTTACATTGGCACCTTTACAGATACTTAGCTTCAGACATGAATGTCAATTTTCTCTCTATTACACAAGATACATGTAAATGTGAATCATACAGCTAAGCTAGAGAGACCCTGTATTGAATTATATCTGACCCAAATACAGACAAGCTACCTCTAAAAACAGCTACAACCTGCCAACCCAGTTCCACTAATGTGCAGTCCTCAGAGAGGTATGCAAGACGCTGCTTACAGTAGACGCCTGCTGCAAAATCAGCTCTTGACATCTTTAAAAACAATCTCTAACAAGACTGTATCTCAGTAGATCTTCCTGCCTAAAGAAAGGATAAATAAAAAAAACACTTATGATAATATATCCACTTATGAATGAGAAAGATTACATTGTGCAAAGAAAACAGGTTTCGACTTATTAACGAGTACGCTGAGCGCTTTGCAAGCCATTATTTTCAAGGTGGTACTTTAATTATAATGGTGCGCTGATTGTCTTAGTGGGAACAAGTGTCATCTGATTTTATGTATGTTTATTAGATCTAATTTTAGATAATTGTCTAATAACTTTAAGTCACATTGTTTTAATAAGGATAGTGTGTTTTACCATCATTGTGCACAATATCCATTCCTTAAAAAAAAAATAAATAAATAAATAGCGGCTGCACATTAACTGGCTTACATGTATTTTTCCTGAATGAGAACTCTATCTAATAAAAACCTAGACGTTGTTGATTTGACACAAATCACTTTTATTTTTATTGCTTTCCCTTAAAATAGGTGTTGCGGGTCTTTGGTGAGGCCGACTAGAGGTGAACCAATTGCGTCAAAGTAGTTTATTGTACAATTTGTCATGCTATGAGCGGCAAAGTGATGCAGATGAAGACGCGGTCAACATTTGACAGTGAGGCTGTTCTTGTAAATTAAAGGAGAGTCGATCTGTCAGTGATGAAACGTAACCAAGTTCATTTACACCATCGTTGCAACATGTTGCAATATTGTTTCTGTGACTTTGGACTTCTTCTCTACTACTTTGAAAAATTCGTTTTATTCTACTCCATCAGATTCATCTTATGTGAAGTGTGACTTGATCGGTCTGTGAAATACAAATTGATTTAGATTAGCTAAAAACTGAGCTGGTACATTTTGCAGAGATCAGTGGAAATGTGAAATTGGAAATATTGGAGGATTTCTTTAGAAAGAGCAATCTTTAGTATAATCACAGTTAAGTCAGTCACTGAATGCTACAAAATTAAATTAGAAAGTTTAACATTTTCCAAAAAGGTTATTTTTTGAGGCTTTTGCAGCCTTGGTTGAAGCATGTGCTCTGAATCATTTTTATATAAGTTCACAACAAAAGACCTCTGCAGTTGTTTAATGTGCAAATAGCTGATTATATAATAACAAAGGGTGACTTTGAATCATCTTTCACTCTCTCCAGTTCTATCTCCTCAACCTAAATGGTCACAGATTTCTTGTCTAAATTGTATTTGACAACTAAAACTGGATGAGATTCCCAGGGACAAAATGTTATCAGCCGGTGGTGCTTCATGCATATCTGTTTCAAGGTCAGTGAAATAACAAAAAAATATGGATATTTTTTTTTTGTTTCACGGCTGGCGCAGGAATAATTTGCAATCAGGATCCATAGTGACCATGCAAACAATCTGTTCTATTTTAGCAACTCATTTGATTAACAAATTGGCTGCCTGCATGCTGTCCCTGTGGCAAACCGTCTTTCTTTTCTCTTCCTGGCTCCCCAGTGGTGGGATGACTTTCCCTCCATGCTTTCAACAGCAAAGTCACCGCTTCTATACCATCTATACATGAATTGAATACTTCCTATTAAAAAGACTTTGTTTCCCTCAATTCCCTCCATCATCGCTGTGGTCTGTCAAATCTGCATCATCTGCCGCTTTGGTATCTGAGTTTGTCCTTGTCATTATTTTATTTTTTTGGGGAGGGGAAAATAAAATCAAACTAAACCTGAGAAGAATAAAAATCACTGCATAAAGAAGGAGCAACAATTTTAGGAAAGCTGTTTTGGGAAAAAAAGGTTTTCAAGAAGTTACATACAGTAATTAGCCAAATTTGTGTTGTAGCATTCTGTTTATAGATTATCTTACCTCTTCCTCCTTTGGAAACAACATTAATTTGGACATAGCCACAGTAACATCCCCCTTTGGTCCGTACACTGCAGTTCTGAGACCGTAACTTTAGCATTTTAGCTGCCAACAAATATGGTCACCAAGCCTAGGTGACCATATTTGGACGGGAGGGTGGAGATGTAGATGAAGGGCAGACAACCTAACTAACAAACCTATTAACTAACTAATAAACTAACAGGAAGACATTTCACTGGAGAAATAAATCTAGTGGTGTCATTTTTTCTTAGACCTTGATGGAATGAATTTACTCCATTTGTGCAGCCCCCTGCTGGCCTTTCGAAAGAATGCAGGTTTAAGATAACATCACTTTTCCGACCTAGAAGGAGGCCACGTCTACATCTTTACATTCGTCTGTTCAGTCCTCATCTAACCCTGCCAAACAAGTTGTATACATACAGTGTGTTTTTGTTTTTGAAAAATTACGCTTGCATTTAGGGAGTTTCCAGCTGAAACTTATATAAAACAAGAGCACAAAGAGTCAGGATGTTACGTATTAATACACCAGAATGAGATCAACGTCAGTGTGCTACCACCCTGAGATTTGTGATTTGCATTTAAAAGGAACGAGTCTTATTTCATTCAAGTCAGCCCCAAAATAGACAGTGCTCGTATTAACCCACGGAGCTTGACACATTCCATACCGCCTTTAAAGAGATCCCTTTCATTCTGCTAGAATTGGAGCACAAAATGCCCCGAAACACTGTATATGAACAGTTGACTGTAGGTATCAACTATTGTCTTGAGGCTGAGCAGGTTTTGGTTTCAACTGAATGGTTTCTGAGCTGCAGTAGCGGTATGGTAACACACGAAGGGGTTTTCCTTTCTCTAAAAGGAGGTCTCGGCTGGTGTGGCGCTCTGTGTGAAATGGTGACTGAAAGATAACATCTTCTTCCTCCATTTATCCCTTTACTGAAATATGTTGGAGAGGGAAAATAAAAAATAAAATATAAAAATATCTATTCAACCAAAGATTTTACGACCCCCTGCAGTACCCCTGCAGACCCCCTGTTGTAGACATATGCACTAGACCAGGGGGTCTTCAATGTTTTTCAGGCCAAGGACTCCCAAACTGGTGGAGAGATTAAGCAGGGACCCCCTACCTACTATATGTGTTATATATAAAACTCGACCTAGTGATATTAATAAATATACTTTATTATTATCATTCTGCATACATTATTAAGCTATCCCTTATCCCTTTACTAAAACATGTTGGACACATGTTAATGTGTATTTAAAGAAATTTAAATTTGTGGGGAAACATTTAAAAAAAAAAAAGACTGTATAAAAAATGTCTCATCGACCAAAGATTTTGCGACCCTCCCTGCAGTACCGCCAGCGACCGCCTAGGGGGCGCGGACCCCTCGTTGAAGGCCTATGCACTAGACTGTGGGTTTTGTTCCTGTAATAGATCTCTTTATGGTCAGTATGGACTGGAAGACGTACTGAGTGTTTAAGTTTACATATATTATTAATGTTGTTGATTAGTCAATCTTATAGTCAATTGTATAGTTAATAAATACTAAAAAGGCAATGAAGTTATAAGAATACTTACTCAAATGTGTCCCTTGTCCGTATGTGTTATATCAGTACATATGGGAATTAGGTTAAATCAGGTAAGGTCACTTATTTTACAAACAAACACCGGTATATATGTCTTACAGTCAGCGACAGCTTGCCTTTGCATCTGGTGTTGTTCCCCATAAATCCAATGCTGCATTACTGCCGCTGGTTAACATACATATTCATGGCGCTACATTAAAGTGGCCCGTTGAAGCACGCGTTGATGGTGCTCATGCAGAATTTAAGACACTGTAATGTTGTGCCCGGCAGAGCTGAAAGCTGCCACGTAGAGACCTGCTTCATATTTTCACTGATGACACCGTCAACATTCCTCCTCTCAGCTTAATGACAGCGTGCTCGTCCAGAAACGCCCTGCAAAGGAGCGATAAACACTTGCGGCGCGTGGCAGAGAAAATCTTTTGTTTCTGCCGACTGCTGCGCGAATTATGAAGCTGCCACTTTTTGGCAAGTTTCGTTTTGATCTAACGTTTTAGCATATTCTCTGGTGTTCTCTCACCAGTTTACTTCGGGGATGAAAACAGCTGTAATTGTAGGCTGATGTGGCCATTCTATAAATACCATTTTCTCTTTAAGCAACTCCCTACTTCCTCTCACTGGGTAAATATGTCATTAACCTCTCATATGTTATGGCTTGTGTGGTGTGTTGTGGATGTGCAAGCCTGTTATTTTACAGGCAAACAAAAGACTACAGATTTTGCTGTTTTATTTATTTATTTATTTTTAAATCTATATGCTTCTCCTTTTAACTGCAATGACATACTGTACACAAAAAGCAATGGGAAAGGCGAAGGAGGGAGAAGGAGAAAATCTCCCTCCTCCTCTTTGTGAAAGGAGGGAGGAGGAATGAGGGAGAAGGGGGAGGGTAAACACACCCAGACAGAGCCATGTCTGACATCCCCGCTCACTGAAAGAAGGAAGGACCGATACAAAGCCAGTGCGACCACGCAGGAGAGAAGCGGGGGAAGGAGGGAGGGAGGGAAGAGGGAATAAATGCAAAATAGACCGGCAGAGGGAAAAAAGGGGTGAAAAAAAGATGCACAAGAGCCGCATCAGTTCTTGTCCACAAGGAACAAAAAACATTGTGTCCGTGAATGGGAGCTGGTGAGCTCAACCACAAGGCGAGTGCAATGAGAAACCAGGCAGACTGCAGTCGCTGGTGTTGCTGAGCACCAATCCTCTCTCCCTCTGTGTCTCCCCGTGTCTCTCTGCCAGCCTTGGTATGATTTAAGGGAAGGGTTTGGGGCTTTTGATTGGGATTTGGAGCTTTATGTTTTAGGAATATGCTGCCGGAGAGGATTTTTGAACGTGCTGTTATTTCTGATTGAACACAGTGTGCGACGTGGAGACTCCTCTGGTTTGCTGCTTCCAGGGCTGCTCCCCTCCCTGCTGCCTCTGGCTGTGTTTGGGCTATGGTCCTGACTGAGAAGCAGGGCATCACCCATCTGTGGGGCTCCGACTGTATGGGAGGTTAAGCCAGTGAAAACCAGCATGGGAGCCAAACAGATGAAATGGTAAGAGACGCTCTTTAAATTATTATAATTTTAACATCATGTCAAACCAGGCTGCTATTTTGGTCGGGGATGCAGATTTGCATTGTGCGAGGCCTAAATTTAAAAGACTGTACACACATGTAAACACTTTATCAGCGTGTGTGTGTCAGTGTTAGTCCTAGAGTTGCATTTCATCCTGACGACGTGACTTTGTAAACAAACTGTGCAGGTTATTGTTCGCTGTTTACAGTGCAGTAGGTGTGGGTGTGTCCCTGTCTGTCTCTGTGTGAGCTGTGCTGCTATTGCCTAGCAACCGCTATGTTACTGCCATTCCTGCTCTGCTATTTAAAGATTCAGGTTAACGTTAAAGTAAATTTGAAGTGATATTAGAATAACAAATACGTTTCATGTCAAACCAACTACAGGCTATTATATTTAAGTCATGCTTCAAAATTACGTCTACCAGTGTGTTAATGTATAAGCCTCTTATACTGGTGGTGCAAGATGTATCCGGATACTTAACAAAAAGTACTAATAAAAACATTTGAAATATTACTTATTAAGTATTGTCAGCTAAAAGCACCTATTGTATCAAATTTTAAAATTATTTTGTTTTATACATGGCATTAATTCACCAGTCACCTTTACTGTTGAGGAGGTCATTAATTCATCATACAATACTAGAATCCACTGATTACTAAACTGGAAGTCTGGGTCACATCGATGAGGCCACAGAAAAGAAAAAAGTTTTGGGGGATTTCGTCCCCTGATTCTGTCATGAAAGTCAAGGGGATATTTTTTAAAGGCAATCTTAAAAAGCAGGTGATTTCAAGAACAATTTTGAAGCTCAGTGTGGTGACACTGGATGCCGCCATCTTGGGGGGCACCCACTCGTAGCTCAAAGCAGTAATTTTAACCCTTCTTGGGCCAGATCCATTGAGAAACTGCATTTTTTATTTTGCATGATTTTTCAGCCCCTGAGGCTCAGGCTGCACCAGATTCAACTCCAGTTTATTTTACCTTTATGGTAATATTGTTTAAATGAGGAGGCTGAAAGGAATTTACCTCTTTTTTCTTTAAAAAATACTTGTTTCTTGTAATGGAAAAAAATGAGCCGAAAACCAGTTACCATTTGTGTAAGTCAGATGAAGATAGATATGAATTACAGTACAGTAAAAACGGAATAATAAATACAAAATGGATTTTTAATAAAGTACTGGAATACATTCACTCAGTAACTTTCCACCGCTGCTCATCAGAGGATGTTAATCTGTTGTACTGAAGCTCATCTTGTGTAAATCCCAGAGCTTAATCTTTGGCGTCAACCATGTGTTTCAAATCTATTTGTGATCTGTCGGTGCAACAGACCAGCAGTGATCTAAAATGAATTTATCAGGCTTTATTGAACCGCTCCCAGAGACAATGATAGAGGGTTTCCCGACAGTATCATCATCCCCAATGGCATGAGTAGTAGGAAGCCCCACTTTTTTCTTTTTTTTTTTATCCCGTTTGAAAAACCACTTAGGGATAATAACAGCAGCCTCTGATAAGATCCTCAATTCAGTTCATGTTTTTTTTTTTTTTCCAATTTGACCCAGTACTGTGACTCTTTATGAAAAGCTAGGAGGATGTTTCTCAGCATGTAGCCAATTTTCAAGTGACTAAAGTCTCCTTAATGTAAAAAACCATGTCAGTGCTGAACGTTGTATTGGGTACTTGTGCAAACCTTTCATCCAGCAACATTATCAGAACAGTTGTACTTAGTCTGATGGTTTTGTTTGTGACTTATTACCTGTGAAACATTTCCACCATCAGCCACAATATTAAAACCACTGTCAGGAGAAATAAATAATAGTCATTATCTTGTGACAGCGTTCTGCTGGGAAAGTTTTGGATCTGACATTCATGTGGATGTTACTTAGACATGTAGCACCCGCTTAGACCAGACCAGACCAGACCAGACCAGACACCCCCACCCCATAGCAATGACACTCCTTGATGGCAGCAGCCATCCCCAGCAGGATGTTGGTTTAGGAACAACTAAAAATAAGCATGAAAGTCATCACATGGTCTCCAAATTAATTAGATCCCAAAATGATCAAGCGTCTGTGGGATGCACTGGAACAAACCTGATCCACAGAGGCTCCTCCCCTCAACCCATAGGACCCAAGGGCCCCCACTAACAACATCCTGTTTCCAGACACAACAGGACTCCCTCAGAAGACCCATGTCTAATCTCTGATGAATCACAACTGTTTTGTAGGCACACAAGGAAACCTACACAATATTAGGAAGGTGGTCATAATGTTATACCTGATTTGTATAGTTTTTCTTTTAATTTAGTTAACATCCCTTGTGTGAACTCTTTAGTAAGAAATGACACACATGTTTAACGTCTTTTGTGATTTTGGCTTGTGTTGAATAATGCCATTGCATAAGCAGAAAAACGAAATCGTGCTGTGTAGAAAGAGCATGTTCATCTGTGCAAATCAAGCCCCTCTGGACATTCTTCTGGTTTATAAATACAGTTTTGTCCCACTGTTAAGTCCACAGTCATTTTTTTGTTCAGCCTCAGGAGCAGGGTGATGAATTGTGATGCTTTTCTGTGGCTTTTGCTAACACAGAGTTCAGAGCTGTCTGTGCAGTCTCAGGCTTGTTTTCACACGCAGGAACAGAGGGGAATAGAAGGAATCCTGTCCACAGGAACCATGCATAATGTTATAGGTCATAGATCACACTAGCTGTGTCTCTTTTCCACAAACACTGCAGAGTGAAGACGGCAGCTGGTCTGAACCTCAGGCTTCTGAAGATACTCACGGAAAACACAAAAGCTGCGTTCATCAAGCTGCAAGAGCCCCGGCTATTCAGCAGCCATGCGAGCATTATGTTTTAAAACGATGTCCGAAGGGGGAGCAAAATATGTAAAGAATTTCCTGTGGGAACATGACAGGGTCGTGTGCATTCCTGCTCCCTGTGTGTATTTTTTTATTTTTTTTAACAGGTTTCAGACCTGTTCAGTCGTGCGTTCTAATTTTATTTCTAAAATAGCCCGTAATGTTCAGTAGTCCTCCGGGCATTATGTGTTCAAAAGTCGATTTAGTTTAAAATGTTTAGCCCAGATGGGCTTAATTCACATTTTTATTCTCTTCAGGGAGTTAGTAAAGTGCATATCTCCATTTTATGTAGCTAGGTTTATTTATTGCTGTTCATTTGGCAGGTTACTAACACATTAATTCATGCCTGTGCCCACCATCTGTTTCAGTCTCAGCTCAGCCAGCCCTGCTCACTCCCCCAAAGAGGAGTATGTTATCACCCAGTCCACTGACACCCCTAAAGAAGAAACAGCCCATGATCAGCCTGAGAACCAGGGGGAACCTCGGGATGACAAATCTGAGCTGACAGAGAGGAAATCTGTCACAGGTTGGTTGGCTGCACATCAACTCTTGTAGAGTACGCAATGCAGTGAAAAGCAAAGAAAGAAAAAAAAAAAAAAAGAACCCCTGCCTTATCTCCCCTGTCCCTCTCTTCCTCTCAGAGGAGGTGACTCTCTGTGGATTGTGTCCCTCCCTCGGGCATGATGGGCAGGAGGAAGAGAAGTCTTGGGAGGAGCAGCTGGACGCCCACCAGGAGCAGCTGGAGAAGGAGATGCAGGAGGCCAGGAGGATGGTGTTCCGCCTACAGGTAACTCCTAAAAACGAACCGCATCAGAGGAAGAGCGCTGAGTGATTTTAGCCTTGTTTCAGGTTCTCTGCCCACATCTCTGCTTGTCTCTAGACTAATGGTTCTGTTGAAATAGTTTGACTTAATCCTAGTAAAAGCTTAAAGTTTTGACAGTTTTAATTGACTCGAGTTAAATTGAGCCGCCTACCTCAGGGGACATTATCCCCAGATAATCTCTCCACACCTCCACTGGTTCACTTTAGTGTTATTCAGTTTCAAACAAGCTGGTCTCTGTTATCTAGGAATTTTATACGTGATATTAAAATGCATGACAGCAGCCAGTATTTTTGACTTGCAGTGGTTTAAGACTGTAAGCTCTAAGCACGTAATAAGATAGAGAAACCACAGTGTTACACCTGTCTTTACAATACTTAATGTGTATGTGGTAGGTGGTGAAGTGGAGGATCTACAGAGTTTAATGATTAAGAAGATGAAACCATGGTCAGATTTCCACATTTTTTTTAACTTCATCCTGAATGTGTTTTGAATATCAAACACTTTTTGCGAACGAATGAATAATTCTGTATTTTTTGTTTTTGTAATTTACTAATCAAACATTTTGAAAGATGCATTGGAGCAAACCTTGAAAATAGAGAAAGTGTATTTGTAAGAAAATAATGACAATTTTTTTTATTCTGTGTGGGATATTTTCTTGTGTTCAGCTGTCAACACGCTGCAGAAATTAAACATCGATCTGTTTGCTGAAGTTTTCTTTTGCTAATTGTGTGCACACTTCCAACCAGTTTGTGTGTTCTCTTAGACTTCAGTTTAATTCAGTTCGTCTCACTGGCTTTAGCAGCTGCGACGCTACACTTGTTGTGCAGCCGTGTATAAAAACACAGAATGAGAAATATTTTGCAATAACAAATACAGTAATATGTTGGGCTTATTTGCTGTTTAATTATAACTGCTTATACGCAGTGTGATTATGTGTGTTTTTCTTTTTTTTTCTTTTTGGTCCTCAGGCTTTGCTTCTCCATGGCTCGCTCCCTGAGGAGGACCAGGACGGGGCCGTGAGCTTCGGAGATAACCGGGCTAACGCCGAGCAGCAGCTGGTACACTGCCCTCTCTCTGCTAACTTGAGAAAACAACACTTGCTTGCCACTCTGTGTGAAGTGTCCGTGTCAGCCCTTCTGTTGTGATGATGTTTGCAGCCATCACTCCGCTCAGGAGTAGCCGCTGTCGAGCACAAATGAATCTCTCTGATCTGCTAGCTCACTGTCATGCAGGCCCGTTGCCTCCTCATGCGTCCTGACATGTTTCCATTCTCTAATTACCCTGCTCATACCCTCTCCCTTTGAAGGTCCTAATCCGCAGTCGTCTGGACCAAAGCATGGAGGAGACGCTTGATCTGAAGGTGCAGTGAGTAAATGTGACGAGGCTTAATACAGATGAGTGTCCTTAACGGGCCCCTTCTCTCTAATGTTTCTGCTCGTTTGTGTGAATTTTAGAGGGAACTCCTGAGGCACAAACAGGAGACGCGTCACATCCAGGCCATCAAGGTAAACCTCTTAGTCGAACTTTTATTGTGACTTTAAATGGATTAAAGGATATAATTCAATCTATTCCACTTCTGCACCCTCCTAAACCGACGAGTCTGCAGTTTTCATCACACCCATAATGCATTTTTAATTACTTTACCAAGATGAAAAATTTTAGAAATTTATGAATGCTGTCTGTGAAGCTGGCAGGTGCCCCTTTATCTGTATTCAGGTCTTCTCTGGACGTTTCTTTGATCTGTCCCTCTTTCTCATTAGGATGCTTTGCAGCAGCGCCTGGCAGTGCAGGAGGACGCCGTGCTGCAGCTGAAGCAGGAACTGCTAAGGTGCAACATGGCCAAAGATCAGCTGGAAGGGGAAAATGTGAGACAAGCATTGATTCCTACTTGACACCATAAAAATAAAATATTTGACCCGCTCGACTCGTGGACGCAGGTTCATGTGATCGAAATCCTGGCGCTCGTGCATCACGTTGGTGTGTCTCCTTGCAGGCAGACCTCAAACGCAAGATGAGTGAAAGGAACAAATTGCTCAGTGAATATGAGGTATTGTCTTTTATTATTTACACGTCAGTGCGTTCTTTAGCTGCGCACGTGCTAACAAAGGCTCGTGTCATCCATCTTTCTTGTCACAACAGCAGCAACTCGGGAGGAAGGACAGAATCCTGCAGCAGCAGCAGCAAAGGCTCGACGACGCTCAGCATAAAGCTCATGAAGTGAGCCTTGGACGGGTAAGCAGCACGACTTGTTTCAACTACAGTACATCCACAATATACTGTACGCTTGGAGGTGAATCATCTGTATAATAATAGTAATATTTATTTCCGATTTTAAAACAGCCTTTCTAAATAATGTTCTTTTCCTCTTCTTAATACATCCACTGAAAAACCATCTGTGCATTAAGGCAAAGAATAATAAAGAATAATAGCACCGTAGTCTTTATAAACTGCCCCTCAGGGCAGCAGGACTATTTTCTGCAGCGGATTAGTACACATTTTATGCACCAGCGAGCATTGCTTGCAGCAGGTTTGTGCATGTGAGACCAACACAAAATTAACCACAGTGCTACAATAATGCAATAATAAAAAACAGACGCGTCATCCAGTGTGACAGTGTGACTCATTGATGTGTTTTTAATACTTTTTTGGACAACAACGGAGTTCTTATTCAAAAAATTATGCAACTTTGCTTCAGCTACACGGGTCTGGGTTTTCTTCTGTTTTATTAGTGTTTTCTGGTAATACGATAATTGAATCCTACAATGATTAGTCTCACCCAGATTTGTTTACTTATATTGTTCCTACTTGGCAGTCATTCAGGAGCGAAAGCGGCGGCTACAGTAACTCAGTGGCTTCGACGTCTCCTCCGGCATTTCAACACAATGCGCCAGTATGTGCCTTTTTTTGTTTAATCAATGCTTTCAATTACGGTTTGTTGCGTTGATTTTGACGGCTTATGGAGTGGAAGCACGTTTTGTTTCTGGCAGGAAAAGAAAAAGGAATAAAAAAAAAAGAGCTAAATGAATTGTAGGCTATATTATGGAGAAACTATTCTAACTCTTTTAGATAACAATTCAAACTTAAGAAATTATTTTCGGGTCATTTTTTAAGATTATCATTAGAAAGTAAATAAAAAGATAAAAAAATGATTATTGTTTTCTAATTACTAAAGATAATACTAAAGACAGTAACATTAAAAGTCACACAAACTTCCACGTTTTGCCATTTTTTAAGACTTCCATCCTTTGTGATTGAAATGAAAGATGAATAAGCTCATGTCCAACTGCCCACTGCTCTGTTTTCACAGGGTGAAGAGCTGCAGCTTGTCAGGGAAGCACTGCGCAGTTTGAGGGACGGTTTTTCGGGCCACGACCCCCAGCATCACACCCTGGACACCCTGGAGCAGGGCGTGGCCAGCCTCATGGACCGGCTGCACTCTTTGGACACCCAGCGCCGACAGGACAGAGGGGTACACACTCTCAAATTCGCCATTATCACAGGAAATTTAAAAAAGCGGTAGCACGGCTGTCACCTGATGAATGACAACTCGACAACAAATGAAAATTTACCATGAGCAATTGGCTCTTCTTCCAGGAGGAATTTAAATCGCCGGGGCGCAGAGCCAACTCGACAGACCGCGACTCCTGGCCGCCAAGCTCGAGTGAGACAAACAAAAACCTTGTTTTGTTTAGGATTTGTCATCCTCTGCCACATCTTAACTCTGGCTGTTAAATCAATCAGTTGTTTCATTCAGTTGTGCTGCGATGTAAAGGCATTGTTGGCTGTGAGGTTGGAGCCAATTTAGACCCCGCTTGTTAAAACCAATGTTGTTGTTTTTATGACTGTTTCCAGAAATGGCGCACTCGCACAGTAGCCCGGGGTTGGACTCGGCCGTGTCCACGAAAGTGCTCTACTTCACAGATCGCTCGCTCACGCCGTTCCTTATTAACATCCCAAAAAGGTAGAAATGAAACCACATCACAGTGTGTTTAAATTCCAGTGTTGTTGTTTGTTTCTTTACTATAGCATGTACGATTGTTAAGCAAATTGTGGTAAAGATAGAAGCCAGAGTTACATCTTTAGTGTAAATGTTTATCCTATAAATGACAATGTCTATGTGGGAATGTATGTGCAGAGATCATGACCGACAGTGTGTTTACAGGCTGGGTGAGGTGACACTGCGAGACTTCAAGGCTGCTGTAGACAGACAGGGCAGTTTCAGATACCACTTCAAGGCCCTTGACCCCGAGTTTGGCACCGTGAAGGAGGAGGTAGGCATGCGAGTAAAATTATAGCCCCTATTTTTT
Source organism: Mugil cephalus (assembly GCF_022458985.1). Lineage (NCBI taxonomy): Eukaryota > Metazoa > Chordata > Actinopteri > Mugiliformes > Mugilidae > Mugil > Mugil cephalus. The sequence continues at coordinate 9,324,043 of NC_061778.1, forward strand.
TCACATCACCCTGCACCCAGCAGGCAAATGTAAAACAGCTGCACCTGCTCCACGCTTCAAAACACTGTGGGGCGACTTCTCTCCATTCCAGTGAATTTCGTAACACCTAGTAGTCATCTTCCCCCTTTTTTTTTTTTCCCCCGTCTTTGTACCGTACAGTATAGATGTGAGTGTGTCAGATGTGTAAATTCTGGATGCTTGCAGGTGTTTCAGGATGGAGCAGTTGTGCCCGGTTGGGAGGGGAAGATTGTAGCGTGGGTGGAGGAGGACCACGGAGAGCGGAGGTAGAAGCCAAAAACCAGAGATCACCACCACAAACCTCAGTTGTCCCCACTGGACCAGGAATCCACTGAAAATACTTAGAGAGAGCAGTTATAATACAATTAACTAGGACCAACGGAAATTAAACCACTTCCATTCAAAAACATGTTTTTAAAGTGAATGTTTAATATGAAGAATTTGACATTCGGGTACAATTTTTTTAATGGAACGCGTATTGATTAATAACTTGTGGGACTACCATTTAACGGTCAGTACAATGTGATACTTGAACTCTGAATTATAAAAGAATGTAAGTTTTACATTGAACAACAAGCTCTAAAAAAAAAGCTGTAATCAGTGCGAACCTCCAAATAAAAAGTGTTTACTGACATTTTTCACACGTTCCAGATTGCCAAACAGTGATGTCGTTGTTCTGCATCAATTTTGATGTTTTAATAAACGTAAATTATTGCATGGATCATTTGTCAATTATTCCCCCTGCACACAACGACGACACTATACACCAGCTCCTGGCCATTATACACCTCCGCTCGGACACCCACACGTTAATAAACGAAATCCACAGATTGTCATTAAAGTCAATTAATTTTTTTTTCGAGGGAGGTGGGGGGGTTCAATTTGTCGATGCGGATCTGCCCACGCGCCACAAAGGGACACTGTTCCATATTTGTTTCATAAAAACATGATTTTGGAAATAGATCAATTTACTGGCAAGCTGTCACATTTGTGACAGAGAGTGGGTCTGTCCAGACTTTAATGTGCTTTTAGTGTTTTTCCACATCGCATAAAAGGAATTTTGTTTATTTAGTTTATGTCCCTTGAGGTATTTCCAGTCTCACAATGCACTTCTGTGTTTTTCTATGAAGACAAATGGTCACACAACATCCACTTTCAACGTAAGCCGTCGCTTCTTCTTATTGAAGACAGCTGATGCAGTGTCTTCATTTACAGTTTTTGGAAACTCCAGAAGCAAATAGTAAACATCCTCCACCTCCAGTAAGACGTCGTCCTGCAAAGAAAAATGCACGCGGCTCACTGTAGGGCCCGCTACAGACCAATTATGTATATTTTATGACATCCAGCCATGCACTAACACACATTGGATTCTAGAGTGGTTCATTATAACTGTTCAAGGGAGTGTGGAGCCGCTAACCTTAGACATTTGCAGCTGGCACTCTGACATGGAGGAAACCTTAGGCAGCTCGACTGTCAGCTCAAAGCTGTGAGGACCTCCTGCCGTATTATCAGCCTTCACCTCGAGTTGGTATTCAGGCCTCTGAGGCTCCACAAAAGTAGTAGAGATGACCTGGATCAAATTCTTCTTTAGAGGCTCTGCAGGCCGAGACTCACTTTGGTCTGCAAATTCCTCGTCTTGTTTCTCTGATCGTAGAGAAGAGATCTGCTGCAGGAGGGAACCTGGAGTCTGACCCACTATAACAAAGAGGAATATGCATTTTTTTAATCCGTGGTGGAAGGTTACAAGAAATAATACACCTTCAGCTAGAAAGGAACAGTCCAATGTAAAAGGATAAACGTCATATTTCTCTACCCGTGTCTGGTTGTTTGAAGGTTTTCTGAAATCCAAGCCGACGGTACAACTCATCTGGGTTACTTTTTGGGCTACATTTCACAACCGTGTAGCGCTCAGATAACCTTATCCCATGCTGCTGCTGGGCGAAGCTCATGGCCAACACGTAGACTTGGTTAATCTCTGCTTTTTCCTCCTTATTTTCCTGTAGCACTGTCGGGTTTAATGCCACATCCAGCACAGAGTAACAGCCTGCGGAGAAGGAGTGATGAGTTTTCTCATTTATCTCACGCAACACAAAGGCCAGTGCTGTAGCTCGTGACGTACCTTGCTGTTCACTCGTGCCTCTTTCCAGTTTGCCTGAACACACAGGCAAAGGCCTGCTGCGATCCTGAGGTGCAGGCACACGTTTCCAGCTACATATGTTAATGTACAACGGGCCTCTCTCTGGTTCCTGTTAATGACACAGATGTAATGTCAAAAAGACTGTCAGAAACACACTCAAAAAGTAAGATACTTAAAGGTTAGACAGAGCTGAAACTGTAGGTTATTTGTCCATCGATTTATCAAAAAAGACTTGTGGTAAATACTTTATAAATGATATAAAAAACAAAACAAAACAAACTGCTTTTGCAAAATATACACTCAATGGCCAATTCATTAGTTACATCTTACTAGTACCAGGTTGGACCCCCTTTTTGTCTTTAGAATTGCTTTAATTGTTCATGGCATAGATTCATCAAGGTGCTGGAAATATTCCTCGGAGAGTTCGTCCATATTGACATGACAGCATCACGCAGTTGCTGCAGATCTGTTGACTGTACAATGTCAATATCCTGTTAAACCACAATTCGAGGTGCTTTACTGGATTGAGAGCTAGTGACTGTGGGGGCCATTTGAGTACAGTGAAAATGATATGTTCAAGATTTTATTTTATATCTGTGAAATGGCACGTTACCCTTAAGTATTCATCAAGAGATGGGTTCACTGTGGTCATAAAGGGATGGACAACACTCAGCAACAATACTCAGGTAGGCTGTGGCATTTACACGGAGTAAATCACCTTTCTTCTTCCTCCGATGCTCTTCTTGACCATGTCTGCATTCTTAAATGCATCTAGTTGCTGATTGGCTAATCAATTAATGATTAATAATTAATCACCCGGCTGGAATGGGACCAAGGTCATTTTATGTTTCTATGTTGTATGATCATTTACTTGAATTTTGTGAATGTAATGGTTAGAGAGTGTCTAAATGTATTAATATTGCAAAGGTCATGCCGAAGCTAGCTACTGTAAATTTGTGCTTATGCTACCAAGTGCTCAATAAGAGCGTTATGTCAGAGCCTTTGTAATTAATGACGGTTGATATGGCATTTTTTCATGTTTGTTTGTTTGTTTGTTTGTTGATGTACTTGAACTCATGCTTATTACTTTGTCAGTCCTTTAGTCGATTTAGCTTGTACTTTGTTTGCAGAAGAAAGGCGTTATAGGAAAGGAGACCTGACATTGCTACAGAACGGTGAGTACTCCCCTATTATCGAACGGTCGAGAAGTAACATATGGGCTTCCTCTGAGACTGATCCAACAGCTATTCAATACTCATTTGTTTGTCCACAACAAAGGAAGAAACTTTTACAAACACTGAATAAACTCTTTATAGGCTAAAACCCTTTCTTCTTTTGGGGACCTTCTGAGTGCTTTGACAACTCTCTTTATTGTGGTGTTTTTTGTGGACATTTACCCTAACCCCACTGCTCACAAGTTATTTGTATGGGCTACTTATCTTGAACTAATATTTGGATATTTATGGTACTCTAAAGCACACTGTACACTGAAGATGAATGCTTACTGGTAGTAGAGCTGAGTGTATAAGTGCTCCACTAATCATTTTGAAATGATACTCTTAATACGCCGTGTTTATGCAACCTATAAGGTTTTCCTTTAATATTGAAATTTGTTGCTAATGTCAGGCAGTGTGAAGATGTTAGAGTAGCAAATAACCAATGCACTTTAATGCGAGGAAGCCAAGAAAAGAGAGCAAAGGCCCTTCATGTGAGAAATGGAAATTTCAAGTATGCAAGGCAAGAAGCCGACTAAAGATCTTTTAAGATCTTAAAACGTGCAAGGAAGATATAATGAATCTAATCTCATCTCATCTTCTATTACCACTTATCCTCACTAGGCTGATATAATGAATACACACTGCAAAATTGTAGACCTTATCACCCCCTCCACTGACGTAAGAAGAATTGTGGATACATGTGAATTAGTGACTAAAGAAGTCCTGATCATTGCTTACAGCAGAACTATAGATGAGAAACTCGAGTTCAACGAAGAACTGAAAAAAGGCCGTCTATACAAGTGATTCTATTGTGACTATGCAAAATCGGTTTATGGAGTAGGTCATAGAGAAGAGGTATGTTTTTAGGTGCTTTTTGAACAGAACGAGAGAGGGGGCAGAACAGATGTGAAGTAGTAGACCATTCCATAAGGTAGGGGGCAGTTGCAGAGAAGGCCCTATCCCCATAGATTTTCAGTCTGGTACGGGAAATAGAAAGTAGGTCCTTGTCTGTTGAGCACAGGGGCTGTGACTGGGAGTAGGGGTGGAGGAGATCAGTGATGTACTTGGGTGCCAGTGAGTGGAAAGATTTGTAGGTCAGGAGGAGGATTTTGTAAGAGATGTGTGCTTTGACAGGGAGCCAGTGAAGTTGCTTGAGGACAGGGGTGATGTGCTTGGTGTGGTGCATTAGCACGCTGGAAGTTCTGGACATAGTGCCACCTGAGGATGAGGATCTCTGTTACTGAGTTGAACAGTTAGGGCAGAGTCTTGTAATGTTTCTTAGGTGCATGAAGGCAGATTTGGTGGTGCTCTTGATGGGGGGCTGGAATGAGAGGGTGGAATCGAGGATGACACCCACCCATGCACTTCTGGTGATGGGGAGGTGGAACAGCCATAAGCCATAGCTATAACCAGGGTAAGATCCTCAACCTTCATCAACCTTCTTGAGCTTTGGTGCTGGGGCCATCACCATAAGCTCTGTTTTGCTGCTGTTAAGTATCAGGAGGCTGGAGGTCATCCAGGTGTTGATACCCTCCATGCAGTTATTGAGTTGCATAGGTGGGAGCTAAGAGGAGGGGTTGGTGCTGATGTAGATCTGAGTATCATCAGCATAGCAGTGAAAACTGAGTCCATGGTTATGGATGATCTGACCTAGGGAGTGCATGAAAATGGTGAAAAGAAAGGGACCAAGGCCAGATCTCTGGGGGACGCCGTGGTTAACCTCCCCATCACCAGAAAAAATGTTTTAGATGTTAGTCTATCATGTATCTGTCGCACCTCCATAACAAACAGCAAGATAAACATTATTTTTTTCCCTTTTTATTGCAGCAGGCCCTCAGTTCAGTGGCACACATCCACAGTCATTAGTCTTGCCTGTCTGGTTTGTTGTCTTCATAGACGCTACTGAGACATATGCTTTCTCAGAACCATCACAGAAAATATACAACTCTCTCTCCCTCTCTCTCTCTCTCTCTCTCTGACACTTCACAGGAAATATGAGGGTTGTCACCATACTACCAACTGGGGAAGGAAATGTGAACCAGGTTTGGGAATTTATTTCCCTTACTTATTCCAATGATTCAGGTCAGCAATTATTAGGAGGTCCACTTCTCATTTTTGCTTTTTGCATTTTGCAAGTTTGCATATATGTCTTGACATTTTACATGGGAAATGCAGCGGCATATTACGTGTGCACTTTGTACTCATGGAATATGTATGTATGTGTATACAGTAAGTCCCCATTTCGTACGACACATATTCTCACTAAGTGAGGATTTGGAAAATACACACACCCCCACTTACATATAAAGTGGGGACCTGGAATACACACACACACCCACCCAGAATTGTGTACAAACTGGGGACTTGGAGAATTCTTACTAGCCTGCAAAGTGGGGACCTGAAATACGCACACATTTTCTGACTTGTGTACTAAATGGGGACTTAGAGAATGCACAAATTCTCACTTACGTACAAAGTGGGGACCTGGAAAACTACACACATTCCAATGTATGTACTAGGTGGGGATGTGAAAATACACATATTCCTACTTAGATGAAAAGACACACTTTTGAGAATACACATATTCTCACTTACGTACAAAGTGGGGATTTGGAGAATACAAACATTCTCACCAGCATACAAACTGGGGACCTGACATACACACACATTCTGGCTTGTGTACGAAGTGGGGACTTGAAGAATACACACATTCTCACTAGCATACAACGTGGGGACCTGGAAAATACACACATATTCCCACTAGGGTACAAAGTGAGCACCTGGAAAACTACACAAGTTCCAATGTATGTAGCAGGTGGGGATTGTGAAAATACACATATTCCTACTTGCATTTGTGGAAAAGGCACAATTTTGAGTACACAAATTCTCACTTACGTCCAAAGTGAGGACTTACAGAATACATACATTCTCACTAGCATACAACGTGGGGACCTGAAAAATACACATATATTCTCACTAGGGTACAAAGCGGGGACCTGGAAAACTACACAGGTTCCAATGTATATAGCAGGTGGGGATTGTGACAAAACACATATTCCTGCTTCCATTTGTGGAAAAGACGCACTTTTGAAAATACACACATTCTCACTAGCATATAACATGGGGACCTGGAAAATACACACATATTCCCACTAGGGTACAAAGCGGGGACCTGGAAAACTACACAAGTTCCAATGTATGTAGCAGGTGGGCATTGTGAAAATACGCATATTCCTACTTATATTTGTCAAAAAGACACACTTTTTAAAATACACAAATTCTCACTAGCATACAACGTGGGGACCTGGAAAATACACACATATTCCCACTAGGGTACAAAGCGGGGACCTGGAAAACTACACAAGTTCCAATGTATGTAGCAGGTGGGGATTGTGAACAAACACATGTTCCTATTTGTATTTGTGGAAAAGACACACTTTTGAAAATACACACATTCTCACTTACATGCAAAGTGGGGACCTGAAAAATACACACATATTCTCACTAGGGTACAAAGCGGGGACCTGGAAAACTACACAAGTTCCAATGTATGTAACAGGTGGGGATTGTGACAAAACACATATTCCTGCTTCTATTTGTGGAAAAGACACACTTTTGAAAATACACAAATTCTCACTAGCATACAACGTGGGGACCTGGAAAAATACACACATATTCCCACTAGGGTACAAAGTGGGGACCTGGAAAACTACACAAGTTCCAATGTATGTAGCAGGTGGGGATTGTGAAAATACACATATTCCTACTTGCATTTGTGGAAAAGACACACTTTTGAAAATACACACATTCTCACTAGCATACAAAGTGGGGACTTGAAGAATACACACATTCTCACTAGCATACAACGTGGGGACCTGAAAAAATACACACATATTACCACTAGGGTACAAAGTGGGAACCTGGAAAACTACACAAGTTCCAATGTATGTAGCAGGTGGGGATTGTGACAAAACACATATTCCTGCTTCCATTTATGGAAAAGACACACTTTTGAAAATACACACTCATTCATCTACTGAGTAAACACTTACATACACGTGGGACCTAAAAAATACACACATATTCTCACTAGGGTACAAAGCGGGGACCTGGAAAACTACACTAGTTCCAATGTATGTAGCAGGTGGGCATTGTGAAAATACGCATATTCCAACTTGTATTTGTGGAAAAGGCACACTTTTGAAAATACACAAATTATCACTAGCATACAACGTGGGGACCTGGAAAATACACACATTCTCACTAGCATACAACGTGGGGACCTGAAAAAATACACACATATTACCACTAGGGTACAAAGCGGGGACCTGGAAAACTACACAAGTTCCAATGTATGTAGCATGTGGGGATTGTGAAAATACACATATTCCTACTTGCATTTGTGGAAAAGACACACTTTTGAAAATACACACATTCTCACTTACATGCAAAGTGGGGACTTGGAGAATACACACATTCTCACTAGCATACAACGTGGGGACCTAAAAAATACACACATATTCTCACTAGGGTACAAAGCGGGGACCTGGAAAACTACACAAGTTCCAATGTATGAGGCAGGTGGAGATTGTGACAAAACACATATTCCTGCTTCCATTTGTGGAAAAGACACACTTTTGAAAATACACACATTCTCACTAGCATACAACGTGGGGACCTGGAAAATACACACATATTCCCACTAGGGTACAAAGCGGGGACCTGGAAAACTACACAAGTTCCAATGTATGTAACAGGTGGGGATAATGACAATACACATATTCCTCTTTATTTGTGAAAAGACAACTTTTGAAAATACACAATTCTCACTAGCATACAACGTGGGGACCTGGAAAAATACACACATATTCTCACTAGGGACAAATCGGGGAAACCCGTAAAACTTCACTATTCCATGTATGTAGCAGTGGGGATTGTGAAAATACGCATATTCCTACTTGATTTGTGGAAAGACACACTTTTGAAAATACACACATTACTAAATACAAAGTGGGACTGAGTACACATTTACTAATACAACGTGGGGACCTTAAAAAATACACACATATTACTCACTAGGGTACAAAGCAGGGGACCTGGAAAACTACACAAGTTCCAATGTATGTAGCAGGTGGGGTTGTGAAAATACACATATTCCTACTTATTTGTGGAAAAGGACACACTTTTGGAAAACACACATTCCACTTACAGCAGTGGGATTGGAAATACACATTCACTAGCATACAACGTGGGGACCTAAAAATACACAATATTCCACTAGGGTACAAAGCGGGGACCTGGAAAATACACAAGTTCCAATGTATGTACAGGTGGGGATTGTAAAAACGCACTATTCCTACTTTATTTGTGGAAAGACACACTTTTGAAAATACACACATTCTCACTAGCATACAACGTGGGGACCTGGAAAAATAAACATATTCTCAACTAGGGTACAAAGTGGGGAACTGGAAAATTACACAAGTTCCAATGTATGCAGCAGGTGGGGATTGTGAAAATACACATATTCCTACTTGCATTTATTGAAAAAACACAATTTTGAGAATACACAAATTCTCATTTACATGCAAAGTGGGGACTTGAAGAATACACACATTTTCACTAGCATACAACGTGGGGACCTGAAAAAAGTACACACATATTCCCACTAGGGTACAAAGCGGGGACCTGGAAAACTACACAAGTTCCAATGTATGAGGCAGGTGGAGATTGTGACAAAACACATATTCCACTGCTTTGAAAACACATTTTGAAAAAACATCACTTATGAAAATACAACACATTCTCACTAGCATACAACGTGGGGACCTGAAAATTAAACACAACATATTCTCACTAGGTACAAAGCGGGGACCTGGAAAACTACACAAGTTCCAATGGTATTAACAGGTGGGGATATGAAAATACACATATTCCTACTTGTATTTGTTGAAAAGACAAACTTTTGAAAATACACACATTCTCACTAGCATACAACGTGGGGACCTGGAAAAATACACACATATTCTCCCTAGGGAACAAAGCGGGGACCTGTAAAACTGCACTAGTTCCAATGTATGTAGCAGGTGGGGATGTGAAAATACGCATATTCCTACTTGTATTTGTGATAAGACACACTTTTGAAAATACACACATTCTCACTAGCATACAAGTGGGGACCTGAAAATACACACATTTCTCACTAGTACAAAGTGGGGACCTGGAAAACATACACATCCAAGTAATGACAGTAGTGTGACAAAACAAACTGTCATGGGAAAAGACACACTTGAAAATACACAGTTCTCATAGATACAATGTGTGGGACCTTGGAAAATACACATATTTCCCACTATACAAAGGGAAAACACACTTTGAAAATTACCACATTTCCTTCATGTGGAAAGAACTTGAAAACACACATTCTCACTAGCATACAACGTGGGGACTAAAAATACACACAATTCTCACTAGGTACAAAGGGGACCTGGAAAACTACACTTCCATGTAGAGCAGTGGGGATTGTGAAAACCATATTCCTCTCATTTGTGGAAAAGACAAACTTTGAAAATACACACATTCTCACTAGCAACAAGTGGGGACCTGAAAATACACATACCACAGGTACAAAGCGGGGACTGGAAAATACACAAGTTCCAATGTATGTAAGTGGGATTGTGAAAAACACATATTCCTCTTCTATGTGGAAAAGACACACTTTTGAAAATACACACATTCTCACTACATCAAAGTGGGGACTTGGAAATACACACATTTACTAGCTCACTGGGGTAACAATTTTGGCGGGACCTGGAAACTACACATTCCAATGTATGAGGGTTGGGATTGTAAAACACATATTCCTGCTTCCATTTGTGGAAAAGACAAACTTTTGAAAATACACACATTCTCACTAGCATACAAAGTGGGGACCTGGAAAATACACACATATTCCCACTAGGGTACAAAGCGAGGACCTGGAAAACTACACAAGTTCCAATGTATGTAACAGGTGGGGATTGTGAAAAAACACATATTCCTACTTGCATTTTGGAAAGCACAATTTTGAGTACACAAATTCTCACTTACGTCCAAAGTGAGGACTTACAGAATACACACATTCTCACTAGCATACAACGTGGGGACCTGAAAAAAGTACACATATTCCCACTAGGGTACAAAGCGGGGACCTGGAAAACTACACAAGTTCCAATGTATAGTAGCAGGTGGGGATTGTGACAAAACACATATTCCTGCTTGATTTGTGAAAAGACGCAACTTTTGAAAATACACACATTCTCACTAGCATACAACGTGGGGACCTGAAAAAATACACACATATTCACACTAGGGTACAAAGCGGGGACCTGGAAAACTACACTAGTTCCAATGTATGTAGCAGGTGGGCATTGTGAAAATACGCATATTCCTACTTGTATTTGTCATAAGACCACTTTTAAAATACACAACATTCTCACTAGCATACAAGTGGGGACCTGGAAAATACACACATATTCCCACTAGGGTACAAAGCGGGGACCTGGAAAACTAACAAGTTTCCAATGTATGTAGCAGGTGGGGATTGTGAAAATAGCCATATTCCTACTTGTATTTGTGGAAAAGACACACTTTTGAAAATACACACATTCTCACTAGCATACAACGTGGGGACCTGGAAAATACACACATATTCCCACTAGGGTACAAAGCGGGGACCTGGAAAACTACACAAGTTCCAATGTATGTAACAGGTGGGGATTGTGACAAAACACATATTCCTGCTTCTATTTGTGGAAAAGACACACTTTTGAAATACACACATTCTCACTAGCATACAACGTGGGACTTGGAAAATACACACATATTTCCACTAGGTAGCAAAGTGGGACTGGAGAAAACTACCAGTTTAAGTGTATGTAGCAGGTTTTAAAAATACACATATTCCTAAACATTGCATTGGAAAAAAGACACTTTTTTGGTAAAATACCAATCTTTACTAGTTCAATCAAAGTAAGGGGATTGTAAAATACATTTACACCATATTCATCAAGTTGAGCATTACACAACGGTGGGGACCCTTTAGAAAATACAGACATTTCTGACTAGGGTACAAAGTGGGGACCTGGAAATTCACATACATTCCAATTATGTAAAGTGGGACTTGGAAATAACACATCTCCTGCATACGTGGGACTAAATACAAAATTTATGAAAAAAACGAAACACACTTACTATGCAAAGTGGGGACCCGAAATACACAATTTCAATTAGTACAGATGGGGATTTTCAAAAATACACTTCCTACTTGCATACATGTAAAAACACTGAAAACACACTATCTCCATGTAAAGAACAAGTTGGGCATTGGAAAATACGCATTTTCCGACTAATGTAAAATGGAGACCTTGAAAATATCACACACATTCTACTTACTACAACGTGGGGACCTGGAAAACCACACATTCTCATACTACATACAAATGGGACTTGGAAAATACACACATTTTACTTGGTACAAAATGGGACCTGAAATACAATCAATATTTTACATAGCGTATAAAAATACACAAATTTCTACTTGCATTACTGGAAAGAACACTTTTGAGAATACACATATTCTCACTTACATGAAAGTGGGGCTGAAATACACACACATTTACACTAGATAAACTGGGGATTAAAAATACAAAATATTTCACTAGGGAAAAGCGGGAAGGAAAACGAAACATTTCCTGCTTGACAAGTGGGACTTGGGAAAAACACATATCTCTCTCAAGTTGGGCAAAAACACACATATTATGGATAAAATACACAAATTCTCACTAGCATACAACGTGGGTACCTGAAAATACACACATATTCTACTAGGGTACAAAGCTGGGAACTGTGAAAACTACACAAGTTTCAATGTAGTAACAGGTGGGATATGAAAAACACATATTCCTGCTTTATTTGTTGAAAAGACAACTTTTGAAAATACACACAATTCTCACTAGCATACAACGTGGGGACCTGGAAAAATACACACATATCTCACTAGGGTACAAAGGGGGACCTGTAAAACTGCACTATTTCCGATGTATGTAGCAGGTGGGGATGTGAAAATACGCATATTCCTACTTGCTTGGAAAACTTGTGAAATAACACACACATAATTGAAAAATACACACATTCTCACTAGCATACAACGTGGGGACCTAAAAAATACACACATATTCTCACTAGGGTACAAAGTGGGGACCTGGAAAACTACACAAGTTCCAATGTATGAGGCAGGTGGAGATTGTGACAAAACACATATTCCTGCTTCCATTTGTGGAAAAGACACACTTTTGAAAATACACACATTCTCACTTACAGCAATACTGGAAAATACAACGTGGGGACCTGGAAAATACACACATATTCCCACTAGGGTACAAAGCGGGGACCTGGAAAACTACACAAGTTCCAATGTATGTAGCAGGTGGGGATTGTGAAAATACGCATATTCCTACTTGTATTTGTGGAAAAGACACACTTTTGAAAATACACACATTCTCACTAGCATACAACGTGGGGACCTGGGAAATACATATATTTTCCAACTAAGGTACAAAGTGGGGAACTGGAAAATTACACAAGTTCCAATGTATGCAGCAGGTGGGGATTGTGAAAATACACATATTCCTACTTGCATTTATTGAAAAAACACAATTTTGAGAATACACACATTCTCACTAGCATACAAAGTGGGGACTTGAAGAATACACACATTCTCACTAGCATACAACGTGGGGACCTGAAAAAATACACACATATTACCACTAGGGTACAAAGCGGGGACCTGGAAAACTACACAAGTTCCAATGTATGTAGCATGTGGGGATTGTGAAAATACACATATTCCTACTTGCATTTGTCACTTTTGAAAATAACACACACTTTGAAAAAATACACACATTCTCACTAGCATACAACGTGGGGACCTGGAAAATACACACATATTCTCACTAGGGTACAAAGCGGGGACCTGGAAAACTACACAAGTTCCAATGTATATAGCAGGTGGGGATAATGAAAATACACATATTCCTACTTGTATTTGTTGAAAAGACAAACTTTTGAAAATACACACATTCTCACTAGCATACAACGTGGGGACCTGGAAAAATACACACATATTCTCACTAGGGTACAAAATGGGGACCTGGAAAACTACACTATTTCCGATGTATGTAGCAGGTGGGGATTGTGAAAATACGCATATTCCTACTTGCATTTGTGGAAAAGACACACTTTTGAAAATACACACATTCTCACTAGCATACAAAGTGGGGACTTGAAGAATACACACATTCTCACTAGCATACAAGTGGGGACCTGAAAAAATACACAATTACCATAGGTATAACAGGGGAGACTGGACAAAACACAATTCCTTCATTAGTGTGGGGATTTTGAAAATACACAATTCTCACTTGCATTTGTGGAAAATGACACACTTTTGAAAACGTACTAACATTCTCACTTCAACATGCAAAGTGGGAGGAAAAACCTCATTGTGGAAAGAAATTGAACACACATTCTCACTAGCATACAACGTGGGGACCTAAAAATACACACATATTCTCACTAGGGTACAAATGGGGACCTGGAAAACTACACTAGTTCCGATGTATGAGCAGTTGGGATTGTGAAAATACGCATATTCCTACTTGCATTTGTGGAAAAGACACACTTTTGAAAATACACACATTCTCACTAGCATACAAAGTGGGGAGACTTCGAACTGCGAAAAATACACACATATTACCACTAGGGTACAAAGCGGGACCTGGAAAACTACACAAGTTCCAATGTATGTACAGGTGGGGATTGTGAAAAATACACATATTCCTACTTCTATTTTTGGAAAAGACACACTTTTGAAAATACACACATTCTCACTACATCATATGGATACCAATCACTGGGCACAACTGGAAAAAATACACACATATTCTCACTAGGGTACAAAGCGGGGACCTGGAAAACTACACAAATTCCAATGTATTTAGGCAGGTTGGGATTGTACAAAACACATATTCCTACTGTCATTTGTGGAAAAGACAAACTTTTGAAAATACACACATTCTCACTAGCATACAAGTGGGGACCTGGAAATACACATTATTCCAAATAGGGTACAAAGTGGAGGAAACCCGGAAAACTACACAAGTTCCAATGTATGTAGCAGGTGGGATTGTGAAAAAACACATATCTACTGCATTTCAATTTGAGAATAAAGACACATCAATATTTGAAAATACACACATTCTCACTAGCATACAACGTGGGGACCTGAAAAAAGTACACACATATTCCCACTAGGGTACAAAGCGGGGACCTGGAAAACTACACAAGTTCCAATGTATGTAGCATGTGGGGATTGTGACAAAACACATATTCCTGCTTGTATTTGTTGAAAAGACACAATTTTGAAAATACACACATTCTCACTAGCATACAACGTGGGGACCTGAAAAATACACACATATTCTCCCTAGGGAACAAAGCGGGGACCTGTAAAACTGCACTAGTTCCAATGTATGTAGCAGGTGGGGACTGTGAAAATACGCATATTCCTACTTGTATTTGTCGATAAGACCGACTTTTGAAAATACACACATTCTCACTAGCATACAAAGTGGGGACCTGGAAAATACACACATATTCCCACTAGGGTACAAAGTGGGGACCTGGAAAACTACACTATTTCCAATGTATGTAGCAGGTGGGGATTGTGAAAATATGCATATTCCTACTTTTATTTGTCGAAAAAACACACTTTTGAAAATACACACATTCTCACTAGCATACAACGTGGGGACCTGGAAAATACACACATATTCCCACTAGGGTACAAAGCGGGGACCTGGAAAACTACATAATTTCCAATGTATGTAGCAGATGGGGATTGTGACAAAACACATATTCCTGCTTCCATTTGTGGAAAAGACACAATTTTGAGAATACACACATTCTCACTAGCATACAACGTGGGCACTTGGAGAATACACACATTTTCACTAGCATGCAAAGTGTGGACTTGGACGAAACACATGTTTAAGTGTATGCACCAGTTTTAAAAATACACATATTTCCACTTAAATACAAAATAGGAACTTGGAAAAAAGACATTTTTTGACCTGTGTACAAAGTTAGGATTTCCAAACTTCACAAGTTCCAATCAATGTACCAGATGGGGATTGTGAAAATACATGTGTTACTACTTGCATACTTGCAAAAATCATAAGTTTGAAAACACGCATATACTCTCACTTATGTACAAGGTGGGGACTTGGAAAATACAGACATTCTGACTAGGGTACAAAGTGGGGACCTGAGATATTCACATACATTCCAACTTATGTACAAAGTGGGAACTTGGAGAATACACACATGCTCAGTAGCATACGAAGTGGGGACCTGAAATATACACACACATTCTGACTTGTATAAAAATTGGGAACTTGAAGAACACACAAATTTTTTACTAGGGTGCAAAGTGGGGACCCGAAATACACAAGTTTCAATGTATGTACCAGATGGGGATTTTCAAAATACACTTTCCTACTTGCATACATGCAAAAATCACATTTTTGATAAAACACATACTCTCACTTAATGAACAAAGTTGGGACTTGGAAAATACACACATTCTGACTACAGTACAAATTGGAGACCTAAAATATTCACACACATTCTGACTTACGTACAAAGTGGGCACCTGGAAAACCCACACATTCTTATACATATATACAATATGAGGACTTGGAAAATACACACATTCTTACTTGTGTACAAAATGAGGACCTGAAATATACACACATATTCTTACTAGCGTAAAAAATACACAAATTTCTACTTCCTTACATGGAAGACACGCTTTTGAGAATACACATATTCTCCCTTACATAGAAAGTGGGGGCCTGAAATACACACACATTTAGACTTGTGTATAAACTGGGGATTTAAAGAATACAAAAATTTCACTAGCCTGAAAAAGCGGGAAGTAAAATACGGAAACATTTTCTGACTTGTGTACTAAGTGGGGACTTGGGAAACACACACATTCTTACCTACGTACAAAGTGGGGACTTTAAAATACACACATTATTATCAGCGACTTCAAAAATACACAAATTCTCACTAGCATACTAAGTGGGTACCTGAAACATACACGTACATATTCTGACTTGTGTACAAAGTGGAAACTTGTAGAACACACATTTTCACTAGGGTACACAGTGGGGTCTTGGAAAACTATACATTCCAGTGTATGTACCAGGGTGGGGATTGTGAAAATACACGTATTCCTACTTGCATTTGTGGAAAAGACACTTTTGAGAACACACACATTTTCACTTACATACAAGGTGGGGACTTGCAGAATACACAAATTCTCACTGGCAAACTGGGGGCCTGAAATACACACACATTCCAGCATGTGTGCAGAGTGGGGACCTAGGAATACACATATTATTACTAGCGTACAAAGTGGGGACCTGAAAAATACACACATATTATCACTAGTGTACAAAGTGAGGCCCTGCGATATATACACATTCTGACTTGTATACAAACAGATGGCTTGGAAAATGTAACTTTCAATGTATGCACCAAGAGGGGATTACGAAAATACACACAGTGTTATTTGCATACGTGGCAAATACACGCTTGCGAGAATACATATATTCTCAATTATATACAAAGTGGGGACTTGTATGCAATAAGACTATGTAAGAATAAGTAGGCAGTTTGACTAAGAATACAAACATCAATGTAAAAAATGTAAAAAACATACATGAAAATATATGTGCAAGTGTACGTGAACATGTGTTCCGAGTTGTTGCTCTTTATTAACACTGAATACTGAATATAGGGTATTGCAGTGGCAATTAATGCACATGGTGAGTCCAGTGTCCAGTAAATGTAAAATAAAAATAAATACATGAAAACAAAGTGAACATGAGTGATTGCAGTTTTAGCAAAAACAAGGGTTACAGCACAGAAGGAAATTATCCAACCGAGTGTCACACACAAATTCTATCTTGTGTACGAAGTGGGGACTTCGGAAATACACATATTCTCACTAGCATACAAAGTGGGGACCTGGAATAGAGAGAGACACACACACATTCTGACTTGAGTACAAGTCCAACTGGCCAAGTGTCTGACATTCAGAGTGAGGAGTTGTACAGGTTGATGGCCACAGGTAGAAATTATTTCATGTGGCTGTAGTCTGTAGTGCATTGTGGTGTAATCAGTCTGGTGATGAAGGAACTCCTGTGTCTGACCAGCATATCATGGAGTGGGTTGGACACACCGTCCCAGATGACATTCACTTTGTGAAGCATTCTTCAATCTGACGCCACTGTCACCTTTACTCCCACAATGTCATTGGCCTTATAGCTCAGTCTGTTCAGTCCACTACCCTCAGCCTGCTGCCCCAGTACACAACTCATAGAAGATAGCGATAACTGCCACAGACTCGTAGAACATCCTGAGCAAAGTCCTACAGATGTTGAAAGACCTCCGCCACTGCAGAAAATAGAGGCAACTTGGGAGGACTTGGGAATACACACATTCTCACTAACATATAAGTTGCGGGACCTGGAAAATACAGTCTGACTGGCGTACAAAGTGGGGCCTTGGAAAATACACATGTTCAAACATATGTACCAAGTGGGGATTTTGCCTCCATGGAAAATACACACACACTCACTTACGTACTTAATGGGTATTTGAAAATACACACATTCTCAGTAGCACAAAACCTGTAGATACATTTCAACTTAAATCAAATGGGGACATGTAAACACACACATTCTCACTTGCATACAAAGCAGGGACTTGGAAAATACACCATTTTCAACTAACGTACCAAACGGGGACCTGGAAAATACACACATATTCTCACCGTCATACTTAATAGGGACTTGGGAATACACTCATCCTTACTGGCATACAAAGTGGGGACCTGGAAAATACACACACATTCTGATTAGTAAAATACACACGTTGCAACTTACGTACCAAATGGGTCCCTGGAAAATAACCCTGAAGATCAAAACACATTTCACAAAACGCAACAACATCACACAAAACACAACAACACTACAGGGTGGGGAAAACACTTCTTGTTTCTGTTTGGACAGAACCCATGGTAAATATAAGCTGATGTGATTGGTTGTTTCACTGACAGTCAAGGAACGAGGCTTTGTGAATGGTAAGTCACACGTAACATACACCTATGTTCTCACTTTTGTACTTAATGGGGACTTGGACCACACAAATTCTCACTTTCTTACACAGTGGGGACCTGGAAAATACACAAATTCTGACTTGCATACAAAGTGGGGGATTTGGAAAATACACCTGTTCTGACTTATGTAAAAAGTGGGAAAATACAACATACGTTTTGAAAATACACCCATTCAAATTTACGTACCAAATGAGGATGTGGGGGGAAAAACTACACACATATTCTCACTTGCATACAAAGTGGGGACATTCCAACATGTATCAAGTGTGGATTTTGAAAATATACACGTACTCATAAATACTTTCGACTTTCACTTGCATACAAAATGGGGCCTGGGAAAATACACGTATTCATTGCACTTGTATTTGTACTTGAAAGATTTTAATTTGTACTTGAAGGATATTGTTTTTGTACTTGAAAGGTTTTAGTTTGTACTTGAAGGATATTTTTTTGAAGAAAAGTTTCTGTGTATGTGTAAAACATGCTGTAACTGTAACATGACATCTCAAGGGTATAACTGACTTTTACCAACAAATTCCTCAAAACAACCCTCTCTTCCCGGGGCTCCCAGGTTCTGCGTCGCTCCACAACCTGCAGCCATCAGCAGCGATGCGTCATCATTACCATAATGGCAGCTTTTTTTTTTACTGGAAAGTGCAACTTCCCAATGTTCAGTCACACTTTGAATTTTGTCCATTGGTGAGTTACGATTATTCAAATGCCGCAAGCTTTTTTGTTTGCACAGGCGAATGTTCAGGTCTTAAAGGGTGAAATGTTAATCACCTGCATTTAATGCAAAACATCAACCAATATTGCATATACATCCATATTTATTAAATTGACTAATTAAAAAATACTTATTTTAACATTTACATATCCAAAGTTAGAAGTGTAACTAAAAATAAATAAATAAAAGAAAAATGGATTTTTACATCTATTTTGAATTTTATTTGAATACAAATATTTTTTTCCCCTCAACAAATACAAATACACTTACATATCCTAAATTAGAAGTGTAACTAAAATACTACATATATTTTTACATCTATTTTAAATTGTATTCAAATACAAATACAGGATGCTTTGCACAGCCATAGAAAACATGGGAAATGATAGAGTAACGTAGAATGTGAACTTTATTGTCACATTTCAAATTCTGTCAAATTCTAACCTTTCTAATTCTAACCATTGTAAAAGTTATCATTTTTATATGCACAAGCACACATCTGAAAGTATCGGTATCGGGATATTAGCCTTGGTATTACCTGGTATCGGATCGAAAGGAAAAATAGTGGTATCGCACATCCCTACACCTACGACTTCCTGATTCCCAGATGTTGGCCACATACACCTGTATGAATTTGGTCGACACAGCTGAATGGAACGGGGCCATCGTCAGTGAAAACACGATGAAAAACAATGAAATCAGCGTGGACAGAACCCTTCACTGCTACAAAGTTAAAGCTAAAATAACCAATTATTCGCTATTAAACCGGTGCCATCGACGCTGCTTACCAAAATTTCGGCGCACAGAGTCGAGTGAAGCTCAGGTTGTGCACAGAACTCGGCTCCTGCCTTCATCTGCTTCTCGATGAGCTTGCGGTAAGCTGCTGGGTCATTTTGAGAGAGCTCATCCAACATGGACCAGAACCGGTCGACCTGCTGCAAAACATCCTGCGTGATGCCAGTGGACGACATACTAAGGTAGAAACTTTACTACATGAGCGGAATACTGAAGGTTGAAATTAACAAACAGATTAAAATATAAAAATAACACGCAGAAAAAGTTCCATAAAACTACAACAGACTAGTTAACTTCTGTCTAATTTGTGTTAACTACAGACGCTAGCTTGGCTAATGTTGTCAGTTGCTATGGAAACCGAATGAGACGTTACAGTAGCAGGGGCGGAGCTACACTTATGACAGGGGTGGACATTCTATTTATGGAACCGAATTGTAGAAACTATGTATATACAGTCTAAATAAATACAACAACAATAAAATAACATCACAACACAAAATCAGTTATTATTGTTACAGGTTGAATCAGTGTTCAGAATTAGGCTCCCAAAATGTCCATGTGTTACAGTGTGAGGTTGCACTTTTCAGTATCTACACCTGGAAATTTGCTGCCTCTGACTGGTTGGTGTTAGACTGAACTCTTTTTTCTGACCCCACTGACTTGCCTGGCTGGCTTCAGGTTGGGAGCTGCCAAGGCTACTCATATCGGTGCAGGGGTTTGTCTGACTTGGTCTGCACCTGATTAAAAAATAAAAAAAATATCACCTTTTCTTTTTATTGTCAGTCCTCAGACTGTGTTGTGGGAGAATCTTAATCCCGGTATGAAAAAATAAACCTAACACACAATGAATAACCTATCAATTCGACAGTTAACAATAATAATAGAATTATGCATAAAAGAGGGACACAAATGAAATGAAAACAAAACTCGAAAAAATATTATAAATAATGTCTCCTTTTGTGGCTCGTTTTATACACCACAAAGTGGTGATATTGCACGATCGTATGTGACTTCCTTCACTACTGCGACCGTCAGCTACCTGTTGTAGCTGCACCATTATTTTGTATGTATTTTCGCTGAGGACAGAGACTCAACTTACTAAAACTGTTGGAAACCTTGGAATAGCAGTAAGTTTCATTGGAAAAATTACAGTGTCTTCAATGTACTTTAAATCATCCTGCAGACCAGATTGGACCCTGTGGCGGGCTGCTTTTGGCCCGTGGGCCGTGTGTTTGAACACTCGTACCTTACGCAGTGGTGAAAAGCAGAGCTGAATAATCACACTGGACACGGTGTTGAACGAGGCATCATTTATATTAAATACATGGAAAATACAACGTAAAAATGTATAGTTTGATATTTCTACTCTGTGTTTATGTGTACATAATATAACAGACGTTTAAAATAGAAAATATTCACTCTAGCTTTCAAAAGTCTAAACTCTTCATATATCAGTGGTGTCCTTTGCTTCATGAGCCCCTCCTCAGTAATTCTGCAAACAGAGATAACAGATCATTATAAGCAACCCTTGTGAACCTTAACTTTATCCTGTTGTGTAGCCTCCACTTCCTTCCTGCTGCGCATAAAAAAATTATAACAATAGAAATGTATAAACTTAAATGGAGATCACTGCGTAGGTGTTAAAAGTAAAAGTGGCGACAGCTCATTGAAATATTGTCCATTAGGCGTCAAAATCCTACATTTAAAGGGTTATTTGTAGAAAGATTTGTAGGATAAGAGTTAAAAGCACTCATGCAAAAGCAACATCATTTATGTCAAAGTGTTATACCTTGGAGTTGCTTTATTAGTGATGCATTTAGCCAGTCTGCATACTGTACATTAATGTTTAATGCCTCATATTTAGTAAGCTGGTCATATATTTTGTAGATATACTCTTCATCTTCAAGAAACCTCTGCAGCTGTCAGATAAAAGTAGCAGAGAGGACGTACAGTATAAATGAACACCACTGTGCAGTACTACCTCAATCATGTCATAGATCCAACCCAGGAATTCAGCCACTTTGGTGTAAACGCCAGGATGGTTGGGCTCAGCACAGCCGGTCCCCCAGCTGACGACCCCTACCAACCTCCACACGTTCTCATCCTGGCAAACCAGAGGGCCCCCACTGTCCCCCTGGAGAGGTAAACACACATACGGACTATTCATTACAAACAAATCACACAAGAAAGGGTGAGTGTTTAAAACGCAAGGTGGTGTTCAAAAAGGTGAGTCTGACCTGACATGCATCCACTTTTCCCTCCGTGTATCCGGCGCACAGCATCCGGGGCGAGATCTCGCCGTTGTACATGCAGGAGCTGTTGCATTTCTTTGTGCTTATTATTGGAACTGGCGCCTCTTTCAGGGTGTCTGGTGAGTGAACTGAGAGAGAGAACACACATTTAAGGATGTCAATACGCTTGGCATGCCGTGTCACTGTGTTTGAATTTGGCTTGTAGCAGAGGCAAATTTGCTTTCGAGTAGCGCGGTAGCATCTTACCACCATCAGGCTGTGTGTATCCCCATCCGGAGATCCAGCACTGTGTTCCTCCTGGAAGGTCATAGTCGTACTGAGGCAAACAGATGGGCCTAATTGTGTCTAGTCAAAGGAGGAAAAGAAGTTCCTTTTTATTAACCGAATCTGACAGATTACAACATGATAATTAAGTCTAAATGACTTTACTTCCTTCTCGTTTTTGGATTAGGCAGGAAATTGTCAAATAAAGTAGGTCAAATTTCACTAACAATGGGATTTGGTTCATCTGCTGAAGAGGGAATGTTTCTGTTCTTGCATTAAATCAGACTTGATGAACAAGCATATTTTTATGTCACGGAAGCCAATAATAAGAAAAGTATATCTGGTAATATGAAACCAAAGCACAAACAGTACACAGATGTTTGAGACATCTTGTGCCCAGTAGTCATATTTGGGAAGTAAATGATATTTGTATATCTATATAGTCTTGATTTTTTGGTGTTGTTCCTGGAAGCAAATGATTTTATTACAAATCCGGATGACTCCCTTTGGAGCCTTTGTGCTTACATTTGAACATTTACGAAGAGTTGATTCTGTAAGACTTGTGTATTCAGGGATGGATTCAACACTATGCTGCAGCATATGTCTGTATCATTTAGATTAGACATATGCTAGTACCAGATTCAAAGTGTTAATCTTCCTAATCCATAGCGACAGCAATAAGTACATCTGGGACGATTGTTAATTCTTTACAAAAGTCGGATGGAGGCTTGTTTGCTGAATCCGTACAAGACAAAGCAACAAAGGCTCAAGTGTTGCATTCAAAGTTTGAGAGAAGACCAACCCGAGAAATTGAGAGGTGTCCGCAGCTTCATCAGGGCTATGTCACTGTCGTGGCTCCTGTGGTTGTAGTTCTTGTTGTAGATTATCTTCTCCACAGCGTATCCTGTATGCTGAGCCATTTTAGCGGAGCTGCGGGTCACAATGCCGGCATAGACCACCCAGCTGGATACCTGCGGCAGCCTGTAGCTGACATTTGGGAGGACAGGGCCAATTGTCGTGTGTCCAATGCGGTACAGCTGTTAATGACCGATTATTATCTTTGACCTCTGACCTTTACTGCTTGTAAGGTCAGCAGTCTTACTTGTGTACACAGTGGGCAGCTGTAACAACCCATTGACTGGTGACGATGGAGCCTCCGCAGGTGTGACGGTTGCTGTAGTAGAGGCTGACCTGCCACGGCCACCTGCCCAGCGTGGCCTCAACTCCCCCGATGATCCTGGGCAGCTTTGCTCGTGTCCCACACTCTGCACAAAGATCCATTCATCAGAAAAGCAGCTGAAACTGGATTGGTCAGAAAGTGCTGCAGCGAACACCATCATTCACTCCACTATGACATAAAGCTTGGTACAGGAATTGGGTGCAAAGTCAAACTAGAAGTTTAATTTGCTCACCAAAGCACTGCAAAGCGATCACCTTCCCTGTGATGCAGCTGCCCCTAAATGAGAATAAATTGGGTTACTAATGATGCATGATTAATGTGTTGGTAGCCACGGTTTTCCTAGGCCTCAAATAAATCACTTTACCTGAACTGCCACATATTTTCCAGGCTGCTCTTGTGTTCTGAGGTAATTTGTATGAAGCCATCAGTGTAGTTTGGACCGATATCCGTTAGATTCACTCCTTTGTGCTTGGTCAGGCTGGTCACAGAACATGTGCAAAATGGTTTGGAGTGAATATTGGGATAATTCAGATTTATACGGTGTGAGGCAAGACTGTAAATGAGGGATTAGCAAATCGTAAAAAAAAGCGACCAAGAAAAGCAGGAGGAAATTAGGGAGTTAGAGAACGGACGCTCAGATGATCAGCTGCAGTAAATTCCTGCCAGGAGTTCAGACAAACCTCAGATAACCCAGTTGTCTGCAGACCAGTGTTCCCAGTGAAGAGTTCCACCTCTCATAGCACACTGGCAGCCAGGTGGGCAACTTCCCCAGCTGGATCTCCAGGAGAGAGTTGTCTGGGCTGATTCTGTAAAACACTGAACCTGATTGATTGAAAATCCCTCCAGAGACGAGCTCTCAGTCAGCAGTAATGAAGGAGGCTCTTCTACGAGAGGGAAATGATTAGGAAAAGCACAAGTCTCTATGCTAATGTAGTCGGTACAAACAGATCATTATGTGTGATGTTTCTATGTCAGTCAATGGGCATCTCTCAAGAGTGAACAACAGACAACAAGACGCTGCTGCTGAATATTAATCTCACTACTGCTGAACTAAAAATCAGTTCAGGGGTGACCCGGTGTGCTGAATCTCATATGAATAATATGAACCACGCTGGGACCTGTTTGTCTATTCGTAAAAACAAAGAGCAGAGGAAACACAGACCTTTCCTGGGGTCAGAGATAGAAGTATCCTCTGTCACGTTGCAGAAAGACGTCTCCTTCGTATCCCCAAGCCCCACTGGACTCTGGGAGGAGGAAGGCCTCAGCAGAATTTTGACTAAACGTACATAAAGACATAGTTAGATACGCCTTTAAATGCACAACCGAGACAGGCAGCAAGATTGTCTTAATTTCTGAATTGGTACCCAGTGCAGGACATATGTGCTCTGCAGAAAGGGATGTGAATAATCATGAGCATGATTTTGTTTTTGCAATTTTTTCCCTCTTCCAAACAGAGACAGAAGACATTATCCTGACTTTTATTCTCTCACAAGCTCCCAAAACAGGTCAGATGTTCAATAAATAACCCCCTTTTTGCTGTTACAAACTCTTTTCATTACAGCTTTTCATCATTGGGGACGCAATTACTGAATTACTACTGAATTATTACTGAATTACCTTATCATTTTTTTTTTCCTGTAACAAAAATGTATCATTTAAAGATTTAAACACATTTCAGGATCATATAGCAGTGTCATATTGGTAATCAGTAAATATTAATTTGATATAATCTGTGTTATTTTACATTGTATGTCGGCGTGTAAGAAACAAAACCAAAGAGATGCCACACATATGCAGAGATAAACGACATACATTACACAATCTGCCTGACCAAGAGCACTTGCAAGTTGATTTTTAGTTAAAATGCACATTTAAAAAATATTTAATTTGTAGTAATATATTAAGATGATTCATGGATTATTCAGTCAACAGAAAATCTGCAGTCAGTCTCATAATCAATTAATCATTTCAATTAATCAGTTACAGTTCATCTTCAAAGAATTCACTGATTTTCTTACATTAACATAAAGTAATTTAAGCATCTTTGAAAAATCTTTAAAAACTTGTACATATCATCTTGTTTTCTGACATCCATACACTAATTAATCAAGAAAATGATTGATTGTTAGTCTCATTAAATATTAATAATATTATAACAATTCCTGTATAAATTAGCACTGACCTATAAAAGGCTCGAGTAGCTCCAACAACACATTCATTTCCTCTTCGTGATCTAAGCTCATTTAGTGATTCTTTCTCATACACAGTGACTCACCTAGAAACCAGACACCTACAACTAAGCCTCCCAGGAGTCCGACTGCACACACCGCTGCCAGCAGCCTCACCAGTCTGTGAGCTAAAGCAACAATTAATACTGGAATTAATGCCATCTTGATCCTTGACATGAGCTGAGAAGATTTATGAAATGTCAGCTGCTACACGTATAGCACAATGAGGCTCAGCACTGAGAGAGTTAGTAGTTAATAGGCGTTATCTGACACATGCACAACACAAAAGAACTGAAAAGCAAATCCGCTGTAGTTCTTGTCTCGGCTCTGCAGACGCTTTGACTAAACATGGAGTCTTAGTTGGATCAGTACATTTCTGAAAGTGTGTTTTAGCAGCTAGTGTTTGCACAAATGAAGCAAGATTGGTGTTTTGGAGTCTGATGCCCATCAGGTGGTGCACGGTTGGAGCTTACTGTTCACCGCAGAATGAAAGCCTTTTAACCAGCCCTGGGCTCCCTTGGCCCCCCCGGCTCCTGCTGTTTTCTCTGAGTGAAAAGGATGACTGACAGCCACCGGGTTTTCAATCACTGATATTGTGTCTCCATCAAGACTCTGTAAGAATTACAGGAGGCGAGTCAGATTCTATTATTTGAAACAGTTTTAGCTGGTGTTTTCAGTTTAGACTAAAGTTCCTAAAACTATGTGCTGACCATCTGTCCATCCGTCAGTCTCTGTCAGATTTAATTAAGACGGTAATCCTGAATATTAGCCACCGCTGACCAGTCCAGATGTATAGACTTGGCATGTACAGGTGTGCACGTCTCAAACAGAGAGTGATGGACGCATAATGAGCTAATGGAGGTTTTCCCATGTGTGTTTTGTGTCTCATAAAACTAAACCACATTCCCTGTTTTCTGCTTTTAGACCAATTGTATAACACTCACTCCCCAAGGAGCAGCTGTTTCTATATATGCAACATATTGACAGTATGGCGGTAATTGCAATAAAGCTCTCCACAGACGTGAGACGCAGACTGACGCTGTGCGAAATAAAATAAAAATAAATACCATCTGCCCTCATGTTCTATTGTAGCTACATGTAGATAAACATGTAGTTCTGGTGTAGTACAGGTGTAGCTTTGAATTCATCACAGCACATTCAGTACCTCATCAGGATCAAGATGCACATTAATTATATACAAAATAAAAATAAAACATATGGAAATGTGGCAGAAACATAGTGGAGAGAAAACAACACGTGTAAAGTGTGAAGGTGCAAATGAAGGTGACGATATAAGATGGGTGCCGCTGTCAGGTTTTACATACATCCGACAGATGGAGCAAGGTGTAGTGAATATTCAGCCTCCCTTTGCTTACCATGTTTCCCTGGGGTACAGTCCTGAGGAAAAGGCGCCGGTGTCCGTGCTCATCTGTAGGCCTGCGTTGCAGGTGTGGAGGTCTGTCCTGCTCACAGCGGACGCACCATTTGCCATTTAACAGAATGCAACTCTGGATTTTCCCTTCACAAAGAGACAATGAGGTCAGCAGGGGTTTAGAGAATGAGGCTGTTGTTTGTCCAGGGGGGTCATGGGGCCTGTGGAAGCAAGCTGAACCAGGTCTTTGTAGGCGGGGGGGGAGCATCTCCAGAGATACCTCCAAGCCGACTATTGATAGGACACCAGAGGGTTGCTAGGTAACACCTTTTACCTGTGCCAAAAGATTGTCTGTGTTCACCTGAGACGTGCCATTACCTGACAGTTTGTAGCTTCTGAGAAAAGGTCATTATTGCGGATTGTTGAAAAGTCTCATATCACGTCAATTCCAGTCATTTCAAATCCAGAGCTTGCGTCTCTCAACACTCAAGAACAAAATGAAGTCTGTTCTGTCTGTCCGCTGACAGATGAGACTCTCTCTTCAGCTCTTTTCACCTGCTCACAGTCAAACTGTGACGCTTGTTTTTTTGTCAGTACTGTTTATTCTCTTTTATTTTTTATTTTTTTTGCTTTAACTTCACTAGAAACTGGAACTTGTGTGGCCTTTTTGATTAACTCTATAAATAGTAGAAATAATTAAAACTGAGATGAGGACGATGTGTGCTATTTGGAAATGGATGAATCATGAATGAAAACCATTTAGTTAAAAGACCGTTTGATGCGAGAGTTATTTATGCGTTTCCCGTATGCAGCACCATGTTGGATTAGAGTCCAGGTGAAGGGAACAAGTGCCAGAAACGAAATTCCTTCCTCGTCTGACTGTCAAGTCCAAATCCAAGAAACGGCCCAGATCTGTTTGGCTCATCTAGCCGGTGTCATGTGGAATTATTCTGGAAATCAAACACGGAGTAATGAGCATTGCAGCAGTAGCTTAAATTGCATGTGAAAGAACAACAGCTGAAACTGTGAGGAGGTTAATAATGTTTGATAATATTAGCGTTGAATTGGAGCTGTGTGGAAATTTTTAACAAGGATTTGATGTCTCCCTCTTCTGGTGAAGAGTAAACAGTGATTTGCAGAGCTGCCAGTCACTAAGTTAGAAGCCAGTTGGGGAGAAAAGGCGTTTTCATTGAGGGATATATACCTGCATCAGCTCTAAGTGTTTTCTCTGCCCTCCATTGTGGTGTGAAACAAAACAAACATTGTCCAAGTCATTTAAGTCAACCAGTCAGTCACAACTTTAAAACCACCTGCCTGATATTGTGCCGGTCTCCCCTGTGCCTCCAAAACAGTTCTGGCTCATTGGGGTTGAAGGTAGGAGGCCTCCCTGGATCAAACTTGTTCCATTATATCCCACAGATGCTTTATTAGTTTGGGATCTGGGGAGTTTGGGGGCCAGGTCGAAACCTTGGGCTATTTTTTTTTCTTCTTTTTTTTTAAACATTTTTTGAGCTGCTCCTAAGCAGTTTGTGTTGTGCTGGGGATGGATGCTGCCATCGGAGAGTGTGGTTGCTATGAGGTGATGGTGCCTGGTCTGCAAGAATGTTTTAGGTGGGTGTTATGTGTCTAAGTGACACCCACATAAATGGCAGGACCAAAGGTCTCCCAGCAGAACAATGCATTATAATGAGATGGTCAAAGCTATTCACTAGTCACATGCTCCAACATTGCACTTTATAGTTTTATTTGACTAGTTAAGAGTTTAATATAACACATATGCACTGAATCCTGATTCTGTTTATATGTGATTTATTAGTTTAATAAAATAATGGATTCAGACATAGGGGCTATAAATTACCAGTAGTTAGACGCCCACATTGCTTGTCTGCATGCACCAGTGATTACCTGCATTGTAACCAATAAGTAATTATGTTTATTTTCTGTTTATTTCGTGCGGAGGTGTTTTTACAGCTTTATTTTAGAGGCTGTCATCTCCTTAATT
The DNA here is from genome assembly GCF_022458985.1 of Mugil cephalus. Classification (NCBI taxonomy): domain Eukaryota; kingdom Metazoa; phylum Chordata; class Actinopteri; order Mugiliformes; family Mugilidae; genus Mugil; species Mugil cephalus. Next base: position 9,353,524 of record NC_061778.1, read on the forward strand.
GGTGAGGAAACAATTAGTAATCAGCCAGTGCTGGTCATAATGTATCCATAATTTAGGACATTTGGGAAATTATGTTGCTTGTTGCCTCCTTCTGAAATTAGACCACTTAAATTGAACTACTGTTTTTTTTTTCTTTTGATTTTTTTTTTCATGGATTTCTTCACATTTTATGAACAGGTAATTGAAAAAAAAAATCTTTTTATATTTAATATATACTGGTTGAATTGGACTAGACACAGTATTTCAAACGTACTGTATGTGATTTAACCCTACTGTAACCCAACCATAACCCTACTGCAACCCTAAACATGACTCTGCCCCTACTGTAACCCTAATCATAGCCCTACTATAAACCTAACACCTAATCCTGATCATAACCCTATTTTCATTCTAATCATAACCCTGCTGTAACCCTAATCATAACTCTGCTGTAACCCAATCATAACCCTTTTGTAACCCTTAAGCCTGACTCTACCCCCACTATAACCCTAACCCTAACCCTACTTTAACCCTCCCCCTACTGTAACCCTAACCGTACAGTGACCCTAACCCTAACTCTGATTTAAGTGTAACCCTAAATAGACTTTTGTTAAAGCTCATGTCCTGTTTTGACATTTAAATTTCATGAGTAAGTCCCACCAATGTGGCCACAACAATAACAGCGGCTCCACTGTGGACTACTTTCATTCATTTATTCATGCATCACAGTCTGTGGCTCCACTGTGTAGGAGCTGGCTGCAGCCCAGTTTGGAGCTGCATCTCTCTCTCTCTCTCTCTCTCTCTCTCTCTCTGTCTTTGCTCTGAGGGGATGCTCTCCCCCGTTTGGTGTACTGAGATTTGATCAGCTTCACTCTTATCTCAGTCATTAGTATGTGTGGCTCTGTCTGGGGTCCAAACCTTGAACATCAGATTTTGTCTCTTAGCGTCTGGTTGGAAATCCCAGAGTAAAAGCTAAGTGAACAGAAGAAAGAGATGCTTCTTTATAAGGGTTTGTACAATGTAGGCCTCAAAAAGATTTGTGCCAAAGCCCATTTAAAACTGAACCATTTATGTGAGAGCAACCGTGAGTGCCGTTCTTTTGCCAGTTACCCCTCAGAAGACACAGACACCGAAGGCTGGCATGAATAGAGATGTAGGTAGAGTAGAGAGAAACTGTAATGTCTCGTGTGTGTTGTTTTGGATTCTTCTTAAATGGAAACTTACTTAAAGGAGTTGGATGAGAATATTTGTACCACTCACTTTATCTGTCGGCTGAATGCGAGGCAGACGATTGCAGCCAGGAAGCTTGGCTGCAACATGGAGACTGGAAACAGCTAGCAACAGCTCTAACCTGGCTCTGTTCAAAAACCTTCTTCCAAGCTCCTCTAAAGCTCCCTAATTACCATTTCCCTTTGCATTTAAATGCAATGTATAAACCTAGTTGCACAGAGATATAATTCAGTGTATTCGCCGAAAAACTATAACTGCGTCTCCAGACTTCATGCTACGCTAACCATTGTAGCTTCGTATTTTACACATGGATATGATCTTCTTGTCTGAATCTGGAAGAAACAAAGAGACGGGAGGAGAGAACAGGGGAAGCAGGCAAATTCACAGACATCTCGATAAAGTGATCGTGCAGCATATACACCCATCAGCCACAACATTATGACCACTGACAGGAGAAGTGAATGACATTGACCGTTTTGTGACAATTCTGCTGGGAAACATTTGGACCTAGTATTCGTGTGGATGTAACTTATACACGTACCACCCACCTAGACCAGACCAAGCACCCCCACCCCTTAGCAGTGACACTCCTTGATGGCAGCAGGACGCAGCCTGACACAGACACACACAAAACGGTTTAGGAACAACTAAAAAAAGCATGAAGAACAGCACAAGGTGTTGACCTGGCCTCCAAATTCACTAGATCCCAAACTGATCAAGTATTTTATGGGATGATCCACAGAGGCCCACCTCACCCCAACCCCCCACTAACAACATCCTGTTAACAGACACCACAGGACTCCTTCAGAAGGCCCATGTCTATTCTCTGATGAGACACAAATGTTTTGGAGGCACAAAGGAGACCTACATGATATTAGGAAGGTGGTCACAATGTTATGCTTGGTTGGTGTTTCAAACAAGAGTATGATACATGGGTATAGAGAGGACACCGTGTAGAATTATTGATTCTTCACTTTGTGCTTTTTTATTTTGACTTCTAGTATTTTTGCTCTCTCGTTGCAGAAATATCTCTAACATGACTAATTGTATTTATGTTGTCTGATGCTGTTGTGGTGTGGAGGCTTAATGCGACTATAAAATAGGTCTGTATATTCACACTCAACAACGAGCCTGTGCAGAAAAATGCCGTATTAAGATGTGTTGTACGAGATACAATAATGGGGATAAGCCAAATGTTGAAAATAGGACAGAAAAGGTTTGCCAGCTCTAACTTTTTCATCTCCTGATCAGCCTTCAGGAGCGTGTTTTAGAAGAACTAGTTTAAGGTTTGTGATAATAGGACAACCTTTGTCCACTTGAAAAGGATCATTCATTTAACAACAGGGGCAGAGAAAGACTGTTTCACCCCCAATGAGGCCGTCAAGGGGTTAGGATCTGAAGCTGTGTGCTACATACATCTGGAGAGATAAAAAAATAAATAAAAAACAACTAACCCAAATCCTACAGAGCTGCAGACAGGAGCACAGGAGCAGATCATTTGGCCGTCGTCGGGGGTGAAATACTTATTATAACTAGACATACGTGACATTTCTATGTTTAGAAATGACTGAATTGACCTTTAACTTTCTCCAAGCATGGCTGAGCTTGACGGCTCTGCATGATTGTCGTGTCATGACACAATCAAGTGGTTCCACTGTAAGGTGTTGGGTTAATGATGCAGCACGGGGTGAGGGCAGATCGAATGAAGCCCCCCGCCCACCCAACACACACACACACACATATATATATATGGGTGCCATTGTTTTTTCTGTGCTTCAATAATTGCCCTCCTCTACTGTCTGTGAGCTCTGCCTCCTGTGGACCAGTAAATCCGTTGTGCTTGTGTCTGTTCTACAGTCTGAGCTGGACTGGATGTCAGCTGTGGTAACATACTGCCTCCTTGTGGTAGGATTAAAGACCTCCATTTACCATGATAACCTTGGAGTGAAATTGAAGTGAAAACCTGGATTCATTTTTGTGTATACATTAAAATCCCTTTATCTAAATGTTGAAACTATAAGTCCTCTTTTAGTATGTTGTATTGTAGTAATTATTAGAAGCCTCAGTTGACAACAAACGAGCATAAATATCTGAGAAAAACAGCCACTGTTAATAGACCATGTGTGTTTGAGCCTTTGTGGCTTAATAGCAAAGTTTTATTGAGAACTTTTTTTTGTTTTGTGCTGTTTTTTTTTTTTTTTTTTTTTTTTTTGCTGTGCAGCATAGTGTAATTACAGGACAATACATTTGTGACAGATACACGCATGAGTGCGGCCTTCTCATAGTGACTAAATGGTATGCAGCGGCGTCTGTATTGAAAGTGGCAGGATGAATAAAGAGCTGTCATGTACGTGTTTGGATCTTGTCTTGCGGAGGCTAATGATAGTGGGGGTGGCTAAGAGCAGATATGCTCCCCACCAGATGGCGGGTAATGTGGTTTGCCTGAGCTGCCCACCACGCTCACTCTAATTAAACAGAGGAGATTACATTAACACTCGCTCCCACTCAGTCTGCTCGTCCACTGAGCCACTGGCATCGGACTGAAGATGTCGAGGGTGGATTACAGGGGGTTTCAGGGGTGACTGTCGTTTTGAACTTTTGCTACAAATTTTACTCTTAGGAAATGATAGTGGGAGGATTTTAGGAAGAAAAACTACATGAACAGACTCAGTCAGGCGTTTTACGTCCTTCGCCTCCTGTGATGAGTAGTACAGGAAGTAGGGAAGCAGTCACATCCTGAGTGAAGGATGTGAATATCACTGTAAAAGTACTGTAATTGTTACAAGCACAACTACTGAACTATTACCAGAACTCAAATACAGCAAAATGTCCCTGTCATAAATATTTGATTTTAATGTATAAATGTATTAATATAAAAACAGGTTTTTACTGTTGTAGCTGGTTGATGAGGAGCTCATTTAAATTAATTTTGAACATCCAACTGTGACTAATGATCATTTTTATTATGGAATAATCTGACAATTATTTTCTCTATTAATCGTTTTGTTTTGTAAAATTATCACTGAGAGCTGATTATCAAAATAGTTTAGTGGTAGTTTAAATTATGACGAATTGTCCTATTTTTTATTATTTTTTTAACTGGACAAGAAAAAGATTATTAAAACGAACATAAAAATTATGTCACAACACATTTGAATATAGTCAGTAAGTGGATGAATTAAAAAAAATGAAACACAGACTTGATGATGGATTATGTAAATTAATTTGATAATGCATTGTCCTATGAAGTAATGAAGCCTCCCAATCCCAGACAGAAATACGGTGAAGTAGAAGTAGTATTTGGACAGTTACACAATCATCAGGCTTTGTGCTTTCTGTAAATTCAATCTGAAAATAAATCTGTGCTACATTTTACAACGATTCAAACTATTGTGTAGGAAAATGAGTTCAGAAATAATTGGCCAGTTGTCTCCTTAAAGCATTTTTTTTTTTCGGTCAGAGTTGAGTTGTGTGGGGTTATCTCTGAGTACAAGGAATAAAAAAAAAGGTGACAACACAAGTGAGGAAGATAAAAAATGAGGCTTAAAAAAAATAGAAATATTTCAGAAGTAGATATCAAAGGGCAAAGTCAACAGTTTCATTTAACGAAGAAGCAGGTGTGCACAGAAAAACTACGAAATGATAAATGAGCTGGTAGATAGAGGAGCACAAGTGTGTGGATGGCCTGGAAAATCCCCCGTGACTGCACAGCTAGTCAAGAATGCTCTCCAGGATGTAGATATTCATGCTTCCTGTCAGCGTTGGAGAGACAACTTCATGACTGTAACCTCAGAGGATTCACCATAAGATGCTAACCGCTCTAAAACAAACAAACAAAAAAAATGGCGAGCAGCATTTGGCAAAAAAAAAAAAAAAAACGCACAAAGAGAAACCAGCATATTCCTGAAACAAAAATCAACCCCTGTCAAAATGATGGAAAGAGGAAAGCGTGGAGGAAAAAACAGCAATGGCTCATGACCAAGCTCATCCGTCAAACGTGGTGGTTTTGTTTATCGCTTCGGCATGTGTGTACGGCTACCAGTGGGGCTGGCATTTATTAATGACTTCACTGCTGATTGAAATAAAATGGTGACTGCAGGGAAATATACAGCAGCGCTCTTTGTGCTCTAATTCAGCCAAATAAGTCAAAGCTCAATGAAAATCATTCAACGGGATAACAACCCTAAACGTACAAATAAAGCACGGAGATTCGACAACAAGCCGAAGGTGGCTGCGGTGAAGGTCCAGGAGAGCAGAGCACCACAAGGGACAATACTGAGCTATTTTTTTTGGGCTGTGGGTCAGAAAAGGCAGGCGGTCATTCGCTGCAAAGGATTTTCCACAAATTAGTTTTGAACCCCTAAACGTACAAATTAAAGCTGAGACTTGACATTAAATAAAACAACAGCTAACGGTACAGTTGCAAGTGACATGAGATTAATTTGCAAAATTAATGGATAAACAGTTTTTTCTAATAGGTAAATTTTTAAAAAAAATAACAAAACATAGCTAACTATTAATGTGGAAAAAACAACTAAACATTGTCTAAAAGTGATGATGCTAAGCCTCTAAATGATTTACAGATGTGTGTTTACGACAGTTGACTAGTGAAAATAACATTAAAGGCCCAGTGAGTATGACAAAGTGCCATCTAGAGGTGAGGTCACAGATTGCAACTTACTTTCTTCATGTCACCATGTGAGTAGAAAACCCAGCGGTGCTTTTTACCACTTTACAGAATCCCTTACAGGCCATAGGCAACTCTTTTTTTCTTCCAAAGCAGCACTAACATTTTCATATACATTCACAATGTTTACTGTGTTCAGTGGGAGGAACTTAGAGCCACGTAAAGTAGCTAAAATGAAACTTAAATTATCCCTGTGGCCAAACTGAGCGAGCAGAAAAAAGCACAGGGCACTCGAAAATGAGAGCGTGATCATTATAGAGAGGAGCTGTAAACACTGCAAGCCTGGAATTCAGCTGACCAGATTGAAGTCATATAGCTCGAAAATAGATTGCACAATAAAACATTCACAGCCGACTCGGACGCTGTTTTATGGGGAAAAACGAGAACATTGAAACTGAAGGGGCATGTTGCACCGGCTCGATAACCTGTTAAATCCCAAAGCCGTCAGGGGAATACACACACACGCACACACAAAAAAAAAAACATTCAATATCGAGAAATGTACAGTAAATGCAGCCTGTAATTAAGAGGACTCACTTTCACTGTGTTGTGCAGAGACCTGATAAACTGACTTGGCTCCTTTCACATCTGGGGTAAAATGCAGGGCCAGCTGTGGCTCTGGCAGAGTGCCATCAGAGGTCACCACAGAGCCTGGAGTGACTCCAGCTGTTTGCAAGTAGCACAGATGATACACAAACTGTTTGTGGCAGAAGCCAATAATCTGATGAGAGGGAGCTGCAGCATTGTTAAACAGTAAAAAGGGAGTTGTTAAGGCTGGACATCAGAGCTTATATAGAAAGGAGTTACACTGTGCAGCAGTTATTCCCAACGGATACGTTTACCCTGTGGTAATAACTATAAAAAGATATAAACAATGTCTAAATTGTGCTGCAGAATTTGTAGGGAAGGAACTAGTTTTTGGTACTGTTAATGTTCTGGTTCATGTTTTTTTTTTTTGGTCTAAATATTGACCAATCGCAGTTAAGCAGGTTACATGTGCACAGCAGAATGTTCTGTTGGTGAATCAAATAATTAAAGAAAGATGTAGAACCGGTTTTAAGCTGTTAACTGATTAAAACTGCCTGGTTGTAGACATTTACTGCATTTCCATTACGTATTGATATAAAACTGCAACGTGCAATGGAATCGTTTTTTTTTTTGTTTGTTTTTTTGCAATTCCCCATCACCGGCGTCACTCGAAATGATGCAGGGGGCCATGTGACCAGTTCATTTGAAGTCCATCTTCCTCAAAGTGAAGTCTCACATGAAGGGAATTTAAGAGGGTTATGAGATATCGCTAGACAAGACTTTACGAGAGTCACAGCTCATTTGCCTTTCAACGGAAACACGTACTTTATCTAAATTTCATTAATACCTCTTTTTATTTTGGAAACACAGCTATTGTCTCTCAACTCAAATAAAATTTTTATGTAACGTCTGGTTTATATTACACAGAGACAAAAAGGCTGTGTGTGCTTTGAGTGGCAAGTGGGCGCTGTGGAAGTTGTTAGTTGGCTATGTCAAACTCTTCGTCCAGTTTTTGAGCTAGGAGCAAGTTCTCACAGCTTGTTCTTGATGCATCATCCAGGCAGAACTTTTTTTTTCATTGTCTGGCAACTATTCTGTGATTGGTCAGAAATTGGGAGTGGGCGTGGTTAATGGGGAAAAGCGTGAATGCTCTCAGGAGCTAATATTCAGTACAAACAGCAGGCAAATGAGACAGGATGCATAAAATAGTAAATTGTTTTATTCTTTTTTTAACCATGCCACTGAACACTGACGCATACAGAGTTGTGCCTGAATCCACACTGAGAAAACACTTTCACACACTGTGTTACAAAGCTGTAATGAAGAGGGATTTTACTGCACACATGGCAAGAAGAACAACCCTGATTGGACACCAGGTCGAGCTTTGATCTGGCCCTGAGGTAGACAGACATTGACATAATCTAAACAATGCTAATCACATCCTTGTAGGACACATCAAATAAAAGACAGCTGCATTATCACAACATAGAAAGATCAAAGAAAAAACCCTTTTCAAACAAAAGTGCTCTATTTCTTTTGGTCCACCGAGGAAATCCATTTATAGTGCATGTTCATGTAGAATAGATACAGTGAATGTGTGTTTTCATGGCACTGAGTGTTGTTGGCTACTTAAGAAGGCATTGGTAATGCCCGCAGACGCCAAGATTTGCTATACTCACTGTTTTTTTTTTCGTTTTTTAGTTCTTTTTTTTTCATTCAAAGATCTCAGTCCATTGTCACTTTGAAGGGAACAATTTGAGACAAGCGTGTACTTTTTTTACATCGAAATTGCTTGGAACTTGCATCAGAGTATCAGCCACTATCACAGTATGTTGCTTCCAGTTGCAATGTTCAGACAAAGTGGATCTACATGGCAGTCTATCTTTAATTAAGTAACAATAAACAAACACCCAGAAACATCTACCAACAGCACGGACCCATGTACTCAAGCACATCGATGCTCTACTTATAAAAGAGGCACAAGGGAGGGATCTTAATCAAATCAGAGACTTATAAAACACACACATTTTAAGATGTTTCTCAAATCATACCAAATGTAAACAGATAGCAAATTACTGTAATACAAAAATACAACATGTTTAACTCTATAAGGCCCGTGTTAGGCTCACATAAGGGAATAACATACCATGACGGTTTGTACATTACAGCTACACTACGACTGACAACAACCTGCTCATAGTAATTCAGAATTTTCTTTTCATGTTTCATATAAAAAAAAAAAAACTTCTTCTTTTCACATTTTCTTCGACGATTTTCTCCTAGAAAATTCCGGTTCTGTGATTTTTATAAGACATCTATATATAGTCAGTGATAAAAAAAAAACTACACATAAAAAGCCATATCAAGGCTTTTTTTTTTTTCTTTTTCTTTAAACACACCGTTTGAACGTGTATGTGTTAGAAAATCAATACTTGCCAGTGGATGAATAATTTGCAGTGGGATTTTAAAACAAAGGGGTGAGAAGCGAGGAGGAGAGGTACTAGAAATCATCCCGAGGGACTGCGTGATGAAAACCAGCACATATTTGGTAACAAAACAAAACAAAAAAAAAAGTATAAATAGCAAAACCCATTACACGAGAAACTGAAATTGTGAGCCAGCTACCTTGAAAAAAAAAAACGAAAAAAAACTCAACACTGCAAGAAAGACAAGGCAATTAAAGAGATCAAGCTCATGAGGTCAAAACGTGGCAGCCGTTCAAGTAAAACATGCAGGAAATAAACAACTCCAAAATAAAAATCCAGAGAAAACAAAAACAAAAACAAAACAAACTAAGAAGTCACGGGGAATTAGGAGACTAGACGCTGCAGCCGATCAAGCCTTCGTGGAATTATTTTTAACATCTAACTGCTCAATCATAGAAGATAATCGGGTTCGGTTCTGGCGGTTTTAGCAATTTAGAGTAAAATGCTCCTGCAACACACACACACACACACACACACACACACACACACACACACACAGGTCAGCAGTCACAGTCATTGTGGCATTGATTGTTTTTAACCACAGTGGATCCATTAGAGATACAGTTATCTAAAAACCGTGTGTGTGACAGAGAGGACGCGTGCCCCTAAGTTTGTGTGCGCTAGAGCAAAATGAACTAAATGCGATAATCGATTCGAGTCATTTTTTTTTTTTTTTTTTTGCAGAAATAACTGAAGTAGTCGACTTTTATATAATTACAAACTGAACTTCTTTGGATCGGACACACACATTTATTTGAAGGTGTCATATTATTTGCAACACGTGGCCACTTCTCAATTTGTTTTCACGGTTTAAAAAAAACAAACAAAACAAAAAAAAAAATCAGATTAATACTGAACCTAATCGTTAGTGGCAGTTCTAGACACACACTCTCGCACTCGTGCTCGTCAGCAAAAACCTCGGTATCTCGTTGAATGGCAGCTCTCCACAATACACTATCGCTTACACAAACATACAATCCTTCAGCATTAAAAAGTCAGCGACACAGGAGTTACCAGGCTTTCACCCAGCAGTGTGTGTGTGTGTGTTTGTGTGTCAGACTGTGCAAGGGTGGGGGGGTTGGTGGTGGTGGTGGTGGTGGGGGGGGGGGGGGGGGGGGGGTCCAAGTCCCGCTCAGACGTAACAGACGTACAGGTAAGTCTTTTCTATCCTCCAGTCTGCCGGCACCTCCTCGGGCTTGTGGCCCTTCATGTGCTTCTGCATGGCGGCCAGGCTCGGGCAGAAGTCCTGGCAGATGGTGCATTGGTACGGAGACGCGCCGTTGTGAGTGCGCAGGTGCTTGATCATGGCCGAGTAGTCTCTGGACCGTTGGTGACAGAGCTTACACTCAAATGGCTTCTCACCTAAAAAATTCAACAATACAGCATTAACCTTGTAGACCTTTTGCCAAGCGGCTGCCAGGTGAGACGGGACTCGCCTCCGTTTCAGTCGGCTGTGCTCGCAGAGAGCTGTGCGTGCGTTCAAGGACCTGCTTTTATATAAATATTGCTCAGTCAGCTCCAAGAAATGTGTTTTCTTCCCTGACTTCAGAGAGATGTCAGATAAAAAAAAAAATTTTAAGCTGAAATACAACGTAGGCTCCGTTGCGCAATTTTATTGATTCGGTTAAATTGTTTTTGTGTAAAGTAATTTCATTCAGAGTCCCCTTTTATCCACGTCCTTATCCACTGGAGCAGCTGAGACGATCAAAACGCCGTGTTTAGGTGCTGCATTTAGTCTGGTGGAGTAAAATGTTTAATTCCCTTTATCATAAAAGTTCTCCTGTTTATTTTAAAAAAAATATATATATATAAATAAATCTTTGCACACTGTCATTTTAGCTTTATGTGTATTTTTATTGTTCTATTCTTCTTGTCTGTTGTTTCTTTTCCCCCCTCAGATGCAGTATTTCCTTCCCACCCTGTCACTCCTGCTTAAGACTCCATGTTAAAAAGTGGGTCACAAACGTATACTTTGAGAAGAATTTCCCGTAACAGCGCAACACTTTTTAGTTTTTATTATCGCGAAGGAGGGAACGGCGCATTTAATTCACGTGTAATGACGTCGCCCTCCACAGTTCGGTCTTTTCATGCGGCTGCACCACAATTAAAATGTATTTATTTATTTTTTCTTCTCTCTGAACTCTCACCTGTGTGTACGCGGTAATGCGTCTCTAGCTGGTGTTTCAGGCTGAACCTCTTCCCGCAGCCGTTGCACTCGTACGGCTTCTCCCCCGTGTGGATGCGTTTGTGGCCCCTCAGCGTGCCGTCGTCTCTGAAGCAGCTCCCGCAGAATTCACACTCAAACGGGTGATCGCCTGAAAGCGCCGCCGTGTCACCGCAGCAGCAGCAGCGACACCGACGCAGACAACACAACGCACGGCCCATTATTGTGGGGAAAGCATGAAAGGCTAACTTCATCCTTTATTGCATGACACGGCATATGTTGCTCCATAGGTCAAATTGTCACGCACATGCATATGAGGCAGGGAAATAATGTGCTTTGAGACGTCGCTAATGTTATGACACGAGGACACTCCTCTTGGCTGTGTGCTAATAGCTAATAAAAGTCCTCCAGGCATGTGCTGCTCTGTTCTCTATACTGTAGTTAATCTATTTCTCTCCTAGGCTGAGGGTTTGACTCATCTCCAATGACCTATGTGCCTCATTATCTCAGTGTCCACAGCAACAGCCAAGTCAGAGGATACATTGCTCTCCTCATTACAGGCCCATTCTCCCCAATCCCCCACCCCACTGTGGAGCAGATGACATTTACAAAATGTTACTTCCAAGCAGAATGGCATACAAACAAGATACGCTGCCATGGCCAAAACTCCCTTCACTTCTGTCTCTTCACATCAATTATGTATTTCTCCTGTCTAGACATCAAGCCGTCCTGACAGCTGGGAGTGTTATTTAAGGTAAAAGAAGAAAGGGGGACATCTTTTGAGTAAATATCTCTCCGTCTCCCGCGGCTCCAAGACTCACCCTCGGTAGAACACACCGACAAGTCATTTCCATTTGCTTTTCCTTCAATATTTATTTGGGTTTCCTCTATCATTTTGGGTGAACCACACTAGAACTGACAGCCGTGAATTGCACAGGCCCAAAGGCTGTCTAAGAACCCAAAATATAAACAGGATGAAATTGCCCAAAATATGCACCGGCCATAACGGTACAGTGCTGTCATCGGAGAGGTGAGTCATCTTATAGAGAGGGAGAGAGGGTGGGGGGAGAGGTGGGGGGGCGGGAGAGGATGAATGCAAATTGAGCAAAACCTTAAAGCTAATAACCTAAGGAAATCAACCCATATACGAAAATAAACACAGACGTCTGCCTCGCCTCCGACATATGCACGCGCTCCACACCAAATGTTCGTGTCGCGTGGCACGAGGACGACGCCGAAAACAACGCTGCTGCGAAACGGTTTCCGTCTCTTACCCGTGTGCGAGCGCAAGTGTCTTTTGAGGGTGGTGTGGCTGGGGAAGGGGCGCTCGCAGTGGCTACAGATGTAGCTGTGCATGCCTGCGTGGACCTCCATGTGCTGCTGCAGGGCCTTCTGGGTCTGGAAGCGCTTTGCACACAGCAGACAGAACACCGCCATGTCAGTCCCTGGAGAACGCACAAGACACAGACGCACAGTTATTTCAGTACCATACACAGACAGGGCCTTAAGTGGGGAAACTGGGTCACTTCAACTTTGTGTGAGTCCTCTGAGGGAAAAGCTTCTTTCAAAGAGCAAGTGCCTCTACCTAAACTAACTCCCCTAAAAGCCCAGAGGCACTTTCAGCTGTGAGTCTTCATGCGTTCTATTTTAAAACCATGAAAGTCATTGTTTTCTTTAAGAATTTCCCACACAATGCACAGCATGCCAATCACACAATCAATGGCTCCCTTCCTGGTGTGTTAGATGTGTAATTATTCTCTTCATTCCCCATCAGGAGTCAGCTCCAGCCTGTGAAGTCCTCTGTCTCTGTGCTCAAAGAGCAGCTGATAGTAGCTCCACCCTAAATGATGCCTACACTACGCGCTCCGTGCAGAATGTTAAGTAGTGATATCAAGCCATTAAAGGCAGGACTGCAGGAAAAAACACAATCCAGTTTAATCCTGTGTGTGACCTGGCATCTCTTTGGGGCTGCTTTCCTGTTGCACGGAGTGTGGAGAGGAATACAGATAGGGACTCGCTGGCAGGGTAGTTTAAGTCAAAATGGCTATGTGAAGAAGATCCATTGGCTGTCATACAGTCAACACTTGATCCACGGGCTGTGTACGCCGGCGCTCAAATCCATTCTGGCATTCACACCGATGCAAATTCATATGTGAGGTATGACTGAGGGACTGGTTAATCAGCGGCATTAGACATAATGTGCATGTCCTGGAGAGTGAGGCTTTAATGTGAGATTATGAGGTCCTTATTTCTCTGTCTGCTCAGGTTGCAGATCATTTACAATGCTAGCAGGTCCCATTGCTCCTGACTCAGATTCAATCAGACATCTCCAGCGGAGGATCATTAGTAAACAGAGGACTGTGCCAGCACTTCATTGGAATTCAAGTGGGGTTGCTGTGTCGCATTTAAAATGCAGTCTGATGAGGTCCACTAAATCAAATCATTTGTTACTGTTATTGAAGTGCCTTGAGGCAACTGGCAATTAAATTGGAATTAACGCAGGGAAAGGGATACAGCACACTCATACTAAGAGGGAAGAGTGTCAGACACTTGCTTTAGGTTCAATCAAGTTAACAGACAGACGAGCCCCGTTCACAGCAGAGAGAAAAAGAAACAATCAAGCAAATTCGCATTTTCAGGGACAAATGAAAAACCGCCGCTCTGTGGTGTTTATTAACCCGCGCGCCACAGGTCGCTCAAACAAAAGCGAGACGTTACGCAGCTTCTTCCTGGGCTCAACTTTTTTTCTTTTTTCTTTTTTTTTTTTGGAAAATTTTGCCCCAAAACATCACTTACACAACAGATCATTTTGTAATCATTAACAGAAAAAAGATGGGATGAAAGACATTCCCTGATCTCAACAATCCTACAGGGAGGCGATCTGCTGGAATGAACTGCACCTGTTCAGAGGCTTTAGCCTGTGGACTTTTGCACAATGGGGCACACAATGAGGTTCAGGTCCTCATTGACCAAGCCCATTAGTCATAGGCTCCTCACGCAACTCCTACAATCCCGGTCTTTATGCTGTCGCCTAATGACCAAGGCCCTTTTCTCACCCATGGATCACAATATTTTACTTGTAGACAAAAGGCCCTCCATTCTCAACGCCTCTGTACCCTCCCCTCTCCCCTTATCCGCTGACCATACAGGAAATCCTTTCACTGTCTAACCGGCTTCACTTTCTGCCTGACTCATACTTAACTACTGCCAGTTCACGGTGGTGCAGCAGCAGCAGCAGAGTCTGGATAATGATCCACATAAAAATGGCTGAAGACATTTAAGAAGCATAAAATGAAGTATCTTGCATGACCCAAGACGTGGAGCCTTCATGCACTTTATCCAGTTTCTCATGTAGTCTTCGCTGCCGCCAGCAGGGGGAGCGCTTTCTGTTCCGACGTGCAGCCGGAGCAGAGCCCTCAACCAACTGAGCAGCATATTATCCACCTTGTTAGATACTTCAAAGCTACTTTAATCATCTTCTCTTTGCTCTCTCTTTATTACATATACTGCAAACGCCCGTTTCGGTGCAGCTCATGTTTTTTTTTTTTTTTTTTTTCTCTCCTTCTCGTCTGCTCTGGAAGTTTAACATTTGTCTGTGGAGGTAAACTCCCTGACACACTCGCAGACGCTCACAGACGTACATCCTGATCCCTCTGTCATCCGCAATACTGAAACTTGAGAAAAGAAGTATGACAAATATTCTGTCACAAGAGTCTCACTCTTGATCTCGGGTTGACACAGTGACAACAGATCTGCAGTGTTTTGTTTTTTTTCTCTCTCTTTCGGTTTTATTCTGCTCAAGTGATGCCAAAAATAAAAATACCAAACAATATCTTGAAGTGTAAACAAACAAACAAACAAAAAAACCTAAACCTTTGGAGGCGAGGAGGTGTTTGCATGTGTCAGTGGTGGCATTTCGCCTCACTGCCGCTCTGTTAACTTTTCAAACAAAAAGGATTCGCGGTCATAGAGTTTTCCAGTAAGCTTTGGTAATAAGTGCAGAGGAGCTTCTTTATGAGAGAATAAGCCCTAAAGTTGGCTGTCATTGCCCCCTGCTTTCTCACCCTCGACCAGACAATGGGCTCGGGATTTGGGTGTTAAGGCACAGGATGACCCCCTGACCTTTGGCCCTCAAAGGGGTAAATACCATGTAATCAATGGTATTCCTCAAAAGGCTGGAGAGCTGACTGAGCATTGTGTTTAGTGGGAGTGGAGCTCCAACAGTGGGAACAATCATCTGCTTCTAAGCCATTCCGCCGCCAGGCAGAAATTATAAACATTTACTGTGCGCATCACATCGCCGAGGCTGCTCGTCCAACGCACCATCGGTTGGTCGGTAATTGAGGACGGTCTGAGGTTGTCGGGGCCGTTTCAGCACGTTTCTCGGCTAAGGCGACGCGTACGCTCATGTGATTTAACGTGGTCTGCCTTCATACATCTGCCACTTATTCACTCCTGCCGAGGTGGGAGCCGGCCAGGCTCTCACGCTGCCTAAGAAACAAAACCATGTGTCCAGGCAACCAGATAGGATCATGGTCCTTGTTGGGGTGAAGTGTTCGAGCTAATCCCTTCATTCACAAATAAGCGCAGCCTGTTTCTTTTCAAGCGGCAAACAAAAGTTTTCCCACCCTGAGAATCTGGGAGTAAACCCGCCGCAAATTGAACAAGAGATTGTATCGGTGATGACCGCAAATCTGTATAATTCTCCAGTGTCCAGAGCTCCTTATCTACTAAATTAATCAGTTTGTTTTAATGTTTGTTAAAGACGAATTAAGGTTTTTTTTTTAATTTTTTTTTTTTTTAATTGGATTAATTGAGATGGTTGTTTCAGTGAATTTTTGAAATCACCTACCGCCTTCGTAATAACACGACATTTCACTCATATTTCCCAGGTTATAATGTTACATCAGTGCTGATCAAATGCACCAGCGTGCAGCGTAAATGTGCTCTGTCCTCAGGTTAAACACACACCGCGGCGCAGGCTGCATTACGGGCCAGACCTCGCATGACCCCGCGCGTTAACGTTACTGTACGCGTAACGCAAAGACACGAAAGCCACGCCGCGCCACCTCAAACAACCCCGGGCGTTTCATCAGCAGACTGCTAATCTACCCGAGTGAGGAACGACCGGCTCAATAATTAATGCAACAAGAGATACGTTGCTCGAGTTTAACCACCACTCCGCGGAGCGGTTCAACGAGGTCACGCGCCGCTTTCGTTCGCCTCGCTTCCAAGAATGTTTACAATATTTCCCCTCGTTTTCTGCTTTTACGTGCGGTGACAGGTCGTCCCGCCGGCTTTGTGTATCGCAACGCTCGCTGAAAATAAATACTGGGGGGGGCACAATGTCCAAGCAGAGCTCCGGGTTCAGCTCAGTTTAAGGCTTATATGAATTACAACTGGGTATTAACAGGAGGGCGCTGCGTGATGACGGGCGCGCAATTAGGCGAGCTAAAAGGTCTGCATTAAGAGGGATGCATTAGAAAGCTCCGGCTGTATCTGAATAGACCACAGGACTCTTTAATTAGGGTTTGGACAGAAGGTAATATTATTCCCTTGATGAAGCAGCCCCGTAATGTGTGGAAACAGTGCGGCTGCTGTGAGTACACAAAGGCAGCACTCTTAAGGCCTCGCTTTCCTGAAGGCAAGGTGGCAAAAACTTGTCACCCACCCGCGGGTTTTCGAAAGCACATACAGTCCGTTTATGTGCGTGCTGCAGATAAGCCCCAGCCTTGGGTTTCCCAAAAATTGAAAGCACGGTGCCCCAGAGCCTCGACTCGCTGTGATGAAACAAACCCCTTTGTTATGAGAGCAGTTCGGAGACAGATCCATTCTTTTATTTTGGGCACTGACAAGTAGGTCAGAGGAGACTATGACAGTGCTGTGGTGAGGAGTAAACAGCAGCACATGATGTTGTTTTCCTCTCAGTCCTGGCATCCAGCACCAGCAGCGATCCTCCTGCCCTCAGGAAGTCCTCACATACCCCCTTCCCACAGTCCACCCCGCCCCCCAGCCCACTCCTCCTCCCTCCCCCCACCTCCCCCTCCACCCTCCTCCCTTTGATCTCAGCAACCCACGGCCATTCACCTCTGACATATCAAAATAGCTCAAGAGACTTTCACTGTAAACTAGCCTCGCAGCCAGTTATTGCCAAATTGCTTGAGAGTAAGGTCTCCCAAAAGTAGCCTTATTTCCCCTCTAGAGGAGGTGGACAGCAGCGCTGCAGCTGCTGAGGTCTGACAAGTGTTAATCTGCTAAGAGGAAACTCATTTGGCTCACTGGTTATGCCACGTGGCGAATTAAAGCCGACACTGCGCGACACGGCACAGGCAGAACACGGTGAGCTTTTTAGCTGGGAAAAAAAAAAAAAAAGGTGATTTATAAAATGTTAATCTTTGCATTGAGTCGATTTCCCGTGTGTCCTCAGCGGCTTCCGATTAAAACCGAACCGGCGCCCTCGGTTGAAAAGCGAAGTAAAAAAAGGTTTCCTGCGTCACAGCCAGGGCCGAGCTGAGATCATGACAAAATGAGAGAGCAATGCCCTCCTGTAACGTGCCCCGGATACTCGGCCAAGCTGAAACCGAGCCCTGGATGTTTACAACTCGGGAAGAGGAGGGTAGAAACTTCTGGGCATCGTTAACACCCCTCCATGTCCACATCCATTAACTATTCATACTGTGGGTGCCACCTGGAGTTACAGTTACGTGCCAAAGCTCCTGAGAGGGTTATCACCTTTCTCTGACAGTAGCAGAAAAGGTGTGGGTTCAGACACTGTCAGGAATACTGTACGTGCCACCTGACGACGGCACAAATTAATGTATGTAGAAAAAACACTTGATTCACATCTTAATTAATATCGTCACCACTGATGGTCGTTAAAATACCAGTTTTTGGTTTAAAAAGAAAAAAATCTGGTTTATTTGTCTTTGTCCTGATGATTTTTTTAGTTTGTTTTTAATTTTCTTATCTGAGCCTCCTTTGACATCAGCTCCTCAGACAGGTTGTTCCAAACTCTAACACTACAAATCACCGCGCAGGTCTGCGAAGCCGTTCAGCCGAAACAAACAAACAAACAAACAAACAAAAAAAACTATTAAGAAAGAACATTTTGACTCATCCTAGTGCCACCTGTCACTGCCAGACAAGGATGCAATACAGACATTTTTTTTTTTTTTTCCTTGGGGGAGGTGGCGTTTAAGAGCATTGAGAGACGCATAAAATAAAATAAAATAAAATAAAGGTGTTTGTGTTGTTGTCGAGCGTGTGCGGTAAATAATTTCACAGCCGCCGTCAGGATGGAGGTGAGGATAGTATGTCGTCGGATGCCGTGCGGCAGCCAGCGCTGTGGAGCTACGGCGAAGTGGCATGCGGTGGGTCTGGGCGTGGGCGGGGGGGGGGGCCTCCCACCTCGCTGTTGATAAATTATGGAGCATCATGACGGGAACAGTTTAACCCAGCCAGCATGACAAGCAAGTTTAGACCCACGATCACAAGTCTCGTAGTCACGGCTTACCCGACAGCTCAATGCATGCTGTCCAGATTAAACATAGTGTGTGTGTGTGTCAGGAAAGTACCTGTGTGTGTTTGCCTGTGGGCCTCCAGAGCATCCTCAGAGGAAAAAGTTGCTCCACACTGATCGCACACCAGCGCCTCCGCGGGAGCTGTGGACAAAATGAAACGCGTCTCGATCAGACATAAACACAAATGTTTGTAATTGCGGTCGGTTCATTTAACGCGTGTGTAGGGAGCCGTGGAATGAGAGGGGAACAAAAGGCGGCGCGGTTTGAAAAAGTCACCAAAGAGCCTCGCTTGTGCTTTTCAGGTGTTAACACAAGGAAGCGAACGCGCGGAGCACAATGGAGCGGAGGAAAGCGCCATAAAAACGCAACTGGGGGACAAACAAAAGCCCCAGACAGGGCGCAACGGCCCTTCTTCTTGACAAAAAGGAGAGCCGAGCTGAAGAGTTTTATTTACCGTGCCCTGTTATCAGTCTCTGAACAGTGAGCAGACTGTCTGCCTGAGAGGCCACAGAAGGACTGGGTGTTCTCTCTACAGCAGACGCTTCCCGCCTGCGGCACATCCCTTTATCAAAAAAAACACTTCAGAGTCAACACCCCAAATCCCACCGCATACACTGTAACTACAGCTCCCAGTTCACCTTTGGAATGCCCTTGTCTATTCTGATGAAGACATGAAAGACACAAGTATGCGAGTGAGCCGCTCGCGAGAAACGCTCGGGCCTCGTCGCGCACTCACCTCACACCTGCACAGACAGACACACAGGACAGATATGCAGGCGCACGCACACAAAGACACACATTCTCTCTTTTTCACACACAGCTGTTTGGATGTGGGTTGGCTCTCACAGAGATGTAAATCGGTTGCAGATCCATACTGGCCCAGGGCTCATTCACTGATCTATTTTCTGCTCAGCTGGCTTTAAATGAAGTTAAAATGACTCATTAAAACACCCACAAGCGTTGGGAACTCTGAGCGCTACAGCCTAAATGTGGTCCTCTTTCAACTCTTACGATGCCTCCGTGCACAGACAGTGCGCCACTGTTTCCAGTGCTGCACACGAATAACGACGGCAAAAAAAAAAAGAAAGAGAAAAGAATTTTTTTTTAAAAAAAAACGAAAACAAAACAACAACAGTTTTTGAAAACAAACTGTTTCGGAGCGGCGCGTTTAGTCGCGCGGCGCGGGCGATAAAACTTGGTCGAGAGTCGTCGTCTTGTGTAGTAGCAAACGCTGGAGCGGCGTTGTAGAGCCTGATGTTGTGTGACGCTGTCCAGTGTGGTGTGTTGTGTTGTGTGAGATTGTGTGATAAGGGAAGAAGAGAACATAGTGCATTGTCTTGTGCAGTCAAAGGCACGGAGTGTGCTCTCATCCATAAACCATCAAACTGTCTCCAGACGCGGCTGCAATCGTCCTCCATCAAAACACTTTGTCTGGCATACCAAAATAAGAGCCAGCATCGAGCTGAATACCAAATCAGCCCATTAGAGCAGTGGAGCACTCGCTCCTTAGCAACCAGCGGGATCTAAGGCTGCTATACCGAAATACACAGTGACAAAGAAATGAGATCCACGTCTCTCTCTCTCTCTCTCTCTCTCTCTCTCTCTCCCCCCCTTTTTTTTTTGTAGTATTATATGTTGACACATTGGGATGGGGCGAGTTTATGCAAAATTTCAAATTAGGTTAAAGGTGCTGCTGTTGTGGATGTCACTGCGAATTGAAAATCAAAGCGTGTTGTGGAGGTCTGAGAGAGCGTATAATGCAAGACAATATGTGCGTGTGTGTGTGTTTAGGGTTATGCAGAGGATGTAGAGGCGGGGGTGGGGGTGGGGGTGAGTGAGGCTCGCGGGGCAGGAGGGGGCGGAGGGCGGGAGGGGGGGGAGTAAAAGGGACGATTCAGGTGAAGTTTAAAAGATTCTCTCTCATCTGTCAGCAGTATGTCAACCCCGACAGTCCTCAGAGAGCGGGCGGAGAGGAAATAGAGGACAGAGACACATATTCCAACTGAGGTTTCTGTTTTAGTTTCATTTTTAGCCCCTGATCCTCCACACCCACCTCCCCCCCCCCAAACACACACACCCTCCCCTCCGTCCTCCCCCCCCACCCCCCCTCCTCTTTCTCTATTTTGGATAAAGTAGCTGGGAGAGCAGTCAGGTCTGATTAAGTCTGCATTTGGGTACAGTGTGTTCCTGGACACACATCTGCGAGCGAGCCATCACACACGCTTCGGAACACTGGCAGAACACCCAGGCCTGCCGGCAGCTGATGATGTCATCACTCAGAAGGGGCCGAGCTGGCGAGCCGCCAGAGTCTCCGAAAAAACACAGAAACGATTCAAACGGAGAGCAGAGCAGAGGAGAGCGGAGCGGAGCAGAGCAGAGCAGAGCAGAGGGAGGGAGACGCACATAGACCTAAGCATGGAAAAGAAAGCATGATCCAAGTATTCGGAGCAGCACTAACTGGTATGAGGGAGGAGGAGGAGGAGGAGGAGGGGGGAGGAGTGTGTGGTGTGGCGTCGTACGAACAGGTGCATTTGAAAGGCTGCACCACTGTATCAAGAGCACTGATGAGCACTGAATACTACCTGTGTGAGACAGCATGTGCATCCTTAACCGCATGCTGTCCTGGAAGTGTTTGCCACAGTACTCGCAGCCGTTGCCCTTCTCCTCGTTATGCAGCCTCCTGTGGAAAGACAAACACTAATGTGAGGCACGTTAACGCGCACGGGAACAGAGGCGAGACAATAAAAAAAAAAAAGAAAGAAAGAAAGAAAGTATCTGTGCCTCGTTCTGTAAGGTCTCCCAAAACCCTAGAAGCGTCATTGTCCTCGTAACAAGAGGAGCATGTTTTAATTCCGGCAAGAATCCCTTCGCTGAATGCAACATCATTAGCGTAAGAGGCCCTTGGAGTTGTGAATCACAACGCATGAATGCTAAAAGAACACAGACAATGGGATATCTGGCTAATTTCAGAGTGCAGACATACGCGTGCCTCCACCCGCCAGCACTGCAAGACACTGGGCACGCACACACACAAACACACACAACGGAACATGCGCGCACGCACACACTCCTCCTGTAAACGCAATGAATAGAGAGAAAAGGAGATGATTCGCTGAAGCTCCGCCGGCAGCAAAACCTATCATATCATATCACACACAATCCAAGCATGCAAGGCATCTGTACTGTTATCCTTATATCACCCCGCTAACCGCAGAGCAAATGGGCTCAAAAAGAGTCCGTGGCTGAACACGGGCAAACGCAAGTGAGAGGTGATTTAACGCAGATCACTTCAGCGCATCTCAGGAGCGTCGTTGACCAACTTCTAATGATGACATCTCACTTAACGTCACGCTCATTAGAGCAGCCCGACGGTCGAGACGTCATTCTTCCCCTTTTTTCTCGTTAACTATTCATCGAAGGGGATAAATATAGAGCGTCCTGGTGGTTTGCGGAGGTTTAAAGCGCTGACCATGAAATCACAATGTTTCTGGTTTTGGGGACAGTCGTTGTTTCTCCCATTTTCATTTAGCCGCCTTTTGCCCCTCCATTCCACCGTCACTGCCGCTAATACGATAAATTCTTTTTAGTAAACAAATTTGCCGAATAGCTTTGGAATTGAATTACGTGCAGATGTTTGAAGAATTAGTGTTATTTATTCGTTTTCAACATGAAGGGGTTGTAGGACACGGATGCCAAAGCCGGAGATGATCGACTCTGCACTGCAAAAACAGCATTACTAGAAAGAGGCCAAATATTCTGATGTTCAGACAAATCATCTTGTATTAAGAAAAAACAAAAATCTGCCAAAAATTCTTAAGTTCAAAAAAAGTTCTTGTCCCTGAACAAAATATAAGATGTATTTCTTTGATACAAGGATTTTTTGGTTTCTTGAAATTCCTTTTTTTTGCAGCGCGGTTTGAACCGTTCATCTTGCAGAAAGTAATCTGTAAAAAAAAAAAAAAAGAAAAAGAAAAAGTAAGTTTGTAAAAATTTCTCCTCTTGTTACTTGAGAGGGAATTTAATCTCCTTTAATTCCAAGTATTTCCTCTCGTCATTCATTAGGTTTGAGTGTGTCGGCGCAGTTTTCTGTTTCCAATAAAAGAAGATCAATCTTCGCTGACAAATTCTATTTTCTTCCACACCGTCTCATATCAAGAGTCTGTGAAATATCACGGAAGAAAGTCAGAAAAAATATTTCTCAGAGAACCTGACATCCAGAACATGTGAGTTAATGATGCATTTACGTGAAGGGTTTATATCTGGAAATGTTTAGCTTCTGTTCGGACGATGAATGTTTCATGTTTCCTTTACAATTTACTGACACGTTGTAATATTGTCATGTTGGAATTAAATTTTAGTCAGGCTGATCTATTGTTTGTTGCCATGCTACAACAGGAGAGACTCGAGCAACAGTAGAAAATGTCAATCTTCGGGCCAGGTGTATGCTCAGTGACCTGGCTGCAGACCTGCAGCAACTTCATTACGTCCTCAAGCAGTGCCACCGATGCAGCGCCTTCAACCTGCGGACGTGCGCCTGTCTCCGCGAGTAAGCCACGCACATCACTAAATATCCCACAGGATGCTCCGTTTCAACGGAGGCACGAGGCTGAAATGTCAGCCACGGGCTCGAACGGGGCCAGAAGAAGAAGCGGTGATTCTAATCTGGGGGGTCGGCCGCAACATATTAGGACTTCGGACTCGTTTTTAGAATTACTAGGGACGAGTCAAACGGCACCGAGCGCGCACAATTAGAAACATCTGCGATCAAGCTAATGAGAGTTGTCACTGAGCTGGTCGCAGAATTTGACAGAATACAAAGTGACAGGCTCATAAATAAAGTAAAAATAAACAAAACAGCAACGGAGCGAGTCGTGAGGCAGAAGTTATCTATCGCTGCTCCCGGAGCGTCCAGCCCGGTCCCCGCAGAGAGGATCCTCTCAGCTGATGCAAAGGAATGCATATCAAATAGCCTGGGAGACAGCCTGTTGTGCGAGGCGCGCGTCTGCACAAATAATCGCTGGGAATTTAGGAAATAAGGCTTTGTCAATAACGCCACTATGCGACACCAAGGCCTTCTTTATATCAAAGCCCTCACAAAGAGCCGATTCAAAACTTCCCCGACACGTCTCACTGTTAGGACGTGAGAGCAGGTGTCCGTGGGAATAAATTAACATATTTTTGCTGCTGCTGCTCTTTTCCCATGATGTTAAAATAGTGCGCGAGTTAAAAGCTGCAGGAAGACGCGAAGACCAGGGAGCCGCATCCATCTTTCATTCGACACGTTTGTCAGGACACGTGTCGAGTTTGAGCTGAATCAATTTTTTCAAGTGTTAAATATGGACAATGATGTTTTTTTTTTCTTCTATTAATTAAAACGCAGAGTAGCGCTGATGTGTGTTTTGTGTGTGTTACCTGTGCTGCTCCACAGCCTGTCTGCTGTGCAGCTGGATCCCGCATTCGCCACAGCACTGCTGGCCCGGAGTCTGGCCCTCGTGCCTCATCCCTGCCGCAAACTGGCCCAGCCTGTTCAGGAGCTCCCTGTGCAGCAAGCCTTGGTGCAACAGGCCGCTGTAGGCCCTCGGGTCCAGCGGCACGCCCAGGGACGGGGCCATGGCGACGGACACCGGCACCCCGTCCCCCGTGTGGTTGGAGGGCACGGAGTATATGGAGGCCAGGTGTTTCTCTGAGATCCCGGGAAAACAGTCAAGAGCGTTCCCCCCCACTTGTCCTCCGTCTTCAGGGCCCGAGTGCAGCTCTCGAGCGCTGGTGATGACGCTGCCTCTCAGGGGCGTCCCCGGGCCCTCGTCTCTGTGCTGGTCTGACGTGCAGCTTCCCTCCCCGGCGCTGGAGGATCTGCCCTCGGAGCCGTTGGCGTCGTCCACCTGCATGCGCTCTGATTTTATGCTCGTGGAGAGGTCCAGGGACGAGTCCTGGGCCAACTCTGAACCGCGGCGCTGGGCGCGCGGGAGACCCTCCATGTCCACCTCCGCGTCCAGCTTGGGGCTCGATTCGGGGGCTGCCTCCGACTCTGGACCTGGGGGGCTCCTGTCCGTCATGTGGTACAGCGCCAGGTGGTGCAGCGCGGTGGGGGTGGTGCGGTTGGGTCCGTCCTGTATGGAATGCTTCTTGGACATCAACATGTGCCTCCAGTGCCGGGCCCTGCTGTGGTCGCTGTGGTCTCCGGAGCCGTGGTTCCTCACCGCCACCTCCTCGCTCTCCTCCGCCTGGATGGTCTCCAGCACCTTCAGGCACTGCTCCTCCAGGTACTCGATCTCCAGGATCTCGGCGGCGTACAGCAGGTCGTCCAGGTCCTCGGCCGTGGCCTGCAGCGAGGCGGTGTAGGCGTACTCTAAGATCTGCTGGAAGGTCTTCGGGGACAGGAAGTCCAGGGCGTAGCGCAGGCTGCTGCGGTGGAACAGGATCTCAAACATCTTGCTGGTGCAGGCCAGGACGGTGCGGTGCGCCGGAAACTCCTGGCCGTCCACCGTGATGATGACATCGCACAGGGTGCCGGTCAGGCGCATCTGGTTGGCCCGCTGCAGGAGCGTGCTGGAGTGAGTGGGGTTGTGGAGCTGGAGCACACCCATGTTTGTCGAACCCGTATCCACTCGGACCTTTTCTGAGGCCGCGCATGAGGTGTGGCCGTCCCGCCTGCTTCTCCCGCCTTCAGCTGGTAGCCGGTCTCTGACTTTGGGAGAGAAGATCACCATTAGAGTCTGTCCCACTTATAATGTGGACTAAAAGGCAGTTAATTATACTCCAGTGAACACTTTTATCCATCCCCAAATCAAAAGGAATAATTTTTTTTTTTTTAAGAAGAAAAAATATGCCGTGAACTATAAACCCCCCCAGTGGTTTCTTCAGAGGTTTTATTTGATGCTCCCTACATGTTTATGTATTTTAATTAAGCACCAAAGGCAGACAACAGGTCGATAGAGCGCAAAGCAACAGTTACCATTGCAGGTGATTAGTCTGAGGTCTCGTTGAGAGCGGTCACGTCGCTGTAATAACGTCTGCATACTGAGAGGTGACGGTTCAATTTATCAAGCTCCTCACACGCATCCGTGCCCTCAACAGGTAGGCCCGCTATTAACCACCGCCTTCAAGGGCTGATTAGTTCATTTAGGCTGCGCACGTCCGCGATTAGACGCGTTAAAGACAATTAAGGCGCTCTGCTGAAAATACCCCAATAAGTTATCAAACTATCAGGAGGACGGGGGCACGGAAACGAGGCGCGATCCACGCGTGCAGACGCGTTTTCTCCACTACATTTAAATACCCAAATGACTGTCTGGGTGATGATTAAGCCTCTGAATGAAGCTCTGTATTGTCGGACCATCAGCAGCTCCTCCACTGATGCTGACAGGCTGCATCCTCAACTAACCGCAACACCGGAGCGCATCAGGTGCAGACGCGCAAATACACCTTAAATATCCAAGAAAAGATAAATAAATAAAAATAAAACACGTTGCGACAATTTAGCCCCCACTGCGCGCTTATTCCCCGACTGCACTGTGTTGGAGCGCGTCCTGTCTGAAAATTAAATACCCATTTATTTTTTGTGAAACAGTCCAGTGGATTTCTCGGAGATTCAGTCTGAGCTTAATCAAGTTTTTAAAATCCCAAGGCAGGCTGCGGACAAACTTGATTCTTTCCCCACATGTCTGGAATTAAAACAAGCAGTCGCAAAACTGGCATCATTCACGCTATTAATTATTAAAATTAGTCTGGGACTGAAAAGTAGTTCATGGGAGCGGAATCAGGTGACTAAAACCATGAGGAAGAATAAAGAAAAGAAGAGTGGCAGCAGCTGTTATAGTCGCTCTTACCTCTGTCTCTCCTAACGTCCTCCGCTGATTATCCAGGCAACATCATGCTTACACATTTCACAGTACCCGCTCCAAACTCAGTCCTGCTCCAAGTAAGCAAATCATCAGACAGCCACGACAGTCAAAGCAGCGGAGGGGGAAACGAGACGTCCGGGGATAACTTTCAAAATAAACGCCGAGACCACGTGTTTAAAATTCACAGCTGAAAAGAGTCGTGGTTTTTAAAACACTGCTTTAGTTTGTAGGTGAATGATTATGGTCAGATTAGGATGAACAAATAAGGTTAAATAAAAGTAGGGTCAAATTGAATATGCAAATAAACAATATACTTCTTATTTTTGCAGGAGTCTCCTGTTCAGTCTTTTCTTTTCTTAAATAATAATAATAATAATAATAATCCACACTGACTGAACATGGAGCAGCATTTTCACTGACATTTTTACTTATCTTTACCTCTAAGATTTTGGATACTTCATTTGAAAGTTAATCAGTTTTAGTTGCCAATCAAGTTGTTGTTCATGCAGGGAAAGAAACGTGCTTCAACATTTTTATATTATTTTTTAAATGTATTTATTATTGCAAGCTTTGCCTTTTAGGTTGGATGAAGGGAGCAGGATTAACGTAACCACGTTCAAACTGAAGCGGTTTCCCTGCAGCTGCTTTAATTTTTGATATTTCAGCAGATGGACAATGGAAACAGCCCATTCGCTGAGACTTTACTAAGACGGTGACGTCCTGGTGATTCAGTGTCTTAAGACTCATTGTCACTGGTTTAAATCCAGCTGAAGACTTTTGATGCACGTCATCCTT
The DNA here is from genome assembly GCF_022458985.1 of Mugil cephalus. Taxonomy (NCBI): domain Eukaryota; kingdom Metazoa; phylum Chordata; class Actinopteri; order Mugiliformes; family Mugilidae; genus Mugil; species Mugil cephalus. The sequence continues at coordinate 9,380,757 of NC_061778.1, forward strand.
TGTTGTCCGTTTCCTGTGAACTCTTTATATTCATTGACGGTGGAAAAAAAAAAGAAAGAAAGACAGAAAAAGAAGAAGAAATATACAGGAAACTATCTAAGCTTACCCAGAGTTTCAGATATTTTTTTATCATCTCTTATCAGCCATGACTATTTAATACATTTCCTGTATTTTATTTTATAATTATTATTTATTTTTCTAACATGGAGCTTTAAAAATAGTGGAATCAGGATGTAAAATCTTACCTTGTGTTAACTTTTAAACTAAAGTATGCAGCGGTGAATTAAGAGCATTTACTCAAATCTGGTGTCCTTATTTCAGGGAAATTTCTATTTTAATGTTTCTCTGTATTCACTGATATGTACCTGCTGCAGTTTGCATATCAGTAATTATATAAACTAAAAACATGATCTGCTTATACAGTATTTACCACACAGCCAAGCAGCATGTTTGATTAAATCAGTGGTTTTACATTAGCCCAGCTCTCTTTACCTCGTAGTGTGTAATCCTGTTTTTATCGTGTTGTTATGTTGCACGAATGCTTTACCCAGATGCTTGTATACATGTATCTGCTCAGCTCCCGTCTCTTCTCTCCTACCTCCCTCTTGTTGTCGTCACTCAGTGTTCACTCAGGAAGTTTTCCGTCTCTGGTTTCTATAAGGCGTCAAGATGATCTATTTTAGATTTAGTGCTATAAATAAACACTTGATCACTAGTCTACAAAGCAATTTCTTCTCAACTACAATTATTCCTAAATTCCCTTTGCTTTCTTACATAGTACTGTTTTTATACTGATTAAATAGTTTAAATTAGTTCCACCTGGAACATTTAAAAGCTCCTCAAGCTTTGTAGATGGATTTATTGGTTCAAATCCCCTCAATGTCCATGTCTGAGGTCCCTTGAGCAAATACTTAACCCCCCCCCCCCCCCCATCCCTCCCTAAACTGGTCACAAACCGCCTTGCATGGCCACCCACTGCTTCAAGTGTGCACTCGTGGATGGTTTAAATGCAGAGAACAAATTCCTTCTATGTGTGCAAAGATATATGTGGCAAATAAAACAGGAAGAGCTGGAATCAGCTACTTTATACAGAATATACAGTAAATGAATTCATGTCTGTGTGCAGTATCTGCGGCCTCATAGATCAACATCTCCAAAGGGAAATATATAAATATATATGTGTGTGTGTGTCTTATTGCTATATGAACATCCACCTTCTCAAATAAATACTGTACCCGTGTGTGGAAATACTTCACTAAATACTTCTACAGGAAAATACTACCACGGCCTGTAAAGTATGTCAGTCAGTCCTGAAATACAACTAAAGTACTACAGCAATGTACACTCATCTGAAAAAGCATCTGCTAACGCTAAAAGAGGAACGGTCCAAATCGTTTTTCATGTTATTTTCTTTACTACGGTAGTGTTCAATCTTCAGTTGCCTTACAGAAAAGCCTCTGCAGCTTCTTTTGTGTGAAACACCACAATATGTATTCAGGTCAAAGAGATAGATTTCATTGTTGGAAAAGCATTATTTTCTACTGTGTTTTCATGTGTGCGACGGCACTGAGCAGTAGACGTCAACTCAACTTTCACCACAGATATAGAAAGATTCTGAGGACAATGTTAAGGTCAAGCTTAGGACAGCAGCTGTAAATATTTGTTTTGACCTTAGTATATTTACTTTTACGTCTATTTTAAGCCACTGTGCACCTAAATGTTCCCTTGGTGATCAATAAAGTCTAATCTCTATCTTATTTTACACATTTTACTCTTTTTTTTTAACCATTATTATTATTTGTGTACCCAATTATTTTGAAGGCCCCGTGTCCTAACTTCCTGTATCACCATGGCTACCTGTCTCTGACTTGACATCACCGGGGCGACGTCACGGCTCTGAATGATCGCCCTCTGCCGCTCGTCGTGTCTCCGTCCAGGCTGCAATCAATCAGACACATCTACCGGGCATCTCAACTACTGACGGGAGGAGCAGGGCGTTTGTCCTGAAATAATGAAGCAAAAGCGGATTAATTATCCCCACCGCACGCACGCACGCACGCACGCACGCACACACTTTCATGTGACAGGGCAAAGGAGAGGAAATGAAATTAGGTAAGAGGGGGCTGTAGGTCGTTGTGCCGTCTGAAACTGGATGCCATGCTGGGTTACTGTGGTTGTTGACACTGTTGACACAACACCGGTCACGTCTGCTGAAGAGGAGGAGGAGGAGGAGGAGGAGGAGGAATGCCACAGCTGAAAATATCGAGCCCTCACTGGTACATAGTTTTTTGACATCCAAGCCTGGAAGTGTAAACTTTACTCCGAGTCATGCAACAGTTGTTTATTTGCTTCTCTGGTCATCTGAGTGAGTGGAGGGAGAGTCTCCAGCTAACCTGTTTGCACTGTAACCTTTCAGTAAATAGTCTGTGTTCATGACATGGCGAAAACAAAAGAGGGGCAGCCCAAACGTTGGTGCGTAGCGCCATCTGCTGTCCATCGTGCGTCACTGCAAGCGCTCAATCTTACAGAAGGGGGGGGGAAAAAAAGAGAGGAAATAAATGAAAGTAATAACAAAATGGGCCAGGACAAAATTAGGTTCGGAAACCACTTTTTATTTTGTAAATGGGTTAGCACTCAGACTGTACACAGCAGATATTTTCTGAGTTTGACCCAATAAAACCAAAAGGAGCTTCCAGAGACGAGGGAGCAAGGTGGTCCGGTGGAGTTCAAGGAGAATAATAATGTATTCAGTTCTTTTGAGGTTACATCTATAATCTAAAGCTTATTTAAATAAAATAATAATGGTAATAAAAAAAAAAGAGTTAGCTCTTGGGTTACAGGTGGACCACCCTGCTTCCTGCCTATGGCCTCCTGAAGTCAGTCAAGCAGTCGCTCTTGGTGAGTGAGTTTTGTACAAAAAGACACAAACTTAGAAAAGAAATCCACATTACAGAACACTTGAATAACAACTGGGGGAGAGAAATAAAAACAATGTGTAATGACGCCAGAACAAGCCCCCGCAGGTTAACACTCACTGAATCAACATGAGAACTATTTGCCCCCCTATCATACAAAAACACAGGGCACGTCTTATCTGAAGTACTGAGTTCATGCCAAGGCTCAAAACACCCTCCCCTCCACTATAGCTGGCAATAATATAGTGCTGTGACCAGAGACGGGACAGTTTTATACACTACACGTGTTATAATGACCACATTAGTCCATTTATCGTACTTTTCTTCTAGTAATACATCAAATAAAATAAAAAAGGCTAAATCTCTCACGACAAAGCTATGCAGATTATCATAGGAACTGATGACGAGACGATCTATCGACACACAGGCACAGTGCACAAGCTCGCAGGCAGGAATGGAAAAGAAACCTTTGTAGTTTTTAAATAGTACAAAAGAAATGCTTTTTAGAGTTTTCATTTAGATTTTTTTTTTTTTTACTTTTCACTTCAAACGCACAAACTATGAAGCCAGACCTTTGATCCGAAATGTGAGGAGTAAATGATCATAGTTGTTGCCCCCCCCTCCCCACTATCATCATCATCATCATCATCATCAAAACAAGCACGTGGTTTATATTTAGCTCCAGATCATGAGACATTCGCGTGGTAATATCAGTCTTTCTGTTCCTCTTCTAATCAAATCCATTTTTTGGATTGAGTATTTTTGGAGCTTTACAGTAAGGCAGTGACAGACTGAATGAACTTTGATCCAAAAAAACGGTTTCACCATCCGCTTCTCTCTCCCCCTGCACAGCTGGCTGTGGGTTAATCCTGTATTTCTGTAACCATGACAGATACGGTTCTAATCTGAACACTGAACTCGGGCCTGTGTTTAATCAACGCCAGCGTGAAACTTCCCTGCAACAGACAAGAGTGCAACAGTAAACCTTGTAAACAAAAACTTTACAACCACTTGCAGGTCGGACATGCAGAACAAGCTATTGAATGAGACTAGCCCACAGAAAAATAAAAAATAAATCTAACTTAAAATATGCAAACGGTTTTACATTTGAACATGAAAATAAGAAAAATAATTTCTATATATAGTCACCTTTTTTTTTTCCTTTTTTTTTTTTTTTTTTTACATTTCTCATAATAATCCATTACAGTTCAAACTATAGAAAGAAAGTGTAATTTCATATATTTATCAAGCAATCGTTTTATTTAGAGACTTTCTTAATCGTTCCTGACTGGTTAAATAAAATAAGAATAAAAAAATAAAATAAATCTCTGATGACCTTAAGATGAATCCTCGGGTGTAGTAAACATTTCATGAATGAGACCGGAAATGAAAGCACAGGCGAAGTGCGCTCTAACCAACGTGTGTTGTTTCTGAATGTGTCGTTAAGGGCACTGGAAATCAAAACTCCTGTTCTCTCGCTCGCTGCTGCGAAATGTTTTGGACATTTGGGCCGAGGTTTCTCTGGCCCATCATGCTTTGCTCTCGGTGGCATTTGTCTGTGCGACACTGTTGTGTTCTGCAGCGATCAGGGTCGAGTCTCCCCCGCCCAGTTGGGCTTTCTCATCGGGAAAAATCTTCCTGCAGCAGAAAGAAGACAAAGTTCATGATTAAAATAATTAAGGCGCCTTTCAAGAAAAACACACAGTTCTCAGCAAATAAATAAATAAAACACTTTATTTGAAACATTTAATCTGAATGACATCTTCACCCAATATGTAAGAAGAAGATTTTTGGAGATCTTCTTACATATTTGTTCACCACCTTGACAGAATAAACAGATAATGACATACCCATATAGTCCATCTTGCTGCGACTAGCGTCTCTAAACAAACGTTGAGCTTTAATCGGTTTAGTTCTACCTCAGAGAGAATATCTGTGCCTGCAGTCTTCTGTAGATCAGAGCAGGAAAAGACCACGGTCCAGCCTCCTTCAGAGGAGGATTTAGGCAACACTCAAACTAAACATTTAGGAATTAACCAAGGCCCCGTTTCAGACGTGCAATTTGCAGCGGGTGCCGTTAAAGAGACGGCTGCTTGTTGTGGCTTTATTCAGACATGACAGGACTGTTAAAGATGCACAATGCTACTTGGCCTCTGGTGCAGGAGGGGGATGGAAAGTAATGTTTCTGTTCCAACAGGAAACGGTAAGTGATTGATTCTACAACTCATTTTGTCACAGAAGTCGTAAATAACGACCGTTCGGAGGATGAGGGACGATCCCTGATGAATGGACTTATTAACTTAATCATTAGAGACTTTCTGCTGCCTGTTTTAAATCTGCTGCGTGAACTTAAAGGCTCTGCTCAGGCTGCAGGGACCGAGACTTGTTCCTCGATTCAGATCTTTAGGACACGTTGTCGGTGCTATTGTTTGCACAGGATCAGATCATATGTTGCTGGAGTAACGACGTGGCTTTAATCCGTGTTATTCACACAGATCCGTGTACAGACGTCGACCCTCTGACGCGCCAGCAGACTGTTTACTTGGCCGCCAAGTGAAACGATCAGATGTGTCTCGAAACATCCATCACTTTAGGACCTTTTTTTTTTTTTTTTTTGACATGCGCCAAGTGGTTTTTTGCCAGTGCTGGGATGACAGATGTGCAGCAAATAGAAGAGAAGAAGAGAAATAGAAGGAGATGGCTGCGGCAGAGCCTTGTTTTAACGCTGCTGCCCACACAGGATTCCTGCATCTTTAACAACACTTGTTTGAACAACTTGTTGTTTCGCTACCTACATGTTGTATCTGTGTTCCTCCTGGAAACTCGTCACATCACCTGGTAATTACAAAAGAATTACAGAAGGGAAACGATATTAGGGGCTAATATTTTCCTGTTGAAGAGACTATGAGAGGTTTACACCTCCCTTCTCAGTCTGATTATAAATTCATTCTCAGCAGGAGGCATTTTTATTCTAGTATTAGTGCCCATGTAAACAAAGCTAGTGTTATCTTCTGCATCTTCAACACCTCGCTCACAATTAGGATGTGGTGATATTTTTACTCTAGACTTTCTAAAAATCAACCTGGTTATGACAAAGAACAGATCTAAGTTGGACAAGGCTAAGCAGTATTTATCACGTTGAATTAGTATAAAGGTGACATGGTGAAAATTTAAAAAACAAGGAACGATTCTCAATATTGCTCCACTGCTTTTTGGACTTTTAAGGCAAAAGTAAAAATTTGTCGTCATTAATCATTAACCTATAAAGTCTCACCTTTTCTAAGTAATTGAAACCCCTAAGCTATCCAGTCAGTTACAAAACTTGCCCAAGTAAGTCAATTTATTTACATAAATTGACTTAATATGAGAAGGATCAGCTCTACTCCTTAACGTGTGACTTACCACAGGACTTACTAATGATTTAAAAGGTGATAATGAAGCGACACATTTGTTCCAATGTGTCAGAGCAGCTTTTTACAATCAGTTAATTTGACGCAAATTCAAATTAGGCATGAGACGTGTTAACATTTTTTTTTTTTTTTTTTTTAATATAGGACTCTAAAGAGGCCCGAGCTAAGACATAAAAATCTTACTGAGGTAACATTTACGTAGCGAGCTGCTTGTCTAGGAAGAAGCCTGAATGTGTTTGTGGTGAAATGTTGCAAAAAGCAGAGACCCCACAATGGAGAACTGTCCCACACGAGCATAAAAAAACAAAGTCATCCTTTTCACTTCTTTATCCACAACATTACCCCAATGTCATTACCACAGTTTACCATTACAATATTTCATATTGTGTGGTCAATGGCAAGATGTGGTGGTGAATGAATGGGCGTACACGTTGCACTCACACACAAACACACGCACACACACAGATAAACCTCTAGAGGGAGCCGTACTCATCGTTGACAGGAGGAGCGGTCTTGGCCAGATTCTTTGACGCCTCCGGATCTGGGCCTGAGGGGGGGCGGTGCGCTCCGTCTCCATTGGGCAGAGCGGGGGCAGCGGCCGGGCTGACTATGCTAATGAGGTCTGCGGAGTCTGCCGGGTGGGAGGGTCTCCGTGTCCCGTTTGTCAGCTCGAAATCTAAATCTGCATTTTTGAGCCTTGCGTCAGGGGCGAGCATGTCATAATAGTCTGATGAGAGGAAGTCGTGTGAGGCGGGGGCGGAACAGAGGGAGGTAACGGGTAAAGGAGACCCAGGCTTTGCGGTAGGAGCAGCTTGGCCTACACGTTTGTCTATGTCAAAGGCAGGGAAGCTAAACCCGTGAGGATCGGGGTCAGGCTTTGGAGGGGCAGTAGTTGCTAGAGCGGAGGCGGTTTGTGCTGGTGCTGCGGTGTGAGTGGGCAGCTTGGTGACCGGTGGGCTCGGAGCAAGCTTCTTGGTGCCTACGGTGGGGGAGGATGATGGGGAGGATGTGGCAAGCGGGGAAACAGGAGGGCTACTTTTAGCATTTAGAGCAGCGAGTTTAGGAGAGTGTCTACGCTTTGGTGGTATCGGTGTCCCAGATTTTTGAGGTTTAGTCTGTTCGGGGGTAGAAGAAGAAGAAGAAGAAGAAGGAGGAGGAGGAGGAGGAGGAGGGTTTTTTTTCTCATGTTCTGGGGTGTTACTTCTTCTCTGCTCTATTAACGGCGCCATTTTAGCTTCGACGGCAGCCGTGGAGATGACGGGAGTCGGCGGGGCCGCGTTCGACTCTGGGGTCGGGGCCGGAGCCGGGACGGGGGCGGGCGAGGGTTCGTTGGCCGGGGTGGACAGGCTGCAAGTGAGGGTAGTGGTCTCGCTAGAGGGGCTGTCCTGAGCGGGGTCAATTGTCGCAGTGGCTGTGTCAGAGTTGGTGGCTACGGAGGAGAGGGTGTCCAGAGCCAGAGCAGCAGTGTAAGCCGCCAGCCTGAGAGAGCAGGGAGAGAACAGAGACACACAGACTAGACACCAGGGTGACTGTGACAGAGGAAGGGTGGCCCGGACGAGAGCATGCAGAGGGATTAGTTGGCTTTAGAAATTCACACAAAAAACATAGACAAAGCAACTAAAAAAAAAAAAAAAAAAAAACAGCAACTATTAAGCCTAGTGAGAGAAAAGAAAGAAGAAGAAAAAGAGGGCGTCATGCTGTGAGTGGACATTAAAGGATTCGTCCCATACACACACCAACATGGAGAACGCTGACTAGGAAAACTGAGCCTTCCTGCAGAAAACTACAGCACCACGCAGAACCACCTACAAGGGTTAAACAGTACCAGTGATAATCTCATACTGCATGTTCTAGTTTTTTTTTTTTCCAGTCTGCGGATATGAGATGGCTTGCTGAGGTTGTCAAATGACTTCATGAGTTGACCACACTTGAGGGGACAAAAAGTCTTTCTGTGTCTTTGACTGGTATTGCTTCAACCTTTCATGTAACGAGACAGAAAACTCTCCGAAGGCTGGAGAAGAGGAACACAAAAGTACAGCAATCCCTCTGAAAGGGAATAAAAACAGAAAAGCAACACAATCCAGTGGACTCCACTCAAGAATGACCTCAACTTTGGAAAGAATTTCTTTTTGCAGGGGTCAGATTTGTTTCCTGTTGAATAACGTGATTATTCTTTTAAGTGGAGTGCAATGCACAACGGCTAAAAAAAGAGCAGTAGAAAGGCAGAGTGCTGTTGCTCAGCTTTTACTCACTCTGGCTCCGTGAGAGGCGTAGTTTCGTTGGGTTCTGTCGGCCCTGCCGTGTGATGATTGGCTGCGGTCTCGTCCTCCGTCCTGACGTCCACTATGGGCTTTTTGGACTCGTCCTTCCTGTAAAACGGAGACAATGATCTTGGTTAAAAAAGAAAGAGGCAGCAGATTATCTGACAGTTGTTGCTTTTGGCCCAGTGAGAGAAAAGGTGATACAGGAGCGGTGGATGATGATCATCTCCACAGACTGAATGGACTCTCCTTCTAAATCAATCTCTGCGTGCTCACGTATAATGAAATATGAACAAGTCCTTGATGCTGGCAGCATGAAATGTAAACGAAGTCAATACACAATGAAACATCCCACTCAAATTGATTCAAAACTGCTTTCATGAGATTATTCCTCCGATGCTTCGGCTGAACCCGACATCTTTAATGTGTTTCACTGAGGGACGAATATGCTCTTAAAAACTCCATCTCATTTATGGGCTCATTTCATCGTGCTGTGTGTTCTTCCATTGCTTTAGATACCGACTGAGGGGACCATAATGCACTGCTGCCACGGTAGATGTTTATTTAGCTCCAGAGGCTTTTCTTTCTAAACAGGAAACCTCCTCATCCTGATATCTCTCCATTTCTCAGCCACAAGCATGAAACCTTTTAAATCATCTTCAATGTCACTTCTTGAAGGAAATGTAAAAGCTCATTAATGCAGAACTACAGCAACAAAAGGAACAACATTTACTGAACCGTAAAGTTGAACTTTGTTTAAAAGATCACACTGAATATATTTACATTAGAGTGATAATAACAGCTAAATAAATGACTTTAATTTTGTCATTTCTGAAGAGATTTCTTTGAGACAGCCCACTGATGCAAGTGGCTTGTTCACAATGAATGACCATAATAATAATAATGATAATGTTACTACTACTACTACTACTACTACTACTAATAATAATAATAATAATAATAATAATAATAAATGACTCATGGAGAGTGAAGAGTTTTATTAGGAACACTTCAGACTCAGATGACTGGGTTCTGAAATGTTAAGATTAATGTAGGTGGGTTTTCGAACCACTTATTAACGTCCAGAGAATCTCAGAGAGATATGAATAAGTCCTTTTTTTTTGTTAGATTTACCATAACCTGGATGACTGAGAACCTTCACAGACACAAACATATTATTCCCACAGGGTAAAGTTGACAGAACCTTTATCCCTGATCATCTACTCCGTAGTGATTTATACCTCTGCACACGTGTGTTGGCATTGTGTAATTGTGTAATTACACTGTGAAACCTAAAGGCAGCGGTGTGATCTCTATCTGCTGTGTTGAGTCTCTTCATGTACTTCAAACCATGACAGCTGGAACAGAGCAGTTCATGTTTGATTTGTAGCCAATAAATTTTAAACAACATTTATACTGAAATCACTGCAACACAGAAAAGAGATGAGATGTCTGAGGTCACACTCGGTGTGTAGGAGGTCGAGGGAAAGGAACTCCAGCGACTCATAAAACATGCAGGAGGAAATGCATTTCAACCAATCACAGCTAGTGTGGTCTGTGTCACTGTGACATGTAGTTATGTTTCAGCCAGGGCACGATAAACTACAACATGGTGCACGGAGCTAAATACCAACAAAGTACATTCATCATGGAAGAAATTAACTCACAATTAAAACATTGTGTCCAGTTAAAACTCTAAACTCAATAAGAACTCATAAAGTTGCCTTTGTTTTAGACATACTAAAAGAAACACAAAGTTTAAATTTGGCTTTTTGTTTCCACAAGAAACGTTAGTACTGATTTAGAGTTGTTTTCCAATATTCACTCTGTTCTATTTTATCTTCCACTTCCTCCTGATGGAAACATCTGTCTTGTTAAAGCTGCTCCAGTACGTTCACTAAACTATCTGTTCACCAGTCAGATGCTGATGCAATCCCCTTTTCAGCTTTGACATTCTAGTCTTACATAGTTTGCTACAGAAAGCATTCAAACATCTAACTGTTCACCTTTTTGAGGAGAGGTGAGAAGTTATTCAACTTTTCAGCATTTTATTTTAAACTACTACAACTACAGACACCACGGATACATTTACAGGTCAGATGAAACTGAACATTTAAACTTGTAGAAAGTTTTCTGAAATCTGTTACGGTTTAGTAGTTACAGCAGTTTACAGTTCATTGGCCTTTTTCTGACTTTATACACTGGTTGACTTTTCAAATGTTTTATTTTTCCCTCAAGTATATGACTTCAGCTTATGTCACTCCCACAGGTTTAACTCCTCAAACACAACACGCACATAGTAATGGAGGGAATTTTGTCAGCGTTGACAAATGTTGTACCGTTTTGTCTTAACGTGCCACTGAGCGCTTCTCCCACAGACTTCAACGTAAACAGAGCTTTTAGAGTTCGGTAAAAAATAAAAGTAGCACCCGATCTCTCCCTTGCCCTCAAATCTGCAGAATCCACAGTGCACACAAAAACACAGAGTGTTCTGCCTTTGCTGCCTCAAACGGTCATTCTATTATTTAGATAGGACTGGTAGTTTTTATTGTTTAAGTCTTAGTGCATCTGCCTGTTTTTTCTGTCTCCGCTGTGTAACGTGAGTCACAAGGGGAATATGGGCGACGCCATCTTGCCAGTTTGGAGCCATATGGACATCTTGTCCATATTCATATCGATGGTCCAGCCCCAGCCCCCACCAACGCTTTCCCTACAGGTCTGTATTTGGATTATCCGAGAGAATCCTCTGAAACCAGCTGCCATGCCCGAGTGTCATTCCCATGGTTCAAAATCCAACAAGTGGACACCTCAGACAGTTTGTCCATATTTCATATAAAGTCTATGATTATCGCTCCTTTTTCTACAGCGTCAAATGACTGATGAAACTTATCGGAAGGAACAGAAACGATCTCTCAGCATTCAGAATTTTACACTCCAGGAGATGCACATCTCTAGTATTGTCTGTTGAGCTTTTTCACAGAGTGATGCCCCCAGTCTGTACCAGAACAGTAAAGATGAGGGCCGTAAAACACAACAATGAAATACTGTAAAACACTCGGTTGCACTGTGGGGGGAAAAAATAATAGTAAGAACTCTGTAGGTTTGTCAGATGAAGCCAGTTCACATTATACACGGTCATTAGCTTGACTACCAATATAGAAATATACATAGTTGAGTTAAAGCAAAAAAAAAAAAAAGCTGTTGAATGGCTGCATCTCATTTTCATCTTGGCCGGTGCTGAAGTTTCGACAGGACGACATGAATACAGATGAAGTCCGTGATACTCACACAAACGCTGCCTTGCCCTCCTCCACGTGTCCTTTGGTTCCTGTGCCCGATTTGCCGCAGAGGCACATGATGAGGCCGCACTTGTTGACAAAGTAGCAGGTGACATCCACGGCCAGGAGCAGGAGCACGAACACTACAACCAGGATCCCTGCCCAGAGCATGATGCCCATGGAGAGCGCGGCCTCATCACCCAAATCTGCCAAACAAGACAGGGAGAGCACTGAACCATTGCGGCAGGACTCACTTTGTTTTACAGAAACCACCGTGAAAAGTGCAGCTATTCTACTGGAGCCACAAATACAGAATGGACTCACCTGCCGTGACACATTCGAGATTTGCGTAGAGTCTGCTCTGTTCACTTATTTATACGCCTTCACGGTAAATACGAGGCACGTTGAGGAGTGTGTATATATGGAAACAGCTGCCATTTAAAAACATGATAACTACATATTCAACCTTTTTATTTGGTATTAGAAATAAGAGCAAACCAAAGCGTACAGTGTGTTGCTAGTTACCCAGACATGCAGGATGCTTTTTTGGACAGAAACTGAATGTCAGGTGTTTTCCAGGTATCACAAAAAAAAAAAAAATAAATAAACGTTGTGACCAAATCTCTACATTTTGTTTAAAGTCCATTTTAATCGGAACTTTCTAAATTATCTTCTGTTACACACACATTACACGAATTTTACTTTTGTAATTAACAGGCCAACAAGGTCTCTAGATACTAAAACGCAGCCGCGCGAAGCACCATCCAATTATAAATGTATAAAAACGACTATGTAATTCTCAGTGACGCTCGATAAACATTACATGCATGAGAAATATCTGGACGTTTGTCTTAGATCTGCACAAAAATAAGTTTCAATATGATAATTCTGTGTGCAACGTGTCAATCGGTGCCAATATAAACATTATAAACATTTTTCAGTTAGATGTTTCTCTTCGATAATGTAAACGTTAATGCTACAAACTTTGTACAGTACGTATGCATAATTTTGTGAGCCATTGAATATGATACAGTGTTCATGTAAACAGACACATCCAGAACTCAGCCTTCACTCTTCTCTAAGTGCTATTTTTTTTTAAATATATATTTTAATTCCATTATTCATCACTCTGTGGTCTAGTACTCATGACTAGCTGGGCTAACGCTGAGCTGTGTGAATCTGTGGGAGGCGGAGGATTTCCACTGCCTTTTGGTTCAATACTGGTCTGTTCAGAAGACACACAGCACCCTTTTCAGACCATTAACAGAAAGAAAAAAAACAATTCTGTCATGGACAAAGTCTGTTTTTTTAAGGAGTGGAAGTGTCCAGTAAGACAGCCAGGCTGGAAAAGGCGAGCTCTCCTCTACAGTTATGACGTGAATTTCCCCACAAAAAAAAAAACAAAAAAACAAACAAAAATATCAGCAACAACAAGAACAACAACAAAAAAAAAAAAGAAACACTATGAGAGCAGGAGCACAGTGATGAGGGACAGGATGAGTGATACCAAAGTGCATGTCACAGATGAGCAGCCCTGAGTGGCTGTGGGTAGGGACGGCAAAACCCAGACCACACCAAAATGCACACAGGTCGGGGGGGGGCGAAAATGTTCACGTGTTCCACCACACCAATGTCCAGGACCAGGCAAGAGAGCAGGACCATTGAGAGACGAGATAAAAGAGAGAGAAAAGGGGGGAGAAAATGAAGGGAAACAAGGAAGGGGGGGAAAAAGGAGAAGGGTGGGGAAAAACAGAGGAAGAGAGAAAGTGAAAATGTGTCAGGTCTGAAAACCAAAAGTGAAAAAAAAGAAAAAAAAAAAGAAGAAGAAACCGATGTCTCGTATCGAGGGAAGGAAAAAAATACAGCAACACATCAAAGCAAAAGCACAGCACAAAAGGGGAAAACTACACCATGTTGGCTAGATGGCGGCTCAGTGGCGGGTGAGTGGGAAAGGATTTAGTTTGGAAAATGAATTAGAGAAAAGGAAGACGACATAATGGCCTGCTGTGATGTCTTGGTGAAGCACTCGACAGCGTCTGCTGCTTAAAGGGGATCTAACGGACTGTGAGGGTTTTCTAAGGTTAGTTTAAAAAAAAAAGCTGCAGCTGCAGTTAGGATTTTAACATACGTGTTAATCAGCTGTTATCAAGGCTCCTCCTAAACTGCTATTTTAAAATGAAACAAAGCTACAGAAAAGTTCAGTCGCTCAGAGGAAATCATTTCATCTCCCGTGGAAAGTGGCTGTCCCAGTTCTGCGAGCGCAAACTCAAGCTCATTTAGCGGGGGCTGTCGAAACTTTAAAGTGAGAAAATTCAGCTGGAAAATCATTTCTGGCTCACCGCTGTACGGGAAATCTATTTTCTCTTCACCTTTCGGAGCCAGAGAGTTAAAAAATAAAACGTGACGCTCGGCTTTGAGTTTGGCTCCTCAGTTTTCTGGCCGTTTAGTTCCAGTGTTTAGTGGCTGTTTAGTGTGAGTGGGCCTGGGGGCGGGTACCTGGGATTGCTTCTGGCTCCGAGGACGTCTTGAAGGACATGGTCGCCGGCGACGACTTGCCCTTCTGGTTCTCCGCCACCACGAGGACATTGTACTCGGTGTCCCACTCCAGCCCGCTCAGGACCACGTAGTCGCTGCTGCTGGGTAGCCGGATTTCTGGCTTCCAGTCTGAAGCCTGTGTCTGAAGACACACAGAGAAGTAATCATTACATCACACACATTTAGACCTGCAACACTTAATTGAATTAATTCATGTATTTATGTTTAGCTAATAAAACTATGTCTTTGTAGTAATTTTCTGCTTATAAAACAAGAAAATGCTTGAACCATCAACACTTTTGGTTTGATAAAATCTGCCTGACAATTTATTAATACCTAAAAAGGTTCAAGTTGATTAATATGCCAATTAACTAATCTCAACAATATTTATAAATCCCAAGAAGCCCAAAAATATTAATTTTAACATCCAAAAAAACTAAGAAAATACAATGGTTTTTTGAATTTCTCCATAAAAACACTTAAACGATCCGTTAATTATCAAGGCAGTTGTCTGTAGTTGTCTGTAAATGTTTCAGCTGCCTGTACTCACTGGCTTATAGCGGACAAGATAATGTATGATGGGGGATCCGCCGTCGTCCTGCTTGATCCAGCTGACTTTCAGGGAGTTGCCTTTAGGTTGAAGCGACCCCTCGAGTTTAGGAGGATTGGGATTCCCTACAGACACACACAGGAGCAAAACCAAGGTTATCAAGGGGGTAATTTAAAAGATGCAGACAGCTGGAGGGTTATTTTGTTGGAAAAGGAAAGTCAATTCTTTCGGCGCATCGTTACATTTTTGCGGCAAAGTAAAAAGAAAGTTCGGAAGCGTCCGCTCTCCTTGTTGTTGTCCTTTCGGGCCACTTGACCTTCCTTAAACGCTCGCCTCAAGACGGCACGCGTCAAGCCGGTCTAATTAGCGAGTGACACACAGCCACATAATTATCTGAGTCACCCGAGCCGCTGCGTGTTCCTGCTGCTGCTGAGTGACATTCAGTTGGCATAAAAACTGCTGACTGACATCCCACCAGTGTCTCACAAGTCTTCAAAGTAAAGAGTCGTCTCTCATTAACTGAAATCTTTATGTAGGATTTGCATTTTGCGGCGTAATGAATTATTTTGCTTGTAAAAATACTGCAATAACTAAGCTGCTGTAAGTTATGTCTCAAACTCAGGAGACAGATTTACTTAATTAAAATGGTGACAAGGTGCTAATAAAGGTGCAACAACAATAACCCAAAGGTTTCTGTTTGTTTAGCTGCCCCTGTCTAACTTTACATGTTGTGAAATCTTTCAAATGTGGCTATATTTGTATTAAACACCCTGTTCACACCTGGTATTAACGTGTACCCTGGATGATCTGATCACAAGTGGTCAGCTCTATGGCTACAGGTGTGACCAAAGATGAACTGAGATCCACCACAATTTAGCAGTGAGAAACCTGCTCGACTGATAGAGTAGGAATAATCTATGAACAAACACTGATCTAAAGAGATTTGTGCCTAGATGTCTAAAAGAAATTCTGCAATAAAATTACAATAAAATTCCATTTTTTTTCTTTAAATCTAATCCTTGACATTATACTTAAATAAAGCGATCTGCTTTGCAAACTAAACCTAGATTCTGAAAATTTGATGTGATTTTTCACAAAACAACATTGACAAAATAAGCGACTTCTCATTACTTCTACATTGAAAACAAACCATTCACTGATTTGTTTCCATATTTGACTATGAACATGCCACATTCAGCTGTAGCACGTCAAAGGTTTAAAGTTCTGCTGCATGAACGTGAGTCAAATTACAATTCTGGTGCACTGGCTTTATGTCAAATCACAGACTTAATTCAAAAAAGTTTCCATTACTTTTAGAGTATTATATAAGATTACACGTTTAGTGGTGGATGGGCTTTGCCGTAATGATTCTACTATTTTTGAGAAGTCTCATTTTGTGAGTCAGCTCAGCAAACTGATTGTCCTGAATCTCTTTTCAAGACCTACTTATTCTCAAAAGATTTTATTGATTCACCTTTCTCTGACCGTCTTCTTGTTTAATTTTTCTCTTTAACTCGGCCAATTATTCAAACGCTTTATATCTTTTCTTTTTTCTTTTTTTCCTCCACATAGTAGCCCCGGTGTAGAACGAACTAAGCAGCTACAACTAATCCAGACAGCATCTTCAAATATCTTGTTTGGTCTGAGTAAAGGTCTGGGCACAGCAAACTGACATCAACGAGGCGCTGGCAACGGAGGCTGACTGTGATGTCGCCTCACGACGCCTGTGAAGTTGCTCACACAGCACCACAGCCAGACTGCAGTCAGCTGTCACATAGTTTAGGAAATATCTCTTCATAACTAGCAGGTAGCAGCAGTTTGTATTCACCATTAAAAAGGAAGGAACACAAGCTACAAAGCACAAGCTGCAAAATGTTAAACGGTTAGTTTAATTTTATTTGCCTTCGAAATTCTAACAGATTCAGTTCACGTTAGTTGATGTTCATGGAAGTCAAGCCAAGGTTAAGGATGATAAACAATACGTTAAATATAATGTGTGTGTTAGCTTTAGCGCTCAGCGTGAATATTAAATATCTTTGACTGAAAACCAGAGCAAACTGCTGGAAGGAGAAGGAACGTGACGGATTCTTCTATGATTAGAGGAAACTTTTCATTACACACTTGATTTATTTACTGTAACACATCCTATAAGTAAAGAGGTATCAGCCCTCGAGTGACAGGCCATCAATACTGCGCAAGTAATACTGATATTAAACACTCTTGACTGTTATATAATACCGTGAGGACAGCTCGGGCTCTCTCTCATTTATCCTGCTGAGGCAAACGTCTACATGACTGATTAATATATTACATGACTGCACAGAAGCAAATAAAGTGTTGTTTAATTGTGGGATTCTTCGGTTTAAGTTAGACGTCTACTTTTCAAGTTACCTTCTGCGGAGTAGAGGGACTCATCAGCACCATGCAAGCCACATAACAGTCACAGACACATGAAGTGACGTATGAGTGGTTGAAAGAGGAAGAACAATGTGAGAGACATAAGAGGCAGAAAAAACACAGGCACAGGTTGACGACAAAAAAAAAAAAAAAAAAAAAATACAGACAACGCTAAATATACCGACAGGAATTCCTCTGTTTGGGTTCTCAGAGCGAAAATGACATCCAACAGTTTTATCCTCTCAACTTTATAATTTGCAAGACAATTGATTAATCAATGCTGATGGGCCTAATCATAACATAAATATTCTCAAACTGCACCAAACAGCTGAACCCGGAGGGAAAATGAGCAGTGTTTGAAATGCAGAGATTTGGTGCTGAATCATAATGCCGTCATTAAAACAATTAATTCACAAGCTGCAAATCAAAACTATATTAATATTCATCTTTGGATAAATCAGCTGTGAGCTTGTGGGATGGATGCGAAATAACATCTAATCTAACTATGTAACAGACACAGAGGCGTTTGTGGTGATGATCGGGACAAACAAGGTCACAGTTTCTAGAAGAGCCAACACCTTTTTTTTTTTTTTTTTTTTTTTTTTGCAATGATTCAAAGTTATTACAAACGCTGCTAATCAGAATGGGTGATGGGGTTATCCTGCAGGGAAAGAAACAGCTACAGCAGTAAAAAAAATAAATAAATATATATATATATATATATAAATATAATAAAATAACTAATCTATCTTCTATTATCCCCACTACAGAACAAACCTGTGTCTTCAGTGAAAAAATGAAACATGCCGTCTAGGGACATAAAAGAGAAGAAAGGCAATCAGAATCAGTTGTCTGCACAAGTGATCACCTGAATGTCTGCAGTAACACTCCACAGAAGAATTATAAATAGGATGATTAAAAAAAAAAGGAGGAAGGAAGGAAGGAAAAGCACAAGACTTTACCAAATGATTGCCACATTTATGCTTAGGAGGAGACAGTCCACATGAAACTGAATGAAAAGTTGTCTAAGGACGCTGATTAAAAGGAGGCAATTATATTTCAGGGAAATATTTCAGCAAAACTAAAACTACAACGGACGCTGACTTACAGTCTCACGACATTGTAATGTCCTCAAAATCATTAAAGTGATGAGAGACGAGACAAGTCACTTACTTTTATGAGAGTGGCCTGATGGATACAAGAAACAGATGAGCAAATGGATAAAAACAAAAAAAAAATTAAAATTCGAAAATGGAAATATGAGATGAGACAAACATGAAATTACACCCTTCAACAGAAGTAAAGGTTCCTCCAAAAACATGGCTCCCAAACCAACAGAGGGCACTAAAAACTAAAGAGACTGATGCGGGATTCACTGGAAGGCTGGTGTTTGAGGAGGCAAGAAATCACACCTCATGGTTTGCAAGTAAAATACGACCCACGAGCCAAGAGACAATGATGTGAAAGAGGAAATTTTAGGTTTTAGGAGACTGCGCAGATGGATCGGAGAGAAACCCATGTTACGAAATCTGTGAAATCCCATCTGTAAATAAACAAGCTAGTTTTAAGTTTCATGTTATTCATAATAACAAAAACAGTTCATGAAAAATTCAACATTTTCAGCAAAACAAAACCAAGAATAAAGACAAAAAAAAAAAAAAAAAAAAGAGTCGGTTTCTGTAAAGAGAAAAACCAAGAAGAAAGACACAGACTGAGAAGACACTGCTGGAGGCCTGTGTGAGATTGTCCAAGCAGTCGGATTGAACGCTGCTCTGCTGGTCTTTAATTAAGTTTTCAAGATTCACTTCAGGTCATATGTTCGTGAACGCAGGGGTCGGAGAGGTGTGAAAACTTGTAACATGAGGCACTTACGAACAGGCTCCGTCTTAAAGAACTCGGCGGCGCTGCTTTCTCCCTCCCCTTTGCCGTTGATGGCCGACAACTTGACCTCGTAGCTGGTCTCCGGCTTCAGACCTGTGATCGTCACCTCGCCGACGGAGCCTGTCACAACATCAGAGAGACAGATCAATGCCCGGCGGGAACACCTTGATAACGCTGATGAGCATCAAAACAAACACGTCCCCTGTTCCAACAACGCAAGCATAATTATAATTCCATCACAAAGCAAACACTGATTAGCTGAATTCTCATTTCACTCTAGCAATGTTTAAACAACTGTTTCATCTATTTAGAGATGGACTAAAACTGGACGGAAATAGAAATAGCAGCAGCTGGTTCCCAATGTCTTGCAAAGTCAACATACATTTTATAGGTTACTTTTAGGATTAGAGTTATTTCTTCATAACAATAAGTTCTGCAGTTTCATCTTCACATCATACTGTTATTATAGGATGTAAATAAAAAGTCTATGCAACATTAGGGGCAGGTTTTTGTGATGCAGTTGGGTTATTTTATTCTTTGGTGTCACACTTTAAAAAAAAAAAAGATCTGATGATTTAGTTACATAGAGACGTGAATAACTATCTGTTTATTGGTAAAATGTTTGTATTATTTTATCTACTGAAAAAGAAATAAAGGAAAAATTAATGCAAGCGATCTGCACTTTTCTAAATTTTCCTTTTTTTAATAAGTTTTCGACTTCAAAAAGGAACGTTTAACATGTGACAATAAATACAAGAAGTTATCAAAATCTAATAAAACATTTAATGGAATAAAAAGTCCTGTAAAGCACTGCTTTGCTTAACTAATTGTGTTAGTTATCAATTAGACCTTCTTGCAGCGTTACTTCAGTTTTGTTATTACCGTCTTGGACCTCGTAGAGTGTCTGAAACCAGCTGCCCCTGCCCTGCATCCTCCACTCAGCTCTGTACTTCAGGACAGCGACGCCTCCAGAGGATTCAGGCTCCTCAAACACGATCTGAGCCGTGGTGGAGAAGGGCTTCACCTCATCAATGGACGGAGGAGATGGGACCTCTGCGAACGTAGGAAATGCAGAGCAATTACAATACAAACTGCCAAGATTGCAGCAGATCAGAGCCATCACACGGAGCTCACCGCTCTTTAATACTGCATCACTGAAGTACTAATCTATGCAAGAAATCTATGGTTTATGACAGGACAGGTTTTTCTCTTGCGCTGAATATTACATATGCTCATTTCAGAAGAGTGGGAAACAATTTTAATGCTCCTGTGATCAACTAAATCAAACTGTTCTTGTGTCAGCATTAAAAGATAATTGGACAAAGAAAACCACTGAAAACAGTGAGCAGCTCGGAAAAGCAAAACTTTTGATAGACCCTTGAGTTTGACAAAGCTTTGAGGTGGAAAAAGAACCATTTTAGATGCACTCAAGCACCTCGCAGCCAGATAAGCACGACCTAATCTTTCACTATCAAGCAAATATGCCAAAACCTTAACAGCTGGTGAAAAATGTTCTTGAATACTTTATTTTTTTATTTCCCTGAAGTTTGGAAATAAAATATCCATCTTACCTGTGATTAAGCTATATAATTTAAACTATTCTACCGACAGGGATTGTACATATCTAAGCACTGGTGTGAGCCTGGTTCTGGTCCTGGTCCTGGTCCTGGTTGTGGTGTAGTAAATTATAGTGGTTACCCATGCTCTGCTCTGAGTGACAAATGTGGTCTTTTCTACTCATTTACTTGTGACCGTGGCTTCAGAGTGGCATTACATCTCTGCTTTCTCTTCCCTTTACCTAACGGGTCAATACGCAGTATTTTGTATTGGCTTGAAGTAATCGGATGTCACAATAAAGTGCTCTAACCTAACTTGCTGTAAGATAAGATAAGATAGTCTTTTATTGATCCCACGGTGGAGAAATGTACTGGTTACAACAGCAGAGCAGATGGGAACAGTTCTACTTATACTTCACAACAGTCCTGGTGTGTGTAATCTGCAGGGAGCAGACTTTCTTACTTTAGATACTAAGCACATTAAATGATAAAAGTGCATAATAATATCTGCACCTTCAGATTTATTTTTAAACTACACTAAGTTTAAAGTTCTGGATGCACCAAACCAACATCGAAGAAATACCAAACAAAGTTTGACTGTGACATCATCTGTGTCTGGACCAAAAAGATGCACATTCTCGCACACTCTAGATACGTCAATCAGGCAGAACATTATGACCACCTGCCTAATATTGTGTCGGTCTCCCTTGTGGCTCCAAAACAGTTGTGACTCATCAGAAAATTGACAGATCTTTCTGTGGATCAGGCTTGTTTTAGTGCATCCCACAGATATTTGATCAGTTTGGGATCTGGTGAATTTTGAGGCCAAGTCAACACCTTATGCTGTTTTTAATGTTTCTTTTTTTAGTTGTTCCTAAACTGTTTTTGTGTGTGTCTGTGTCAGGCTGCATCCTGTTGGGCGTGGGAGTGTCATCACTATGGAGTGGGGGTGTCTGGCCTGGTCTAGGTTAGTAGCACATGTCTAAGTAACATTAAACAAATGCAAGATGTCAAAGTTTCCCAGCAGAACATTGTGCTGCTACAAGAAGGTCGATGTGATTGACTTCACCTGTCAGTGGCCATAACATTCTGTTCTGCACCTGCGTGGAAAGGAAATCATTTTTCATACCAGCAGGTGGCATTTGTTAATCAAAAGGGGAAACCAGGAGAGTCACTACTAGCTGAGAGGCTAGGAAGCGTGGAAGAGCTACAACCCATCATATAGAGCTGTGATCTTCTGAATCATGCTGATTATTTTAGATGATGTTTTAGATCATGTTGTCATGAAAATATTTTAATATGCAGATGAGATGAAAAACGAGAAGAGCTTTGCCGTTACTTTCATTTCTCTTCTTGTGATCTCTCTGACCGACACGCTGCCCCCACCGATTCAACATGAATCACTTGAAAACGCCACTGACAAGAGTCTGACTAGTGCCAAAGGTGCAGGACACGCTGCTGAAACTAGAAACACAGATGGCCGGTCATCGGCCTGGTGTGTCACGGCCCTAAAGCTTAAACCCAGAACAACCTGAGGGAAGGAACATTGAATTATCTCATGTTGGTTACACTGGCGTTTCATCTAAATATAACATCCATCCACCGCTCCCTGTAAAATTAGATTGTGGTGAGCCTTTTGTTCTTATGTGTACCGAATATGGGTGGAAAATCTGTGACTGAAGCCCAGTGCCAAAAAAAAAAAACATGCACTTCTCCCATGCAACACAATTCATCTTAACTTATTCAATGTTAAATATTTAAATGGTTATTGCATCATGTATATCATGAATTAGATATTTTCTCATCACCAGAGGTCATTCAACTTGAGACTGTGCTGAAAAAAAACACACACAAAGACAATAAATGCAAAGCAGAGAAAAAAGATTGTGAATAACCACTGACCGGCCTGAATGAGCAGGAACTCCTTGGACTCTGTGCCCATCTCATTTGAGGCGGTGCAGTTATAGCTCCCAAAGTCATTTCCAGACTCCGGGGTTATCTGGAGGAGGGGGAGGGTGAATAAAGCAGTAAATATGTGAAGGGCAGTGCACTATAACAGATGAACTAACTTGCGTGTCGGCCACTACGAAGGTGACCTTTTTGTTTGTCCATTAGAGTAACCTATTTTTATTTTTTTTTTTTGCTGTGAGCTTTTCTGCTGCTGAATTATTCATTGGATTTCTCTCCCCCCCACAATGGAGCTGAAAGAAAACCCCTCACTTCAAGTCTATGCTCATGAAATCTTGATGACACAGAGGTGTGTGTGTGTGTAAGAACTGTGTGTAGCTGTACATTTATTTTATAGAGAGTAAATCATGCTTTGACACGAGGGTGCGTACCTGCATGTAGCTGGCTAAGGGACTTCTATAGATCTTTATGTTGGTGGTATTTGAGTTGGGCAGCTGGAGTCCATCTCTCAGCCACACAATAGACACGTCACTGGGATGAGCCTTGACCTCACAGCTGACATTGACAGGATTTCCCTCCCAGGTATACACCGCTACTGTGCCGTTGATCTTAGGGGTGTCTAGAGAGTAAAAAAAAAAACACATCTTATACAAAACCTCCTTCCAAACCATTTAAGACCTGGTTCAATAATTTAGTTAAAACAGTGGATGCTGTTCTTCTACTACAGTGGGCACGTTTCAGGGCTAAACACTTGAGACCCATCCATATACGATGCAATTTGCTCATCTCTTTGCTTGGCTGACAGGACTCTGGTTGCCTAGGCAACCACTGTCATGTATTTCCCACCTAAAATGTTTCAGGAATAAACACGTCGGGCGAAAACCTTTTCCAATATCAATTCATAAAATCCTCAGATATATATTTTCAAATACACACGATGGCCCGCATCCTCTCCTCAGCAGATCTCGCCGGGGTCTTTGCCACAGACGCACACAACAAGATTAGACCTGAAAGTTGATTGGATTTAAAAAGTATGACGACAGAGGAGAGGTGCCAAGAAGCAACGACATCGTTACTAATGAAGTAATGACATCATTAGCTTCAACACAGGATTATCTCTAAATGAATTAATATTGAGTCGACCCATATCAGGAAATCAGCAGCGATATCCAGCCCCAGAAACAAGCAGGATCTAAAAACAATGTCATGGGAAGAGCTAGCCTAGTTCTAACTTTCCTCTAGTTAATAAATAGATGAAGTAGTTTTTGTCCATCCATAGACTGCCATGGAGTAGCCATCACTTGCTGTATTGCCTTTACCCCTAAAAATGCGCAAAACCTAAATATCGCAATAAAAAACTGGAACATTTGGAAAAAATTCTTATATCACTAAAACACTTGAGGTGGTTTTTCACACGTATCGATATAAAAGTTTATCGCAAAAGTGCAATGGAAACACTTTTCACATTACTCCGTCACTGGCATCACCAGAGGTGACTAAGGGAGTCACGTGACCAGTAAATCCATCTTCCTCAAAGTGAAGCGACATCACGAGACGAGACTTTACAAGAGTCACAGCTCATTTGCAAAACACCTTTCAATGGAAACACGTACAAAGTGCAGTTGTACTTTCATTCTTTAATTTTGCAAAACACTGTAATGGAAACGCAGCTACTGACACCGTCGCTCCATGTGGGTTCACTTTCACTAACAGCACGGTGAGTATAGTGGTAGGAACCAAAGTCATGGACGGTGTTTCCTCGGGTTAAACGCTGGGCGAACTCTTTTGTGCCTATCGTTGCTACACCTAGCCAAATTTAATTGACACATGCCACATTCACAACATCGCTGTCAGTCTCTTCCTGTGTGTACGTCCTTTTATGTGAAGAGAGAAGGTAATACTTACAGCGGACCTCCAGGTGTGCTGCTTGATCGTCCTCTCCGATGGCGCTGCGTGCTGAGCAGAGGTACTGACCAGCGTCTGTATACTTGACATACTTCAGAGTGAGCGAGGACACACGAGCATCACTCCTCACCACTACATTTCCATCCAGGCTCTAAATGGCAGCAGAAAGTGTCTCGGTTTAGAAAAAACAAACCATTGAAATCAGCCATTTTCCACAGCCACATTGCACATTTACATATAGAGAGGACAATTCTGCCGACAGACGTGTGACCTGAAAATAAAAAAAAATAAATAAAAATCATGAGGGCCTGCGTTTAATGAACAGAACCTTGCATTACTTTAATAAAACAGACGCTGCCCTGTAAAGACGTGGAGACATAAGGATAGAGTTGACAGCGCAGGGGAGCTTATCCATAATTGATGTTAGAAGGTACTACGGACCACTAGAGCTTTTCACACAGAAACCAGCTCATGAAATATGCTGATACATGACAGAAGACGGCAGAACATTACTTTAAGTGTCACTCTTGCACTTTTACACCTGGCACCTGACTAAACTGGCTCTGCACACAATCAGTTTTTAGTAGAATAGGTTCATCACTGTCGGGGTTTTTTACGGTGTGTACACAGCCCGTGCCCCAGATTGACCGATGAGGAGCACATGACAACTCACACAGCACTTGAAACTAAGCACATAACAACAGACAGCCTGATGCTAATAAGATGTGTTATGACCTTCCTGCTCTCGACATACCTGGATTCATTATGCAGAGTTACAACATCCAAACACAAGTAGCTTCCTGACCTTCAAGGTCAACAACTTCGTATTGTTGTGGTTGCTGTTGTCATGCGGCACTTAAGAGCGTTTCCGACAGACTCCCTTTAAAGACACATTGTCCACAACAGGTCATTACTAATTAAAACCTTTTATACAGACTCTAAACATAATATCCCCATCATGAGCGAGCTGTCTGAACCTCAAATTAACCTTTTATTTGGGCTGTTAGAGAAGGCAAAAAGTCATCGAGATGAAAATCTCAAACCAATTCAAGTTTAATTTACGGATTCGTGAAGTTTAAGTCTTTTTATACTGTAAGCTTTGTTGTTGTTCTGGATTGTTTCCTTAACAAGGTGCCGCAGAGCTGAATATCTCAGCCTCTCTTCTGGCTGCTTTCGTGGCTTTGATCCAAGCTGCAGGCAAAACAATGGCCGAATGCTTTTACACATATTGAATTAGGCCCCGGTCTGGGCAGCCATGTAAGAGAAACCCTCGTTAGTTTGTATTCAAATTCAATAGACAAAGCATGTCTGAGGCATTCATTATGCATAGCGGGTAGCAGGACCAGGGAGACACTTACATAACACACTAGCCTTTTATTCTGACCCCTGTGAGAGCATTCTCTCCCGACCCCCGTGGTACTGTTTCTGACTCCTGCATCTATGCAACATGCCACACCATGTATAACCACCAGGTCCTACTTAGTGAGTGAGCTTCAATAATGAATCCTTTTTAATTGTATCCTCCGATGTTTTGGAAAGCAGCATCAACAGGTTTAAAAACCTGAACGACATATAGTTTCTTGGCAGCTACAGCTTCTCATTTCCTATATGCTGCACATAATGGGCGTCATTATCCACCAGAGGAAATGTATGCGCTCACTGTAGCTTAATATTGTGACTCATGCATGTTTTATAAGTCAATTTCCAGTATGAATTTACAATGCAGGCTGTAGTTGTCTGTTGGAAATATTCTTAATCATTATTTGAGCTTTCTGCCTCTTTAAAATACAAATATACATAACAGACAGATTCTTGCGCAGCACCAGCATAAGAGAAAGACACTGAGCATAAAATTGAGATTACATTGCGGCCGTATTAAAGTCATGTCTCACCAAATACTGTCTGGCCAAGCATACAAATGTAACTTCTCTTCCCTGGCTCGTCGAATGAACTTTCAGTTGCTTGTGCATTTGCAACAAACATGCTCGGCATGCTCAGACTGCTCCATGCTCATTCTCCTCCCCTGCGTGATTTATAATGGGACGTCTTGGCGAGAGATGCACATTGATCAATTTAGAGTGCAGGTGATCTTTAAAGCCTTATCATTATATTAGAAAGTGAAAATTATTATTGCCTCATCCATTAACCTGTGCACTCACAACCTGAACTCTATTATTTAGTCTATAAAATAAAAAGCAAAGCACTGCTGCTGTTTTAAATTATGCAAGTATGTTTTAGTGGAACAATCTTTCTTAAAAGTGTAAAGCTTAGGTACCTTAGATGCACTGTTTGGGTTTCTGTAAGGTTGGCAAATCAGCTTATCCTGACGTCAAATATGATTTATTTCAGCCATACTTTCAAGGTAAATACGTACAGAAAGCCTAGACAGAATATTTCTGATTCACTACTTCGACAGCTTATTACTGTGGAAGCACAAATATACTGGTGCAACCATGTGTAAATCAGCTTTACACAAACCTAGTAAACCTAGTAATTACCGTCAGCATGAGCTCAATGAGAAGGATTCTTCTTTGTCTACTGAGCAGCGTGTGACGTGTTTTTTCTAAATTATTTGTAACTTTTTCACAGTTATTAACAAATGCATCAGCTAATTAAATATTAACAGCTGACAGGATTAAATATTGATCGTTAAAAACAGCAAATATAGGAACGCGTGTTCTGTCGCTGTTAGAGGAGGGAGTAAAGGGAATATTCTCTTCATGTGTGGAGCTATGTGGTGTGTAAACAGCATTGATATTTATGGAACAAAGGGGTTTAAAAATACACATGCATTTGTTGGCAAATAATATAAATAATATATAGATAACAGTGGCAACCCTAACATCTGATCACACACTTAAAAACGGAGTCTAATTCTGTTCTGTCCTGACAACTAATGTGGTGCACATGAAGGATTTCTCACCAGATTCCCCACATATGTAAAACAAATGTTCAAAGTGAAGTAAGCTGGAGAACAGCTTATGTGGGCAGCTCTTTCTTTTGCCAACTTTCACTTCCTTTCTCTTGTTTCGATACTCTGCCGAGGCACAAAGACATCTTTCATTTCCTCTAACGCGCTGTACATATTAAGCCGTCTCCAGTCCCACACATTAGAAATATAGAAATATAAACGATATGCTGATGTCAAAAATACACTTTGAAGTTAAAATTAAGACTTGGCAGTGGTGAAATCTGAAGATGTGGGTGGAAGGACAAGAGATATATCAACAAGCTGAGACACTGCATCCGGACAATTCATGCTCATCATAAAAAAAACAGACATTTTCAAGCGAAGGTCTTGAGAGCGCTGCTGGGGCTGCAACATGTTAGGGTTAGGGGTTTACATGGAAGAAATAGACAGACAGACTCGCACCCGGGTGTGTTGCTACTGCATCGTTCTCAGAGTTTAGACTCTCCCCGACCCTTATTTGATCAAGAATTCTGATCTGCATCCGTCGAGAATTGAGTTTGACTCCCCCGACATGAAAGATGGATGGGTGTAGGAAAAAGTCATGCATTTAGAATACCTTGTGTTGCTCGGGCCGAGTCCATGAAGCCTGCAGAAGACAGAGAGACAACAAACAAAAAGGCAAAGCAGTTCTTAGAAAGCAACGCTCATCCAGTAAGAAGCTGGGGATGCTGCACACTGCATGCAAGTATTAGGCGGCCAGTTTATTTGCTGAGCATCAACAGTACCTGATGTGAAGGTGTGAATTTATTAAACTCCTGCAGATACAACGAGGGCCATGCTTTAGATCTCCTTTCAAAAGAAGTCTTTTTAGTTTTCTTTTAAAGGTAATCCGTTTGGTGGTGTGTGGTTTTCTATCTAGTTTCTGTGAGTCTATTGGCATCATGATAGCACAAACGCTTACAGATAAGAAGGTTATTGGTTTATCAGGAAGGGGTTAGTCCATTACACTGCAACAACAAAGATATGTCAGACTTCTTTGGTAAAAAGTAGCGCAGCAATTATCGACTCACAATCCATTTCAGAGGCCTGAAGCGCTAATTAGATTATAAAACCCAATAAAACTGAACTCACTATAGCACTGTAGCATTTATTTCTCAACGTAAAAAGCGCTTCTTACTTGTAGGAACAAGAGAACCAGAGTCAATCTAGCAACAAAACAACACTGGCTGTGTTTCTCGTTAAGCACCTGAGGGTTTAAAATGAGGAATTTTGTTGTGGCTCTTCCTGAACCTCCCCCGTGCGAGAACTGGAAATAAATCTTACCCTACGGTGTGGGGCGATGTGTGTTATGTAAAATAATTCTGCAAGTAAGATGTTCTAAATGATAATGGTACGTCTACACCAGCTTCAACGCTTCGACTGCATTCTGAAAAAAGTGATTTGCATGAATTTAGCTTTGTAGATATGATGGCACCTTTTTTCCCTGTAAGTAAACAGTCATGTTAAAATAAATATGCATTATTTTGTGTTCCGGGATTGGACGCGAGTTAAATTCACAGACCTACATGATGCAATTCAAATAAGGACTATGGCCAAGGTTATTGTCAAGACTGTATATAAAATATGGACATAGCCACCATGACACTGCCTATTGGTTTTTAGAAGATCCTTTACAAGTCTCGATCAATCAAACATCAATACACTGATCAGATACAGGGGATTTAACAAATAGCAATATATGTTTTGATTTTGTATTTAATAGGAGAAGTTGCTTATTTAAATGGGAGTTTATTGCATTATGAGGCATTCTGGAGGCAGCCCCTTGTGGCCATCAGTGGTATTATACCTAAAGCCACTTCAGGTTTCACTTTTCGTGGTGGCCACTGGAAAAAAACATGCCGCGTACTTGGATCTTCCAACATGACAGCACATCTGTGGCGCTGTCTACGAGCGATATTACTGTGAGGAGGCAGGGTAGCCAACCAGGTAACACCGGCATCCAAAAAGCAACAGTCCCTTGCTACGGCCTTCCATCATACACACCACGATGGTTCAGAGAGACACAAAAAAATAACTAGGGCTGTGGGGATGCTCGCTGAAAAGGATTCACAGACATTTTCAAAGGTTGGAGATGTGGGCTTTCATCACCTTAAGAAACGATACCAGGAACTGGGAGCTGCCAGGGGTTAGAAGCACTTCTTCTTTTTGAAGTGTTATTTTTTTCCATATAGATTTTTTTTTTTTTCCTGTTATACACCAGAAATGCGGATAAATAAGAAAACATTTCCTGCTTTTACAAAGTGAAAACAGTGACCTTGGGCTCTTGTCACATTCCTAGTGGCTACGTCCATCTTTTATGATACATCTCTAAAACTACAAGGTCTTTTATAGAATAGTACAGTAAACGTTATTACTCATAAAATAGTGCGTGGTTCATAGTTTGACATTATGCGATGGTATTCCATTAGTAATTAAGAGGAAAAAAAAATCTTCATCAGAATCATATTTGACCAATATCCTTGAATGCAGCAAAACATCCAACTGAATACAGAGTCATTTCACACCATGGCAGTTCAAATTAAAACTCTGGATAACAAATACTTTCTACTACAGCAGACAACATGCTACATCCAGTTAAATCACAAGACAGCGAAGAGCCCAACTCCATGAGACGGGAAGCTTTTAGGAAAACATGCTCTATGGATTTCATGATGCTGCGGAGAAAATGTTAAGCATGACAATGGGATGTGAGCGCGATAAAAGTACTGAAGCGTAGCAAGCAAAATGATGAACAGGTATTTCATCAGGTGCAACAGCAGGAAAATGTCAAATAAATGAGAGTAATCTGCTGATAAAACTGTAGAGACAAACTGTGAATCGAA
Organism: Mugil cephalus; assembly: GCF_022458985.1. Classification (NCBI taxonomy): domain Eukaryota; kingdom Metazoa; phylum Chordata; class Actinopteri; order Mugiliformes; family Mugilidae; genus Mugil; species Mugil cephalus. The sequence goes on from NC_061778.1 coordinate 9,411,146, forward strand.
CCATCAACATTCGCATCTAAAAATCCCCACCCCTCCATATTTTACTCCTCTAATCAGTGCAGAGGTTTATAAAGGACGTATGGTGTGCTTTAATTTATCTAGGTACCTGATATCACCGACAAACTCTAATTATCTTCTTTAATAAGAAAATAAGCATGCTGGGGACGGCAAATCGAAGAACTGGTCTCATTAGGAGAGTCACAGGCAGAGCTTAATGCGCGAGCGTGAATCCGGTATGTTCTTTAAAGCATTGCGAGTCCTCTAGTGTCACAGTAAAACACGACGCGCTTACAAACAGCGGTCGGCCGCATATCATCCCAATGCGGAGAAAGAGCAGCAGCCCAATTAAAACAAGCGACACAACAGTCTGGAACATCCCCACCGCCTCATCCACAGCCCCGTCTGCGGCGCTGCCTCTGCAGTAAGTGAGCTGACAAGTATGGCTGTCATATCTCTGACAGGTGTTTGTTTAAGACAAAAGGACAATGAACAAGAGCAGACGCGAGCACGGAAAACAGAAGACACCACAATACAATGACTTCGCCGAGCACACGCGAAGAACAATATGGTGGCGGTTCCCTTGGGACTTATCATTTTTCAGCCAATTGTTATTCCCTTCCACGGAGAATTATCCCTGCTCTTTGTTCTGACACGAGTTGTAATGTGACGCACGAAGACAAATACGCTAAACACATAAATATACAGAACCCTGTCTTACTCCGTGGGTGATGCTATTCTGAAAGCTCATGATTATGCATACTGTCATCGTCCCGTGTCATTAACCGCTGAGCCTCTGAACCTTTCCACTCCATCACAGAAAACTGACTGGCATTTAGTGCAGACACACTTACATCACACCACTACTGAGCTCGAAGGCGTGCTGTAAATGAGTAGCCTTTTGTGTCTGGAGAAAACGGTGCCCTCTCTGCTTTGGCACGACACACTTGAAGCACATCTCTGTTTTAGACGCCCCGCCTCCACGGCAGCGACGCAAAGTTAAAATGAACTGCTAATAACCAAAGGTTTATTTTCTCTAACTTCTGTTTGGGAATCAGGATGTTAGACGGAGCAGACCTTAGGAGATTTAAACTCCTAAAACTTGAATTTGCTCCAAAAACACACAGATTAGAGACTCAGAATGCTCTAAACTTTAATGCGCTTTTAAGTCTCATAATTAGTCCTATTGCACTACATCTTCCCTTTGTATAATTCATAATATTTCCAGATAATTACAGCTCAGAAATCCAGCATCAAGCAGAATGTTTAATATGTATTCAAATAAGCAGCAAAACATTCATTATGTAGATAATGTACAAAGCATGGATAAATAGTTCATTTACATTTTCGGTTATTAAACGGACACACTTATCTACAGCGACTTGGAGCGGGTGCATTCAAAGGACCAAACAGCACATGTAGAGTTGATGAAAGGTCTGAACTAAATATATTAACACTTAACTTTAATAGCCGTATAAACAAAAACAAAACTATGCCCAGATAAGCACCAATTTGAATTTGAAACGTTACCCTAAGCGGACACACGGGTCCAAAGCGTTTTCTGAATGTGCTCCTTTCATCGCGGCTCTTTCATGTACAGTAGCACAGCTTTTTATTGTACAATACAATAATCTTCCTCAATCCTCACATTGTGTTCCCCTTAACTCGCGGTTATCGGACGATGCTTTTGTCTGCCGACACTTAAGACTCTGAGTGGGAGGTTGTTCAGAATGAACCGGTTTCTCCTGGTGTCAAGCCTTAAAACCAAATACCACAGCAGAATGGGGCCAGAGATTTAAGCATGAATAGATAATCTGTCACAGAGTACAACAACCTTAACATGGGCTGTCTTTTGTGTTTTTGTGACTGAGAAACTACTTCTAAAATCTCTAATCCTTTATCTGAAAGATTATACAAAAACATCTTCTCCACTTGCTGCAAAATAAAGCTCATAGTTTTAACATGAAAGATGGAACCGTGGCCCTTCTGGTCATTTCACCACCAAGTAACCAAGAGGCTGAATATTAATGTTGTGGAGTTTTTGACCACAAGTAGTACCACATATACAACACTGTACAACCTCCGCGGCACAAAATTATAACTGATCCCCAAGTGCCAAAATGTGCAGTTGCTTTAATGGCCACTTGAAGCTGGTCAGTCCTCATTGGGGATGGGTATTGAGAACCGCTTCTTCAAAAGAACTGGTTCCAACTGGTTCAGTTGATCAGTATCATCAGCCTTCACGCTTATTGATTCTTTACTTCGAAGCACGTAATTTATTCAAGACGAGGAAGACGTGATGGTGGAGAGACTGAAACGTTCTAAAGTGTCATGTGGTGGCTTCACTCCACCACAAGGGACTGTAACGGTGGAATTTATACAGCAATGTAATTTCAAGTAAGGGCCCCGACACAACCAACATTTGTCGAGGACACACAACATTAAATACAGAGAGTGCCATGTGTTCGACAATGTCCGGTCAACAACTGCAGCCTCCGCTAGCAGAGCAGTGCTAGTGAGGATCCAGGGACCAATTTCCTAATTGTTTACTTCCACAAGCTCTTATCTCACAAAACCACAAAGGCCTACTTTTTCTAAACTAAAAATTAACAGGCGGAATTGATAAGGGAATTGATAAAGAATCAATAATGCCATCGGTATCAATCAGTCTTTGTAGACCTCCATGTTTAAAAGTCCAACCTCGCAGCAGACAAAAACACATTTTTAAGTGTGGTACTGGTCTCTCCAGCCTTTTCTCCAGTTCACAATGACCATACGTTTGTGGAATTTTTATATAACCCATCTGATAAATTATAATGAGATTTCAGTATTAATTCATTAATTAAAGGCGTAGCTGTTTTGACTGGCAGGTGGCTGCCGTCACAGATTGCTAACCCGTCTTAGCACCACCACTAAGCCAGGAGACGGGAACAGTCAGACAGGGCGTCGACAGGCGAAGAGAAACTACACTGAACTTCCAAAACTGCGAATGATGTCAGTGTCAATGCACCAGCCAAGTAAACGTGGAAGTAAACAGATTATAAAGTTAAAATCAGCTTAAAGAGGGAAGAAATGCACCAACATTGCATGTGTTAGGTATCCAGGTAACACAGCCCAGAGTGTAAATAGAAGGGCCACAGGAAACCTTCGCTGACCTCTAAACAGAGATGTTTTTAAGATTCTTCAAGGCTGCTCCTATGTTAAAACTGGAAGCGAGCCAAGGCAATATAAACTTGTGAAGATGCCCTCTTTTTTTCCTCAAAGTCAGTATTTCTTCTCATTATTTTTAGTCTAAGCATGGGAGTTATAGCTTCTCTCAAATGCATAACGTTAATCGATCCACTGTGTAAATCAGACTATAACGAGCAGATGAAAACACGACTCATCTTCTCACTGTACTGCAGAGGGAGTGAAGATGGCAAAACATCAGTGTATTTCTATAAGATCCACAGTCTAGTAAAGTACTTTTTCTAAATAACACTAATTGTTGTTGGTCAGGGGATTCTGCCTAAACAAGTTGGTTAGTGGAAGTGAAGTACTTGATGTGATCCAGCGAATGCTACTCAATGAGAAACAAAACTGAAAACACATCACAATAAACTGCTAATTCATCGTCTCTTCATCACCACCACACATCTAAAGAGGCCTGACGCTAATCTGTATTGGTTTTGTGACCAATGCGAAAATCATTAATCTTCACAAAGTTCCCAATTCACCATGAACACCCCAAATGAATGCTGTTACATTTGTCACACTCGTCCGAGATGAAATACAGCTGTCGTGATGATTACAGAGAGCATGAAGGACGCACAAACAGAAGTAGACAGTCAAACAATTAGCAGCCATTTCTTCATGCATTTATTGATGACCCACCACAGAAATCATCTCCCTTGCTGATGATCAAAACTATAAAGAAACAGATAAACAGTCTACATCTACATGATTCGATAAGGCTGCTAATCATTTCTTTAAAGACAGCTGTGAAGAGGTGCCACAGGGCTTACTGTAGACTACAGTGCAAAACACACTGCCACCAATGCACAGCTGGCTGTCCCATGACATGTGTTGCATGACTTGCCATAGTGCAGGATGACAACATCTACGTGTCGCAGTTTCTTTTTTATCATTATTATTATTAACAAAAAGCCTGCTTTTTGTCATGTATTTCCTCAGCCCTGCACCTGCAGAGTCACCTATTGTACAGCATGCCAGACTGTGTCTTTCATGACATATAATAGTGAGACTGTGGGATGTTATTCTGCCCCTCTAAGGAGTCTCTCCTCATCCATTATGACAGTTTCCCGTCCACAAAACACGCCGACCTGTCACTGACAGAGGAGGAGGTCGAGGTACGGCAGCTGGAAGATGTGTCGTACAAAAAAAAAGAAAAAAGAAAAAAGAAAAAGAAAAGAGCTGCTTCTCACGAGAGCTCGGCACTGGATAATAGGACTGAGGTGAAAACAGTCCATGTGTGCCAGTGTGCCTTGCCACTGTGGGCGTGCTGAAAAATAGGGCTGTCGTGACGTGCATCAGATGGTGGTGGTGTGTTTTGCACTGGTGAGCGAGGCTCCACTCAAAATGTATTTTTAAATATCAAACAGTCTGTGGGTTTGACTGACAGGTGGCTGTGAAAAGTTCCTGCCACCATGTCCATGGAGAACAGAAGCTACTGTCTACGTGAATTCAGATCAATTGCGATGGATTTCAAAAATTATCGTTTTTTTTTTTTTTTTTTTTTTTGCTGATAAAAATGTCCATTAAACCATTTTCTCACAGCGTAATCCACTTCTCCACTGGCCACCTCCATTGTGGTATGTTTCAAACACTGTTTTCATTTTTGACTGTTTGGGGTAAGTGTTTGATACTGAAAAGATACACTTTAGGTGGAGCACTTTAACCCTTAATACATAAATGTTACATGATCTACAGCATCATGGAGATGACAGACAGACTGAGCTGGGCTCGAATCCAGGCAACCTCATGCTGTGATGGAGAGTTTGAAATGATCAGGCAACAGCGACACAGAAATGGCGTTTTTTTTTTTTTTTTTCTTCTTTTCATTATATTATTAACCACATTTTCATCTGATCTCGCGAGATAAGCTCGGCACACTTGCTATCACAAGATCAGTGAAGTTTTCGGGCTGTATTTGGAAAGCATGCAGCAGTCAAATCAATTTCATGAACTCAGATGAGATCATTCCTTGGGGTTTTTCAAGCAGCAGCTGGGAAATTTTCAATAAAAAGGGATGATTTGATATCAGTGGGAGTTTTTGTCATATCTGGAGGCTTTACTTTACAACACTACTCCAGTACATTTCTGTGCCACACGGATTTCATACCTGATAGATCCTGTTTAGATGTGCCTGTAGGAAGAAAATGTAGCGCATGTAATGGACTGGCTCAAGAATCCTTCTATGAACTAGAAGTATATCTCATTAGTTGTTCCCCGTCATCACCTCTGAACCGTAACAAGGAATCATGACCTTGACCAGGCCATGTGGGAAATAGATGCACAAGAATACCTGTCAGGTATTCGTTGTTTTTGATGGTTTGCACATGGAGTAATGCAGAAGATATTATCAAGGGAAGATGCGGGATCAAGTATCGGGATGTTATGGGCGGTAAAAAGCTGGCTCTTAATCGACGATGTGCCAAAACAAATTCAAAAGATGGCGGCAGAATATCCATTGATAAAACTTTAAATATAAAAACTTTTCAATCACATGTAATGAGCAGAATAATGGCAACAGTGATTGAAAATGCTAAGCAAACACTTGAATGTTCAAGTGCTCATTCTAGCAAGTACAATAAGAAGCAGGCAGAGTTTAATTATTGCCATCATTTTCCAAGCTTATTTTGGGAATGTTATAATTGGGTTTCTGGTGCTGATTGTCTTGACTTTTGGGAAAACTCGAGTCATATCTGAGTGTACTCCATATAACTCACTGAGTATCACAGAGCTAATTACACGAGATCCACAGGGCCATCTGAAAGAATCTGCTAATCTAGGTTGAATAATCAGCGGTACGTTGTCGAGGGTGTTTTGCAATGAAACTGCACAAGTCCCCCACCTGCACAAAATCAATATAAAACTTGAATTTAGGTTAAAGGTGTTCAATTTATCTCACAGAGACGCCGCTGTCCTGCAGGTTTGTGTTGCTCCCCGGTGGCTACTACTCGCTGTGTCCCAATTCCACATTCTTATAGTAATGCATAATAAAATATTACTAAAAGGAGGCAAGCGCACAGGAGACGTACTTTTTCATTTTGGGTACATTTTGAAAGAGGCAGAATTCACAACACAAACTGGCTTTAGTCGAATTACAACTTTTTCAATTATTATCAAATATTTCAATAATTGCAAACTGAATTACAAACTGAATGGAAAATAAATATTTTCTGGTGTCATTCCTGAAGCCGCCACCAGAGACACAACACTATCATCTTAATTATTTTCCCTCCCAATTACGCATTTTGTCCCTCTGTCCCTTTATTAAAAACCTTAGAGGGTAAAATTTATTTATAGAAAGCAACTGGGACACAGACTATATCAGTCTGTGTTGCGCCAGGTGTTGTTCATTACTTCCAGACGGAAAAACACAGACAGGACACCGGCCCTCAAGGACCAGAATTGAGCACCTAGTATATTTATTTATTTAGCTACCGCTGTCACCCACACTGACTTTACTATATTACCTGGTCTCCTGCGAAGACACGCCCACCGTAGCTCCAGCTGATGGTGGGAGTTGGATCTCCCGATGCCTCGCAAGTCAGAGTTACCTGCTCCTCCATCTCTGAAGCGCTCTGGTTTACGATGTATGTGATCTTCGGTTTTACTGTAAAACACAAACCCAAATTTATCAGCAGCTGTGATGTAACAACCCGCAACCAGGTGGTTTAGCAGCACAGGTACAAAAGAAGTATTGGGAATGTGGGGTGAGTTCAAAGGGAGGATGGGGATCCACTGTTGACAGGCGAGAGGGATTTTTATGGCAGGATAAACGTATTTTAGCTTTCACAGTCCCGGCAGCACTAAAGCTGTGATAACCGTGTGTGGATCCAAACGTAATTTGTGTAATAATTTATTTCTCCTATCTCAAAGGAGCCTGGCTTCATTTTTGTTTACAACTGAGGGAACTGTCAAGTTGCAGTACACCTGCTTTAACCAGAACACGCAGCAGGGCGCCACAACGGTGACACGAGCAGAGCGAAGCAAATTTCGAGTGCTACTTTTAAAGCATGGGGGGTAGAGCCGTGCTGTGCTCTCACACTATTCATTCCACCTCATGAAGGATGCACGCACGGATTAAGGAATGTGTTTGATAACGTAAGTCTATTCAGTAGAGTGAATTTCATTTGTAACATTTAGCACAAGAAAGCAACTGCAGCCTTGTTTAAATGTTAAATGTTGTTATTTCAGTTGATAATTATTAAATAACCAAAGGATCAGTCGTGTTGCCGTTTTGTGGTACATGCAGCACCACATGTGGAAAATACTCATTAGTGAGGTTTTAGAAGCATTCTTTGGACATGTTTTTTTTTTTTTTACTAGAGTTTAAAACACATGGCCCCTTACAATTGGCTTTGTGCATTATACACAGACCAACCAGTTCATCGGAGATGCCCTAAAGGAAACCCCACATTTCTGGTTCTGCTAATATTGTAACCTGACCTTTTCCAGACAGCGACTGAAGGAATGAAAGACGGAAACTGCTTTCAAACCGTCACCAATGGAAAACTCAAAAAATGAGAATATTACTTGTGTGTATATATATATATATGTGTGTGTGTGTGTGTGTGTGTGACACTTGTGTGACACACTGACAGCTTAGTACGAATATTCAAGTTTTTTGGAACGAGGGCCAAAATGTAAATATTTCGTGCACATGAATGTAGTCACTCAGGGTCGTTTTATTCTAACAGACTGTATGAACTGTGTGCATCCTAATCCACTCCATGTCTCGTTTATCATTAAAACATCAGACATGTGGAGACAGAAAACTGTAAGCGAAAGGACCTTGGAAGAACACAATTAAATAATATCTTTCCCAAACCTTGCAGCTACAACGCATTTGTACATTCAGAGTAATTCAGAGACTTTCAGTGTATTTAAAGTCTCCAAAAACCTGTTTTCTCACATTTTCACTTTGATGTTGAATTCGAACACAGCATCTGCTTCTAAAGACAGATCAGTTTTGATTAGTTGCGTCTTTTATCTGCATTCTCCTCACCGGTCTGCAGTCAGATAATTAGATGATAAAAGTTTGTCTCTAGAATACTGAAGGAACCTGAACTTAGTATATCAAGCACTCTGAGGTGACTCTATACTGTATATACTGAAAATAAAAGGAAAATTGAAAGAGGAACAGGTTGCCAAATAGTTTTTGGTCCAAAATAAACAGAGAAGCTGGATGAACTTGGTATTCTTAGCATAAACCCCAAAATGAAAAACATTAGTTATTCATATCGAATGTTAAAGAAATGCACGCAAACTTGAACTTGTGATCAAGCTTCATGTGTACACTGTCCAGCTTCACTATGAATAAATAAAGACAACTGATGCTGAAGAATCAGCAAATTGTAAACAGTCGTGGTGAAAATCCACACTTGTGGTTTTAATATACAGAAGTGGGCGCTTCCAAGGAAACAAGACGACGTACAGAAACCAGAGCTTTGTGAGAAGGATTTGAGATAATGAGGTAAACAGTGCAGTTTGAAAGCTGTCTGGAGTAATTTTAATTTAATTGTTTACCCCGTCGAGCTCTAAAGAACCAAGCAATTGGCACTACTTTTGTTTAGGAAAAGAAAATGCACCAGCTAAAGCATTCAAATTACACTGACAGGATGATAAACTGACATTATGATTAGGACTGAAATCGTGGTCATTGTGACATGACAAAATAAAGAGAAACAACTTCAGAGAGTTCAGCTGAGCTCATCCCACGTGGTCAGTTCTCTTAAATCCTTAAGCTACATCCCCACAACGAACAATCACAACCCACACCGAAACAACACTTTATCTTGTTATGCCGTAGAAAACAAACAGAAAACCATACTATTGTTCTTCTCCCACCTACATACTCATATACCTCATTCCCACACACTTGGAACATTTTACATTGCCACTTTAGTTCATGTATGCCTGTGAAACATTCTGCCTTACCGAACACTCTCAGACTGAGCTCCTGTGCGCTCTCCCCAGCCTTGTTCTTGGCGATGCAGGTATACTCTCCTTCGTCCAGCTTGTTAACGTCCATTATGGTCATCTCGGAGCCATCTTCATTAAAGCTGTACTTGTCTCCTGCCTCGAGGTCCACTTCATTCCTGCAGAAAGCATGAGTGCATATCCATCTATCCAGTCCATTTCAAACACCATTCTTCACCTGCACCACGTTGCGAGGCTTTCTCTAAAAATCTTGACCCCCGGGTCTTAAGAAAATAGGCAGCAGTTTCTAGATCCTTACGCGGAAAGTGGAAAAAGATCATGTGATAAAAAAAAAGAAGAGGTGAAAGCTGAAAAATAAAATGTTTTGTTATGTGAACGTTTTTAAGGTTTTTTTGTTTTGCAAGCCTTGTGGTGTTTTCTGTCAATTTTAACAAAAACATCTCTTATTTCCATCCGTCCAGGAGGAGTATTAAATTGCTGGCCGCCACCGCCAACCATGCAAAGATGGCAATAATTCCTGGCCTCTGACCTGACTGTCTGAGTTCACTAGTTGTGTGCTTCAATACAGCTTTCAAGAAACTGCACCAGGATAAAAATGAGTGTCAAGGTAACAATACGCTGAAAAGCAAAGGGAGCAGAAGCGTTTTTTTTTTTTTTTTTTTTTTTAAACTCTGTGATCCCGACTCTAAGTCATCTACAGAATTACCTGCTGTCTTGGAAACGAGATAAATAGAAGTTTAACAAAGCGGGGGCCTATCAATGGCTGTATTCAGATACACAGAATAGTGTGTCTATTGTTGACATGCTAGTCTTCAGGTTTCACTGTTTACATGAACCTTTGATACCCTGTGATTAAGTATCCTTTCGCAATGAATAAATCAGTAAGCGACAAGCTCTGAAAAGAATGTTCGGTCCAATAAAGCATAATGTTCACTCAGTCAACAAACTTAACCAGCTTGACACAAGGTTTAATAATCATTCTTTTTCTGGTAAAACTTTCACTCCATTATGTCACACTGCATTTGCATTATTATATAACTAATGCAAAGTGGGCTATTAACACTACAGATTTTTGTTGGTGAGTAAAATTACATTTGCAATGTAATCTTGCTGTATTAGAGAAAGTTATGATTATAATACATTCTTAATTATTGCTTCTTATGCAGAAGGAAATGATGCTGCCAAATAATAATAACCTGACACACCACATGTTTTTGTGCCACACAATTTTCCACAACACTGTCCATGGAAACTGTTAAGAGAAAAAAAACAAAAAAAAAACTTGGCAGGTGACTAGACATCTATCACTGTCTGTCACAGGCTATCAATCTCGACCAATCAGATCAACATTATGATGCAGTGCAGGAGCCAGAGAAGGGCTTTGAAAGCTCGAGCGTCAGGTGACAGTTTTCACCCCTAAACCGCCTACAGCTGCCAGTAGTACTTCACAGGATATCGACTGGAAGCACTTCTGTAGATCTACAACCAATCTCACAAGCCTCCTCCCAAGTAGGGATGGGTATCATTAAGGTTTTATCCCAAACCGGTGTCAAACAATGACACCGGTTAAACAATGGGAAAACATACAAACTTTGTCCAAAAATGGTGCCTGTTTATTTTTAAGGCATATGTGTAAGTTGAACAGAATATTAATTTAGATATTCAATTAAGACTAAGACATAAAAGAACCAATATAAAAAAAAGAATTCACAAGACATTGCCATAATTATCGGCTTTTTAAAAAATGCTATGTGTCGTCAGATGTTTATTCAAATTCGAGATGCTACCTCCTTTGCACAATATCGCTTGTTGCAGGTTGCAGGCATCCATGCAAGCTAAGGAAAAATTCAGTGGCATTGAAATGAAGCACCGAAATCTGAACAATCTGCATTGTTTTTTTGGTCTGGTTACTACCGTTTGAGTCAGCTTTGGTGCTATTACCCATCCCTACTCCTAAGAGGGTTAATGAGAAAAAAACACCATAAATTAATAAATAAATAAATACTTAGCCGACATTAGCCGATATTTGCTTGGCACACATACAACTGACATAGTTTGTTATTTTAATTACCAGCTGAGAAGCGAGTCTCTAGCCAGACTAATAACATGCTGTATGGATGGAAGCATTTGTTGGCTAGTTACTCATTAGACCATTCGTTTGAGTCCAAAATATATTAACTACTCGATGATTGAAACAGAATGTAGCTTTCGTTCAGAATAAAATTCTACAAGAGTCATGTCACGCTTTGAATTTCATCTGGTGAGATCACTGTTTTTTTTAAATTGTTAATGCCAGTTGATAGATGTCAGCACACTAAGCTGGTGAATATGGAGAATTAATTTTTGAAGGCTGCGGTTTTAAGTGTTATTGAACCGTATTGTGTTGTACCAACATGTGTATATTACTTTGACAGAGCCATTTTAGCCAGTGGGCTAAATTACATAAACACTTTTATGTTTAATTCAATACTGTTTAACTGTACAACAAACTGCATCCTCTAAAATGACCACGCAGTTAAATAACCAGCTCTCTTACGCTGTTCTAACAGAAACTGAACATTGTACCAGTAATAAAGCATTTAGTGCAGGACTGTTACATTAAAATGTATTTGTTTTCACTACTGTACCTAAAGAACTGGAAAGTGAGAGTAATAAAATCAAAACTTTAACAGATTTAAGTTTCTTCAGAGAAAATGAGAAAAAGATGTTTGTGTGAATGGAAGTGAGTTCAGCACATACGCCAGAAATGTGTTTATTATAAGATAAGCACAATATAGAGCAGTGTGATGAGCAATACTTCACAGTGTTTATCTCTGGAGTTGCCGGCAGAGTTTTACCTTGTCCAGGTCACCATGGGTTCAGGATAGCCATCAACAGCACAAGTCAGAATGGCAGGCTGCCCGATATCGGCCGTGGCGTTTACCTCTGACTGCCATATCCTGATGGTTGGGAGCACTGAGACACAGAGACACACCAGAGAGGAAAAATATGACATAAACATATATAGGCACATAGTCATGCAGAGAAAAAGATAGACAGCGAGATGAAAAACAGGAACAGATGCAGTGACAAATTCAGAAGACTTATTTTAGTCACACTCATTTGCTCCACTCAGAAGTTGCAGGAAACAGACTTCATTAGCATGAAGCATCTTTGATACGCGGTTGCTCTGGGCAACTGCTTCCTCATTGATGCTAAGCCTGGTCGCCTCTGAGGATATGCGGCGTATTTAAGCGTCACGGGACACCTGCCACACAGAAAACATGCACAGAGGAACAAAAAGGAACAGGAAGCAGTGTGAGAGGCGCCAACCATTCACGACGACCTTTATGACACGCAGATCAATCTCGCCGCGGGCCATGAGGCGACCCTCACAGGTATACAGGCCCTCGTCCGTCTTCTTTATGCCACGGATTTGAAGGTGATTGTTGTTCAGTATTTTGAACCGGACTGAAAGGAAGCAGAACAGAAATGCATCATCAGTTTACAACAGCACCGACAAAGTATGTGATGACAAACAGCTGCAGCTCAGAAAATAGGCAGATGAAACAGTAGAATTAAACGGTCATTAAAAGAATTACTTTGATTGAAAATAAACATTTAATGCTCCTTCGCTTTGAGATGAAATGTGAAACGAATAAATTAAATCATGTAATAATCCAAAATACTATTACAACCCACACATGAGGTGTGTTATTATTTTTCACGGAGCAATACCAGCACCATGATACACAATATTATATTGCACAGTGTCAAGGGTCTGAAACAGAGTGTCAATTGTGTTTTCAAATTCAAAACCAAATAAATTTTCTCTTCTTTCAGAGAAATCCCTGGAGAAGAATGACAACAAAACCAGGGCATGAGCAATTTCTCTCACACTGGTGAATCTGCATATACATTATTAAGTAGCTTGGCTTTTGGGGTCTTCCTGTCCTTTCATTTTGACTTTACAGTCCATGCTCTCTACAGTCACAGCAAATTACATAACATTTCCATTTTTCCTCTTAGACTGGACTTTTACTTTTCATGTTTCATTCTGGATGATGACTCTTTGGTAACACAGCAACACAACAGTGTTATTGTGCAGAGCTCCATCATGTTCTTGCCATGTCGCATTTTAAAAACCATACTTACCATCTCAAGACTGCAGAAAACGAAAAAACGTATCTACACATTTACTATAATACTGAAGTAATACAATAAAACAACGGCAACTAACTACCAAATCAAGTAAATCTGGAATCTTACCGTCTTTTTCCATCTGAATTTTTGAACCTTTATATTTCCAAATAACCGTGGGTGGAGGTGAGCTGACAACATCGCATATAATGTTGGCGTTGTCCCCTTCGGTAAATTCTTGGGGTGAGGGTGCATTCGTGAAGGTGATTTTTTCTGTAACAAAATAAGAAATACTTTAATTTTAAACAAAATTATATAATTAGTCTCGTCCAGGCTTATTGACATTATGTGGCTGCACAACATGAACACGCCTTGATTCGGTGGTGAATCACAGGTACAGATGTTTCCCTGCACATGTGCTATGACACTGTGCATTTTTACTCCAATAACTTGCAAAACTGGAAGAAAGTTTGGAAAATTTACCAATCACCACACTTCTTAACGTACAAAAGAAATCCAATTCTCAAGCACTTTACAGTCCAAGGCTTATTATCATTAAACATATTCACCTGACTGCAAGTCTCCAGAGCTCCAGAGTTTTCACAACTCTTCATGGCACAAAATGAAGTCATTACCTTACAGACTTGACTCAGGGCACAAGCCGCAGACTCGTATTCAACTTCCTGGCTATGAAACTACCTCATCAAGGCCTCACGCATGAAGACAATCTCAGCCATACTGTACGTTTCATTTCTCGAAACGAGCGGTAATAGTTTTAATATCATATCGGCTCCTGTAAAGCTCATTGTCTGCAGGGGGCACACGTAATGATGTTCCAGTATATGTTATCATTTATTTTCTGTGCAGGGGTGACAGTGTTATACATATGCAAACTGCTGCTTCTGCTACTTTTCATTCCTAAGGAATGCAGGAGCTGGCATGCGTAGCTGCTATGAAAATGGCAGTAGCTTGTAATGCGACTGAGGGCGTGAAAGAGATTGCGGCAAGTGAGTTCCATAAGGTGTTTAGCATTTTCCTTATTGACACACAGATTTCTTATGTTTTCAAGCATTTACTCAGCCATGCCGAGTGTTCTTTCATAAAAGCTGCAAAGTGATGAATAAAGATACGTCTAATTTCATATAATACTGTATACCGGTCTCTGTGGGTGACCACTGCGAATAACAACCAAAATATCCACTGAAATAACAAAATAAAAGAAAAGTTCTGTTTGAAAAAGGATTTCATCACTGATGGACATTTGCTGATGCTTGGCATTCATGGAAAATAAAAGCCATTACTCACAAGAACTGCACAACAGACAGGATCATTAAGCAGCCCTCTAATGGTCTTCCGACCGTTTATTGAACTGATGAAAAATCCATCCTCACTTGAAAAGAAAAAGAGTAATGTGTTGCCCTTGAGCAGTCAATAAAATACTATGAGTTCAATAAAAAGGATTCTTTTTTCCTTTTCTATGCTCATACCACTCAATAATGTGGAGAGTGGACTGTGTGAGACGAGGGGGGAGAGAGAAAAAAAAAAACTTACGGAAGATTTTCACTACGACTGTTGACTCTGCTTGCTGGTCTTTATTGGTAGCGACACACTTGTATGTCCCAGCATTGTCGGTCCCAGCTTTATACAGCGTGAGAGTGGAGGATGACTCATCGTTACGGGTTACTGTTACGTCTGGTCTGTTCGGTTCTATCCTGTCCCCGCTTGGTCCAAACCAGTCTATGTGCTTGGCGACGCCCACAACTAAGAGAGAGAGAGAGAGCAGAGCAGATATGAAAACATATAAATAAAAAAGGTACACATTTCACATCAGGGAAGTCAAACAGTGCCCACCGAGTGGATACTGTGGGTGGTTCGTGCTCCTGCTTGGACTGCAGTATTTCAACTGAGCATAACAATCACCACTAGCCAATAATAACGTCAAACTGATATGGAGGAACGTGAAACAAATGATCGTGCAACAAATGCTGTCAATTGATTTTAGTGACGTGGATACACGACACGTCACAGATGTTCAGGATAGCATCTGACATAAAAGACGGCCTGTCTAAAGTGTTCAACTGAAACTGAAATGAACCCTGCAAAAGATGTGGCTGATGATTGTGAAACTGCTCACTACAATTATTTTCACTACCATTTATCTGTGACACATCTATTGAGGTTTTTTTTTTATTATTGTCTTTTTTTAAGGTGACCAGACGTCCCCAATTTCTGGGGACAGTCCCCATTTTGGACGACCTGTCCCCTGGCTATAACTGTTGCCAAAAGTGTCCTCAATTTTAGCTTTATGAATGAAAAAATGTTACGTGCAGACTACAATTATTACGGTACCCGGTCACGCTGCTATTGACATGTCCCCAGATTTCTACATCAGCAGCGCTAACATGAGGCCATGCAAACCTGTGTTACTACTAGTCTGGGATTATTCTACAATATTTACTCATCACAGTAAAATAGTTCATCCTTAGTCAATCTATTGCGTTAATTCCTCTGTGAACCAGAAGAAAATGTTGTGAACACGTGATTATGGATAAAAAAAAGAGAAAAAAACATGATGATGCTATTAAAGTGCTGTGATAAACATTCATACTGCCCAGACATAGTAAAATGTATTAACTTGAAATTGAAAAAAACATATTCATCTTTTCTTTCTTTAAGTTGGATTAAATTGGGATTTTATTTTTCTGAAAATATCAACACGCAACACCACCAAGAGCTAATGCTCTTGTCTTTGCTGATTACTGTATGTTTTATCTTCACAAAAAACGTAGTAGTAGCAAATTCAAACCAATGAGTCTACATGACTAACAGCCAAGTTACTACAGGAGACTACGGTTTGTTTATTGAATATAGCGAGTTGTAGTTGTATCAAAAAAAAAAGAAGAAGAAAAAAACTGGTGGTGACAACCAATGGCAGTGACTGGTACAGCTGATTGACATGTTTAAAGACAGAGTGGTAGCAACACATTTTATGTCAGAAACATCTAGGGGATGGATGTATACGAGAAAGTTATGAAAACAATCGACTAGAGAACAACAATGTGAAGCGTAGCAAGAAAATCACTTTCTATGTGGCCTGACAGGCCTTAATGGAGCAGGTTTAAAAGGCAAAAATAATTGGTTTAGGGCATCTTGACAAACTTACCTTCACACATGAAGAATTTCGACTCTCCAAGACTAATTTCACCATAACCCGGAGTGATCTGCACCTCCAGGGACACTGGAATAGACGGAAAACACACGTTAGGAAAAACTGAAACAACACACCGAGTGAAGCTGTGAGTGCGTATGCAGAGAGGACAATTATTCAATCAGAAAACACTGACATTTAATTTATCCCACAGACAGATCAGACCTGCAGATGTTGAAATGCGTTCCACCTACAGGCAAGGACAGTAGCAGCCAGCCGCAGTAATCAGCACCTCAACTGTGTCTTATGAGTCATATTTGATGAACTTTGATTTGGTAATTAATGAAAAGAATACAGAGTTCACACTTCTCCTCCTGCGCTCATTGGCCTGTGAATCTCATCGCAGTTTTATAATCAGAGGCAGAATTAAATATTTCTATTTGATGATTGAACACCCACTAGAGGCTGGCGTGAGACTAATTTACTTTTTATTAATTGATTGGCTTTAGTTAACAGTTGGAACAAGTATTAAATGCAAAACTTTAAAAACACAATCAAAGACAACGGTGGTTGGAAAAATAAGATACGAGCTGTCTGCACATGGCCCTGCAGCTGCTACAACGTCTCAATATTTTTGCCGCAACTGAAAAAGCAGTGTGAACAAGAAATCTGCGGAAAGCACATCAAGAAAATGACTGTCAGTTTTGGCCCTAGCACTCCTATTACCCAATAGATGGACATTTCCTATTCCTCTAATGCCTGCAGCCCTCCTGTCCTTTCAAGAGAAATACCATCAAGCAATTATTCATTTAAAATTCAGCCGTTGGTAAGAAGCGGTGCCGTGCTCCCAAATGCACCTTGAAATAAGTTATTTTTAAAATTTTCTTAGAAATCATGTCTTTCTGGCAAGGTGAATGGAGCGAGCGTCTCAGTGTGAGTCTCCACTTCATCAAAGACTAGATAAGAAAGACAGATTTCTATTATTTGACACAGACAGAAGAATGGCCTGAAACATTTGCGCTTAATTAGAACAAAGCATCGCTTGTTTCCTGCAGAACCTCCCGAGGGGGCAGTCGGGGTTCCAGTGGTTGACTAAGGAGTGTGACTAAAAGGGCTGAGAATCCAGCTCTATATTATGCATGAGGGAGACTGTGTGAATGCGTATGGACCACAGTGGAGGCTGGAGCAAGAAGGAGAAGGCAGCAAAGAAGACAATAAAGACGTCTGGGGCAAACAGACAAGAGTGATTTCTGAAAGGCTTATTACAAATATGAATTTATTCATCAGCCTACTTTACCACACAACAGCTTGCCAGTGAATTTTGCCTTCTAATACTAACCAGCAATATTTGTTGAAGATAAACAATTTAAATGAATTTAAATGAATGTTTCAGATGAAACAATAAAGAACGAGCTGTGGAAGTTAGTATGCAACAGTTTTTCACTAGATAATACTTATATTTTAATCTTTTATCTTTCTTTTTAAGAGTGTTTCTTTTATGTGCAACTAAGCTACTGTGACCAAGTAGTTTCCCTTGTGGATCATTAAAGTTTTTCTAAGTCTAAAATGTCGGAAAAAACGTTTAACAATTTAACAACTTTAAATCGTTGAACTCTTAAAGAGTTCATCATCATACTAGACTCAGGAAAAAAACAGATAATATTCACATTTGAGAAGCTGACTTCAGGGCGTTGAGTAAATATTTACCTTAAAACATATCAATTACTGATTCTTTTCCAGTTGACTGATAGAATACATAAACAAGGTGGAGGGGTGGGGGCTTGTGCAATGCCATTGTGAGCTTAACAAACACACAGCAGTGATATACTTCCAGCAATACCCATTGTATTCATAACTAGAAGTTGTGAGTTATGGGCTAGATAACCCACGAGGTCACTGTTTAAAAGCTAAAGCTAGGCCAGCACAGGCTATGGTGCAATACTCAAAGGGGAAGACACGGCTGGTAGCAAACTGTTTAGCATTAGCCAACAGCAAGACAAAACACAAGGAAGAAAGATGATTGTTTTCTGAGCAAAACTGAGCCAGGTACTCGGGTGATGGTGGAACCGGTTCGGCAATACATCACATGAGACAGCACACCAGCTTGGAAAGAAAAAAAGGCGCAGCTGGTGTTTGCCTGATAACCAGAGGCGCAGACATGGTGCAGACATTACAGATCAACATATGGACCTGGCTAGCATGTGTTGGACACAGGCTACACATCCCTATTAGTATGTCAGTGAAGGTTTCTCAGTCATCCAGGTCGTGGTAATCCATAAGTGGGTCAAACGACAGGTAAGTATCCAGCCGTTAATGGAAATTAGTTGTACCAGCTTCTGGTTCTTACAGAAACAAGTCGAGCAAGTTTCTGGTGTTTTTTTACCCCCGGTTCCTATTTAAACCTCAACTTTCATACCAATCCTTAGAACTGAAGATGCTACTTAGATGAAACGTCTTCTCAAAACTCCACAAGTCCAGTTGCCTTTGGATCCCTATTAGTAATGATGTTCAAATGCAGTGGCCAAAGAACTGTGCTGGTCAGTAATCAGATTGTTTAGTAACTAAAAGTAGACACACCACAAGGAAATATACTATAGGTACCCAAAGAAGAAGTACTTGTTCTTCACAACAGTTCATTTCACAATCATATAGTCAGGTAGATTAACCTTTACTAGTACTTCATTATTAATCAGCTAATTCATATCTGGTTTCCATCATCTAATGCTGAAATGTAACTAGCAACCGAAGCTATCAATATTTTTATTTGAGTAAAAGCAGCAGAATCACATGTTTTTTTTGTTAGTTCGTTTTTTCTCAGATCAAGGCTGCTCAATAATACATTACATATCACATATAACCTACATTAAGGATCTTGCTAATCCTTAGAAAACACATGTAAGCCTTTATGCCTCCCTTACATCTCTGCTTAATAAACACAGCCATTCGTTTTAAACCTTTGACTCTACCGGTCATGCAAGAGAATATGTCATTAAGAGACAAATGAGGAGAATTGTGAACAAGATGTAATCACTGACAATTGGAAAAGCTAAACCTGAACTAAAGCTGGTGTTTTAGTATATTTGAGACTTGAGACGGACACTAAGGGTGATCTTTCTTCCCGTCATAGTGTCAATGTTAGGCAGAGACTGAATGCTTAAAAGTTTTATTTTTAAATGAGCTAGCAAACCGTTTGATGTTCAAAATGATGGAACATCAAGCCCAGACATCAACACTCTGCTCTACAAAAATGTTATGCTAATTTTATGGGAGAAAAAAAAAGTTTATGAAATTTTATTTTAATTGGGCAGAGGAAATAAGACTGGTTGGTATTCATTTAGTCAAACAAACTGGCAATGAAAGTGTGGAAGAAATGTCTTCCCACTGGTGATGATTATTCAAGTCAGGAGATGTTTCTCTGTGCAGCCCATTATCACATTCGGTGTCTGAAAGGGTTTTGTCCAAGTCAGGCAAAGCTATGTGTGCGAAAACATCTTAAACATGTAACACACATTAAAAATGTGGCTGAAACCAGAACGGAGAGTAGTTACTTTCCAAGAAAACATAAAATACAATAATTTGACCACAATTCAATGGCGAAAAATGAAAAGGCAGCTCTAAGATAAACCTATTATGAGAAGTCCCACAAGGATGAGTGGTCTAAATGTTGAATTAAATGAGCTCCTATAAGTAAGACCAGACCATGAAAAGATCATGGTTAAGGATCAAGAGTGGCAATTAGGGAAAAGGGCAAAATGTGGGACTGCTGATGACTTTATCAACTGTAGAATTTACTTTTGCAGAAAACTCTTAATCTCAGACATCGAGAGGGTGCTATGAAAAATTAAGAAAGGTAACTAGCTCACGATTTACCACATTAATATATGCGAGAAATGCAGAGGTTATAGAGTTATTCACAATACTAATTACTTACCGTGACATTGTGTGTGCAGCGCAATAAGTGCAAAAGTACAGTTAAAAAACACATATAACTTCACAGCATTGTTGCTAAGCTCCCATTTCTACTACCGGTACTTTTGGCAGACAAATACATACCTCTCGCTTTAACTATACACTATTACAATACCACAGTTTACAGCCACAAACATGACTGTAAAGTTAACATTTTACATGTATCACAACCTTCATGAAGATATGATTTATTGCAAGGCTCTTTTCGTCTTAGTTGGAAAGTAGTAAATGAGCTCTATAGTATATACTCTTCATATTAATGGCTACACGATGGCAGAAAATGTACTGCAAATTGAAAACTGTTAAACTGCTATCATTAGAGGAAACCTGCAGTAAGTAGTGACATTTTTAAGTGTTACGAAATCACACTCTTTCATCTAACCGGATCAATGGCAGCCGCTGAATTAATGTCAGAATCAGAAAGCAGCGAGCCAGAGTGTAAAACCCGTCCGTAATCTTCCCCGCGCTCCTTTTCCCATTAAAACCAACAATGCAAAATCGCTCATATCCTCCGAGCAAGCTGACATTCAGGGGAATGAAAGTCCCAAAGGGGACTTCCATCACTGGGTCACACATCGTCTAACCCGTCCCTCACAAATGTTGTTCTCCTTATGCTAGTAGAGTATCAGAATAAAACACCAACACACCTGCAACGTCTCCAAATTTTTCAAATTAAGTGATTCTGAAGGCCAAGTACTAATTGGTTCTCAGACTGAAGGCAGAGCCATAGCTCCTCTGAGTTATGAAGACAGGGTAATTGCTCTCCAACCAAGAGCTCACTTTTCATATATTAAAGAGGCTAACAAGCAACTGTACAGCAGTTCAAGTCCCGTTAAAGGGCAAAAACTATTTCAAAGCAGGAGTGACCAAATTACAATAAGCAAATGTGTGGTGGTCTAGAAATTCAATCTAGGTGTGAATGCCTAGAGACCGATCCACTTTAAACCCAAGTTGGACTGAGAAATGCCTTTGGGATTCTCACATCACAGGAGTTAAATGAGCCTGCACTGCATACGGGCTAAGCGTACGCACAAAATCATATACGCTGTACCACTTCTAATCTTAATCCTTTAGGTGCCGTCTTTTTGCCTGTAGCACAAATTCCAAGCGTGGTTTACCGATAAGACTGATATTTTTTTAAATTCTCTAATTCAAGGTCGCACACAATTTTGGTGTGTTGATTAGTCACTTAACAACCTTACTTACTACACAGCTGAGCTTAACGACCCTAGCATGGCTGTAGACTGTACATCTTGTTGCTTTAAAAAAAAAAAAAAAAAAGAAAAAACCTCAAGAGGAATTGATTTCCTATAAGACAATCGATACCAAGCGTGTGCCAGTAACTGCAGAGCTCTGTTGAGAAGGTATTGCTGTCTGCCAGTGTCTTCTTTCAAAGCCCTTTACACAAGGAACATACATTTTACATATTTCAAAAGAAAATCCAATGACATATGTATTTATGAATATGAATGCCAAGTATATTCTCTGATTTACCGTCCTTGTTGGAAATATTTAATTTAAGAAGCACTATCTGTGAACTGCTGATGGTCAAGCACAAATCATAAACCTTGAGTTTTTACAATTTTCAGAGAAAGTAAGTACAGCTGTTATGTAGTAAAACTGGAACAAGGGCTTAAAAGTGAAGAAAGGGACGGATGCCTTGAAGAGATAGGAAGGTGCTGTACCACTAATTGGCAAACCCAACCTGGGGCTTATAAAACGTGCATACACACAGGAGTAACAGACCCGAACCCGTGATAAGTTTCCTTTTTGTTAAAGCCCTAGACAGTAGGATGGCTGAGAGACCTGCAGTGAAATAAACAATTCAGGTAGATAACAGTGAACTAGTTGTGGGGAAAACAATAATTCTCCCTGTATTTCCATCACTTTCACCAATAAACTTAAGTTGAAAAAATTCCCAGTGGGGGAGGGACTCATTAAAAGTCAACCTGCACTGAGAGCCTGCAATTCAATACATGAAACCAGGAATGTGAAGTTACAATGCAACGTATCAGGAAAAAGACCACAGACATTCAAAAGATGAGGCTTGGCCTTAGATTCCATTTCACTTTAATAAATCGATTTTTGAAGAGGGCCGAGTCAAGAAACAAAAGACTTACTGACAAAAACCGATAATTAGATTTAATCGCGTTATTGCCTTTAACACACTAGCAATTATGGATGCAGAATATGGTCGGAATCTGGAGATCAGTTGCCAACAAATGGATTAAAAACGCCGGTCAGTCCCAACATCTGAGCTGCACATAATTAAAGTCTTAAGTACAAGGAATAAAGATGACATATGAGCAGGGAGGCCACAACTTCAACCACAATGCCGAGAAAAACACCAGCAATAAATCCAAGTCTGTTTTTCTGTGGCCAAGCAGAAAAACCACAAGGCAAATTTGAATGCAACACAGTGACTGTGGCCCTGACATTCGCAGCTCATTGTTTGATGTAACATTTACTGTAGCTGTGGGCAATGTCACATTTGGACGCAGGCTTATCATGACTACAGGAGACAGCATGCAGTGTCAATAATTCATGTCTCTTCTGGTCATCAACAAAGCCTTAGTGATTGTAGTCTTAGAGCAATCTTAAATTTATAGTAACATGGAGGAAAATATTCCATTGATAGTGTATCAGCAGCTATGTAGCCTGTTTCTCTGATCTTTCTCAACGCACCATGCATCACGCAGTGGAATGCAAGATATTTTCTGCTGTTTATTTGACTATAACTTTATTTTAAGTCCAGAAATAACTGCACAGTTCACACTAATACTGCAGTCTTTGAGTGTCTATTTAAGGGTCATGTTGCCGACCTCTTCTGCGCAGCCATGAGACAGTGTACCAGAGTACTTAATGCCAGTACATGTGCTCTCCAGCGTACGGGTGTGTGTTTGTGTCTGCCTGCGCGAAGACGTGGGGGAAGGGAGTTATTTCATGAATGGAAATGATGCACATTGTTGTCCTTGGGCTGCCCCCATCAGCGGTTGAAGTTGGAAGACCTTAAATAGTGTCATGTAGCCTCACCCATCGTTTCTAGCTCGGGTTGTATCTTAAACGCAAGTTCCCCGCAGGGACATACTGTTATTTTTGAAGTAACCGATAAGATATGAAGGGCAAGGGCACCATACAGATGAGAATTTATGCAGAGCCTGGCCTTTTTCCTCCAGCCTCTGTAGTTATCTTAGAACACCTCGGGTGCTGCTGGATGTTGTAGTAAGCCTCGGCCCAAGCCGTGACTCGCCTCAATTTGGGATTACACTCATTATCTATTCTGTTAGGGTAAAACACACACATACACACTCTGAACCACTTAAAGTTTAAGCCTGCCAAATTGACAGTGATAGTTTAAAACCTCAGCTTACTATCTGTGATCTGAAACACGATCTGATCTGTTTGTACAACAGACGTTATGGCTGGGAATCATTGAATAACTTACAATACATTACGAAAACCATATTTCCATTTTTTTTAATATAATTAAATGAGGCTTCAGGAATGCGCAATATATCACTAAAATGTTTTCAGGACAAATAGGATAGGATACTGTATTTATTTATTTACGGGCCACTCACATTTAGCAGCATGTGCCACACAGGCTTGAAAGCTGGACCTGAATATTAAACAATTTGTATGTTTTGTAGGCATTTGATAATAATTTTTTGTGGTTCAGATATGATATATGACATCAATAAAGGCAAACTGTCAGGTACATTTTATCTGCACATTCTTATATTGTTTTTTTTGTTTTTTTTTTTTATGTCACTGTCAAAATGTGGAAATGCATACCCTTCTCTGCAATCACTCAAAGGAGAGCAGTGAACGTCACACTGTGATGCTTCAGTTCACCTTAGCTGCTAAAGCGAAGACAACATGTCAAAGACCTCAGCTGTGTGGGACCACTTTAAATTGAGCAATGACAAGACAAAGGCAGAGTGCGAAATACTCGGTTTGAAACCGACCACAGCGGCTCAACAAGCCCAAGGATCAGCTGAAAGCTTGAGGTTTTACGCTATTATTTGACAGTTTTAATAAAAAACTAAGTGATGAGGATGTTTTTATCATTTGCCTTTGTGTAAAGTGATTGACACATGTCGCCACTCCATTCAGTGAATACATTTTTAATACATACATAACGCGAACACACCATCAAACAACGTTGTGCGTTTGCACAAATGGAAAGCAAACGATTTCAGATATCAAATGGCGCCAGGAATGAACAGCCTCCACCTCAGTAATGGTGTCAGTGGGTTTCTAATGTATTGCGAGAGACTGACTCTCAATAAGACACAATTTATTGATGATTCGTCCTATGCCTACGAGCTAAAAGCTGCCAATAACCCACCAGTTCAGTGGGAGTGAAAATAAAACGAGGAGATTAGTGTGAAAAGACACAACTAATGCCTGCTCTTTAAAACAAGTCTAGTGATGCAGCGGCAGATGTGGGCTCTTCATTTGAGCGTTTTGGTACGCTTAAATGACTCTCATACAATTTCATTTATCATGATCACTAGTGTCAAGAAAATCCATACAGCATGCAAACTTAACTAGAAGCCATTTAATTCAAAACGAGCCCAGCACCAAGATCAAACTCTTCAAGAGACAATGGAAATCTAAAAGTGCTTGTGACCAGAACTAGTTTGACGACAGAATTGAGTATTTGCTTGGTGTTTGCGCTTCTCAACCACAGATACACTCATTTCTACCAGTTGCTATGGAAACGTGCTTCCCAGCTTCCTTCTCCCCTTATTTTGACATTACCTCTCTCTCTCTCTCTCTCTCTCTCCCTCTCTCTCTCCCCCTCTCTCCCCGGTATAGTTGTCTGATTGGATGCAGCAGTGCAGCCTCCGAGGAGTGACTATTTACATTGAAGAGGATGTCAAAACAACACAGACAATTTCAGCTCATCACCGTGACTGCCATCAGCGGCCAGGCCATCAGTGGTTGGTGGTTAAACTGGTCGCTCCAGAGCCTGAACCAGTTAAGTATAAATGCTATAAATTCAACCCTCAATACGATGTTATTGCACAAAACCGCACGATGCTTAAAGAGCAAATTTGAACTATTATCTGCAGATCAGCTGGTCCTTCATTATTATAGCTCCAAGCATCAATATCTGCCAGGTTTCAGACACTTGAGGCATTTCATTTGTGCATTATTTTTTTACCATAAGACTCCACAACAGATGGCCAGCAGCTTACAGTAAGTCTCTGTGCATTAGCTTTAAAGGAAATGGCAACAAGCCAGTCCAAAACAAACAACTAATACAGAGAAACTTTTCTTAATTATGTCTATTTTAAAGCTTTCGGTCACTATCTACACCACTCAAGGAGGCAAACACTGTTATTCTTATGTATTTAAATCCTTTTTAAGACTTATGACCAATTCATTGTGTCTGAAAAGTAAAATATTCAGCAAGAACAGTTGGCAGATAACAGGATTTATTTCATGGCATCAAAATACTTCCTGTTAAAAGACGAGGGCGTGAAATATCACTTGAACCACTGACGTAATGGTCACATTTATGAGTTATATAACAGGGCAGCACACATTAGAATAAGAGGCCCAGGCAGCAGAAGCTTAGCCGCCACAGCGGAGATGATTCACATTCACGTCTGTTTGAAAGGTGTTTGGCTGTGATGTTGAAATGCAATAAAATATTTCATATGATTTTTATCATACTGTCATAAGCCAAAGAGATGCTTTCATCCTCATAACGTACTGTACTGTAGATTGATGTGTATTACAATATGAAAAAAAATTCAAAAACTGTACAAAACATTATTATATTGAGAAGGCTTAAAAATGACTTGTGAATAACAGTAACTTATATTATTCTTCTCGACCTTCGCAATGTTTAAATAGTATAATTTCTGATAATTCTAAGTGCACTCATGAAATCACATCTTGTTTTTTTATATACTGTATATGGTATTTACTACAACCTATCCCTGCGGTCTTGCCAGACTGGTTTTGGGTGACTAGTCTTGCAAGGCCACGCAACAAGATTAGGGCATGTGTGAGGGAGATCCAGAACATGACAGAAGCCACGATTCTGGGAGCATCATCGGACCGGAAAGATGGTGTGTGGCAGCATTTTAAACCAAAAAGTATGACAAAGGAGAGGAGCTGGACAAATGACAAGCCATATGGCATCATTTAATAATGCGCCTGATTAACTATTGTTTTTGTACAACTTGCAACACACATAAATAAGCGGAACATTTTGAAAACTAAAATGTCTCTAACTGATTCACTACTGAATTTAATCAGGAAATAGCAGTATCCAGCGGTTGACCAAGTGCCAAAAAAACCTGTTGCACATGAATGTAACATGCTCCCAGGCATTACAAATTCATTTTACAGACTCCAAACAATAAAAAGTAAATTACATTAAACATTTTGTGCCCTGGTAAACACTGGCATGGTGCTATGACAACTTCGGATGAAATCATGACTCAAACTGAAGCTAAAATATGAGATAAACTGATCTCTCTCTAATGGGCGTATTCCTCTTCCTCTCTGTGCTGAAGAGAAGCCGTGAACTCAGAGCTAGGGTACACTTCACTTCAGTGGCTGACCGAATTTGCCCTCATTCACGCAATTTAGTGCGAGTGCCCCTCAGCATCTGCCTCAGCTGCGCACTGCACAACAAAAGCCCAGGGACGCGCAGAGCGGAGCGTGTGCGACCCATCATGCCACGCTGTGTACTCCCGTAATGATTCAGTATTTAGAAGGTTGAAGACAAGGCCGGGAGAAAAATGCGGGCAATGTCCTCCCCGGATTACTTGAAATACAAGAAGAAATACAGTTTCTGGCAAATCACAGGAAAAACAGTGGCGAACACAAACTGCAGGAATCCAGAGTAAACATGTTTTGTCCTCTAAGACACTCACATATGTGATGCTGTCAAATAATAATTACACCTAAAATCTCAGCTTGATTTTCATCCAGCATTGGGCTCCAGCTGAGCAGCACAACCTGTGCAAGGACTGACAGAGAGCAGTCTGCTACTATGTCTAAAAGAGATACGCGCAATCAGTGAAATGGAAAGATTCTTCCAGGATGGATTCTGGGGACTCCGGAAATATTTTTTATTTTTCCAGCTCGAATCCTTGGCGGCAACTGAATATAAGAATAGGGAGTCTGTGTGGCATGAACAATGACTGAAATGTTAACATCTCAACGCACACAATGAATCACCACAGTCTGTCACACGCACACACACACACAAAAACAAGCTTATTCTTTGAGATTAATCATTACAGAGGTTCTCCAGTGAGTTCCCGGTTAGCGCTAGTCACGACACACTCCTGAAAAAGCCCACAAAGCATCCACACCTCTTGCTACTCCCGGGATGTGATTAATGTTTAGCAGAGTATAATACACCAAAGCTGTGCTAACTTGGCAGATTTTCATGCATCTCCAATAATTACTGTAACAACAAAGACGCAAAAAGGGGGACCGGGAGGGCAGGAGGGCAGGAGGTCTGGAGGGATGTAGCCAAAATGAACACTCAGCCACAAGATGCCTGTGACTACACAGAACCCCGAAGCCTGGCACATGCACACAGCTCTCTCTGTGTGTCCATTCAGAAGGCAGACAAGCTGGGACGAGCCGGATAAGCCTGCCTGTGACTCCACCAGGAAGAGGATCAATAGGAGGGAATGCACCATTTCGGATACAGCCAGATAGAGCCAAGGGCAGGGCGGAGAGGCAGAGCAGCACTTGAGTACTCATTATGTTGTGTAGGACGACACAGCGTGTGCAGCCACTTCTGGAGTTATCTATGAACGAGGGGAAGACGACGCAACCCCCCGCAGAGATTAGGGCAGACCACACAGTAATTGGATTACAGCGCTAATGAAAATAAAAACTAGCACGGGCGTGTCTCCATCAAGGTTACAGTGCTGAGGAGGACAATCGTGTGAGAGAGCTGGAAACAGGTAGACCAACGGGTCACCAGGAGCCACGGACTCTATCCCGTGACCAGATAAATATTGGACAATGTTCACCATGGCCATCTCTTTTCCCTCGCCTGCTGGCATGGAAACAGTTGGCTGCAGCTGAGCATTTGGACATCACCCACCAGCAGTCAATCACACACTGATGTCCCGCCTCCCATACTAACAGAGCCTGAAACACCTGCCAAGTATCAAATGCCAGTGAAATGTGTCTTTGCCAGTAAATAAACAAGGGTCACCCACCAGAGCAGCCCAGATGATGACGCCTCAGCTGGTCTTCTCCTGTCCTCAGATTCTGTCCCTGCTGACTGCAATACACTTTCTCTAACCGCGAGCCAATCAAACCCAAGCACAACAGTGGCTGTGTATTAAACAGGTTTGTGATTAGCCGCCTCAAATTCTGGCTCTGTTATTTCCCAGTCGACTAAATTGGTGTTCCAGCCAGGTTTAAAGATAACCACATACAAACAGCCCGTGTGCTGAAAACTGAAAGAAAGAGACAAAGTTTGAAATCAAAGCCTCTATCTCCTCATATCATTACTGCATTTTTTACAACCTTCCTGACTTAATACAGGACATGAAACAGAACTGAAAATGAGCAGGTTTGTGTAACAGCTCAGTCTCATCAAGCAGACAGACCGTGTAAAAAATAGAAACAGCATCGCTGCAGTGTGCTGGAGAAAATTACTTCCTTTGCATAATCAGTGAAACTCAAACAGTTTAGCTTTGAATATATCGTGGGTTTTAACACATCAAGAGCATCTGACTGTTGATATGGATTAAAGCAGCATTATACACATCTAGCCTTGTTGACTGGGCTTATTCTCTTGTTTTGAAGATGAAGCTCAATTTCAGGTTATTTACTTCGAACAACAACGGTTTAACTGTGTGTTGGCCCCACTATTTTGACAAGTTACCCACTAATTTAATCTCACTGACCGAGATGTAATCTTTCCTCTTCTTGCACAATCTATATGAATAGGGTTTCTCTATTTTCCTGACCAGACAGACCCAATTGTGAAGCATTCAGTTCAATTCATCTTCTTGCTGTGTACGTGCAGTGAATCTCGCTGAACTCTCGCTGTCTATATCAGAATACAACAGAGTCATCTATGCTCCACAAAGAACCCCATTTGTTTCATCCCATTTAAAATTACACGTACTTTATAAGTTCCCCTCTGGAAAATTTGTCCTCTGGATGGGACCCGTCTTAACACAATTAGGAGGACTGTGCAACCACAATGCAATGCTTTGAGACTGACTGCAGTTTTGAGGCAGATGCCTCGGTCAGGGGCAATCCCAATAAGTGATGTGCATGTCTGTGGGGTTAGAAACCAGAGCAACCTGAGGAAACTCATACCAACAGTAGCAAAATTACACTTTTATTTACTGTGAGGCAAACGAAACACTGATTGAAATAGCTTTTAAAACACAAACACTTTTCACATTTTCTAATAAAAATAACATACGATATTTATTACTTTAACAGCTCGCTTTTAGCATTCATGCATTAAATATTCATCTCAGACTTAGACTCTTAAAATAAATAAAAATAAAATACTTTATAGGTGTTCTAACAAGGGAGTGCTTGGTACTCCGGTAGCATGTTGGTGTTATTCAAGGCCACCCCAATGTCCCTCATTAATCCGTGCCACATCTAATTGTGCTAAGCCATAGCAGTGAGCCATTTGCATTCTTAAGCAATAGTGCCAGGCTCTTACAAAATATTTCCGGTTGCCGACTAATTAGAGATGCCGCTGACAAGCTGGATGAGGATGGCTAACACCTGTCAATTTTTTTTTTTTTCTGACATAATAGAGCTGTCTCAGCCACTTTTATTGCGCTGGAGAGGGAGGTTTAGATGTGGACAGAAGGGCGGCGATGGTCACGGTCAGAACTTTATGAGGTTGTCTGCTGTGTTATCTTTCAGACACACATAAGTGTTGTTGTTCAGTTATTTAGCACTTTTAGTGAGACAACAAATTCATAATTCTCGTCATCGCCGAGACGAGCAATGACTCATCAACAACCTGTTACTACACCTGCTAGGCAAATCTGTTCATGTTTACTGTTAGCATGTAACGGCAGGTATTTCTCTACAAATCCGATGCAAAGACATAGATTCAGGAAATATTTACCATTAATCTTCAGTCATCTGCTTGTAAGAACAATAAAAAAAAAACAATGATTTTTTTTTTTCTACAGGTATTATTACAAGCCCTACCCACCTAATGGTGATGTAGCTGTCAGTATTAAAGAGCAAGGAAAGCCCAAGGTTGTGTTTTGCATTCTTGGAGACAAGCTGACTAGGCGTGGTCGCTCTTCACAACGGCTCCACTGAGGGCGACAGATGGCACAGAGGCACCTTATGACACAACATGAGCGTCCACACACACACACACCTTGTCGGCCAATCAGAGGCCGGACTGTAAAAATAGACACTGGAACAGCCTCCAGAGAGTTGCCTACTCAGTTTCTTGGGGCTAGAGTCTCCAGAGACATCTAAAGAGAGAGAGAGAAGACTGCCTCTGCCATTAATCCAGACAGATTTATGATGGATTAAAGTGGGAAACGCCATTTCTCCTGCTTTTATGCCTGTGCAACAGGACTCTCAACACGTACGAGTTCCAGCTAAGTGGCCCGGACTAATTTCATTAACAGCGGACATAAATTTGATTTGAGAGCCATGCTTACCTGAAATGATTTTTGCAGTAAGGTACATGTGTTGATATATAAAACCATTTGCACAAAATCAATGCCATGATTTGTTATTTATAGGTATTAGTGGATCTCATTTGTCTGACCTTCAGATTATACCGACCAGTCAAAAGCAACCGATTGCAACACATCCCACTCCCTTAGAATTTATTAAAGCCAGTCTGAGGGAGAACGTATACGCTGCACGTTTCAGCTTCACTTCATTGAATGTTCTCTTACAAATCCCATGAGCTACTTCGGAATAAATTTGTCAGCAGTAAGAAGCCCGAGAAATTCACAAGTCAGAAATTCAAGTCATCCGAGAAAGTCAATTTAAGTCTTTTTTTTTTTTTTTTTTTTTTTCTGTGAGAAATTGAAGTTATTCTTAGTGGAGAATATAATTAGTGGTAGATTCCCTGTTTGTACATCTGTTCAGGAGCTCTGAAACACCAATGTACAAGAATATGATGCTACAAGCAACTAGAACAATTATGTTAGAATACTATAAAAGAGATGAAGATATTAAATTTAAAAAATGCATTAAATGCAGAATGACACAGACACACTTACAGTTCAATGTGAATAAATCATTTCTCAGGGGGAAACCTGTATTTTTATCAAATCACAAGACAAGCCACAGAAAATTAGCAATCTGTCTACATTAAATATTCACAGTGGTGTGACCTTGCAAAACAAAACCCTCCCGACTGGAACATTTTTCTACAATCATTTAGTGACAAACTGTTTCAAAACTACTCAATACGTATTCAATCAAGCCACCACCTTTTGTTTGCAACAAGTGTTGAGTTTCCTTTAGCCGACTGCACAAGGTCACGTCTGCAATCTTTTGTGACAATTTGTGAACTTTAAACCAGCAACTCAAAAAGCGTCAGGGCAGCCAGTTACTGTATATGTTTATAATTGAACTCTCCCACTGTGTGGATGGTAATCTGCTGGTATTCCCGGCACTCACAGTCACAGTCCATCAAAGGTGCATAAACAGATTAACTTGAGAAGACCTTAGCCTAATTATTGTGTGTAAGTAAACACAGCATGTGTTTTACCTCTGTGTGCTTGCCACTTGTTTAGGGGAGCAACTGTCCTCTGGTTATTTAAACAAGATCTCTTTGAGGGATGAGCAAACTAACCACAGTTGCCTCAGCCCACAGAGATGGAATTATGGAAAAACATGTCCCGCCATCATTGAATAAATATCCAGAACCTAAGGCCATACAGCGGCTTCACAGCAGAGCCCTCCAATCATGATGTCTCCTGTTGCAAAAGGATTTCAGCACAGCATTCCTCCGAGCTACTTTTCTAATTAGGTTCTATGAGAAAATTAGCTTGAAAACAGGGTTGCATATTTTGCACATTAAATTGTCAGGATTTGGGAAGATTTTGTGGATACTGCAACCCAACTAAGATTAAAATGATTATTATTTTTTATATAAGATCATAATTTATGTTATATGACTTTAGATCTGCTATGTTAAATGAGT
Source organism: Mugil cephalus (assembly GCF_022458985.1). Lineage (NCBI taxonomy): Eukaryota > Metazoa > Chordata > Actinopteri > Mugiliformes > Mugilidae > Mugil > Mugil cephalus. Next base: position 9,443,713 of record NC_061778.1, read on the forward strand.
GGAGTTTTTGTATCAAGGGAAAAACAAGGAATTCCTAAGACAGCAAAAAATAAATCTTACATGTTATGATTTAATGGGGGAAGCCTCTCAGAATAAATTAGGGGTTGGACAGACTGGTCGAGCCCACTGCTGCACCACAACGCTTTAAGCAGGAAGTCGACTAGTATACCACTAGTGTATAGGCAGAATATCCGAGTCAGTCCTGAAATACAGCTAATGTACTGCTGCATAGCCACATATTACAACAGTAATGACGATAATTATGACGTGGTCTGTGTCCGACAGAACATCCTATTCAAGCTTCAATCAACAGCAGAAAAGCTGCTTTGTTTGTGTGAAACGCTACAATATGTATTCAGGTCCAAAATATAGATTTTATGTTGCTTTTTTTCTTGTGTGAAGTAATTTACTAGTCGTCGATAAACGTAAGTGTTGGATACGTTGCTTTTATGGAAAGAACATTACAAACCATACAAGAAGTGCCCAATCACAAGAACACTCAGCTGTTAACCGAGACAAAATGACTACAAAATCAACATGGACTATGCAAAGTAACTATATCACTTACTTAACGTTTATAGTTACCACTCCTCCTCTAAATTTCAATGAAGCGTCACTCTATTGACAATTTAATATGCCCAACGATCTATGGAGCTCAAAAGTAACAGCAACATAATCATCCACACCATCTGAGCACTGTTGAGCTTGTTTTATTGAAAACAAATTAGAAAGTTGAGGTGTTTAAATGGACCTGTCCAGGGTGTCCTCTGCCTCTCGCCCCACGACAGCTGGGATGGGCTCCAGGCCCCCGCAACCCTCCAGAGGACAAGTGGTTATAGAAAATGAGAATGAGATGTTTAGATGTTCTGTGCTGGTGTCTGTTTTAAAAGAGGAGGAACGGTTCACAGCAATTAAGACATTTGTCATTTATATATCACATAATTTGTTGCTCTGTTTGTTTTGTAGGTCTATCCGTACTGCGTGCAGAAGGATTTTTTTTTCCTCTGTATCCATTGAAACACACCGCACAATGAAATCCAAGAATGGAGTCTGGCTACGACGGCCAACCCCATTATATGAATACACCAGAAACTGTGTGTGAACATATTTTTACAATAGCCCGCCAATGTCAACCGTCCTTAATGCTCGAGCATGTTGGCTTACATCCTCCAGTGAAACAGCCTGCTGACCCTGTTCAGTCAAACAGTTTTAACTGCGTGTTATCGTGGCCACTCAGGCAGAGAAAGCACCCATGTGCTGTCATAAGGTAGAAAACAGTCCTTCACAGACACGGATCCCCTCTACATTAATGGCAGTGGTTGTGAAGGAATATCCAGTGGGAGAGCATGCATGTTACCTGTATGCCACTGAGAATACAGTGGATGATTAGTGTTTGTTAATAGCATATATGCTGCATAGCTTTTTTGTTTATTTAATATTCAGTGAAACAACAGTCATAAATACGAATACGCATTCGTTTTTTTTAATGTCTTTGGCGTGTGAAAGACTAAATTTCAAAAAATATCATCCATCCATCCATCATTATGAAGACCTATTAGGGTTTGGTTGAGAAAACACTGCTGAGCTACGTAGTTAAGATTTTGAACGCTAATCTATTTGAACTGATTCACCAGCTTCAAAATAACATTACTAGAGCAATGAATTCTCATGGGTGCTCTTTTCCCATTTTGAAACACTTCAGGGCTACATAGATAATCTGGCCTGGTGACTACTGGTGACTGGTGATGTGATATGGTTTCATTGGTTTCATTTGCTTGTCATCTGCTTTTGCATTCTATGATATCCATGGAAAAGCTGCACGATGGGGTTCATGACACATCCGGCTTCTGCTGGCAAACAGAAAAACAAGACGGCTTTCAGGCAGTGGAAGTCAATGAGTCACACTGAGAGGAGATCCTTTAGGGAGGAGCGTGAGAGAAACGTTCAAATAGACGAAGACAGACAAGGACATGGTGCCAAATTCCCAGCATTTCCAAATAAAAAAATAGCACTGTATCATCCACATTCTGTTCAGATATTTCAGTTTTAGTCTGCTACTTTTAAAGGAAATTACGGTCTCAAAGTGCAAACCATTATGCATTCAGACTGAGTATTTAAATCAGATTTGTAACCTTACAAATCTTCTCTTGTCCTTCGTCCTCTTTTATCCGCTCTTTCTATTTTACTAGCCAACGTGTGAGATTTTTGACTGAATATTTTGAGGCCGTACTAGTATCGATAACAATACTAGAAAACAGGCAACCAATCTTTGCAACAATTTGTTGCCTCTGAATTTCATTCATGTCTCCTTAGTCTGAGGACCTGGCTATTCAATTATATATGGGATTTGTCATATCATTTGTCTCAGGGGCAAAGCGCTGATTTCATCCCATTTGCTTCTCTTTATCTACAGCTAGGTCTTTATGAATAATTTAGATTAAGTGAAGACAAACAATGACAGATAATAGCTTTTATGATGTTCAGATCATGCTGTGTGTGTTTATGAGATTTAGCAAATCTGCAATTAATAATCACAGTACTTAATAATCCGGATCACAATTTGTTGATGCAACGATGGTGCTTTGATATGATACCAGAGAAATAATACTACTCCAATTCTTACAAATACATCCAAAAATCTCCAATATCCAAGCCGTTAACATTCTTGTCAGTGTCTGCAGGTCAACAAACTGATCACTGGCAGCTCATGATATAGGCTGAGTTTACCCCAACATTATAAGACTGGACTTACCAAAGCACCCGAGCCTCAGTAATAGAGAGTTAATGTGCTATAGCTTTCTAGCAGTTCAGAAAAAACACAATGCTGTACTGGCCCAAATATAAGATTTTTTCCCCCCTATAAATGCAAATGAAAAGTCTCTTTACTTTTGAAGATTAAACAACTACATGTTCTTGAAATCAAATACAATTTTTGGATGGGAAGCACCATTATAACTACAGTCTTCTACAGAGAGCAGTATTATGGGTTGCTTGTAACCTTTGGTTGGGTACAACCCAACCCATTATTTAGGGTGAATCTGCAAGACAAAAAAGGGAAAAAAATGAATGTTTTGTTAGCCAAGTATAAGCTGCAGGAGTCCTGAATGTTGTGTTAAAGCTATGGATATAAAATGAGCAAAAACATGTCACAATCATTCACAAGGTCAATATGATGCAAGAGACTGGGATTACATTTTTCCAGACACTGTAAATTGGCCAAGTGAGGTGAATCTGAATCTGTCAACATAAATTAATTCCCAAAACCCTAGAAAAATATTTTTTTGAGGGTAAGACCCAAGTGCAGTTTCATGCGAGTCAAAAAATTGGGGCACAAGAGAACTGTTACCAAACCCCACGATATCCAAACAGCCCTCAGCCTTTCAGAACAAATCTCATCCATCATCTACACCTTGCCACTGAGGAGTTAACTGTACTCCCCCAACGACCTCTGACTCAGAGATGGACTCTAAAATCCTCCAGCTATACCTCCTATCCAATTGGTGTGTGAGCTGGATTCAGAAATACCACTAAGTCGTCAGTCCAGGTCTCAATGATATTGCCAGTTAATGTTAGGAATCCTAAACTGGTCCTTCACAGCCTCTGAAAATTGCTTCCACACCCAAACTTCAGTGGTTAAGTCTGATTGGTTCCAGTGTCTGTGTGTGTAAAAGGGACGGGGTCTGCGGTAGATAGAGTGAATCTCTTTATGTGTTACACCCTGTTAGGGAGGCTACTCTGCCGGAAAGGAAAAGGTTGTTTCTCTGCGAGTTGGAGGAAACACGTCTGAATATATTTCAGTTAGCTGTTACAAAGACCTCGATTTGAAATGAAGTGTCCATCAAAATGCCAAAAAATGCATGAAACTATGCTCAACCCACAGAGTGCAAGTAGTAAGAAGGCAAATGTCAGAGAGATGGTGTAATTTCCGCAGCATTACTCATTCATTATTCATTGGGATCAATCAGCACAGGCTGGGATGTGCTATCCTGATAACAAAGGTCAAAGTGGATGTTCAGATCTCAGACTCCACTGTGTCAAAATGATCACTCATTTGATCACAATAATGTTCAAATGTCTCGCCTATTCTTGAGAACAGTAGCTCAGAGAGGCACTTACATCGATCCAAATAAACTACATTTTATTCTAACCAATTAAAACACTAATCTGACTATTCACAGAGCGACTGGCTGTAGTAGTAATAGTGATCAACTAGATTAAAGAAAATCTAGTTGATCTAGTCTGGAGCTGAGAAAATATGTCTAAATATTTCATATTTAACAGGAGCCATCAGGAGCTTTGCTATGAAATGGAAAGAGGTAGGTTTCTTTCTAAATTTGGACATGTCCATTACATAATTTTAGATTACTCTGCATGAATGAGGATGAAACGAGGTTAATTCCCAGACCCAGTGATATCACTTTCTAAATTTTTCTCCTCCATACAAAGCTTTAAAAATCCTAATATGACCCATAAAACATAATCAGCTTGATAATGACACGGCACTTAAATCAGCCCTGTAGCTTTAGCCTAATAAATCTAAAAAATGTGATTATTATGCATTATCTTGACATGAGTAGGCTTTATATAGAGAGAGACAGAGGACAAAAAGGAGAGAGCGCCTTTAAATGAAGAGCTGGTGATTTTTAAGTAAATTGTGAGGGTTGTTCATGATTACATTAAAATACTCAAAATGCGCTCCCTTTCAAAGGTAGGAATTACACACATTAAGTGTCATGTTGAATTGTTAACTGGGTTAAAATATACTTGAGTGACTGTTAAAGTAGTTCTTGGGTCTGGCGTAAATATTGCCTGTCTGTGAGAGTCACTGCCATCAAGTGGATTGTGCATGTTGAATGGATCAGATAGAGCTAAAGCTGCTAATGCTCCCCTGGAGATAACTCCTTCTTACTGTGATCTAATTAGAGATTAAAAATAACCACATTTTTTCTTTCTTTTTTTTACTGAATGAGTGGCACTGCACTACTTTAGTGATCCTTTACATTTAATTAATTTACTTTTATGTCACAACAGGCACTAAGTATAGTTTAACATTATCATAAGACTGAATCAATAACAAATGCAAATTTTAAGTAAATAAATATGCAACCAAAAGAAAGTTTGAAAAACAGATTAAACTATGTGGAATAATAACATTAAAAGATGGAAAGAAATAACAGCATAGCATCATACCTAATCAAATCTGTGAACAAAAATGACTCCTTCACTTTTACATTGTAAATTACAGCAATATTTATCCAGTTTGCGAAATATCCAGTTTGTAATTGTTCTGCATTAATCTGAAACAGGTCTTTGATCCAGCGAGTATGGGTAGGCATTGTTTCATCCTTCCACTTAAGAATAATTAGCCAGACACAAAGGAAAAACCATTTAATTTATATATTATAAGATAAGCTTCTTAAGCCGTTACCCCAAACATTGCTGGTAGTTATGATGGGTTTAAAGGAATTTGACTCTTGATTTTTGCCTTTGGTTTAAGGATATACCATATCCTTGTTTTTTTTTTTTTCAAAATAATGAAATGTCTTGCAGAGATAAATAAGCAGTGAACCCTGCACAGTATCAAATCTAGTGTCCCAGTTTCAGCTAAAAGTCACCGTCATCTTCCTCTTATCCAAATTGGCATTGTACTCGGCAGAGATGAAAATCTTGTCGTCATTATAGCTCAGATAACCTTTCTGCCATTAAAGTTTCAGTGTTTCATTTTTTGAAAAGGCTGAACTTCACAAAGGAACGAGCATGGGCCTTTTGATCTTTATGCTAGTTTGAGACTAAAACACAGAGTAAGGCCTCTTCGGACTTACACACATTACCTGTGCAGTTTCCAGCTGATTTTCTTTCTGGATCACGGCAGCTTTACGAATGTAAAAAACAGTAATGATGCACTTGGCCTTGACAGTTTTAAGCTAGAGGATGCCCTCTTTAGATTCAAGGCAATGGTAACGACCAGACTCTTAAATCTTAAGAAAACATTGTCCAATTGTACCGGATTTATCTTAAAACGTTAGGACCCCATTTTAGATCTGTCTACTCCATTAGACGCACCTAGCAATCGCTGTAAAATGGATTTTCTTTTCCCAATAATGTTAATACGTGTTATTGCCATTACTTAGAGATATCTCTAAGTTGCCAGGAAATGACTAAGCCAGGAGAGGAGCATAATGTTAGAGTGTGACACACTATGGTGACTGCATAAAAATAAAGCCTGAGGCATAGCAATCTGAATTTTCCCTGCTCTACGCATGGTGATGCACCCTATAGTGTATCACTAATGAATGCACCATGATGTGCATGGACGCATGAGGAGACACATACACTGCTTCCCTTCACACTACACAAAGGAAGTTGAGAGGCAAATCCTTGCCAGCAGCATGTTGCATTATTACAGTAAGATGAGACCCTCATTTAAATCTTAAATCACACATAGTGTAAGCGCAATAAGACTGTAAGCTTGAGCTGAGAAGCCTTATCTGGATCTCTTGTAATGCAGAGCACAGTTCCTTCTAGGGCGGATAGTGACATGATTGGAAAGTAATTTCCTCTTTCAGGGGCCACATGGGCCACAAACAAGGCTGCGATAACTTAGTTTGGGTCCTGTCTTTCCCTTGCTACTACTGGTGCCAAATCAGACACAGAAAGGCCACATGGACCCAGAAGGTGCTCTCAGTTTATAACAGGAAAAGCAAAAGGAAATCTTTAGTTGCAAATGAAGAGTCTAACAGGGAAAGGTTATACATTTGGTCAGCGCATCTGAAGGTAAGAACTGGTCAAAGCTCTGGCAAAATATAAAAAGAAAATCAGCATTTCCATTGTAATCACAGATAAACTGTTTATGAGGAGATAAATATAAAATGTCCTGTTAGAAGCATAATCAAATACTTACGACCTGCAATGAGATTATCAGGCTGTCTTAGCTATTCCAAGAAGATAATTGACATGTAATGAAACACCGACTCTTTTTGTATCACACAGCTTCAAAGAACAGAGAAGCCATATAATGCCTAAAGGTTTGCCAGTCTAGGGTTACATGTCCACAGGGAGCCTGTGTTCACAATGATGGCCTCCTTTTTTATTTATTTAAAGACACATTCGCATGAGATTTTAGCATGTTTTAAATTTTGAGAGTCACAGGCGAGTATGACATCAATAGCATTGCAATCTTTAGCCATGTCTGAAACACTCTAATGCAGCGGAAACAAGATACAAACCAAGCTCGTCTCTCAGGCCTTTCTGTTCAGCACCGTGTATAACCTGTTTCATACTCTTAAATTAAATCGGATTAATATTAATCCCTAATATAATAAGTCAGACCTCATAGGAATTGCACAAGGTTGCTGCCACAGCAGAAGCTAATCACTATAAAAAAAAAAACCTGCTAAACCCACGGCCTGTGCCTCATCTGTGAGCAAACCCTGAGGAAAGGATGTTTATGTTCCTCCTACAACTCCTCACAGGGTCACGTGCACGTGTAATGTCATCTTTTTACCATCCTCAGGCAACAAATCCCCTCTCAACCCTCTCAGACCTGGATCTGTCTGATCCACTCCCCATCACCAAAGAGTCGAGTAGTCCCGACTGCGACAAAACCACTGCCTCTCTCTCGTTTCTCCTTCCCAATTCTGGATGAAAACCTTATATTCAGTGAGATTGATGAAACGGATTTGAATATGTGAGCAACTGAATTTACATTTATAGGGAATGGGTATTTCAGTGACTATTGCACTGAAATGTTAATGTTTTAAAATGACTAGTCTGACAGATAAAATACTTGAAATGCGAGAGGTTGACAGCTGATTCCTAAAAACTGCATTTGTGAGTTTCCATCATCTGTTACATCCTGAAAAAACATCTGGCGGAATAAACAAAAGCTAGCAGTAGCTTGTCAGTGGATATTGGCAGGTGTAGTTATTTGGTAGGAGGAAACAAAAATAGGAGAAATTGAAGGGGAAGATGCAAGTGGTTTAGGCTTTTACCCTCTTCTGCAATGCAAGTTGCTGCTACAGTTTTCTAGCATACTGGTTATTTGACACTCAAAGCCAAAGGCCAGTCTTGGTTTAGCAAAGTCTGTATATGCATGATGCACCTTTGAGTTACAAGCACTTATCTGTGGTGATTTTAATAAGACGCACAAGCAGTACAACCATACAGTAGAAGTCCTGTCTTACCTAGTAAAATTCAACACTGATAAATTTTCAGCTAAACTACAAAATCTGGACTAGTTTCCTCTTGTTAGATTTGAGTATTTGATGGTATCCGTCATTTTATATCACTGTAAATTGACCTCCTTTAGCTTTACTTGAAAGTATTTGCAATATTTAAAAATGAAATAGTTAATCAGAAAAACAAAACAGCTTCATCAATAATGTAAATGAACATTAACAACCACACTCCACATATCCATCTCCACTGTAGACTCTCTGCAAGACATAATCATGTTAATTCTGGAATAAAGTGTTTCTCTAAAAAAGTTTCTCTGCTCTCAGCCGCACGAAATTGTGCAAAATGTTCGATTGTAGTCATGTAGTTGATTGAAAAGGTTTGCTCCATGTTTTGGGAGATAGAAATCCATTTCGGTGGACCTCCCTAACAAATTCTCAATATGGGAAACACTGCTGCCAGTACACAATGTGCACACACGCACACCACTCTGAAAATATTGCTTTATCAAGCTAGAGCTGTTGGTCTTGCAGCCATTGTGTTTGGCAGTGTTCATTTCCATCCTCACGAAGCCAAGTCAGACGTGAAGAAGTCTGGAGCATCTGCAACTCTGCCTGCAGTCAGACATACTTCCATCTCGCTTTATGCAAGGGAGCAGCGTGGAACTACGTCACGATTTCCGCATGAGCAAACTGATGATGTAACACGGGCTATGTAAAACTGTCCTACTGTTAAGCAGAGAGATGCATTTTTCTATTCAGGAGCCATGTGGTGTGGAGCGAAGCAGTTTTGCAACTCATTCATCAGCCTCGCAGGTTGAGAACATTCGGAACTGATCTCTCATATCTTGTCGTGTTTCACTTCATTTCTTTTGCTTTAATCTCTAGAGGGTTGCACTTCATTTTCTGGAATGATTCCATATTCAAGTTATCAGTTCAAATGGGATCAATTAATAATTATGTCAAGAGGCACAACAGGGCAACTGAGCATGCTACCATCAGGAATGGAGAGAGGACAGAGAGAGAGGGTTAATCCTTCACCCGATCTCAGCTCATCAGTTTATAGCTTCATCAATGGGATGTGGATTATGGCAACGCTATCATAATCTACATCCCAACGATAGGAGTGGGAATGACATGGACTAAAGCGCAAAAACATACAGAATATGGACGTTAAACATCTGTGCTATAAACTATGTAACAGGGATGTAACGAATTTTAATTATCATTAAAACCACGTTTAATTACCGTACTTTGAATAATTCATAGTGATACGGCTCATTTCTGGAGAGGCAGCAGCAGTCACTCCCTAAGACACATGCTCTGAAAACTCTGAAAACATGACGGAAGGCAGCTGCACTGACACTGGTTCTGGGATTTTTTTCCCCCACTAAGAGGACGTCGGGACATATTTTGGATATTTTAAAAAAGCTGAGGGGAAACTAATTGAAGATGATAAACCTGTCTTGAGAAAATGCAGAAAAAAAAGTTAATGCAAAATGGGTTAACACTTCTAATTTGATGATCCATCTCCGTGAACACCACCAACAACTATACAGCAAGTGCTGTTTAATATGGTAGTGTGTGCACATTTGATTTCTACCTAAGGTTCACCCAACAGTGAAAGTGTTCTTTAGATCTACACAAAGTGCAGTTACCTCTCATGGCCATAAGATGCCATCTTTAATGCACATTTATTGTCATTTACTTATGGTATTATGTTAATGTTTTACATTGTTTAAAATGGAAGTGTTGCTTGTATATGCACATTGGATTTCTACTTGAGCTACATTAAACAGTGAAAGGTATTCTTGGTTCTAAACTACAATTTGCACAAAGTGTACAGAGTCCAGCCCGGGCTTTTCTGGGTGGAGTTTGCATGTTCTCCTGTGTCTGCGTGGGTTTTCTCCGGGTACGGGTACTCCGGTTTCCTCCCACCTCCAAAGACATGCACGTCAGGCTGATTGATGAATCTAAATCGACCCTAGGTGTGAGTGCGAATGGTTGTTTGTCTCTGTGTTAGCCCTGCGATAGGCTGGCGAACTGTACAGTGTGTACCCCACCTCTCACGACAGCTGGAATAGGCTCCAGCAACCCCCGCGACCCTAGTGAGGATTAAGCGGTAGTAGAAGATGGGGGGTGGTGGAGTGGTGTGATATTTTGATAAGAAACTGAAGTGTAAGTCCGACAAGTTCATTGTCCTACTAAATAGGACATTCAAGATTCAATGCTTCACAATGCTTGATATGAATCATAAATGTATAAAACATTTCAGAAATCACAATCTCTCATACAAAAAAAACAATGTTTGTCCAATAACTACTTTTACAACTGTCTCAAATTGGTCAAGATGTATTTTCCAACTGTATAAACATGATAATTATTTTGCAGTGACTTTAATCACATGTCTATTATCTTCCCATAACTTTATCAAGAACACAGAGCGTTAAAAATATCTTTCTCTCAGACAGAATAGAGGCTGAACTTAATCTCCGTCATGTAACGCTTGGATTAAATTAACTAATTTTCTCCGATTACTCACAGCAGCAGCCTATAATTTGTAATTTTTTATTATGAGGGTGCATATCATAAGGTACACTAGAGAAAATAAACGCATTATAATGTAACAGCCCTGCACTAAAGCCTAGCTTCATGAAGGTTATGGTATTTAGTACGAGCTTGAAATAACAGAGAGAGCTCCTGATTAAATCGCGTTTTCATTTTGGAGGCTGAGGTCTGTAATACTGTTAAATTGCATTGTGTAGTACAGACACACATTTCTATTATTTAGACAACCACATTTTAGTCAGCGGGCCAGGCTCAGCAACAGAAACAAATTTGTGTTCAGTTCAATCCAGTTTAACAGCACCACATCCTGAAATTATTACCCATCTGAATTACCATATTTCTTTGCGTTTGCTTTAAAATAAACTGAACAGTATAACACTCCTAAAGCTGAGTTTTAGTGCAGGACTATTACATTAGGATGCATTTGTTTTCACTACTGTGCCTAATCATCTGGCAAGTAAAAAAGTGAGTGCAACTGAAGGTAGGCACGTTAAAAAGGCAAAGCAATAAACAAGTGTCGAGACATATTCCAATATACTCACATTAAACGGTGGCCCAAGATTACCAATAATTGAAGACTAGGAAATTTGCATAATATTTTCCAATGAACGTAGGAGAGATTACATTACCATTACAATGCAGTGAGGGCTCCACTCCCTCTGCGTTTTTCTTCTACTGCCAGAGGAAGACCCCCCCTGCTGCACACATCGGATTGTACATGAAGGATTAAAAGGCTATCCCACGAAAATCCTGAGCCTGGGCGTAGCTGAGAGTACTACTTCAAAACATAAGCACCCCTACGAATGTCAAATTAAGTTGAAAAATGGGTGTGCAAATGCTGTTAAAATGGCAAATAAAAAACTCCCTCAGTTAGGCTTATGTAAGGACACATTTCAACCAACTTAGAGGGTCTGGTTTCAGAGCCTTTATCGTGGCATCGGATTACATAACAGATGATTCAGAGTAGAAGTTGTGCTTGCTGTGCATCTGTGTGCAAAATAAAAACCAAGGGTGTCCCTGATAGACCTCTGATACATAAAAATATAAACATATTTACACGCATACATACACATGCCATGTATTGCCAACAACTCCCTTTCATAAAATTCATTCAAAATTCTCCCCAGCAAACATGGGCAGGTGCATTTTGCAAAAGAAAGAGTGAAATTATTATTCTTTTTTTTTTTTATTTGTGCACAATACACCTTTAAGTGACTCAACCCATCCAGGAGAAGGATCTCATGAGTGTCTACTAACATAGGGAGCCCACCATCAACAAAACGCGTCCCATCCGAGCAGAGACGGCCGATGGCCCGCATCCACACGACCACTTTCAATCCAGCTACTACTACCAATGCACGGTTTCCATTCACCAAAGCCGTGCTGATACACATTTTTAAAAGCACCGTTCTTGCATATTTTTATTTAATGTGTAATAATGCCAAGTCAGCGTGCGGGCTCGTCATGCAAAGGAGCAGTCCACTGAAGTGTGTGTGTGTCAGTGTTTGTGTGTGTGTGTGTGTGTGTGTGTGTGCAGCCCCGCAGAAAATGGTACCGAGACATTAGCAGCAAGCTGTGGTTACTTCAGAAAGAGCTCGTCTATTTGATAATTAGCCGCAGCCCCGTTACCGTTACCGTGGCACCTGCTCAATGAGAAACTAGTGCCTGCCTACGGGCGGAGGAGGCTTAAGAGAGAGGGAGAGGATGCCTGCGGTCCTGACCACAATTTAAAACGAATGGAAATAGACGGGGCAGTCACGGTGAAACACAAACACTTCAAAATAAAAAGAGTTAAATTTGTTGTTGTTTTTTTTGTCTTACCTGCACAGCCCACAAGAAGCAAGGCTAGAAAAATATCCCTTGACTGGACCATCGCAACTCCCCGAGTAACGTGAACGTTAAACGTCGTTAGCTAACGTTTAATCTCCTCTCGGTCCCTACGTCGCTGTCCTCGGGGTTGTTGTTTTTTTCCGCCTTCCTCAGTAACTGTTCATCCTAATCCCTATATATATATATAAATATATATAGATTTATCTCTGAGCGGTTCGGTGATGAAGGTGTCAGAGATTTAACGGCGATGAGCGCCAGTGCTCAGTTCAAAGTCTGACTGACAAGCAGAGCCTCATCACGCACGACGATTACTCCGCCCAGGCGGAATAAACGTCCTCCGTTAAATAGTGCGACTTGTCGATAAACACAGAGGACCGTTTGCATCTGTATCACCAATAACAAAACCAGGTGAGAGAAAGAAAGAAAGAAAGAAAGAAAGAAAGAAAGAAAGAAAGAAAGAAAGAAAGAAAGAAAGAAAAGCAAACTGCATATAAAGATGTTAATTTAAACCACATTTTATCTGATGTATATTTTATGTTTGCAACCAGGGGCGATTCCAGGGTCGGAGCTTAGGGGTGATTTAGTGTCAAACTGCAAAACTATCATTTAGTTAAAAAATAAAGAAAATAAATTGAATTTAGATGAAAAAAATGAGGTAGGACCAATAAAAGTATAAAAACTAAGCATCATCTTTGAGAAGGACGTTCAATCCCAGCATCCTCAGGCAAGTAGACCTACTAGCTAATTAGCGACATTGTAGCTTGTTACTACTGAATTTCTTAAATTCGCATGTCATATTAAATTAGAGAAGTTAATAAGCATGAATAGACAAATTTCAACCATAAAAATCTAAATAAAATAAAAGATTTTGCTGAAATGCCTACTATCACGTTTTTGCACCGACTGTGTATTGAATTTTGCTACCATTAGATGGGAGATAAAGGCGTCCATTTATGAGGACAACGGGTCTAAATGACTAAGAATAAGCCACCATAAGCCTAAAACCTAATGTCTCCATATGAGAACGGAGGGTCTCAGGAGGTTAAAAATAATAACCACTAATTCTTGTTGTTTTTGGTTGTTTTGCTGTTAGGTTACTGGTATAAGTACTCGGGATTTTTTAAAATTTGTTTCAGTGCAAAGAAAAACAAGAAAATTAGGAGAATGTTTACATTTAATAAACTATCCTTCAAGGATAGTGAAATTTCTTAAGAAAAAAAGGTGCACATTGCTGTCTGCTGTTTAGTCCTAGGTCTCAGTGTTTTGCTCTGAAACTTCTTTGACTAAAACAGTGGACAAATTAGGGGTAGAAATTATTTTCTTTTGGAAATTGCAGTCTTCTATGTAATTTTCGCACTTTGCAAATTCATCCCGTGGGCCAGATCAGACCCTGGGCGGGCTGTATGCTTGTCACCTGTGCTATACACTTATTAACTGTACAGTTTAATTTGCAACTTCATTAGGTACACTGGTGAAAATTAATGTATTATATTAAATAACAGTCTTGCATTAAATTTGGGCTTCATGACTGCTATAATATTCAGTTTCTTGAAGGCCGTTCCCCATCGTCCAAGTGTTGCCTTCTTCCAAATGACTGGTATGTTTTTGTTTTTTTTTAATTAGGAACCTACCTGAAATTCACACAACAAGAGACTGTAAAAGAAGGAATGTGTTTTCCTGTGAACTGAAGAATCAATTTGGATTAGTGTCAAAACATCTTTAAGAAACCCAACAAGTTTAGTTGCTTTTAAACAGCTTGTGTGTTTACATTTGTCTTCATTAGTGTACCTAATGAACTGGCAAGTGAGAGCTTTATTTTTAGATTTATTCTAGATCATTTAAAGGCCACTCACAAGAACTACTGGTTTCCACTTTAGATGAAACAATTAGTTAGTTAACTGGTAAGTTAACCAACAGACAAATATTTTCCTAAATACCAATCAATCCATTTTTATGTGCATATTTAACTGTATGAGCTCCAGATTGTCTATTATTATGCATAAGTGTATTTTTAAAGGAACAACCTCATGCCTCAATAGCTGGCTGGGGTTATAGTGTATCATGTAAATTAACCAAGTGAAATCATGCCAAAATGCAAAGAAATGGTGTTGTTGTAACCTAGTTTGCTGAGTTCATTGAATATTCTCTGAACGGGAGATTCAAGGTTGAATTACAATCCTTGATACGAATAATAATTTTAGAGGATTTCAATCAAAAATGTTATTTATTCCCACAGGAAATTGAATATTAATATTATAGTAAAAAAAAAAATAATCAAAAAAACAAACAAACAAACTATTATCTGACATCCTCAAATGTCATTATAGGTCATTTGAAAGTGATGATAAGTCAACCAACAGATGAATAAGTTGCAAACTATTATAAACAATGAAAACGTCACAGAATTTTATGAGCAAAAATAACTGTTGCTGTCTTTTACTTGTAAGGATTTGCCACTTATATCAGTCTTATATATTAGTAAGCTGAATATGTTTCCTTTGTTGACTAGAATTAGTCAACAAAGTAAGGTTAGCAAGGTTTTTTTTGACATTATCTATCTATATTTTATAGGTAAAATGAATCACTAAATAAAATAATCAAAGCTTGCATCCTTC
Organism: Mugil cephalus; assembly: GCF_022458985.1. Taxonomy (NCBI): domain Eukaryota; kingdom Metazoa; phylum Chordata; class Actinopteri; order Mugiliformes; family Mugilidae; genus Mugil; species Mugil cephalus. The sequence goes on from NC_061778.1 coordinate 9,458,900, forward strand.
ATTACCAAATATAAAGAAAAGCAATCTATTAACAATAGTTAATCTGTTTATTAACCATGATCAGAGCCGTGTTACCTTTTAAAGGAAGCAGTGCTCCTCACACCAAACATCACATTTTCTCTTGTCTTTTCTCCTCGGATTTGTTCACTTCTGTTTTCTCCACATTGTGCCTTCCAACATGTGACTTCAAAGACAATTTCAAAGCAATTATCACGATAAGGAATATAATTCTGAAGGGGAAGTCTTAAATCCATCTATTTAATCTGCCTGTATGGAAACTCCTTCTGGAGTTCATTAAAACTCCCACATTACCAGAAATAAAATGAAGAGTATAGCTGAGGCCCCGAGGACACTAATAAAAACGATAAAGCCTCATGATAGTGAAAAAAATGAGAAAGCAGAATTAATATTTTAAGTGTTTTTTTTTTTTTTGAGATGTTCACTTTATGTCAGCATATAAAACAAAACAGATAAAGGAAATAAAATGAGATTAAATATGACTATACCATAGTTCTTTTTTTTTTATCATTCATCATTCGGGCATAACATTATAACCACCCTCCTAATATTTTTGAGTTGTTCCTTAACTGTGTCTGTGTCAGGCTGCATCCTGCTGGGGATGACTGCTGCCATCAAGGAGTGTATGGGGTATGTATGGGGTGGCTTGGTCTGGTCTGGTGCACATGTCTAAGTAACATCCACATGAATGCCAGGTCCAAAAGGTTCCCAGCAGAACACTGTATTGTCACAAAATGGCCGGTGTTATTTATTTCACCTGTCAGTGGTCATAATGTTGTGGCTGATTAGTGCGTATTCATTACTTCTAATCCGTTCAACCATCTTTGGCTTTACAAGACAGCGATGCTGCGCCCCTGTACTAAAAGTGAACTTTGCTAAGTGTCCTACATATTTGAAATAGAGTATGTTAAACCACAGTCATTCCCTCTGCATACTTCTGTGAAGGGCCACTGTGAGTCAAACACTCCCCCGACTCCCCTCACCCTACAAATGACCACGGAGAGCTTTACGCAACGACACTTTTATTTGAGCTTTAGAGTGAATGGTACCTGAGAGAACAGAGATGAAAGGAAGGGGAGTGTTGTTCGCTGGCACAGCAGGGACGAACGGTAGCGCTGCGCTCCCCGAGAGGGTGGTTTGTCTTTTATTTGCACAGTTGGCCAGCAAAGAGGTACAGTACGCCAAGATTCGGTAAACCCAAATCAATCTGCGGGCTGCCAGAGAGAATGTTTTCGCGGCCATATCTTGCTTACTTTCTCTCAGCCCACCCCTTTAAAGCAATTCCTTCTAAGCATACCACCGCAGGGAGTGTGGCCCCAAACATGTTCACAGGCGCTTCTTCCATCTTCATCTAGCCAGACAGAGCAGGACGAAAACTGAGAAGGTGAGCTTAGGGTTTTACGGGGTAAAAGTGGGGACCAGTCATGCCTCGACATCAGATAAGAAAAGTATGACTCAGCTGATGACTCATACATATAAATGCCCTCCAAATATGCTGTTTTATTCAGTGGGTGGTAAAAAACTAATGTGGCTTGCTCTTTTTTAATTTTATTTTTAGGACAACTTATTAGCACAAGAGTTCAGCCGTGTCTGAATCTCCAAGAAATGTTCAAGTGGTTTTTTTAATATGATAAAAAAAAAAATTAAAAAATTTAGAATACATCTACTGAGTTGTTATTTAAGGTTATGAGATGATACGTCCAGTCAGTGAAACGGGAGTAACCCTGTTTTAGTCTTTAGAAAGCTGACAAATTTCTTAGTATCAGTTAAATAGTGGTAGTGGGAATTAGAATACTGGCAGAAGTTGTCTTATTAAGGTTACACTTATACTACACCTTATACTGTTCTTTCATACTCCCATACACTCCCTACTGCAGGGAAGTGTGGAGGAACGCATAGAAAACAAATATGGAAACAATATTCAGACCTCAAAAAAGAGCAAAAAGAAGTGTGAACAAAAACGCCTACAAAGAACCATCAAACCCACTCTTCATCAAACTGAAAGCGCTAAAATTACAGGATCCTGTCGAACCTCAAAACCATTCAAACCACGCACAAAGAAAAACATCATCAGCTACCGCATGGCATCCAAAAGCTGTTTCAATTAAGGGAAACGAACCACAATCTCAGGGCAATGTGTATGTTCAAAGAGCAGCAGGTACGCACTAACTCAAAAACGCACTAGTAAAAGGAGTAAATCTGTGGAACAGCTGTAGCGAGGACCTGAAAACACGTTTGTTTAATTTCTACGAAAAAACAATTTGAAGAGAACAATATGGAAATGGACACAAAACTTTGTGACCAATGAACAATATGCCTCGTTTGGCTGATTTCTTATTTTGCTGCTTAAAATTATTGACAGACTATAAAACATAACGAAAAAAGAGAAGGACAAGACACGTTTTTTATTAACTTCATCTTACACCAGGAGTTTTCAATCTCTTTCAGGCCAAGAACCCCCAAACTGACGGACAGATTAAGTAGGGACCCCCTACTTATTGTATGTGTTGTATATTAAAGTGGTGCTATTTTTAAATATATCATTATTATAATTTTTCATTCAATATTAAGCTATCCCTTACACCTTTACTAAAATAAGTCAGATACACGTTAATGTGTAGAAGTAGTGGTACCTGCTGTTGCAGACCTGTCCGACACCCTTTGGAACATGGAATATCTGTTTATATTGTCACAGAATTCTTTCATCAACACAACCACGTGTCCTTCATGTTGAGAAAAAACAAAAAGTTTGCAGGAAGAAAAATGCTCGTGTGCCCCCTTTGAGCCATCAGCTCCACTTATGTTAAACTGAATATGCTGTCCATTTGCAGCAGAGCACACATAACATGCCCTTTCATCTGCTCAAATTACCCACAATCCCTTTCAAAAAAAACAAAAAAAAAAACATGTCAGGCTCTATTTGACTTCATCTGTCATGTCCAGACACATGTAGTGATAGTGGCAGGAGCGGTGGTGATAGTAGTAGTAGTAGTAGTAGTAGTAGTATTAGACTGTACATGCTGCAATCTGAACACCAAGAATACATTTTAAAAACAAGCATGTTTCTATACAACTGGTAACATATGTAACATAAGCTTCTTTACACACCAGGCTGTGTCAGCTATTTTCAGCTTTTCTTCTCTCTTACTACTCTTCTCTCTCTCGCTGCTTTTATCATCTTTCACCCATTAGAGCTGTGACCACGCATGCATACTCCCTTGAGCTCACACCTACATGTACAAACACACACACACATACAGTACTTTACACATACTTAAGCCCTGCTCAGGTCTCTATCTATCTATCTATCTATCTATCTATCTATCTATCTATCTATCTATCTATCTAGCTATCTATCTATCTATGCAGGAGAGCACCACGTGAACATCCTCCACTGTATCTGGGTTTAAAATAGCTTCTACTACCTCCTCCACTACTGTAGCAGAAGGAAACATACAGCGCAGATATGAACAATGGTTTCTGGGTCACGGATGGAAAGCGGAGGTCAGCTGCGCGGAGAGGTGCTTACATGCGATGCGTTCGGCTGCATACATCAGTCCCACTAACGAGCTAAACGGGGAAGCCGCGATGACTGGATAGCACTGTTTTAAGACCGGCCTCTCCTCCTCGCCGGGCGGCGTGGTGGTGGGGCGGTGCGGTGCGGTGCGGGGTGGTGCGGTGTGCATTACATAATCAATTACTGTCGGGCTCAGACAAAAGAAAATCAAACAAAAACACACTGTGCACCAGCGGGCTGGTGGTGGAAATGCAGCACCGCAGCCAGGCGAGACAGCAGATTTAAATCGGGATTTGCAGCGCCGACTTCCCTTTCCTCTGACCTTTTCGCCACGTCATAAGCATTTCTTTAGAGTACCCTGCAGCCCTTCGCTATAAATCAGCTGCTTTTTTTCGGTGTCAGTGAAAGTAGCCCAAAAGCAGTGTGAGGGCTGCTCTAATTCAATGTTCCGAAGAGTAGATAAATGGCTCGGTGAAAAGGTTTGAGGAAACTTGGAAAGCTCCGTCGGTCAATTATCACCTTTAGTGCGGAAAAAGACTGCGTCCCTACAATCTCAGGACTAAGGGGTGTGTATCAGTTAGCCTGAGTGAGAGATGGTGTTGTCACACAGTGGCGTCATTGTCCTGAGAGTCTGTCCTGCCGGGCACACAGGGCTCCTTTGTAGGCTGCAGATATTAATCTGCGTAGGAAGAGATCTGGAGGAGTCTGACTAAGCTCACATACAACCACACACACGGAGACACACTGACACAGACTAAGCCATATGCATATTCATTGCGTAACAGCAAACAGAGAGGATGCAGTGTCCAATCTCAGTACAGCTTCACCCGCGATAAAGATGGCATTCTTCTAGAGATGATTTGCACCATACATCCAGACTCACCAGCTTGTCGTCACTGCTGCAGATGTTAGGTGTCACTGCCAGATGTCATAGCAATGCCCCGACCAACTATAATCATCAGCTAGCACAAAGACGGCTAAGTTCTACTTGTGCGTGCCAGTGTTTGACTGCCAGACCAGCGACAACAGTTCATCAGAGTGGCCCAGAACACAAGAAAAATACTCTGTGACCACATGGCGACACAGTCAACTGAATCACACAAAGAATTCAATTGATTTTTAGATGTTACGTTTTAGAAACTGTGTTTGGAGAGACCAAGCGCTGACATTGTGGTTGAACACAAACAAAAACACCAAAAGCTGCACTTGCACACAACAGAGCGTGCGAGCGGTTTTGTTCTTCCCCTGAACTTCTGCAACATGAACCGATGCAAATGTGAAAGAAGTTCAACGTTGTGTTTCATTAGCAGGTTTAAATTAAATGAAGAGATGCATGTCACAAGAAGGCAAACTGAATCATATGACAACAAATAAGACGCTACTGTAAATATGTCTTAGATATCTGCTGCCACCTAGGGGCACAGAAGCAGTACGGCGTAAAAATGGAGCCTCCCATAAATAGACAGTGCTTCCTAAAATAGAGCTTTTCATGTAATGTAGTCTTTCTGACAAGTGGGGGCAGCATATCTCTATTTAAAAGAGACAGCCCCAACAAATTGTCTTCCCTACTGTGTAATGTATGCACAGGCCGTAAACAAAGGCAATTAAATATGAATGATAACTAATGCTGATCACTTTCATGCAGTAAAAGGGGTCTAATTCAGATAATAGATTTTTATTCTGGTCCCGTTGTGGCTGTTGACAATCCTAACGGTCTGACTGTGACCCAAGCCTCCAGCTGGATGGGAGGTTTACCACACACGCAGGCCAACATTTTGCAGCGTTGTGTTCTGGATTTGGTCTGGTTGACGTTTGATTGCTTTCCATTTCCCCGCGCTGTCTTCAAGCAAACGCTTCCCCTAGGTTATTTTTGAAAAAATCTCACCTGCAGAGCTCAGCAAATTGCATCTATTTCCCGTGCATCTGCGGCCTCCCACTGTTCCGATACGTTTAATTAAATCTAAACTGGCAGCAGTGGCGCACAAGACTGTTTACATGGAAATATCCCGGTTGCTCTACTCCACATCGAATAAAAGTAGCCGTCTAATCCCAGTCTTCAAGCAGATCTTCGCCACGTGTGTCCGCGTCCTACTCACTTATTTTTATACGTAACCAATTGGAAATAATGAAAACAACAACGCAAAGGAGCGTTTCACGGGCGCAAACTGACTCATCTTACGTAACGCGCTCTCAAAAACAACGTTTTTTTACCTTCAATACAGACACAAAGAGTCACCGGGCTTCGCTGCTTCACAAATTATTGTAACAGATCCCTGAAATATAGCGACATTACAATCTGATGACGACGTGAAACGGGCTGAGCGCGGATGTTACATCTGAACAGACGCCTGACTGGTGTTATAAATCCGTCAAAAACACAAGCAAACAGCCCCCTCCCCTCTCCGAATGCACTTGTCATCATTCATAAGGGGTATTAATGATTAGAGCGAGAGACCGACTTCAAGAACCTTCTCCGCTGCAGACAACTCAAACATCCTGTAAAACCGAGCTGAGCAGGCGCCAGCTCCTGTAATGTGCGGTGACAGTTCGCATCAGATCTTCGGCCTTTCAAGAAGCCTGACACTTTGGATTTCACTCAAGTTGTATGACAAGCCTCTAACACACTCAAACCCTATTTCAAACCCCGGGCTAAACAGAACGCTGCTCTCAGTCATCAAACTGCCTCCAAAATGCGCTCCGGAATACTGAAACGCGGTTCAAGTAGAAACGAGATGAGAGATCCGCAAAACGAGTGATTGATGAAAGGAGTCATCGCTTGCATGTACAGTAGGAGACGCTCTACTGATTATCTCTCCGAGGATTTCGAAATATAGCGGTTCAAGATTTGACTTCTGAACAAAAAATATGCCAGTGCATCGCTTATATGTGCACCCCGCATTTAGGTTCGTACACCTGTGCGCCGTGTTATTACAGACGATTTGTTGCTATTCAGAGCCCGCAAATACATGTCATTTAGCAGCATTTTAACAGGTTTCTCGGATCACAGTGTTCATGTGAGAGATGTTATGGACACGGCAAGCTGCTGGAGTTCAGGGGGGCTGTTATCCAGTGAGCCAACCTGGAAGTTAACTCTGCCACGGTTCGCTGGCTCCAGCTCCTACTTTAACTTCAGTGGGGCTCTGAACGTGCCTCCAGATTGATCCTGAAAATCAGGCATGTGTTAAACACAAGTAGACACCAGCTGCAACGGGCCCGAGATCTAATTCAGCACTCAGCAGCAAAAGCACTATTCTCTATATGAAATCTTAATCTAAGCGAATATGAAGATCCATTATGTCCACACCTGAAAATGAGCGAAAGGAAGAGACATTTAATAGGTGTTTGTGAATTTCAAAGACAGTTATTTGTTGGACTATTAGGATATGCTTCAAAACATCCAAATATTTTCTGACATTTAAACTCTAAAATAATAATGAACTGAAGATAATTGTTGTTTGTTGCCTGGCAGGGCTTCAGTGATGCATTAACACCACCTTGCCGGAGACATTCAGCATGCTAATTATTTAAAACACAGACGCGACGAGATAAAACGACTTATACACTTACAAATTAACTCGTTATGAGAACGATTTTGACAGAGTCCCTCCACAAGACAGGGCCCAGAGATGGAAGGCCGAGGACCTGCCGTGATTGATGTTCTACTTCAGAGGTGCAAATGTGCAGCTGATTAAATCAGGCAGGCCCCCGTGGTAGTAAACCTGGGGCGTTTGGTGCTGTTGGGGGTCTCATCCAAAGCACCTCTACATAGAGCTCACTGGCGAACATGTTTGTTTAATCTGGATAAAAACTGAAAAAAAAGAAAAAAAAGAACGACAATTAACGGTTTGATGTGAAGTTACTGTTTGGCAGATGAATATGTTTAAGTATATGACTGCACCAAGTCAAGAAATGAGCTAAGAGAGCCTTAGAGCCAAATTTTATTCTTATCTTTAGTTTTCAGTGAGGGATCATGGCATCATGGCGTTTCATAGTTGATGAATTTTAATTACCGTGATATATATATTTATTGTTACTGAAAACCACAATAATCCATTGCATTAAACAGACATTTTATTATCTTCATATGAACTAGTAACGCTGCATTACTCCAAGTCTGAGAGGGGCTGAGGACAGGGTAATAGAGGGTATGCACGTGACGTCACAGCAAGCCAAGTCTCCGTGGTTACGGCCACTGAGTGACTGTTGAGCATCTCACGACTGCCAAAGAAAAGAGGATCACTGGATTATGAAGAAACAACTGGAATCCAGGCACAGAAACCCGGTGTGGGTCACATTTAGTGTCAGGTAATAATTTAAAATAATAATTTATGCTGTATTTCCTGATGAAATCATACCTTAAGTTACTTCTTAAGTTACGTTCTGGAGGGCTGTCAGATAAGTTCGTGGATGGTGTATGTACGGTCGACAGTAACTATTTCAGTTCCAACAATAAATAACAGTAAACGGAATATTTGCGATCACTCCTCGTCATCATTTTAACATCCAGTCGGACGCTTCAGTGTTGTATGGCTAACGTTAAACTCTTAGCGTTAGCATCTTTTATTTAGCTACATTTATCATAACTGAAATTATCTAAACTAACTGAAAGTGAGGCTAATCCACTTTTCCAAATCCATGCTAGTTCGTATGGATCATTGCCGAGTTCGATTACCCTTAATTTTATCTGATAATCCACATTTTTCCAGGTCTCACTGTATTTACTGCTACATTTCACCACGTTTTTGCAATGACGTCAGTGCAAACCTTCGTTTTGCAGAATCACACAGACGTCAAACACAATAAGATAAAGTGATGCTTTTTGCTTTTGACCCCCACTAACAATTCACAGCCTCTAAATCGTCTGGTCTGTGCATTTTACTCCAAATGCAATGTAGTATTACAACAACTCAGATATCCAGTTGCTTAATTCTGTGCAAATTTCCTTCACTGTGCATTTTAAAAACACCATGCAGATCATGTGTCTGCTGTATGAATGAACAACAGAACAGTGGCCAATGCACAGTGTACAGAGTGAAAAGAATAAACCGGTTTGACTGAGATGCTGATGCTCAGTATACGTAGCGCTGTCATCGGTTTCAACCTAGCTAAGAAACATGATAAAAGCATATGCTAGCTTTGAAGCGGTCCTATGAATGTTTCATGTCATTCTTTATTACACCCTCCATCATGTGGCTAGAGGACGGCGGACCTAGATCTGTCTTTGCGGCATCATTTCGAGTTGTATTTTTTTTTACTCCGGCAAGTTCATAAGAAGCAATTTGTTTCTGAATGACATCCCATCTGTCATGCATGCGTTTACGTTGCTATATTTGTACATTTGATCACTTCCTGCTTGTTTAGCATTCAATTCTTTGTCGGGTGCTTTTGTCACTAAGATCGTCACGTTTTTTTCCAAACATGCCGAGCCTCCGTTCAGCTTTTAAGTAAATACAGAAGCAAAACGAATTAACGGAAAGCAAAGAGCAGGAAGAAAAGGAAAACTGAATACACAAAACAAATTAGTCATTTGGTCCCATATAGTTAAGAAAACAAACAGAGAACCAACCAGTAAAAATACACAAAATAATTAAAGATACCGAATTCTATAAGTCTTGTATATGAGCCTCTTGATATGGGTTTAACAAAGTAGGAATGTGTCTCTAATCCATGCATCAAGAGGAGGATTAGCAGGAGATTTCCATCTGACAAGAAAAGAATTACAAAGCTACAAAAGTCCTTCACATGATATGTGATTACATTTGTGTGGGTGACTCCAAATAGATTCTTAATGCTTTGGCAGGGACTGTGACAATTAGAGTAATGTGTGTCAAACCAGAGATTTGTCTAAAACAGTAACAAAAAAAAAAAAAAAAAAAAAAGTAAGGGAAGATAGACGACACGTATCTCAGACTGGATGAATGTCAAAGTCATATATCCTCGACAGCCTGACCTTAGTTAAGTGATAGCGATGAAGAATCGTGCATTGTATATCCCGTGCCAAGCAGAAATGGAAAAGGGGCTGAACCTAAATCAACCCAAACCCCCTCTGCTATTTTCCGATATAAATCACCTTGTCTTTGAGGAAAGGATTTAATAAGTGAATGAGACTTTACAAAACAGAGAGGGGTCAGTTTTGGTAGCCGCTGCTGGATTAAAGAAATTAGCATTAAAAACAATTAACCTGCGAGTGATAAATGGTTTTAATACTGCTGCTATTGACAAAATAGTTTCTCGTTTGCTTTGCTGTCGAGCGTTAGATGAGAAGCCTGATACCGCTCTCGTGTGTGCGAACATGGAGCTACAGCCAGCAGCTGGTTAGCTTAAAATTAAGACCGGAAACAAGGGGAACAGCTTTATCCAGAGGAAACTAAATCCACCTGCCAGCACCTCCAAAGATCATTAATTAACACGTTACCTTACACATATTGTGCAGGGATCACAATTCTAAAATTGTATTTGAAATATGAGTAAAAGACAATGTGTGAAGCCTTGACATATTGCCTAGTGATACAGAGAGAAAAAAAAAAGGGAAAAGAGCATCAGATATGACACACAGTGCATAACAACCATAATGACGGCAGCCTCACGGTCTGATAGTCTGTACAGTTACGTCCTGGTAGCAGTCATTTCACAGTGCGGCGTCCTCATGTCACAGGTTCTGAGAGACAAGGAGCAGAAATGCAAATGCTGCGTCCTAATTAATAACGGCTCCTGATGGCTTGGCCGTCCATACGCATCCACCTGCTCCATTAACTTTCAATTTAGGGATTGGATTTTTTTTATTTTTTATTTTTTTAATTTATACGATTAAAAGATCCAGGACATATACTTCTCAATTCATTCTGCTGACAGTTCTTGAAACTGAATGCCCTCGTCAGGCTATTGAAATGCCTTTAAGTTAAAAACGAACAATGCTGTCAATACATCTTTTAATGACATTCAGTTTCCCTCCGTTTCCAGTCTGAGCTCGGTTCACACGCGCGCCGCTTCCGCCTAATTCAATTCATCTCAACGGGAAAAGACAGAACTGTCACATTTGGTGCTTTCTGTCAGATAGCTACATTTGAATCACGGTTATTGCACAGTAGAACAAAGAGTGACATGAACGACGTCGAGTGAAAAATAGCCCGGGCGGACGGGCCCTAAATTTAGCTGTTGCATAGTCGCCCATCACTCACACGAGAGCCTCCCGTTCCGGGGGAGAGGAAAGGCCAGGCTGATTGTACAGACAACTTGCTCAAGGTTACACAAGCTGTCATGTTAAGGGCCACATCCAGAATAGCCAGAACACATTCCACTTAGAAAATGTCAAATCGCTATGATCACACTGACCCTTGTTACAAGTCAGAAGACAACTAAAATAGTTGGCCTGATTATTGCCCTCTACTTTAGACTCCTGCAAGGTAAATGCATATAGGTCGCCGCCAGCCACAGTTTACAACTCAGACTGTGCTGATCTCAAAAACCACCACAAATCTTTTGACAATTCTTACCAGGAAACATTTTCAGACTCCCCAAAGATAATTTATGAACCTGGAGAGAGTTTCTCCAGCAGAATGCATAATTAGGAAAATACAGAAAAGGCTTTTAACCCATCTCCCAGTTGTAAGTCTTTACTTTTAGGTTCATTCAGATGTACTTTTCATTATTTTGCATGGCTGTGTAAGCCCGGGCGAAGCTGTTAGAAAGCAACTGTCATGTTTGGTGCAAAAAAAAAAAAAAAAAAGATTTAGAGTAGATCTGGGTGTCTAACTGGGACTGACAACACCACTTCATTTCACCGTGTCATCGCATTGTGGCATCATACATTCAGATGTTGTCACCAGTGGGTAAGAAACTCATGATGCAATGTTTGCTCATCGCTTTGTACAATGCACGCAAGGAGATATGACTCTGGCAGACGTCTTTGTTAAAAAAAACAAAACAAAAAAAACAGAGTGGCACCTTGAGGAATTTGTCAGAAATCTTTATTACTGTGAAGTAGATGTGCTCCTTTGTGACTCCAGTCGCTCAAAGGAGACTTTGGACTTTGGAGAGGACAATTCAGTTATTTTATTTTTTTTATAGGACATATAAAGTTACAAGACTTTTAAGAATGAACCATTAGATTATGACCACTGGCCTAATATTGTGTAGGTCCCCCATTTGTCAGATTCCCCCAACATGCAGATCCTTTAAGTCCTGCATGTTGGAGGGTGGGGTCTTCTCTGTCCAGTACATCCCTCAGATGCTCCATTGAACTGAGACCTTAGAAATCTGAAGGCCAGGTCAACATCTTGGACTACCTGTTGTGTTCCTCAGGCCATTCTTGAACTATTTACGTTTTTGTGTCAGGACGCATTATCCTGCTGAAAGAGGTCACTGGCATCGGCCTTGAAAGGGTCTACGCGGTCAGCAACAATGCTTAGATGGGTGGTAGGTATCAAATAGATAAAAGGCGCACATGCACTTGGGCGTCAATAGCATGTAAACCTTCTTCCGTTGCTGCGTGGTCCACTTCTAAGACTCATGTGTCCATTGTAGGTGCTTTCAGCATGGACAACTGGACTAGTCTGTGGTTGTGCAGCCCCACAAGCAACAAACTGGAATACAATATGTGCTCTGACACCTTTCTATCACAACCACCGCTAACTCTTTTCAGCAATTTGAGCTACAGTAGTTCATCAGTTGGATCATACCACGCAGGCATGCCTTCGCTCAACGCATTCTTCAGTGAGCCTTGGTCGCCCATGATACTTGTTACCAGTTCCCCACTTTTCCTTCATTAGACCATCCTTCATAAGTACTTACCACTGCAGACCAGGGACACCCGGTAAGAGCTCCAGCTTTGGAGATGCTCTAACCCGGTGTAACCCATCAGAATGTAGTCCTTGTCATATCTACCTTCCATTTTTCCATTTTCCCTGTTCCTAGCGCGTCAATTTTAAGGACAAAATGTTCTCTCGCTGCCTAATGTATCCCACCAACTGACAGGTGTCACGATAACAAAATAATCAGTGTTATCAGTGTAAAAAGCATGCCGAATAAGCTATTAGGAGTTCCTGTTTGCCGTCCACCCATAGATTTACAGGCAACTATCACCGGATCATTTCGATGCTCAAGAAAACCAAAGAACTTGATGATTCTCAGGCAAGTCCTGCACTTTCTTTGGAACATTACGATATGCTAAGAAGATATAAATCATGATATGACACAAACTGCAGCATCTTCAGCTTCTCACATTTGCTGTGAGCAAACAAGCAAATCCATAGGCCAAACTACAACACCTAAAATGCTGTCGCGTTTGGGAGCATGACTAATTCGTTGCACACGTTCTAAGCGAATTCCTATAAGACTGGCTAAATAACCTGTGAACTGGCAGGTTTTTCCAGCTGCTAGATATTGTGAATTTATTCCAGACAATGTGAGAGCATTAGCACCAGCACCACCAGCAGTGACTGCTTCTCATCTAAGTGTTAATGAAATTTGTCTCCTCTCGATCCGCGCATACTATGGCCTTGCCTGTTTGCCTTTTATTTCAAATGGAAAGAAATCCAAGAATCTGGAAGCGCTACGTGTAGCTGGGTCATTTCCCCCCCAGTATTACGTTAGCCACACGGAGAGAATGCTAATTATGATTTAAACAAACAGCATACAACATCCCATTTCATGCAAATGTTTAGCCAACAGCCTCGGGGCCTCAAGTACCATGAATCATTTCTTTTTTAGTATTTATTGTTTAGAATAAAAGACCACAACAAGTAGAACACAAACACACACTTCAAAACCTAATTGTCTTTGTTATGCTTGTGCATGAATAGTCATCAGTGCCCAGAGCCAGGCTGTATGACTGGCACCGCTGTGCAAGCACAGACTTCTCGTTTGTAAATTTTATGATGAATACAGATTGTGTTGTAATCTGGAGAAGCATCCTGGCATGAAGGATGAAGATTATATGTTTTTTTTTCTCCTCCTCTCAGAAACTAATTGAAAAGACCCATGATGGCGCTCTTATCACTCACGTGCCCAACTGAGCTATGGCCAGGATGAGATATGACTCGGGGGGGGGGGGGGGGGGGGAGACTTAATGAACAGCATGCGACTGTTGAATAGGCAGGTGCAGGATCGCAGACATGGATGTGTTTTAATAAAGATAGCTCATATTAGTCAGTATTCGGCCATTCAGTCCGAGCGTTAATACCTGCAGTCTGTTGTAAGAACCTTTGAAACGGATGAATAAGTCCATTCCATCAAAGACAGTAAAAAAAAAAAAAAAAAAAAAAAATCACTCCGGTTCAGGAACACGTGCAGCACAAGAATTCATTTAAAAAGCCTTAAGTATAGGCCGCCGCCTCCTTACATTCACTCTAAATACCGCAAAGTATAATATAATAAGTGTAATTATTTCGAGATTTCTTTGGCTTAGCTTGAACAGTAGCATTAGACTGGACTGTCAGGATCTGAACCCAGGTCTCCGCTGCAGTAGGCAGGTAATGATTTTGCACCGATCAGCTCAGACTGGGAAGCAGATTCAAAACCAAGATCAGGATTCAGCATCTACATGACGTTTTTTTTTCTCCATTCTGACCCCTTAAAGGAAGAATGTGCTATTTATAGAAATGTGGCTAATGTTGGCGAGGGTTGGATGGAAAGGTCTATATGATCACAGCCATGTCTGGAGGTAAGCTAAGTTAGGTTAAACCTAAACACTGAGAAGTTTGCCTTTGATTTTTGCTTCTATTCTTTGAAAACTGAGTCGTCCAGCTCCTGACAGCACATTTATTATTACTGCGCAGACATGGCAGGGCGGATCTTCTCATCAAAGTCTTGGTAAGAAATATCAAACTGTAACTTTAAAATACAGTGTCTCCTTGTGACCCCTTATCACAAGTTAAATCCTGAGTTGTTCAGCCAAAGAGGAATTTTCCTTCTTGCAGTCTTCCACTTGAGAGTTTGGGTTTCTTTCTTTTCCTTTTTTTTTTTTTTTTTTTTTTTTTTGAGCAGTCTGACATATCTAGTATTTCAAAAAGAAAAAAGACAAACAATAGCCTGAGTTGTAAAGTAATTTGCAGTACATTTCCGTACACTGAAGGGATGAAGAGACTCTTCTGAGAGCCTTTGTGGAGTGTCTGGGGGTGAATATAAACCATTTCCAAATAACAATGTGGCATTTGTCGCTAACATTTTCACTAAATTTAGTCTGGCATTTTGGATATTGTAACAGCACGTCAGCCCACTTAAGCGTTAATCTCTCACTCACTGATGACTGGTTTTTTACACGTACGGGGATTTGCGCGCAACTGTATTTAAAGCCAAGTTCTGCAGCAGTCTTTAAGTAATTGGCATATCAATCATCCATGTTTCTGCAGAGAATAATGCAGCCATGTTTCATCACTATTTCTCACACTGAGCTGTTATCTCACACAGAGGAAATATAAAGCAGAATGCATCCCCAGATGAACATTCATTGATGGCGCGTGAGCTATAGAGATGGGTTTTATTAAGTTCCACTCGAGAGAAGGAACGAAAGACAGAGAGCGAAAGAGAGAGGGGCGCATTTAATTCAATTCCATTTTCTGACGCAGATTACAATAGGTTAGCTCATTTTCTCTTTGTCATAGACCTTATAGTTCAATTGTTGGTTGAATTGTATCAGGCACAAAGCCCTCGTCATATTTTTAATGAAAAGACAAGAAATGTGTCAAACACTGTGGATTAAATACAGGTAGGAAAGTCAAAAATGCAGCTTGAGGGAGGGAAATATTGATCTGTTGGTTGGTCTAAGAACAGCTGTTAGACGGACTGAAATACTGCGCACACATTCGTGGTTGCCAGATGATGCATCCTAGACACAACTGTGATCCTATCACCTTTTTTTGTAAAGCTGTTATGAGGCTGACGCTGAATGAAATACTGATTTAGTTTTTGTGCAGACATTCGTGGTCCCTAGAGGATAGAGGATGGACCTAATAACTCTGTTAAGTTTTTCTCTTGTGTCGAAAAAAAGAAAGAAAAAAAAGACGAGATTTACTGCAACTAAGCCAGGGAAACTGGTTTATAGGATACACTGGCACAAAATCTCAATTTTAGTCCAGATATTATTGTTCCCAGATGAGGAATCATGAAGCCTTTTGTGATACCTTGAGTTTTTATGAGGACACTTGGAGGCTTAGGGGAAATACTGCACTTCAACAACTATTATACTGACCTATTTTATACAGAGGAGTTCATGGTGCTCTGAAGATATGCCCTACTGACCCTGGCAAGCTTTTCTTTAGTGGCACAAAAGACCAAAGCTTCAACTAATCCAGGGTCGCATCTCTTTCTGGGATGAAATGGCACAAAATGTTGTTGAGATATTCATGGTTGTGAGATGAAGAATCACTGAGACTAGTCATGATCCCCAGAGGATGCAGCGTGGTCACACTGGTAAACTTTTACAGATATTTTTCAATTTTACTATAAAGACATTCATGGTTCCTAGATGAGAAATCATTGAAGCCTTTGTTTGTGTTGAGTCATTATGAAGCCGACACTTTGAGTTGGTTAAATACTGTATCTCAACAACCATTTCATTGACTGATTTTGTACAGACATATAGCACATGGTCCTCAGAAAATGTGTCTCAATGACCCTGGCCAATAGTTTCTTTAGTAACCAAAGTACTAAAGAATGAACTAACCCAGGGATTGACAGAAAATCTAAATTTCACCACAGATATTCATGGTTCTCGGGTGACCGTTCTTATCCAAGAAACCCCAGACCTTATGTGTACTCATCGTGGTCTTCTTCTGAGTAGGAAGAAAATATATCTCAACACTCATTAGATCAATTGCCATTAAAGACAAAAGAGGTGACTACGTACCTTGGCCATCTTTTAAATGAAACACGTGAGCTTGTGGTTCCAACAGGGAAGTCGTTCACACACTGCACACACAAGGCTACCAGTTCAGTGGGTTCTAATGGCTGGACAAGCGCAACCCCATTTGAAGGCGGCTATTGATTGTAAACTGGGAAATACAAAGAAAGGATGAGCGCCTTTGTGTTTATCGTTATGTTGAAAGAGGAGGACTTCGTACTTGACAAAGCTTGGCATGTTCAGAGTGACGTTGTGAGCTCAAAGCAGAGATGAGGCTGAGCACAATTCATAGACTGTACAGTAAAGCTTCACAATGCTCCTTCTTTTGTTTCTATGCCATACGTCCTAGGTCTTAAACAGGGGGTCTGCAGAGGTACTGCAGGGGCGTCCCAAAATCTTTGGTTGATTAGACGTTTTTTATATATTTTTTATATTTTCTCCCACAACTTTAAATTACTTTATAAACTGCACATTAACATGATTCCAATGTATTTTAGGAAAGGGATAAATGGAGGCAGAAGACGTTGTATTTCAGTCAGCACTTCACTGATTCAGCGATACAGGAGCTGTCGCAACACTGCCCCGTTTCATATTGAATGTAAAATGATAATAATAATGCAAATTTATAAGCAGCAACTGGGCCCAGTTTAATATAGAACACATATAGTAGGTAGGGGGTCCCCACTTAATCTTGTCTTCAGTTTCCTTGGCCTAAAAAACATTGAAGACCTCTGCTGTACATAAATGTCATAAATAAATGTAAATATCTTTGTAAAATGCCATAGTAAAAAGTTCAGCTCCTAACCCAATAAAGATCTATTAAACATTTAAAGATTAATACAGCAGCACATTTTACAGCATGTTCTCCCTCAACTGTCCATTTATGATCTGGACCATTTGTAGAGGTAACCCAAAATCAGTTTTCAGCATAGCGGAGCTTTGCCCTCAAGCCAAGTCACGTTAAAGACCGGAATAATAATTCAAAGCTCCACGATGGCAAGACTTTAGAAAATACAGTTAAAAGAGCAAAAGTCAGTTCATGTTTGGACGAGTCATCCCCTCTTTCCCTTTAATGCTTGCTACTGGACACCGAGGTGGAAGACATCAAACTAAAGGTCAGCCTGAGGATGAGAAAGGCAGTATCTGGAGGCTTGTCAGAGCACGAAAGAGGGAAAGAAAAGGCACAGAAGCCAGCGTGCTTCACCATTTCAATGCAGATGCCTTCCACTTCTGTTTTCTTAAGATTTTTTTTTTCGAAGTTAGACTTCTGAGACGCTAATCTCAAAAAAATACACAGGATGAGTTTGAGCAATCAAACAAAACAAAAAAATATATATATTTTGTGTTTAAACTTCAATCCCTTCTTGGAACTTTTTCTTTTGGACTGAAGTGGTAATATTGTATAAAAACACTTAACATATGTCAGTACTGTGTAATGTTGATCATTTCTTGTTGTTTAGGTGATATTATGGGTGATTATGGTCAAACTTGCCATACGGAAGTCTTATGTAAAAACCGGAGCAGTCAGTAACAAGGCTGGAGCGTCACACTAGGATAATATTCTGACGGAGCTCACAAAGTATTTATCTAATAGACACGGCGAACATTATGAGGCCAACATACCAGGACAGCGCATGTTGCTAATGAAGTATTTTGATAATTAGGGTCAGCGTGTAAACACAAGCCGTCATTCTCTTGTGCTTGTGATTCGAATAATGTAGGCTGTAAATTAGTTGATGAGCCAAACTAAAACTCCTCATTATAACATATTTCATTTCAAACAGGGCCTCTGTTGATTTACAATAATTTGCTGTCGGGATTATGAGAAGGTGGTGTTGCCATTTTTTTTCTTTTTTTTCCCGTATTAGTCACTTATTGTGAGTTGTTATGATCTGGGCCCTTGTCTTCAGAGACTCTACAGAACTCTGCATTGTGAATGTTTGCCTACATACATATTAAAGTGAGGCCATTCATCGGTGAAAGCTACAAGCTACAGTATACAGTGTAACCTTCTTGAAGTGTCTATGGTCTGTTCTTTAGAGTGAGTCCTCTTTGACTACAGACATGACACCTGACTGTGCAGTGCACCGCAGTATTCATGATGCACAGCACTGCTGGGTTCTTCCTATGGAGAGGGAACTATAAGGCTATTCTTTCCATTTTTTTCTGATTGTTGGTTGCTGTTCAGTACCTGGGAGCTGCCATTGTGTGCTATGTTTTTCATAAAAAAGGAACCTAGAAACGATATTATGGCATCGACAATTTCTATGTAGTTTTCCTGTATGAAAATGAACAACGTCTCCACACGTCCTTGCCTTGGCCAGACTGACACTACGTTCCCGGGGGATTCGGGTGGCGCCATCTTTTAAATTTGGAGTCAGATTGAGTGCAGTATGGTTCTGCAGCACGTTTAAACTTTTAATCCATCTTTATTATCTGTTGCCACTTGTGAGTGAATATTGGTTAGATGGGATGGGACGGGTCAGACGGTCCATTCCCTAGTTGGCCAGACTCTCTCTAATATACGCCTCTGGTTGGCTTCACTTTTTAGGAGGGGTTCCACCGTCCATATTTATACAGTCTATGATATAAACCTTCAAAGGTAAACAAAGCTTAGTCATTAATATTACGCACTAAGTGGATATTAACAGCAGTTTGCAGATAAATAATACAGCTGCATTTCCAATTAAAAGAAGCACAATTCACTGAAGTTAAATCACACTCAACTCTATGTTTGCTCATTACTAACAGAATATAATAAACAACATGGTTCCTGCACTGAATCAGGTCTGTACTGAATACATCTGGTATCATTATGTAAAACTTGGAAATGGGTTCTTCACTGATACACATCAGGTTAAAAATATGTTATTTTGATTATGTCTGAATGGGAGTTTAATAGTGGGAAATTTTGTTATTTAACAAAACGATGAATGGAATACACAGAAAACAGTGGATAAATCAATTTGTTACAGCCCTGGTTTTGAGCCTCACTGCGAGGACAGCACATCAGTTCTGCAGCAGCTGTTCCATGTGCGGGAGATGACGCATGGACAGTTGTTATTCAGCTTCCTGGTATTTTTTTTTTTTTTTTTTTAAGTGTGCGGATTTGAGCTGCTACAGGGTCTTTTATTCAACTGACCTCATTCTCATGAGCCGGGCTCCACACTATCCAGCCAGTGCATGTGCGGTAAGTTCATAATGAACGAGGCACGGATTCATGTGAAGACACACTTCTGGTTCTTACAGGAACTGCAGTGAAGATGATTCCTGTGAAGATGACCAGAAAAGATGTTACTGATAATAGAAGTTCCACAAACACATGTTAATGGCCAAAGAGATGAGTCAGTTAATGGTGCAATACGTAAGAGTTGTGAGAAAGATTGATTTGTAGGAGTGTGTTTTGAGCATCTACAGAAATTAACACAATGTACCATTGGCCGGTTATTGTTGACTTAAAACCAGTTTGATATTATTCAGGATTCAGTCTCATCTGTTGCCAAAGATCAGGACTTGGCCTTTCATACAGTGCACGAGTTTATTTTATTCATTAGGCTACTTAACAGCAATAAGATAAAAACAGAGAGGAAAATTCAGGGAGCTCGACAACAAACAGTTTATAGTCGCGTTTCTGACAGGTGTGATAATCTTCTTGACTTATTGTGAGACCTGTAAAATGTCGTTGCCACAGCATTGACTTTAAAATTAAAGACTTCCAACTACGCTAATTTAGAGGCACAGTCAAAACCGCTATGACACAAAAACCAATTAACTAACCAGCTAAAAGTTAAGTATTTGTTGCAAGATTTCTTTATTATATTAAAAGCTTAAGGTTGTTAATTGAAGTTGTTTATTTGAACCCATTTGCGGTGAGTATTGTACAACATAACCTAAGATCTCATGGATACAGCACTGTGCGATTTTATTTCTTCTCATTAATATTCATATAAATATTCTTACTTTTTCGCACATATTTGGTTATATATTGATTTTTGGTAAATTAGAGGAGCTCTGCTATGGGTGCAGCACATTCTGACAGTTTCGCAAAAATCTCAAATTGCAAGAATTCCGAAATGAAAAAATGTTTAATTTAGCCCGACTTGAAAAGAAACTTGCTTTGTGAAGCAACGGAATAAAGAGAGCGAGAGGGAGAAATAAAAATATATGGGACCCAATTAAGCTAAAACACTGCTTTTCACACCTGATGAAATCCTGTCTGTTTTCATAAAGACCCTCATGCCGCAGCTCCCATTCATTTATTAAATAAGGGAACTTTTTAAGCACAGGGGAGGAAAAGTAATCTGTAATGGAAGGCTGTTGCTTGATGAGCTGTGTCCTCTACACAGAGCTGATTTAAAAAGTGAGTAACGGCGGTCTCGAAGGATACGTTATTGGAACCGGGCTGTACGTTGCAGGTTATTATTAGTTTCTTTAACGGTGAGATGGAAATAGTTGAGTGAAGTTGTTTATGTGTTGCACGGCATGCAGGGCATCCTCTGTATTACAGCTCTGGTGAGGTTTCTGAGTTCAAGTTAAAACAATGAAACGCGCAAAAACATCACAATGAATCAGTGAGCTGTCTCTTTGGAAGAAAACACAGTATATAGTCACAATGGGACAACATCTTAAAAAAAAAAAAATAATAAATAATTCTCCAAAATTGAATATGTAATTTAATTTCAAGAAAATATCAAAGACAAAAGCTGTAATTCAGGCCTGATCAGCATAACAGAGACACTGTAGTGTATCATTATAATAACAATGGAAATTTACATACAAATTAGGACACTATAAAGCCCACTTAGCAGTTTACAGGCCACTAACTATCTAATTAAACCATCAAATTAAAGCTCACACTCGCGTCCCCGTAAAGGCCTACTCTGCAAAAAATTAGAAGTAGTTTTTACATTTAAAAAGAAAAATGATGCAGCCTGACATATTCTTCTTCTGCTCTTTAAGTGTTACCCGCGCCGCGTCACCTTCGTCTTTAATCAAAGCTCTGGGACCTTCCAGGAATTCGATAAAAACTATAATGTACGCGGTAACTTCTTCAGCAGCAGCCGTGCACTCTGTGGAAAATGCTACAGTCTTAGTTGAGCAATATATTTCAACTTAACACTGTTTTTAGTTTACTAACCAGGAAGGTCGGACTATTGTTTTTTTTTTTTTTTTAATTCAATTAATTTCTTCTTTTTCTTTTTTTTACCCCCAAAACATTAACATTTGCAGTTAAAACTATTAAGAAGTGTTTGGCTGTTTCTAAGCCACATTATTGTGTCTTTGATTTCAGTAATTGAAAAAATGAAATTATTTTGATGTGTGAAAGCATAGTCTTACAGCCTAATTTGTGTATCCAATGGGATTACAGACGATTGCCGCATGCTCTGTCAAGGTTAAAGCATTTTATTGGATTTTCAGAGGTCTGATTCCTGCTCCGTCGCTCTTTGCTGTGTATTTTCGCAGCGTAGCCGTCGGAAGCGGGGAGGGCATCGGCACGGTTTGCCTTTAAAACGGCATATGATGAACTTTTTGCTTCATCTGGTGGTGCCGTTTGCCGACACAGACAAAAAACCTTTAGGCATCTTTGTAAAAACAATGTTTTTAAAGCCTAATAACGTGTCCTAATCGTGTGATTTAATCTTCAAACCGAACCCAAACATCTGTTTTAGCGCTTTGAAACACTGTGCCATTTTCAAGACATTACGCACAGTTTTAAATTCCATTGGTTTTGCTGCGAGCTCTGATGGATAAACACCATTTTTATGAGGCTATTGTTGGCAAAAAACTCCATCTATACATGATGATGTTATTATTATTACTGGTGTTATATCATCGATCTGACTTTGACTTCAATGTGGAAAATTACAGGCCTGGTATTTTTCATTAACAGCAGGTAGCCACCAGCCGCTTGGCTCCCAGCAGAAATAGACATGGACAGTTTGATGCTAATGATCCTGGCCCCGCATTACGCCGTTCAGTCTACTGTATGCGGGTATTTTCGGGCAGGCATTCCAGCTGCGCTAATAATTCCAGTAAAGCGTAGTTAGCGATACATCACCGGCTGCTACGCCGAGACCAAAGCAGCTTTCACCTCCCTTTTTGTTCACACAATTTTGCCGTGTTGTGCACACAGCCCCGTGTGGCCGACGCCTGTGTTGTTAAAAGCTGCACAAGAGGCTAATAAGCCACAAGGTGAGTTTTTTTTTCCATTTTTTTTTTTTCCACGAGCACGTCTGCTACCCACAATCAGTATGAAATTATTTTATATTAATGCTCTGTCAGGAATAAATAATCAATTTAGAAGTCTGCGGTCCAATCTAGAGTGAAACGACTTTAATCAGCTCAGTGAGATAAAAGCTTTCTTACGGCCCTTAGGCGGTGTAACTTCCACCATTGTGGATATTTCAGCAGGTGCCAGGGGGTATGTGGGAAGGTCTGCTGGGTCGGAGAAATGACTAACTGATTAAAATGCGCGTCTATGTTTGGACACTGGCATAACTTTTGTCATTTCTTTTTGTTGTTGCTTTCCCAAACATGCTGATGTTATTGTTATATAATCATTACACTGTAGGCTTTAACTTCAACATATCCGCATCCAAATTGGAGGAAAAATGTAGAAATGACAAGGATTTTTATTCACAGTCCTCTGTTTCAGAGGCTGAATATGAAGCTGTAACTCCTGACTCGGACCCTGTGGCTGTGCACGGCGGAGTGGAAGAAGAAGTCGGCGAGCGAGCGACGCAACCGGTTTCACACTCCAAACTGTTTCCTAAAAGTGACATAATCTGAAATAATTTTGAAATATAAAAAAAAGGAGGACGAATACAAGGTTTTAACGACGAAAAGCAAGAGGCGAGATTCTGCACAAAGGTAATGAATAAATGCTTGAAATTTGGAGCGACAGAAGAAACGCTGGAACACTCAGTTCTAGGTCAAGAATAAAGGAGTTGACAGAGTTGGCTTTAAACTTCTGTTAAGTGGAAATATGCACGCAAACGTGATTAAATCAAATGCACCACATTTAATCCAACAGGTAAATCGTGTTTGGAACAAGTTCATCTTGATGTTTGTAGACTATGGTGCACATGAGACAGAAAAGGCGGTATCCTATACGGTACGTGAAGAAGAAGATTTAGAACTTGACGCAGAAAACAGGAAACTTAGGACGGATGTGGATTGTTTCAGCGTTCAGACTAATAGGAAATGCACTCTGAATTTGATCAGTTTTTAGCCCGGTGTTTTCAGGGCTGAATATGCGTGATGATGAATATATGAATACGTGAAACAGAAAATGAGTCCAAACATACAGAGACATAAGTGAATCCTGAAACAGCAGAAACACATGAAACAGTCCTGAAGCCTTATCCATTCAAATATTTAGCTAAAAAATAAGGATACACGATTGAAACAGATAAGTTGACGGATAAAGGCTTGAATTGATCAACTAATGCAATGGATTAGAAGATGAAGTAGTTAGTTATAAGTCACAAACACATGGCTGAAGCTGTTAGCTTTAAATAACAGATAAATGACCATTATACGCATGCAAACTTGGCTAAATTCAGATAATAAACCTTGTAAATCATACGTGGAACAACTTAATCCAAACATTTATAGACCATGAGGTAGATCATGGAGAGAAGATGCTCCGTGAGGTACTGTATATACTGCACGTTGCCAGCTGAAGCTGATAAGGTAAAGCTAGACGGAGGTTAGTAGATCATTTCCAGCACCTACAGCCAAAAAATGCAGAGTGCGAGCCCCAGCAGTGTTTCAGATTTCAGACTGATACAAATGGGAGCGCTGCAACAATATTTCTCTTCTGCACATATTGAGACAAGAAAGCCACGCTCAGGCCGAGCCAGCCAACCTGACGTACAGTATGCCCTGACAAATTTATTACCATTAAGCCTCCGCGAGGCGCCACGTGACCCGTGATTTATTACAGTCACCTGCTCCATGTCTGCAGATGCAAAATTGCCCGTGCATGCATCGGCTGATAAAAATGTGCGCCGCGCATGTAACAATTAAATTGTTTACCTGTTTTTTTTTGTTTGTTTGTTTTTTTTTCTTCTCTTCTTTTGGGGAGAATGATGGAGATCATTACCGTAATTCACATGCAATTACAGATGAATCCTGAGGCTCCAGACAAACAGAATGTAGCAAATTTTGCTTCATGTAGCAAATAATAACGGTTAATTAGTCGACAGTTCTCTTTGAAATTCATAGGGTTTCTTAAATATAAATGTAATTTGCAAGTGGTTCCAACTTGTATGCAAGTGTGCCAAAAAAAGAGCCGGGAAACCAATTGAGTGCAGATGTTTCATCCCTCAAGGGCATAAAGAATTGATGACCTGTGGTGATATATTTGGAGTATCATTTCCGGTAATAATTTGCCATGGGGGGAAAGGAAAGACACGGAAATGTGCAGTTATAAATGCTGTAAAAAAAAAAAAAAAAAAAAATAGGTTGAAGAAAACCTGACTTTAGGTGGATAATTGGACAAGATAGAGGCTTGCAAACATGTCCGCATACCTGATTACAGTCCAATACTCGCTCCTTTCGTGCTGTGTTACATATCAGCCGCACGTGACTCTATATCACGCGAGGAGAATTAAATTTTATATACCCCTGCATGTTCACTTGTGTGGTACAAGCATGAAAAAAAAAAAAAAGAAAAAAAAAATCTACATTTCATTTCAGCAAGCCTTGCTCTGGCTCAGCCATCAGAGGTCACTTACAAGGGTCTGATTCAATTATTCTTCTTTTCACAACAGGAGGAAAACATTTTCATGGTGAATGGTTTGCCTAAATAGATTACCATCTCAAATAATTCAATTTCCGTTAATTTGATTGATTTCATACCAAGGGGAAAAGAAATCTTAATTTAAAACCATTGCATTTCTAATCAAACATTAACTGAGAAATAGGCCTGGGTGAAAATCTTTTATTACCAGTTTCTCCACTAATTTAAACAGAGGATGCTGATGGCTGCCCTATTAAAACCGCACCGCCGCCGCCGCCGCCGCCGCCGCTTGCTCTGTCTCCAGAATAAACAACTTAACCGTTTGCAAGCTGCATGCGCATGCACAGACAATCCTATGGCGAAACCATTACTACAGAGGATCCAGATGAAGCAGTTCAGTCATCTGATCTATTCCCATCCATTATTCATCCCGCTGGGGGAGACAGAAACGCTGGGCTTCTCTTCTCGGAGAGACCCAGGAACCCCATTTATTCTCATGAGCAAAGGAAATGCCATGCGGTAGTGGAGTGAATCACCGACAGCAAAAGACTGAGAGAGAGACGAGCGAGAGGAGCTGGGGGTGCGCAGACGTTACACAACAACAATCGGGGGGTAATCCAACGCAGATTTTTTTTGCAAAACTTAAAAAAAAAAAAAAAAAGTTTACAAAGACTGTGACTTATTGAGGGTTTCTCCTCAAGTTGAGGCATCCCCACCGACGCCACGCAGTCAGAAAATAAAGAAGGAGCATGAAAAACTTCCCTCCGGTGCCTGCTAGCTTAGCTTGATAGCAGGCACCGCTGAACGTTTTCTCTGACAGGTGTAGTTTGCAGACTGACGCCGATCCATGCTGCTGTCAGAAAATGAAGCGGACTCCAGCGTCAGAAACTTAGGCTCCAGTTTGTATTAGCACCGGAGACGGGGAATTCATAGAACCCTAACATTTGTCATCGTCATTTTCCCGCTTAAAGGCGGATGTGTGGGTCTGCGTCGCTCCCGTGTAGCGCGGAGTAGGCTGGAACAGATCAGCCGCAACATTAAAACCACAAAATTAGCGAATAACATGAACAA
Organism: Mugil cephalus; assembly: GCF_022458985.1. Lineage (NCBI taxonomy): Eukaryota > Metazoa > Chordata > Actinopteri > Mugiliformes > Mugilidae > Mugil > Mugil cephalus. The sequence goes on from NC_061778.1 coordinate 9,485,090, forward strand.
TCTTGTGATAATAGAATGTGACTTTATTTCTAATAGCGTCAATAACAATACAAATTGGGGCTTTAAGACGCTTTGCAAAAACCGTAACGAAACATTCAGAGCAAGCCTGAAGGCGACGGTGGCAAGGAAAGACTAACAGGAAGAAACCTTGAGCAGAACTCATATGTAGGGACCCGTGTGCATGAGGCCAGCTGGGTAGAAACAGAAGAGAGAGAGGAAAGAATAGCAGGAGAAACATACATAGGAACATACGTCAGGCTGAAGGAAACACGTGGAATCTAATAATACAAGATGTAGCTGATGATGTTATGTGGCAGTGTTCTGCTGGGAAATCTTTGGACCTGGCATTCATTCATGTGGATGTTACTTAGACATGTAGCACCCACCTAGACCAGACCAGAGACCCCCCCACCCCATAATGGCAGAAATCTTTCCTGGATGCCTCAAGAATCCTGTTTAACAGAGATGGTGAATCATTACCCCCAATAATCTATGTCAAAAGTCACTAGAGACTGGCCTAGACCACACCCTTAAGCGCACCTCCGCAGGAACGCAATTACACACTGTGGCAAAAGTGAAACGGACAATCGGCCGTGATGCAAATCAAATTACTATGAATACTAAAAACGCGTTAAAGAAAAATAACTCGCTCATGTCAAATACGAGTTGCTTCTCCACCAGGTGCAGTTTGCAGACTGTTGCCCACCAATGCTATGCTGTCAGAAAATAAAGCAGGCCGGCCGGCGCTGTGAGGAGAAAACAGCTTGTGGAGACATTGTGTGAGTGGCAGGCAGAACTGGCAAGCTGCCACAGATAATAACATCTGAAATAAATTTGATGTGTGGAATTCAATCTGTAGTGATAGGGACGGCCGCGGCATTAGAGCGAAGTTCTAAATGCTATCTACTCATCCATGGAATGAGGACTGACACGCAGTCTCAGAGAATAGATTGTGCAATTAGCAGCCTTTGTGCTGTTTTGACACAATGAAAAAGGGAAATGAGATTCAACGTTGTCATGCACGGCTCTCCGTGGCACGGCGATTCCCAGAGGACAGTCCACATGCACCGTGTTTCAGGTGAGAATAAGTTGGCGGAGTTGAAGCATCAGGGGACGTAATGCAGCGGCGAGAGAGCGAGTTCAGGCGGTCACACTTATTACTAATCTGCAATATTTCATCTCCTTTCAAGCTGATTTTAAAAACGGTGGAAGCCTAATGTGGCTTTTTGACTCATTAGAGGAGCATGCCACCTCTGCTGCAATCTCAAAAAATGTAATACACAAGTTAAAGAGAAGGGGGCGCTCTTTGAGTAGGCATTGAGCAAAGCTGCTTGAGAACAGCTAAACTTTACCAATTATTCCTTAAATGAAACTGTATTTTTTAATGTGATTTACCTCCAACGGCGACGTCACTTTAACACACATGTCCCCTTTTTGTGGATAAACACACTTTTCTCTCCCCTTTCAAAATAAAGCTTCAGTGGGCGCTTTTTAAAAACGACATGTTGTGGAGTTTAACTTAAATTATATTTAATATACTGTCTTTGTCTGCGCTGATCTAACGTGTCCTACAATAATACACAGTCCATTTAACCACGCGCAGCTTATTGGCCTCACTGCTGTGTGATAAACACAAACTAAATGCTGTTTGAGCTGAGAATTATTTGTGCTTCAGCCATAAAAACCAAAGTGCAGCCAGTGTGAGTATAGGTTGGTCTCACCCACATGAACTAACAGACTATAACCATAAAAGAAAATGACTATAATATTCCTATAAAGTGTCTGTGGTTCTCTGTGGTGGTACCTCAGCTCTGCACGGTGTTTTACACTTCCCATAATGTTCCTTTTTACATTCCTGCTGGGAATTACAGAGTGTCCTGGGTGGTAATCTGCGCCAGCAGTAACGCACTTGCAATGTTTTTTAAACACTATATATTATTTCATAGGCCTAGGTGTCATTGCAACATAACGCAGCCCAATATGATAGCGGGCTCCCTGCTTGAGCCCTCCCTCCGCCTCTCATGTGTCTACATTTTCATCCCATGGCCGTCTCTAGGTGATTTAGCGCCGCCAGTCTCAAGCAGGTGTCCAACATGGCGATCACGGGGAGCGGATCTCTCGCTATTTCTTTCTCTGTTTTCGTGATTTCGGCGGCGTTTCTCCCGAAAGGTAAGTTTTGTTTTCGCTCCTCTCGCGTGCGTGTGCAATGCAGAATTACCCCCTGTTCCGCGGCAAAAGCCCGAGGAGTACAGCTCCACAGGGGGAGAAGTTGTGGCGCGTATTGCGCGCTAGATGCGCACAAGCTTCCCCTGAAATCTCAGCATCACTTTCTGCCGCTGTGACACTAACGTCGACTCTTAAACGCTCTCGCTGTTTATCGATGCCGCGGCTACTTATCTCGGCGCGTTTAAATTAAACGGTGCTGTCCCGAGTTTTATTTCCCTTTGCTGCAATACGCTACAGAGGACCGCTGGAAGAAAAAAAAAAAGTAATTTTAGTGCTGCGTAATTGTATAGGCAGAGATGTAATATCACAAGTGAAAATCGGGTGAAGTGGTGGCACAGTGTTTAGACCTGCGGGGCAAGTAGAAAGGCAATTCCTCACTATATTTCCAAAGGAGACCGCGGCGGCTCAGACTCACATGCATCCCGTGATTATACCGCATAAACCTCCACTCTCTCCCAACTCATCCCACTGTCTACAAATCTCTGAAGTCTGCGCTTCAGGTGCGCTTCGGAGGAGAGCGAAGGGGGGGAAAAAAATGCACGCATTGCAGCCCAAGTCTCGCTCAGTGTCCTCTGGCCGCACAACTGCAGCCCCCGATGCCCCAGTGTGTGTTCCAGTCCGCAGTCTTCACTTCTTCTTCTCCTCCTCCTCCTCCTCCTCCTGTCAGCGAGGCTGGATATTAATCTGCCACGTCGCTGTTCGGCTCTTTTTTTTATTTTATTTTATTTTTTTTTATTTTTTCCACGGCGTGCAATTGCATGAACCGAGGGTGCTTAAATGTGCACACGCGTTTGCAGAAGCCCCCGCAAGTCCCATCATTTCCCCCCGTTATTCCACCGCGGTTGCATCAGAGTTGCATGCGTCAGTGTGTGTGTGTGTGTGTGTGTATGTATATATGTGTGCGTTTTTTTTTTTTTTTTTTTCCTGGAAAACGTATCCGCTGACAATATGACGCATGTGAAGCGGTTAAAATGTCAGCTTGCAGCCACTTTAAATCCCTCCCAGAGGTAGAATGGACATGGCTGTTGTGCTGTCAATACCCCCGGCTGTAAAGGTGGCAAGCAACAGTTTGCAATAAGGGGTTTGCACTTGAAGATTACTTGGGCGACTTCTTATTGGTTCAGTTTCTTGTCTCTGATGTTGCCATTAGAGGCGAAATACAGTAGTATCTGCATCAGCCATCAACAGGTTTGCAGGAACTCATCATCGCCTGTGTGTGTGTGTGTGCACGCCTCGAGTGTGTGTTGACAGTGACATCCTGCTTTCAAAATGAGAGCAGTCGTTAAAGGGATTTTTAGACAGAGTGTTCCTTTTTTACAGTTCAGTGCTTACAAGGCTTTCATTTCACAGTTGTTGCATTTATTAAGGTCCGTGTTGAATAGCAGCTGAATGACATTTACAGCATTGTCTAGCGTCTCCTTGTCACATTAATTTAATTAACCTCTCAACTGAATAAAATAATGCATCATGAATGCGCAATATTCCCCCGGAGCTCCGCGCACCGAGGGGCTGGGGAAACCGACGTGGCCCCTCGGTTCAGGTAAAATCCCTGAGCCAGAAATGATTGAATCTCTGACCTCATGTGTCTGACTGTCTGTGTGTGTTTGTGCTTGGAGCAAAAAAAAAAAAAAAAAAAAAAAAAAAGGAGGCTCCCCCTGTGAAACGATGACGCTTCCGCTTTTTGACAGCCTTCAGTTTTCTTTGTTAATGACCCAGAATGAATACATTTGAACTTTGTCTCCGCATCTGGTGAGAGGATAATGACTCTGCTAACTGGATGTTGCCCACCGTAAAAGGTGTCATCCTAAGTGGAGGCTGTTTTTCCAGTACTCACGGGCTCCGGTCAAGCCAAGCAGCTGCCTCGGCCGAGGCTTTGAAACGAGGCTTTGCATCTCAACAAAGAATCTGTTTAGCGATACGTCTCTACCCGCGTCTCGCGGGGCTCGACCTGTTGCAGTGCGTCAGATGGTTGAATTTCTGAAGGTTGCATAATCCCACTTATTGCCAGTTTAAAGTCATTCGTCAGGACTGAGTGATGGTGAAGTGGATCAATACGAGCTGTCATGAGGCCTCGGGGCGGCTGCTGAAGGACGGGGTCTCGGAGAAACAAAAGGAAACATACAGTTGTTACAGTGCTCTTCGGTTGCCAGTTGGCATGTGACCCAGTGAGTGATTGAAGATGTTGGTGTCTGGCTGCTTATGGAGGAGTTCTGGCTTTGAAACAGATACTGCTGCTGATATGTGCTTGCCGTGTGCTGCTCTGCCCTCAATCTGTGTTTGTCTCTTTGTTTTTGTTTTTTTTCTGGGTGGTGGTACTTCTTTATTTCTTCAGTTAACAAACAAGTGTTGATCTCGCTCTGTTAGTTTTTTTGCTTTTTTTCAGCTGTCTTGTGGCTATGGCTCATGTTGGGGCCTACAGCAAGCAGACTCCTACTTATATGTGCATATTTAGTGCCACGGAAAAGGTCATTAGACAGAATATAATATTAAGTATTCAGACACATGCAGCAATGCGGGTATGTGGTTCAAAGGTAGCAAAATACTCTCAAGATTTAAAAAAAATGCTGTTTTATTTCTAAACAGTGAAGTCATTTACTGGCTGTTATTTACAGATTTTGAGGTTGTGTCGTTCAAGATGAAGCTGTAATTAATTTTTGCAGGGCATTTTAATCTACAAAAGTTTGTTGAGTTCTTGAGTTTAATATGTCATGCCGCGCACAAAGGAAGTAAAAGAATAAAATAGCGCGGAGGTTTTGTCTCGCACTTCTGGCAGTGGAAGTAATTACACAAATACTGTCGAAACATGAGGGAAGACCACACCTAAACCACACCTATGACTAAACGTGCTTGTCCTTTATGTCCAACGCTTAGGTTTTTAGACTGTATTCTAAAGATATGTTTGATGAACTAGGCTTACATCTGTAACCTTTGTTTTCTCGCCTAATGCTGCATTTATGCTTCGCCGTTACGTCTGCGTAGCCCGACAGGCTACCACTCTATGTTTGGTTATCCAAACATAGAGTGGTGCGTAGTCATCACTCTATGTTTGGTCCACAGGAAATTCTCCCTGTTTCTGCCTCCCACACACTACTCAAACATTTCTTTTCTTCATTTTAACGTCAGAAAAAGTAAATTTTGTTAGCACATATTAGCTACAAATCGAGGTGCTGCATTGTTTGGAGCACACAGATGAACTCAATACAACCGTCTAGACACCGACGAGTGTTTGACCGGCTTAATTACAGACGTCGACGCACCAGCACACAAGTAGGAATTTACACTTTGCATTGCGTATGATCCCTCAGAGAAGAGTGAACCAAGCTTTAGGCTTCGTCTTACTCACGGTCCTGGGAGTCTGTCCCCACCTCTGTTTCTAGAGCTGTTTCCCTCTTCAGCTCCGGCAAATTAGTTATTGCTGCATCGTCACCTGTGCGTCACAGCGGTAGCGTTGTTTTATATGAAAAAGGCTGCCTGCTTTAGCTTTATACTGACTGACTGATTCCAATAAGTCCTTCAGTTTCCTAAAAGCCCAAAGTAGCACCAGCATTTTAACACCATGCGTGTATAATTTGTCTGACCAAAAGTCTGAAATCCAAAGCTGTTGAGATGTTTTCCGCCACGTAAGACAAAATAAATACGTCAAATCCCCACCACTGAGAAACTGCAGCCAGATAACGTTGTTTCATCTGTGCACAAACAAATGTCTCCATTAAAAATGAATCGATTATCACCATAGCTGCTGCTTAACTTTCTGTCAATCCACTAATCGATTAATTGCTCCAGCTCAAGGGCTGTTTGTGCAGCAAAGCGAAGTGGTCCTCTTCCTACTGTCTGTATAAAATAGCACTTTTAGCACTGTACGGCGTTTCAGGATAAATTTAATACAGCAGCTAATGGCCCATTGATATGTGCGCGCTTGTGAAAGTATTTCATCGCCTGCGCGGTGAGATCACCGCACTACATCATTTGTAACAATAATATACTCTTCTATTTAAAGAAATTGAATTTATTGCTCATTAAATTTACATTAAACTCTGCTTAATAAGCCTCACTCTAATTGTTGGATAATGCATGGCACTACTTTGCGCCGTGGCAGATAGTCGTACAGTCGGAGAGCGAGGGGCTGGCAGAGCGCTGGCAGCTGACGCATGCAAAGAATTTAGCCACTTGTGGGAGAGATCACAAAGAAAGTCCTGCTGGGTTTCACCGAGGGCATCGCACCCATGAGTCAGACTCTTTAAATGGTCAAATTAATTTAAAACTGTGCGTGGCATCGTTCGAATGAGTCTAGAAAACGGATCTGAGTGCGGAGGCTCCTTGAAGCAAAGCAACTAGGCGGGTTTCACTTTAGTATTTGTCCTCTCAAGGCAGACGTTGTAGCAAGTCATCCAACTTTTTTCTAAAAAAAACAAAAACACACAGAAGGAAGATATTTACACACTAAAAATCTCTTTCTATCTTCGACTTCATATTCTTTCAGTTTCTAACATTTCAGTCGCTTCCTAAAAACATCACGTTGGATGCTGGGCACAAGGGTTTCTGTCCACACCTCTAAGTAAACACTGTACCTGCGAGTTCTCATCAAGGTCGCAGGAGCGCCGCTGTTGACATGTGATCACTTTGACTCGTGTAGTTAGTATAAAATATATATATATACATAACGGAGGACGTTCCTGTGTGAGGGATTTGCACTGCAGCGTCAAACCGAATGACAAACTGAGGACGATCAAAAATGTGTCTGTCTGTCTGTGTTGAAATGTAGTAAACAGTCAATTAGGAGAAACAGACAGATGACAGGTTCTTTCATGACTGTGGGGACAGAAGCTTCCATTCACAGCGCTGTGGTAATGAGGAGGAGAGCTGATGTCTCTGCTTATGAATATGACATTGTTCTCTCTGTTCCCTGGATCTGAGAGACCTCACTCTATTGGCTGCGACGCTTAGACGGTGACAATCAGGTCCACCGTGGAAAAAAAAAAAAAAAAAAAAAATTGAAATCCAATGGTTTTGTTTTGAAAGGGACATAGAGTGCACATTAGTATGGATGATGGAGCAATTACAAGCCACCATTAAGGCTGTGGCACAGTCAAAGCACAGTACTTTCTAAATGAAGAACTCCACTGGGCTGATACCCGAAACCAGCAGCATAATGTACTTAAAAAATGTACATAATAACAAATGAGAGTCCAGATCAGTGTTATGAGCTTAGAAAAGATCTCAACATATCTCTTACATATCCACCAACGTGGACCGCGCCGTTGTGCTCGGGGTGTAACATCCTCGGTCTCTCACACATAACACCGCGGCTGACAGTAATTGTGTTTTTACCAGGATTGGCGGAGATCCAAGTTTTGACACCTTTAAACCTTCCCTAAAGTTTACCACGGTGTACGAGTATTGACAGATAATTTTAAAGGCCTGCGCGGAAGGTGGAGGGAGACTTTAAGTGGTTGCTGCTGCTGCTGCTGCTGCACTGTCTCACAGAGCAAGATTTCAGATATCTGAACAGCTACACGGCTTTCTGTCCATCAGCGGCTGAAACTGCACGCCGCTCTTTGTGTACGCAGTTACCTCGTCCAGTATTAGATTACAGTTCATTACCAAGTAAATCATTATGTCCGTAAAGCCTGGCAGAATATAAACAAATGTAGCCGGGAAATAGTCCAGCGGAAACACTGATACATGATAGGATCAGATTTCAAAACATTTCAGAGATACTGGACTGTTTCACCCCTTCGTGTTTTCATCTGTAGAAACACGACTGTATAAGTGAACAATGAAATACGATCTTTTAACTTAACACAATCGGCATATACAGATTATTTTTCAGTCGGAGACGCCTTTATGTCTACCCCACTGCGCACTCACACCCTGTTTTGGCTCTAATTTTGGTCTCCACCAACAACTAAAGGGAAGTATCAGTCTGTTTAGTTTTTTAATGCTTCGCTATGATCACCAGGTGTCCACTAACTGTTTGATCTGGACAAGTGAACGATGAGTTAAACCCCACTATTAGTACGTTTACATGCATGTGCAAAAAAATTAAATAAATGAATAAATAAATAAAATAAAAACACGATTATTGCCTTAATAAGACTCTAACTGGACAACTTAAGTGCATGTAAACAAGTTACTCCGACTAAAATCGTAGTTCTCCTAATCCGATTAAGACACCAAGATGATGCAACTGGAAATTGACTTTCTCCGACATGTATACACTCATTCAGACTTTAACTGATTGTGTACGCACGGGCCACAACCCTTGCGCTGGTGTATGACCCTGGTACAAAAGCATCCACGAAAGCCGGGTTGCAGTAGAGGAAGGTAAACAGAGCCGGTAGAAAAACCACCTGAGGGACAGCGCCATCTTATCTGCACCATAAGTAGCTCGCACATTATGTACAAGAATAAAAAAGTTGTACTATTATTGGTTATCTTCTGGTTATTGTTTGAAATGCTTGTCTGACACATTATTATATGATGCAATAGGTCAACCGGAAAAGGGGGCCGTATTAATATGATATTAATCCACTGACAAGACACATATCGCCACCTAGTGTGGAGGAGGAGAACATGTTCCCGTCAGTTATTCAATTTTCTCCGTTGCATGCATGCAACTGAGACTGAGGACTATATTCAGAAACTCTGTATTCAGAAATTTTTGAGCATAGCTTCATTAAGCTGCGCATGTAAATGCACTGAGTGACGCTCCGTAAAAATGTGACCGACCTCCTTGATGTTCTCACACTGACATTTGGACGTGTTGCAACTAATAAAAAGAAGGAAAAAAATGCCTTTGCTTTTGGAGCTACAACAACATTTTGTTTTCAAACAGAGCCAGACTCGTTGTTTTACCCTGCTTCTAGATTTGGACAAAATAACATTAAGCCAGCCATCCTCGCAGTAAAACACTATGAAAAGCTTACACAGTAGGTGTGTCTGGTAGCTTCAAACTAGAGGATAACTAATGAATGAATCATCTTAGTATTGCATCATCTCAACCACAGAGAGGGATCTAGAGCTCTTTGGGTTTCCAACGTCATATATTATCCCAGATTATCCCAGCGGGGTACCATATTTATCAAATAACTCTTTGTAACGTGACTCTAATGTATCTGATAATTTCAGCTATCGCCATTATGGCATTCAAAGAGCTGCTAACCAAGGCCCCGCAGTGTTTATTTACTTTTTTTTTTCCACTTTGTGGGTACATTTCACATGACGAAAAATGTCTCACTTCCTATGTCTGTGATTTGACAAAATATTAGAACATTAAAGCATCCAAAACTGTAAAATTTCCACTTCCTAAATATAGGGAAGTAATATGCCCCATTCATGATTATTCTGACCGTAACTTTATCCATTACTGACTGCTTTTTACTGTTGATAACCCAAATGATTTAGCCCTTGGGCACTTTTTTTTTTTTTTTTTATTAAATGTCCACTTCAGTCAGTAACAGATGTAAAACCGGGGGACTAAAATGAACCCATTGGGCTGCATGGATAAGAGGCACTTAGGAAAATTTTGAAATACAACGAGCCCTCTTTTGGCTTTATCACTAGCTCCAACAAAAATTGACTTCTTTTTGCTTGGACCTCATCGAAACTGTAAATGGAGTAAATAACAGCCTGATAACAATGGGTGACTGACACCGAACCTGTTGTACAAAAAAAAAAAAAAAAAAAAAAAAATCACAATTTGATTCAAGAGAAATGAAGCACAAAAGAAGCTGCATCTATTTTAGCTCTTCACTCAATCTTCAGCCTTTGGACAATGGTGCCTTTTTATATCACACGCGGGCTTTGTCCCGTGTTTAGGTCGGTCATGGCTAAAGAGACGTTCAACAACCTTGAAAGTGGTCCAGACTCTGGCCAGAACACGCCGCATTAAGACTAAATAACAGCTGATCAATGCGGAGGAGAAAGGCCTCATTCTGCGAGAGAAGACTGAATCGCTAATCAATAAATTCAGTTATTGAGCTCCCACTAATCCACTGCTTGAACTGGAATGAAAAAGCTTCTGAGAGTGCAGTGTTTGGCTTTCAAAAAAAAAAAAAAGGGGGGGGGGGGGGGGGGGGACAGTTTCTCTAGTCTGCTAAGAAAAACGACCCAACAGTGGGCTTATCTTATTACACTAGTTCCTGGCTTCGGACACATTTGGAGATAGCGAGTTGCCCACACCTCAGTTCGATGGCGGGTGATTCTCTTCTCCGGCACTCTGAAGGCAAGAGCCTGTCTCTATCTGGCAGAGCCCAGTTGCATTTCAGAGAACAGGAGAGGAGCAGCACCTCTCCGTCTCCTCTCTGGGCTTGTTTGGGCAGATCTGAGCCTGATAAAATAACCACTGTGTACTCTGAGTCCTCTGCAGGCAGCGGCACATAAGTGGACGTAATGCAGCGCAAATCAGGAGTGCAAGCATTCCTTACCAGTGAGTAGCAGCAGAATGCAAACGCCGCACTAATCAATAAATCTCACACTACTAATGTAAAGGCAATTTGCTGCAGCTGCCATACTTTACTCTGAGATAACAGGAAAAAAAAAATGTGAAAAATGTAATTTTCCCAGGTTCACGTCTTGTTTATATAAAGTGAGATATCAGGACAGGCACTGTTCTTGCTTTTTACACCATCCTGTGCAATCAGTCACTCCCTTTCTCGTTGAAGTGCTGTTTGCGAATGCATTTATGCAGACTGAATGAAATATTATTCCCTTACGCAGCAGGATGTAGCCAGACTTGGGTACAACATTAGAATAGTCCGGTCCCTCCAAGTTTCTGTGTTTCTTTTCAGCAGTGCCGCCAGTGCACTCTAATGTTTCTCTAATTTTATTTGAACAGTTCACTCGGGGATGCCAGCTGGAAAGAACAAACAAGTCTTAAAGAAACAATATTAGGTACACTAAAAGGACCAGAGAGTAAGAGCAGTCTACCATGTGATTTATCTCATTTATTCAAGCCCTGAAAGATAATATATCTCACTTTGAATGTTTAGTTGAGATTAAACGGCTAGTTACAATTCAAAGTATCTCTAGTTACAATATGTTTTTGATGCTTGTGGACATTTAAATAATGTATATTACAAAGACCTCTCAATCAGTGTAGCGGAGCCACAAACTAAAGAGTCCAAATTTACCTTTTTATCACAATGGTTCAACGTTGTAGCGCAGTTGTGTTCAACACAACTCTCGTTGTTATCCATAATCAGTATGTAAATGAAGCTAGTTAACTTAGCTTGACATGAAGACAAGAAGCGGGAGGGGAAAAAGGCTCAGTCTCAATTTAGAATAAAATTAACACTTTGTATGTAGGCAAAGATTATGATGTAAGGCATAGGTCTTCGACATGAGGTCCGCGCCCCCTAGAGGGTCGGCGGAGATACTGCAGGGTCATAAAATCATGAAATCTTTGGTTGATTAGACGTTTTTTATGTACATTTTTTTAATTTCCCCCCACAAATTTAAATTTTGTTAAATACACATTAACATGAATCCAAAATATTTGAGTAAAAGGATAAGGAATAGCTTAATATCGAATGCAAAACGATAATAATAATGTATATTTATAAATAGCACTAGGCCGAGTTTAATATAGAACACATAGTGGAGGTCCTTTGCCTGAAAAACATTGAAGACCTCTGATCTAGCGACAAAGTAACCAAGGAGATGCTAGGACCTAACCTAAAACCTAACCCACAAGAATTTCACAAGAATCCCCTCATAAATGACAAAATCACCTTCTCACTATTCGCTTAATTATCCACCCACGGAAATTCAAGTGAGTTTGTGATGTTTGGAAGCTAGGTTAACTCATCCAGATGTTGTTAATGGCTTCATTGTTTCAATCTTTGCCTCAAGCCAAGAGGTGTGTGTGTGTGTGTATTGGATTGTTTCTGTTAATTAAATGATTTAAGGGAATAACTGCTAACACTTGGCAGGTCTTAAAGCATGTAAGTTCCACAAGAAGTACATTGCAATTTATTAAAGGGTTGTTCAAGGATTGTATGGATTAAAAAATAAAACCTCCTTTAGGGTTTTCTGGAATTCAATCAGATCTTCAGCAAAACTGGTATTTTAATTCATTTAATCTTGCTAATGGGATTGTTTTGGAGATAATTTGGCAGGAAAGTGTGTTCATTCATACAGTTCTCAGTGGGGCTTTTTTTTTTTGTTTTTTTTCGGTTTCATTTTGTGTTAGTCTTTAGTGAGAACATGAAAACAACTGATTACGGACAGAATCAATACACTCGATGTCTCTTCTCAAGGTGAATCATAAGAGATGTTGATGCTGTTTACTCAGAAGTGAGCTGTTGTCTGACAGGTTGGTGCTGCCCGCCTCGGGGGGCATCACGCTCTTGAGTTATCAGCGTGACGATAGACCCATCTTAATTACTCTCGGATACAGCACCATAATCTGTCATTGTCAGGCTGATCAAGACTGTGCAAACCGAGCACTAAGACTCATTCACCCAAACCTATTGAATGAGCCTATTGATTACTTCTCATACTTGAGTCATTGCTCTGCAGAGAAACACGGGAGGCAATAGAGCTAATGGAAGGGGGGAACTCAAAGTCACATTGTTTACATCTAAGATGACAGGTAAATGCATTTGAAAGGAAATATGAGCTTGATCCGCTGGCTCCCAAATAACAGTCTGTCTGTAGCTAACAAGTAAACAGAGAGCCCTACCCCCCCCCCCCCCCCCCCCCCACGCTCAAAGTTCAGACGATGCAGCCTCCCGCACGACAGCGTTGCCATTTAAAAATCAAATCCACATCCAGAAAATTAAAAGTGAAAAAAAAACAGTACTAGTTGTTTTCTGAGGGAGTTCTTGAAGCCGCTTCTCATAATTAGTTTTCATTTTTCTTTGAGCAGTGCATTGTGGGAGGCCAGTTTCCATCGACCATCCTCTAAAATAAATCAAGGTTGTCTTAGTCTCCATATTGACTATTGAATGCACTTTCCCAGTGTGAACACACCTGATTAAAATGAGTGTGTAGACTGGAGTTAACTAATGATCACACACTGCATGTCTTAGTACAAAACATCTAATTGTACCCTAACGAACTAGATCGTTGATGGACTAAATGCCACGCATGATTCTCCACCCTCATAAATTCACATATTATGCCACTAATGGATGGATGTGTTATTCAGATACATGGACGTGTGCATCTCCTTCTCTCTTCTCCTCCTCTCCTCCCTTTATTCTCCCTCATTTTTCTCTCTCCCTCTGGTTGGCCTCAACCAGATACCAAAATGATAACAGAAATAAAGTTGCCAGGGGGACATGACACGTGCACTCAGACTCTTTCCAGCCGTCGTATTTTTAAAGGCACTGATCGATTATAAATTCAAAGTCCTCGTAAACCACTGCAAAATCGTTAAGAAATGATCCATAATCGCTGCTACATGAATGACCCCAGGAATAATGTGAATATGTAAGTGAAATTATGTTTATGTGTATGTATGAATATATTAAGGTGCATGTGTGTCAATTCCTGGATCAACTACCCATCTGTGGTAACTCTACTTACAACAAATTATGCAAATTATTAATTATAGATTGACAACAACAAAAAAAAAAAAAAAAAAAAAGTTAAAGTTCCTACAGTGTTTTTGGTTTGATTCCCAGCTGATCTGTTGTGTGCTGGATGTGATTAAAATAAATAAAGTCAATAAACTGTAGTTCCACTAATGGCCACTTGGGGCAGGCTCCAGAAGTGAGTTTAAAATGTCCAATTAAAACTCCACAGGGGTTCATTTTTTAATATATAACTCCACCGTTTTAATTGTGTCAGTCACGCATAATTAAACGTATTGTTGCTCTGAGCGACAGGTGGGCGCCACCACAGGTTAGGAGTTACTTTTGCATCACTTTCCCCGCCTCAGCTTCACGCACCTTGTCAAGGTGGTGACGTGCGGAGACACCCACAGTATTAGGCTCTTGAGGAATCGTCTTTATATAAAGTCAGAGGATTACACTGGGTGACACAAAATGCAAAAATAAACATAGAGCGACGCCTACGTTAATTTAATAGTGAAAGTTCTTTTCATTGATTACAACTTAAGATAAAAAAGTGCATCCAAATAAATTTAATTGGAAAGCTTGTATCTAAACACACTCTTGCGTTTCACAAATTGTATGTTTTTTCTTTCTCATTGTGCGTATACAGATATATTTTTTTCCGTTTTCCCACTGGGATCTAAGCGAGGTGCTACAACTCCCTTAATGAGCCACGGGCCTTAATGGATTCCACAGTGCACGTTTTTTTTTTTTTTTTTCCTTCATCATTATGTGTTGATGTTTGTTTTTTGTTTTTTGCCTCCTCCTCTCCAAAGCACAACAGAACTTTCCTATTAAAAGTCTTGTACAACTTATACTGTACAAAACAGCCGCGCCGTTAAAACAAAGTACGCGGCGTGGACGGATCTCGGCGGCAAAACCTCCATTAATGCTATTCATTTGTCAAGATAAGCCGATTCCGCGTGTCAGATTTTCACTCAAGTTAATTCTTTCATCTCGTCTTCATTCTTTGTTCCACCACGTGCCAATTCTGGGAGAAATTGAAGAGCAAAGTAGTATTTGCATATATAAATATACTCAAAAGTGCCACTATTTTTAATGCTGTTTTGAGAAGTTTTTTTTTTGTGTGTGAGAGGCTACACCCATCAACACTGTCTCCAGCTAATTGCGACAAAAATATATTCTTCCCTCCTCCGCTAACCACTAACACATTGATTTTTTATCCCCCCCCATGTCAGAACCTTTTTGATACGTTAACAGGTGAACAGACAGAATGAGGCAAAGATGTAAATGCCAGCTCTCTAAGCATGTTTGACATTTAATATTGTAGTGGAAGACGTGCACAGCAACATTTTATGCGAAAGAAGCTGCTATTTTTTTTCTTTT
The DNA here is from genome assembly GCF_022458985.1 of Mugil cephalus. NCBI lineage: Eukaryota > Metazoa > Chordata > Actinopteri > Mugiliformes > Mugilidae > Mugil > Mugil cephalus. The sequence goes on from NC_061778.1 coordinate 9,500,224, forward strand.
TTTTTTTTTTTTAGCTTGAAGTTCTTTTATTGCAGAGTTGTTGTTTCTGTATCTTTGCACTACGCTCCACATTTGTAAATTAGACGCTACAGCAGCGTTTCCCCGGCATCTAATAAGTTGCCGGGGAAATAAGTAGTTGTATGACAAGATAACAAAATGGCTGCTCTACATCCTTCTAGTAAGTTTAGCTCCCTGCCTTTGTAGACGTTGTCGTAGCTTACAAGCAAAGTGTTCTCCCGACGCAGACGTACTCTGTAGTTCTTTGTGCACTTTCCCGCAATCAGGTTTGATTTAGTTTTGAGAGTCCATAAATTTAATTGGCCATTGTAAAGTCTGCGCCCCCTCTCTTAAAACTGCCTCAATTGGGCTTTTTTTTTTTTTTGTTATCCTCCGAGGCTGAACACATGCCAGCACTCATTAGCGCAGAGCTTCTGTTTACTGAAAAATATGTTCAACACCTATCTTCCTTGACTTCTTCTCTTCTAAATGTGCCGCGGTATTAAAAGCGCGGTAATGATTCCAGCTTCACGACTGAAGGGATCGCAGCGGCCGCTGGAATATATGTGTGCGTACAGAGAATTCGTGAATCTTTGTGTACAGAGGCTGAACTTTGCCCCGTCTCTCATGTTGTGCACAAACCATTTATGGATTTTTTTTTTTTTTTTGCTTGTAATCTTGGCGCTGCTCCCTCTGTTGTGAGAGCTGTCAGTCCTTTCACTGGAGTCACAATGGCTCGGTGCACTCTGAGGTCCCGCCATTTCCTTCCTGTGAACTCTTCATTCTTGCGCAAGTACAAAACTTTGCAGGCCTATTTGCTTGAGGCGCAGCGGTTCATAGGCAGGTTCATTATTTGTGAGTCGTAAACACGATCATTACTGGAATTGTCAGCGGCCATAAACTGTTTCATTCCCAGTTGGGCGGTAGTGACTTAGCCGCATGTAGATTCAACCGGATCTAATTGAACGCTCCTTGATAATAATTTAAGTGAAAAGACAAATTGCAAAAAGCATTTTCATGTTCGTCATCGTGTGCCGTGTACAGTATTATTTAAAGCCACATCTCTGTAAAATGTTTGACATCTGTACATGAATATGTAACTGTCATTGCCCGTGGCAGTTTATTTTGCTTGCTGCATGTTTTCACTTGCAGCTCCTTCGCACAGGGGATGGATGAATTCCTCTCGGGGATTCTCGAAACTCCACCGAAACTCTCCACCGAACGGTGTCTGGGCAAAAGAGAAATACTTTTAAAAAAGAAATGAGAAGTTGTGAGCTCACGTGACTGCGCGCAGCTCCTCATGAATCCTCACCGATAATGTGTGATAACAACTTCCCTCTAATTCCGCGTCCCGTGTTTGTGGGCGAGCCCACGTCGGGAAAGCGAGACAAGAAAAGGGCACCCAGATCTCACAAATGAAATTATTAAAACTTTTGAACAGAAGAATTCGTGCCCCTGCTGGACATCTTGGCTCATGATAAGAAGTTAATTAAACCAGTCCTCATGAAATAAAATTAGATTTTATGTTTTTTCCCGCGTTAAATGTCTTTGATTCGGACGTTGCTCATCACTTTGTAGCTGGCAGCTGTTCAGTAGTAGATATCTTATTCTTTGGTTGCTTTGGTTACCCCCTTTGTGTAGTATTCAGGACAAATCTTTCTTGTCATCAGCTGGCATTCAAAGCTCACTATCAGGTTAATTTGGTGGTAGGAGCCAAAGTTAATGTCATTGTTTCCTTATGGTAAATGTTTAGGGCAGGAGTCTTCAAAGTTTTTGAAGCCAAGGACCCCAAACTGATGGAGATTATGTAAGGAACCCTATATTAAACTTGCCCTAGTTCTGTTTATAAGTTGTTTTTTTGTTTTTTTTTAATTTCAAACACGTGCAACAGTAGGGCGGCAGTGCAACTGGCGTAAACATAAACAAACCGATATATATATCATGCACTGTTAGCTTCTCTCCTGCTAATATTGCAGCATGCGTCTGGGATTTCTCCCCGGGGACTGAATGGACTCTCGGCCAGTTGAGGGAAACAGAGTCAGCGTGTAATATGCAGCCTCGTGATTGGCTCAGCAGGGATACGGGCGGGGAACGTTGCGCTGTTGAGACAGCTCAGCGTCTTCTGCCTCCATTTAGCCCATTTAGCCCTTTATTAAAATGTGTTGGATTCATGTTAATGTGTACTTTTAGAAAGGTAAATTTGCGGGGTAAAAATTTTAAAAAATAAATAGAAAAATGTCTAATCAACCAAAGATTTTGCGACCTCCCCCCTGCAGTACCTCTGCGGACCCCCTAGGGGTGAAGTGCCCCCTGCTGAAGGCCTATGGTTTAGGGAAATCAACCGCATCAGATGTTGCCAATCAACAGAATTTTATTCATAACCTTCAGCGAGTGTCGGGCCTGTTGTGTATCCTCTGTGTTCAAACATGAGAAAAATGTTGTGAACTAGGGGCGTGAAATAATTATTTATCCAACAGAATGCTGGGAGGGTAGTGGGGGGGCATCCCTAGCGCTCTACCAGCCATTTCCTGAAGACTTTAAGCCTGTGCATGTTGAAACAAAAACACTAATAATGATTAGATTTAAATATATGCACACTGACCTCAAAGTGCTTCAACTAATTTGTGAGTTTCTCAGGATAAATACATCAGTTTTAAGCACTAGCAGATGTTATCTGGCACCTTCAGAAACAAGTCAAACTCAGTGAATCACTACTGTACGTTTATTTTTATGAATTTTCAAATATGCTTGGAATGTTGCCTCGAATCCCGGCAGAACGCACCTCAGACTACGCACAAGAACAACATTTTTTTTTCTTTTTTTTTTTACGGCCTCGGTCTGCGGTCTAAACTTGGCAAATGAAAAGTTTCGGCCTGTCAGGGTAAGTCAAACTTAGCTCCGTACGGAAAAACCTCTAAGGAAGACCGAGTTGCTCCAGTCTAAAAACAGATATCAATAAATGTAAACAGCGCTGGCCTAGGGATGTCATTAAAAAGAATAGCATGTCTAGGCCTCATAAAAACCAAAACATATTGTTATTTCGAAGCAGCAGGAGTTATTGCCTCTGAGCACTAAGATGACATCCATCAATTTGGGGTTTTATTGGAAAATGTAGATAGGCTGCTCGGGAGATGTAAATGATTTACTTAGCATAAAGTTTTGCATGAACAGGCAGGGAGATGGTGTAGTTAGCGAGGGCAGAGAAGTATGTGTGCGACAAAGGAGGTATTGAAGCAAAAGCTGATTTCCCAAGCCTGAGAGAATCACGATCTGTGCATGAATAAATAGGCTGGACCTGCACAACGTGGATTATTCTGGTTCAAATATCAGTAGACTTAAGGGCTGTCAAATGGCATACATGTGTAATAGGATTGTTGTACATGATTTCATTTGTCACTTGTACCCAAATGTCACATCTTCCAAGGGTTTTACTGATTTTTTTTCTCACTGTGTGCACAAATTACTGCTTTTCTTTTCTTTTCTTTTTTTCTTTGCACGTTCAGGCCAATTTAACACAACCCCTTCGTGTTTAAAGTTCTTCTTTCCGAATTTCTAATGGTGCGACGGCACGCGAAAAACTTCTGCAGTGAAGACAGTTTACACAAAAGATGTCAGAGCACAGGCAAAATTACTATTAACTTCATTACTGCCTGTCAGTGCACTGTGACAATGTGCAATTTAGTGGTGGGGACAACAACCTGCAGAAATCAAATTAACACGAGAAACATTTTTAGGACTCTGCGTGCGGGGAGAAAATTCGAAAAACCCCCGCGCTTCATTTCTGAAGAGCTTTCTAAAGCACGGGGCATTTGCATTCAGTTGTGTATCACTTTGACACGTTGGCCTCATCTTTCAGTAAATCTCAAATCTACATTTATTCAAATGTGTTCAGTGCGGTGAAGGTTGACACTGCATAATCCATCAAAATGTTTCATTTGAAGAGAAGGGGCTGGAATTATTTGAATCATCAGAAAGCAGCCTCGCTCGTGGCTGAGTGGCAGACATTAGGGTGGGAGCTGCTGAAAGTTTTAACCCGCAGAACCAAAAACCCCTATTGATAAATACGGCATGAAATCACTCGAACTAAAGTCGGGCTGACCTTGTCTCTCTTTCTCTTCTGATACGACGCTGCCTTTCTTGCAGGATAATATGGTGAATATTGTATTTTGGGGCAGGTGCAGTTGTGCAATGAGATAGCTTTGGCCATTATAAGGAGAAAGGAAATTCCTTCCAGTAAAAAAATAGATTATACTTTTATTTTTTTTCTTAAAGAAAGGTATAATTCACAATATCATGGTATATGGTTGGTTGATGTCGGTGTCTGACAACATCGACTACTCGTGTTTGTGAGCTCAAGTTCAATATGTTTCCAGCTAGTTCTGTACCATTCTGTTGTGTGTTTCTACTAAATATGTATTTTAATGATAAATCAGAGCAGATTCCACCCGGTTCCCTCGCTACATCTGGCGTGAGGCAGGCGATTTTTATTTCTAGCGTCATAAACTGGGCGTTTCTGCTCGCATGTGGATGTATTAAAATCGTCCACACATGCCGCTACACATGTCGGATGAAAGTGAGGAACAGCTGCAAACGCTCGTCTTTGTGAATCAGAGATGCCCACATATCGCCACATGTTTGTTCATTAACATATGCTCCTTTAAAACTTGCACAATCATTTTGTTCTGTTGTAGATAATCCATATACAGGACTGATTTTTGGGAATTTTCGCCTCGTATCTTTGATTGGAAATGAATGAACGTCCACATTTTTTTTTTTTAAACTTACAACTTTCATATCTACGATCCGAGTTTAAACGTCCTCGGTGCCTCAAAGTGTAAAAATTACACCGTGTCCACTCTTCATTTGTCGCAGTGAAAAAGGTGTAGGGATGAATGCTGAACGGAACAAAGATGAGTTTCAGTGTGTTTCTATTCAGCCACTTCAGTCAAGGCTGCGGTCCAGGCCAACGTATTAAGTGACGCCCACATTCATACACATCATTCGCCTCATCTGCGTGTGCGTGTGTGTGTGTGTGTGTGTGTATCTGAGCGCTGCGGAGCTGTTTTCTCATCCCTGTGTCCAATCTCAAGGTTGGAATATGTGGTAAGGGACGCATGTGTAAAAAATTAATTAAGCAGCATTTTGCCGTGCTTCAGTTAAGGTCAAAACTGCACCCTTAATCTCGGTCCCACTTCTGTGGCGTTTCATAGATCAAAATGGAATTTTGTCGATTAAATACAATTTCCATGGGTTGAACACAGAAGTAATTACCGGTCTTTACTAGTTTGTCACAAGGTTGTTTCGGCGCAACCTTGTGTTTTCATTATCGGTTGACACAAATATTTAACTGAAGGAATCCTCACAACACACGAAATTGGACAAGTTGGACAAAGAGATTTCTGTGCTTCATACCTGGAAAGCCAAGAGACAAGAGAGGTTCATTTTGTTTAGGACATTTTGAGCCAGATAAGAAGACTGATACTGCTCATTATGTACAGTGTAAAGACTAGAACTAGTTTCCCAGCTTTGTGTCATGTCGAAACCCTGACCTTCTCACGTGTCTTTCTTTTGCTTCAAAATGGTCCGTGCAAAGTTTTAAATTAACTGACATCGCACCCAAAATGTGTGTGTTTTGTGATAATTACATGCAATTAAACAATATAATATAAGGCTGACCAACTGTAGGGATGAACATCGAGAACTGTTTTTTTTTTTAAAGAACTGGTTCCAACTGGTTCTATTCATCGATATCTTTAGTCTTCATGCTTATCGATTCTTTTCATACCGAATCATTACGTCGAAGTCAGTCACATCATGTGACGACAAGGGAGATACATAAGAGACTGAAACGGTCTAAAGCACAACCTGCAACTTACGCCGTAATTTCAACAATACCACCAACATGATGAAGTATTTGTTTACGACATTAAATGCAAAGAGTGCCATGTGTTCGACAATGGCCTGTCAACAAGTGCAGCTGCTGCTAGCGGAGAAGTTAGTGAGGATCCAGAGACCAGCGTCCTATTTGTCTACTTACACAAGGAAGTGATAAGGGAATCGTTAAATAATCGGGTCGATAAGCTGAATCGATAATGTAGGTATCGATAAAATCTTCCAGGATGGAAAGGTATGCAAGGCAGGCTATTGTAAAAATTATAAAATTACAACATGTTTAATTTGTTTGTGACATGAATCTTAAATGCAATCAACTGTTTATCATGACAAACGGGATGTATTTAAATTGGTAGTACCCTGTACCCTTCCTGCCTTCACTACATCTTTCAATAGCAGCCCAGTCTTCAGGCAGCTTTTGAAAAAAAAAAAAAGATGATGATGATTTCATACATAGACACAGATCTCAGATTCTCTTTTTTTTTGGTGACACTAACCACGACTTGTACGAAGGTTCAGCACCAGCAGGTCGAAACAAAAGGTTCAAGTCAATCATCCAACTTTCACCCAAATGACTAGTGTTCAAGTTTGACACTTTTGTTGCTTTTGCATTACTTTTGTGGTGCTCTTTTCTCTCACTTAGGCAACTAAAACACACGCCTAAGTGGCTGTTCAGTCACATTTGTCTCCGCAATAATCGTCAAGCGCGTCTTTGTCTGGAGCAGGGAGACGGTTCGAGCAGATTTATTCCGACTCTCGTATTTAAGCGTACAGTAAACATCACTCCTGCAGAATGAAGAGATATGTGTTGTCTCCCTGACTCGATTAACCAGTGATTAGCAGGGAAGAAGAAACGAGCGCAGAGGGAACTTTCATGGTTACTCCGATGACACAGTGAGCCCACGGCTGATGAACTGTTGAGTGACAGCTGGCGGGCCCTCGGGGGAGAACCTGCCTGTCAGGGTATATTGTAAGTGTACGTGACATTATTAGGAAAAAAAAGCTGTCACCTTGCGCTTACGTATCATGTAAAGTTTAAAATAAATTCCCGGCGAGCAAGCTGTTAGTGTGGCAGGTGACATGTTTTGTCCGTAATCACGTTTAATGATTTCCGAGACGCACGGGGCGGGCATGTCAGACAAAACCAGCTGCGTGATTGTGTTTGTCTGCCGCCGTGGCTCTTTGCGTCGTGTAGGTCACTCTCGAATATTCATCACCTCTTAAGTCGTCAACAGCAATTCGCGGCAAAACATCGCGCTCTCCACTCGGCGTCGGCCGCGTGGTTGCCGCCTCGGACCGGCTCAGCCATCAGGCGTCCAACAATAGCATAATTATGGAGTATTAAACCTTCACAATGACATATCAGCCAGACAAGATATGCAAAATGCCAGCGAGGCCTACTTGGTTTACCCTTACTCTTGTCAGAGTGGCCTGACAAATGGAGGATTGTTTGCTGCTGGATCATTATTACGATTGCTATTTATGAGACCCATCAAGCCTTCAGTCAAGAGGAGCTGCATTTGAAGGTGACTCTGGGACGCAACACATCAGACTGCGGACACAGTGAAACAAGCTGTCTCCTCTCACCAGGCCTTTTAAATCATCATCACTCCAGCCAGCTGTAGGATAGTTCACATGATATATCACCTGTTAGAGCGGCAGCATTCGCACCACCAGCCGACAGTGACAATGAGCCTGGCAGCAGGCCTCCGTTCGTTTCAGCGGCCACGCTAGTTTGACGATTCTGTTTCCCGTTATTAAGCTATCGCTCCCATGCTGTTGAGTTAAGTGTCACTTTAACTGCCAGTTGGGTTCAGGAAACCTTTCCTTTGGCCCCCCCTGCTTTTTTTTTTTTTGTCCAAGCTGTTGTCTCAGTGACGTGGCCAGTTGAATATTTCATGGCTTCAATCAGCTTGAAGCAGCTTGTTAGGCTGAAGATCCAGACAGCGCTGTGATGCTGCTGTCTGTCCAGACGTCATTCAGCTAAAGCTCAGCTGTCTGTGCGTTTACACGGTCTGAGGTAACTCACTTTTGGTCGTCGTCGGGGTAAAGGACAAAAAAATGTTTTTAAGGAGATTTTGTCGATCACACTTTTCGACAGTTAGATTTCGAAGGCAAACGAGGTGAAATTTTTGTCTTTTATTGGTACAGACAACAGGAAGAAACCCAACAGTTGTCCTGGAGGTTGTAGCTGCGATTATATGATTAGATGTCCAGGCCACTGTGATCACGCTAGTAAACTGAAGTACAACTGAAGCTGTCCTATTAGATTAGATTAGATTAGATTAGATTAGATTAGATTAGATTAGATTCAACTCTATTGTTATTACACATGTACAGGTACAGTTTAGCATCCAACCAGAAGTACAATAGAGGGTATTCACGTGACGTCTCCGTGGTTAAAGCATTTGAACATGGAGATTAGCTGCATTAGTTTGAATTATAGTATTTGTGAAGAGCTGCTGTTCGATTTGCCGCCACCACAGATTTGAAAAGCAGTCAGAGATATATTTTTTACAGATATCTCCGACTACCAAAGCAAAGAGAAGTAAATGTATAGCTGCATCACGAAGAACGAACTGGAACCCAGGCACAGAAACCTGTTGTTGTGGTTCACATTTAGTGTCAGGTAATATTAATTTATGCTGTAAACTTTTTTGATGTAGTCATACCTTAACGTTACTTCTCAGTAAAGCTCTTAGCGTTAGCTTCTTTTATTTAGCTGCCTTTATAATTACTGAAATTATAACTAACTGAAACTGAAACTGAGTATAATCCACTTTTGAAATCCATGCTAGTTCGTTTGGATCACTGTGGAGCCAAACTGTCCTTAATTTGATCTGATAATCAACACATTCCCGGTCTCACTGTATTTACTGCTACATGTCACCATGTTTTTGCCAATCAAGGGGGCGTGGCCCCGGGTGGCAGTGACATCATTGCATACCCTCTATAAGCAGTAAGTGCATGTAGCATAATATATAATTGCTACGGTACAGGTTGGTTTTATAGCATGTGGACAATGTGAACACCTATGTACAGGTGAGTTAGCAAGATATACACAATGATTGATTGAGGTACTATGAACATATTATACAGATGGACTTAAAAGTAAAAAGTAAATAGACTATAAACAGGAACTATGACATAGTTTATACTAGAGGAAATGGCAGATAATAAAGTAGGTGTTACAAAATACAGATAATGTTAGCATAAAACGGCATAAATAATAAGCAGTAGCTTTGTGAAAGCAGTTGAGATTAAAAGACTTCCTGTATAATGACAAACCAATCAAACACACTGAGTGGTGTTGGGCTGTCGTTGAGCACATGTAATCGTATTTTTAGTGGCGCGTCCAGCACCGTTAGCCGGACCCTGGTCGCTCGCTTTACAGCTGACGGAGCACATTTAATTGGTGGCTAAGGGCTCACTCTGATTGGCTGTTCAGTTGAGTAAACCAGTGCACAAGAAGAGAAATGGAGGTAAAGAAAGCAAACAGACACCTACACCTTGCTGGTAGGAAAAGTTCATTCCCCTCATTCAAGTCTCCGCAGTGTGTTCAGGTGCAACTTTTTGTTCCAGACACCGGCGACCGACCAAACTCTGAGTCCGTGGCCGTTCATTCTTTCAAGTTGTTTTGTTGCGTCTGGGCCTCAACAGCGGAACATTGTGTTTTGTGTCTACTTTGGAAAAGCATTTATTTGTATTGCTGAAGTAATTTCAAGGAAGACATTTCGGGTGCATGGCTATTTGTTCTTTTGCTGCGAATATAAGATGTGATTGATGGTTCCATTTGTAAAAATTTGTTTTTCTCTTAGTTTTATTCTGTCCAGACATCTTAATATAAGACAAAACTACTTTCCTGGAAGGTTTTTCTTACTGTCAGCAAATCCAGTTTCACTCAGCAATGAATTGATTCTACTAAGTACCGTCTTTGTATCCAGTTTATTCCTCCATGTCATGAACTCTGCTAAAAAAAATAAACTTACTGCAAAAAAACAAACAAAGAATAAAATTAAGCCACACAGTTGTCCCTTCATTATGCTGCGCATCTGCAGTCTGTTGTAAATTAAAAAGAATACGTAATCTATATTAATCCGCTATTAAAAATAATCCCCAACAGATTTGCCGCTTACTTCTGTTCAATCCAAAAAATGCTCAGCAGTTTTAAGAGATTACGTGTTTGCGGCTCAGTTTTAAAAGATTTTTAATATGTCATCAGGAGGAAAGAGTTGGGCGCAGGCAGGGAAAGAGCAGCTGAATTTATTGAATATTTTTGGTCTTTTTGTGAGATTTTATGGCCAATATCTGTTTACATTAACCTTTGTCATCTTGACACTCGGTATAGTAGCTGGATACCAGTTACAGAGATATTTATTTCGGCATGAGGTGGCCTGATAAGAAGAAAATCACGTTCTGCCAATAAAAAAAATGGCACCTTCTAACAGTTGGAAGGGAAATGATCATTTAAGTAGTAACAATGGATCCCAGTTGTAACACTAAAGAACTGCCAGATATATTTTTTTTTTATTATTATTATTATTTTTTATTTATTTCTTTGTCAAAAGCAACAAATCGTTCCACATGCACAGAGTGTGAATTTAACCAAGTGGAGCTTCATTAATTATTACGTGATAAACCAGGATAGCAGGAACCTCACTTCATGTAAGAGTATTTTCTTCCCCTCACCTCCCCCCCCTTTTTTTTGTTTCTTTCTTCCTTCCGTCTTTATGTGCCACAGCCACTTATTACAGTTAGAGGGCAGGTGTGTCTGGCCTCAGCTGGACATTATCCCGGCCCAGATTGTCCTTGGACCCCCGTGTCTGTCTCATGACCTCGGCTACAGCAGCGCCATACATCACCGGGCTATTCTTAAAGCCATCCCCGCCTCTGATTGATCCACTTTGGTCGGATTCAGAAATGATCAAAGGCAAAGCATCAAAACATCTCACGGAAATAATTACTCACTCATTAGCCATATGTTTGACAAGTATGCCCTCCTGGAATTGGAAACGCTCTCTATAAATCATAAACACAGGTCTGACATAAGGCGATGATGAAATGATGAAATATATATCCTGACTGAGAATCAGTGAGATTATATTATTGATGGATTACAGAGCAAGCTGTCACAAAATAGCCCGGTCTTTGCTTGATGTATGGCTGCTGAGAATATATTTTAGGTCATCTTTGCTGCCATCATATTTCTTCACAGACCATGTTGCAGTCATCATTATCAGTCTGACCTGCTCGGGGGATTTTTCTCCCCCCATTCAAACACCCAGATGTCAACACATACAGCTTGTTATAACTGGAACAATCTAAACAAATGATCTCGCCGGCCACCTAAACATGTTTTCCTCCACATAATATGAGGATGATGCCCCTTGTGTGGCCCCCCTCCCACCTCCGTCACTGCTCCACACCAGCCACCCACTCTCCGTCTCCTGTCTTCCTGGGTGATCTCCCCGGGCTGTGAGGACAGGACAGGACAGGACAGGGGAGGATAAATTACAGCCACAGAGTCCCGGCTCTCTCTCATGCTTTCATTTGCACCAGCAATTAATCAGCCATCACTGGAGAGCTCCAGCATGTCAGGCTGAGGATTTTATTAGGGATGTCCTTTATGGGCCTTAATGAGACTTGTGTCTTCCTTGAGTATTTCATTTGCTGCACATACCCTCTCTTGCTGGTAACCTTGAGGTGAGGGTTTTTTTTTTAACTCTAAAACAGCAAAGCTTGGCAGGGCTCACCTCCTGATGATCTTGACTTGATTTGCCCTTTCATCCGCCGCCTCCCTCACAATTACAAATCCTCCTGTCTTGCAGTTATCTAATTTTAGATACAATTAGGCCTGATTTGTTTTGTTTATTCTGACATCCTTCCTCCTCGCTCCAGTTCCAAGACGCAGCACTAAGTGCATTATTGAAAATGTGGCAAATCGCCTTCCGGTGTGAAATGCGGGGGCAGAGGGTTGTGCAGTTATATACCTGTTTTCAACAAGATTAAAATGAAAACGTGTAGGGCTTGATTGAGCGTTAATATCACTACTATCGTATTCACGTCACAGCGTAAATCAGCGTTGATGAAAGTGCTTTTTTGTCAAGACTAGCATCTGGTAAAAACAATAATGGCATTTTTATGTTTTTGTAATCTCCTGGAAAGCCTTTGAAAAACGGTGCTGACTCATCCTGCACTGTGGGGTCTATACTAATTCTGTATCCATAGAAATGCTGTCTCAGATTTGTATCCCTCCCCCTGCATCTCACTGCCACCTTCAGCGCTCAGCCTGAAGGTGTATGGATGCTTTCCGCTCATGGTATTGGAGTTAACCAACCACAACGGGCTGGATTTCTTGGAAGGGGCTGAACCTCCAGTCTAACATGTCAATATGAGCAAACAGATAGATAGATAGATAGATAGATAGATAGATAGATGTGCATATATATTCACTTCTTTTTTGAATCTGTTTGCTCATGCAAAATGATTAATATAGATTAAAAATGCATGATGTTTTAATCGCGATTAATCAAAATCAATCCACAGCAACCCTGCGATTAATCTGATTAAAAACGGAATTGTTTGACAGCACTATTAACATATTTTGTAAGGATTACAGTACACAGTGCACCAGGCAATTGACAAGAAAATGTGAAAAGATAATATATATATATGTGTGTGTGTGTGTGTGTGTATTTTATTATTTTTTTTCATTTAAACTTCATATTACATCAGATTTTCCTTAAGATAAATTTAGGGTATTCGTAACAATCAATGAACAATGACAAAGATTTGTTACTTCCTACATTACACCTCTTTGCCCTAACTTAAAAAACAATTTGCTAGATATAATTTATATATAACAAGAACAAATTCAGTTGTAATAAAGTTTCTGACAATATTTTTCTATTCTCATGCAAATATGCTTTCGTGAAGAACAGGGACTCCTTTTGTGTCTATATGCGGGTTAGGAAATATAGCATAGCATAGTAAAAAATATACACAGCTTAACATAATCATTGATTGCATAACACCTGTGGTTACCGTGGTAACAGCATAAATATACATGTCAGAAACGCAGCAGGAGAGCAATTTGTTTACAGTGTAAAGCAGAAAATTATGTTCTTTTTTATTTTTTTTTTTAAAGAAAGAAATGTTTGTAGACCTCTGCGTTGAAATTAGTTCAACTTTGTACGCGCCCAGTTTGCACAACGGTGCCTGTTGCCACATTAGTTCTAGTCTCTTCCTGTGTGTGCGACGCTCGGGGCTCATATATCAGTGGATCACTTTCCTCTGTCTGTAAATTCAATTTAAGTAGAGATTGTTACGAAGGAGATGGAAGTAAATTTGTTAAAAAGCCATTACAGCAGGATATTAATACCATAAATAGTATAATATATATGTACATATAATAGTGTAGTTTTAGTCAATGAAATTTTTAAGAATAACAATGGTTTCAACATTAAAACCACTGACAGGAGAAGTAGATTAACATCGACCACCTTATGGCAATTCAATGTTCTGCTGGGAACGCTTTAGACCTGACATTAGTGTGGATGTTACTTCGACATGTACCCCCCTTAGGGTCCAAGGACCCCCATCATGTTGTCAGGCACCACAGGACACCCCCAGAAGGCCCATGTCCATTTTCTGATGCGTTGCAGCTGCTGTGGAGGCACAAGCGAGACCTACACAGTGTTAGGAAGGTGGTCATAATGTTATGGCTGATCGGTTTAGGTAAGAAATGTACTTTTTCATCCAGGTGGAGAAACAGTCTTCGCGGCAGCTGTAAGTGTTGTTTACAGGATCACCTGAGTGTACATGAGAGGTTCAGACTGCTAAGAAATGCTGGAGGAGCAAATAAACATCAGATAAAACACAGTTTAGCTGAAAGACGCTGCTAACATGAAGAATGGCCATTATATGTACAGGTTCACGAGAAAACACTCTGCTTTTATCACTGCGTAAATGATTGTGAGGCCGAATGCTTTGTGTGTGCGCTACAATCACAGAGAAAATACTGGGGGGGTGGGCGTCACCCACTTAACCCACAACCACAGAGTCAGGCAGTAAGAGGATATGGAGGCCATCTGGTAGCATTTTTACAGTATGGTGTGGCAGTTTGCCCATGTGTGCTACAGAAAGGGTCGTATGACGGTCATGAAAGAGAAAGTCTCTGGAAATCTCTAAGGACGTAGACATGAATATTCTCAGTCCAATTTTCTGGGTCAGACGTAAGCTCGGGCAAAGCACGCGACCCCATCGCATCTGTCGCCGGGTTGTGCTGCGTGAATGATCAAACCGCACGACCTTTAAAAACTTAAGTGATATCTTAGCAGTTCTTTCTGCTGCATTTGCGGGATGCGATGAAACCTCAGGACAAGGGAGGGCTTTTAAAGTGACTGCCCTTCTTTCTTCATCAAAGACGCCTTATGTTAATAAGTGGGACGCTTTACTGGGCTGCGACAAAGTTTTTGAAGGGAACTGAAAATCATATGGAGTTTTTTTTAATGTGCATGTGCATATTGTATTTTTAATTTTTCCAATATATTCCTTATGCAATAAGCAAGCGTCCTTGGTTTTTCTTGTCAGGCTATAATAGAGGCTCCTGTGTTAGACCTATGCTACCTTCAAATGGAGAGTCTTGAGTTTCGATGTGTTCGCTGACATTCCCAACAGTAGCTTGCTAAACCATTAGCCTTGTTAGCTTCTAGAAACCCACCGTTGCCTAGCAGCGCTGTTCTCATGAGATCTGGACGAATTTTGCCACCTGAATGGCAAACGTTTTTTTTTAAGTTGTTTTTGTACACAACTTCCAGTGTCGTAACCACAATGTGTGTCTGAGGAAGATGTTGATATTCCCTGATCCTTTCATTATGCCTTTACGTTCCCTTTCATTAACTTACCTCACTGTTAGCTTGTTAGACTGTTAGTCTTGGGTGCTTCTAGATGGCAACAGCTGCTGAGCTGCGGCATTACCCCTTGAACTCCAAAGTATTTTGTGTACAAGACTTCCCTTGTTGTTGCCGTAAGTTCAAGAGTTCAATGTGAATATTAAGTGATTAATTCTGCTAAAAAAAATAAATAAATATTTGAATCGTCAATGACTGTTGAGACAGGAACGTTAGTGAGGCTTAGGGACACTGTGACATCAGATTACATTTAAATGTAATTTGAATTTGTAAATTAATACTGCTGCAGTTTAAACAACATTTCTGGCATCATATCATGTCAGACTTGAAGCATCAAGCAACAATCAATAAATAAAAAAAAAAAACAATACAATGGAAAATGTTGTACAAGTCAAAGATCAAATACTCCACCATCCTCTCACATCACCCGCTATTCACAAGTTAATTCATCTGTGAAAATAATCCACTCGTAGTCAGTTATATAACAGTACATTCCTGCTTCAGTTTAAGGTAAATGATGGAAACACAGTCTATTTCCTGACGTAAAATACCTTTTAATATATGTTTAATTTAGTTTACGATTAAAAATGTTAGTCAGATTAATCGCAGGGTTGCTATGGATTAATTTCGATTAATCTCAATTAAATATCATTAATTTTTAATTTGTATTTATTGTCTTTCATTTTACATGAGTAAACAGATTCAAGAGAGAAGAGAATACATATGCACTTCAATAGTTTCAACAAAACAAACATTTATCCACATTAATGTGCTCCCGTTCCTCCTCTTTCAGCAGCTACTAAGACAAACTAACTTGTTGACATTGTCCGAGGGAGAGCCGACCGCTTCTCATTTAAGTTGCCTGTAATTGAGAACAGTCTCTTACACTTGTCTTTGTCTTGTCTTTGTTTGTCTCAAACCGGGCGACACATTGGTCGAAGTGTTAACACAATCCCCGACTTACGTATGCTTTGCGTTAATGTGGTGTTTTAAGCGGGAAGTGCTTCGGTGAATAGAAAACTCCTTCCTGAAGAGTGTGCACACAATACCGCTATGCTTTGCCACAGAGTCGTTCTGCGCTGCACACGGGTTAATTGCGTTAAAATCTTTAATCAGGTTAATCATGTTGATGTTTTTAATCTGTTAACGCGTTAATTTTGACAGCCCTGTTTAATTATAACTGTGAATCCTGCTGTGCTCTGAGCCACTGCGACGAAATTTCATTTTGATGGAACTCTAAATGACAAAGTCTACATCAAGTGAGAGGACGTAGACATTTTAGGCCACACATGCAGCGCATGCTGACCAGTCCACAAGAACATCGTGATGAAATGGACTCTCTCTTTCACACACACACAGTACGTTTTTCGCTGACCACACACCCGCGGCCAGCTGTGTTTCCAGTTTGACAGCCAGGTGGTTCAGACTCTGGAGCACGGAGGCTTCAGTTAATTAAGGTTACCCATTTGGATCTTGTCAATGGCTAATGAAATGCAGATGAAAAGGAGTCAAGAAACTTTTTTTTTTTCTTTCCTAAACGCCGTCTTCTCTTAATGGCTTCGGGCCTGTCAAGTGGAGAGGACCGGGCAAGCGCCTGCGAGCCAGTCTTCAGATTCAGATATAAAAGTTTACTCTGAGAACTGTGGTAGCTGAAAATCAATATTGAACTTAGACAAGCTATTTACTGTACCTTGATAATGTTTGACAGAGGCTTATCTAGCTCTCGGTGTGTGGTTAGTATGAGGAAATCACCGGCCAGTGCCACTTCTTTTGGAGGCGAATAAAGCGTTGCTGCAATAAATAGCTGAGCCACAGAAAAATAATGTGTAATGAAAAAAAAATAAGTTTTGATATGGTATGGTAAAAAAGAAATATATGGTATGTTGTGAATTAAATAATAATCAGTCTTTTTAAAAGCAACCTTGGCTGCTTCAGATTCTCAAATGAGAGATGTTTTTTCTTTTCTGCCATGAACCACTGGTTGAATAAATTTTATTATCTTTGCAGGAACTGTTTGCAATTTCTTCCAACGTGAGACAGACAAAACTATTCATTAAGCAAGAAAATCATTTTTTGAATGCATTAGTTATCGATCGGAATAACTCCCAACTGAGCCCCATGTAACACTTTATTGCCTCTGGTAGCCTTCATGAGCAATAAATAACGAATAAGTGCTTTATAATGCGCTCTAATGTAATTGTAAGACACAGTTAAAATATATTATATTGTATATATATATATATATATATATATATATATTATATTGTCATATTGACTGCTCTGCAGTCGGCTGTGATTGACTATATATAAAAATACCACATTATTACAGCTTAGGTGTTATTTTTATTAATTGTTATGCACATGTTAAAACGTCTCCAGAGGCATACACTTAAAGAACCCTTATTATATCCATTAACAGCTACATCATAGTGTGTTATAAATAATTTATTAAGTGTCTACACGCTGCTTTTAAGTGCTAAAGGAAAAGGTTAGATAAGTAATTTTTATTTTTTTATTTTAATGAATGGGGTTTTAAAAAGATGCATCTTCAATGTTCATATCAGTGGGGATTAGTACTTAATATAAAAAAAATATACGTATATACTATAGACATCTTCATAGGTCTAACAGTAGTGATAATGTAATATAATTTAGTAGAATACGAGAGGAACTTGGGCGATATAAGCCTTGTATTCTGCATAATAATCTGTGGAGAAGTGGCACATTTCTGTTGCCTGGCTCAAGGACAGAAAAACAAATCATATACATAGAAATGCATACATTAGCCGGCCCAGTAAAAGTCTTCGGGGAGAAGTGAAGCAGCTGAAAATCAAGCTATCATTTTGACTCTTTTTTTTTTTTTTTGTCTTGCGAGAAGTCTGGAATAAAATGAGGTGCAACCTTTTTTGCATTTAAACCCAATTAATTTGTAGTTTGAGGTGTGACAGTGGTAAGAAGCACAAGTGGAGGAGCAGAATAATCAAATGACTCCCTCCGTGGGATTTAATAAAGCAGAAAGTGCTAATTTCACCTTTGATTGCGTGCCGTATTTAACGCCTAAAGAAAGCATATCTAACTCCGCATCGAGTGCCCGGTGTGCCTCCTGTTTTTGTGCCGCGCGCATTATCCCGAGCGGTGCCCTTGGCAGCGGAGAACAAACGAGGAGAACACGGTGACCCACAATGTTTAGACCTTGATCTTTAATAAGCAAAGACGGGAAACCTCTGCGAGCGCCCCTCTTCTAAATACGGGAAAGACCAAAGCCTTTAAATGTTTAATAGTTTACTGATAAACGGGGGGGAACATTGATATTCCAGTCACAAGGCACACACCTGTGGAGCCTCGGTTATTGCCTGTAGCTCACGCTGAAAATAAAATAAATAAAAAAATCTTAAAAATGCCTATTTGATCGGTCCAGCATGTTAAATATTCAGTATAATATGTGACAAATTAGAGACACTGGAACCTGCTGTTTGGGACTTTTAAACTGCCTGAAAAGATTGATTCAGATTAATTATATGTTAATCACCTAATCATTACAGTTCTCCTTTCAACTCTGCCCTTCCTTTAGGTTCAGCCGGCAGCAACGTTAAACACACAGTTAGAGCGAAAACCGGTCGTTTTTCACAGCTCAGAAGCACTTTTGTGCCATTCGCTCAACTTGTAAAAGAAATTTACATGTTAACTAACAGAGGCATTCGTATAAAAACTGAACCTCGCAGTGATCTTACAAGATTCAAGGGGCAAATAAAGGAGGCAGACTGAGTGACTTTTCAGCGCAGCCACCCACCAGCTGCCGGAGCATAAATAGCAGCGTATCATTATGGCTGCGCTGAGGGAAAACACCCTGTGTTTTAGTTCTTTGCGGAGGTCATGTGGCAATCGGTGGGTGTGTTCATGCAGCTCTCGCTCAGAAAAACAGGCTAAATTAGACCTTTATGATGCCGCCACGTCGATCCATCTTGCAAAAAAGAAGAAAAAAAAAAAAGCTGTTATGGAGATTTTTTTTTGTTGTTTTTTTGTTTTCGCTTTTTACTTTCTTTTTAGGCAGCTGTGGTTTTCGGCGCCATCGATTGCGCCGACACTTCGCGCTGATGGAAGTGACCCTGAAATAAATTAGATTTGTCTTACTTCTTATTTATGTCCCATAAATATCACACAGGAGATTTTTTTTTCTCCCTCTCTCTCTCTCTCTTTTTAAATGAGGTGATGGAGAAAGAAAGTGAAAGATCAATGAGAATTTCTGTTTTGTTGCACGTACTCAGTAGCAGGTTTGTCTGGAATAAGCTCTGTGGCAGATGACTGCCCCCCCCCTACCCCCACCCACCGCCACCCTCCCCTTCACATGATGCAACACACAGCAAGTCCATATTTCTTTGAACTGCAGCTTTCATGGTACTCCACCAAATATTTCTTTTTGGTTATTGTCTTGTTGCCGTTCTTTTGTTCTGAAATTTAGCAGTAATCACAAATGAAGCGTCTGTAGATAAAAGTTAGAAAGGCGCGATTGGCATTACTTCTCTGGTCTGCATTGGTTCTGATTTATTATTTTAGATGGGATTAAATTCCAGAAATCCCAGTGTAACGCAGAGGCGAGTAAATCACTCCACGCGATACATTTCCTTTGCCATCGCGCTTTCCGTGCTTCATTCCGAGAGCGTCTAGAAAGCGTAAGAGAGCCCCGATGCTAGAATTTCACAGAGCAAAGAGAGGAAGTCATTTCAGAAAGAGGAGATAGGACGCACGAGGAGATTACGGGTTGTTTGTTTCTTCTTCTTCAAGTGTATGACATTTGGATGTGGAACCAGCCGCTCGGCAACATCTTTCTTTTTAAGAATTGTGTTCGTCGTGTCTCGAGCACAGCTGATCATCCGTATGTCCCTTTTCCTCACAGCGTTTCTTTTTCTTTCTTTTTTCCTTTTTTCCCCCCCTTTGGCTCACGTATTTCTGACACAGAAATATTTGGCTGTCATGTTCCCTGACAGTGTCGATGAATTCCTGGAATGAGTTCCATGAAGTGGCCTGTTTCCTCTCCCCCCACCCCCCTCCACCCCCAAGTGAGAGCAACTATTAAATATGCATGGCTGAAAAATAAATGAAGCCGCCTTCTAAGGAAATGTTGACGCTCGTGAGGGACGTCGGCATGATTTACAAGTCTGTTTTATTTGCTAGTTTCAGTTTTGATGCGGCATTCATCGAGACTCTGAGATGTCTTTTTTTTTTTGGGGGGGGGGGGGTGCACCTTTCACAAAATGGATGCTGACTTTGGATGAAAGAGATGGCGAGATGTGGACAGTGATTTGTCTATGAGTCCTTGGCAGTTTTTTATTTTACTTTTACTTACTTACTTACTTCATTTTTTTTAAAGTAAGCTCTAGGATTTAATGACTCCCCAAGTCAGATAAATTCTGTCGACCTTACTTTTTGTCGCTCACCACACTTTGTCCACATTCAGAGTTCATTTAAACTCTTTACAACTAAATAAAACAGCTGCTCTGTAGAGTTTAGCAGAAATTAGAGGGTTTTTTTTGTCTGTATAAATATGTGTTAATGATCCGGATAAGCTAAAAATAATAAAAATTACATTAAAAACAAAAGAGAGGAGAGCTGCTAAACCTTTGCCCAGTTCTCTCCCGCCAGAAATCCAGGTGCAATTTTCTGGCACCAGTGTCGTCTGCTGCTTAGTGGCGTGATCCAAGCTAGCCAATTGTCAGTGTTAGCGGTTGAGAGGTATTTAAATGGACCTGATTAAACGGGTTCACCTACCCAAATTCGATATGCATAAATTAATTTTCAAAAAACAAATGGGCTCTGTTCTGCAGCGACGCAAAGTCGGACCCAGTCCTAAAAAAAAAACAAAAAAACAAACAAACAAAAAAAAACAGAAGGTAATTAGACTTGATCCAAAATTAGAGGCGACCAGATTCTACCAGAAAGACAACATCAACACTGACAGCAGAATGACTCGCAGCCACATTTAAAAAGAGCAGCAGTGCAGGTCATTTTTCCCGCATGTTAGACTTCTCACTTTCCGTCTAGTGTTAAAAAAACAACATTTTTGGACACACTAACGGCACCGTTCCGGGGATGGCAATGCTGTTTGGTTCGTCCCTGTGGTGTAGATTGAAATATCTATGTATAGATACAGCATCACTATCTCATTAACTGTACATACAAACAGAAAGAAGGATGACACCAGCACTAAGATGGACTGCCATGAAATTAGATTAATTTGATTTTTCATCTTCTGCCACCATCGTATCTAAAGCTTTAATGGTTTTATCCACATAGCTTCAAAAAATATGACATTCCCATCAAATGCAGCTTTTGTAAATCAAATGGACATTCTCACTAAACTGCTTTGACGATAATTATTAAAGGTGTTGTTACACCTTAGCTTTGGTGCTAACTAGTGTGTAGGCATGCTTACATTACACCTGTTAAACATTAGCATGCCAGCATTGTCACTGTGAACGTATAAGCATGTTGATATTAGCATTTAGCAGGAAATGTGGCCATGCTAGCTGCTCTGTGAGTATTATAGCAAGAAGATTCTGGGAGAGGAGCTAGCATGGCTGCATTCCCTGCTAAATGCTAATATCAACAGCTCTAAGACAAAGATTATGAACTAGAAGTTATGCTAGGCGTGATATTTTCTTTACTAACATTTAGAGATATGATATTTACAGAGCCGGCCGGCATAGTTAGCATTACTATGGTTAGTGATTACTATGGTTTGGCAATTTTTGTGGTGTTTACCTGAAATAAGCGGACATTTTTATCAAGCTTTAAGTACATAAGTTGTGACAGGTTTTCTCATGTTTTCAGAAGTTGAGGAAGTGAGCACTCAGTTAATATACTGTAATTGTGTGGTATAGACTGCATTTCCTGCATGAAGTTATCTGGACGTTTGCTAAACTGTTAGCTTCTAGACCTCAACAGTGGCCTAGCAGCAGTTGGCTGACAGTTACAGTCGATGTTAACACTTGAATGCCAAACATTTTATACGCACAAATTCCCATGTTGTAATCACAACCTCACAAGGTCCATTTGAAGGCAACAGCAGATAGAGAAAATGGCGAGGAAGTGCTTCTGAACTGCCTAACCCACGAGTACAACCCACGAATCCTATCAGAGGAGGCACATGGTAATTTAACTCAAACTAAGAGTGGAGGTTACAGCGACAAGGACCACAGTAAAGGCAAACTCAACTGAACATTGTGTTAATTTTGAGAGTATTCTAGTTTATATAAATACAGTACATTTACTGAACAAGGTACCTGAGATTTTTATCATTATTTCAAGTAACTTTTCTTCTCATCCTGCTTTGTTTTTGCACTTGGACGTCACTCTGTTTGCATTTACTAAAGGTTACGCCGATTCCGACACTTTCAAAGAGACACCACCCCGACTTTCTTGTGTCAGAAATCACATTGGCTCGGTGCTGTTGATAAGGAAAGAAGTTATATGCGAAGCTTTTCATTCACACTTGAAGCCGCAGTTCACAGCTGTCAGAGATTCAGATGTAGTTCAGCCAGAGTTTTTTGACATCTTTAATACAGAGAAGAAGTAAAGATCAATTCACACCCACTTCACACCTCGCCCATCACGCTGCGCGCCATGCTGAGCATCAACTAGCATTTCAAATGGTTCACTTAAAGGCATTCACAGGTTTCATATAAATTCTCTGAAAGGAAATTGTTTTTTTGTTGTTGTTTTTGTGTTTTTTATTCTCAAACCACATCCCCAGAGATGTATTCCACTTAACAGGCTGTTTACCTTGTTTCAAATGTGATCTGTGAGTCAACGTGTCCACCTCATCATTTAAAAAGACCACGTCTGATTGGTGTTTGGACCCCATAATCACATACAGTCATACCAACGCCGGTTGCCATGGTAATGATACAGAAGTGTGTGCATGTCCAGCTGTTTAAGGCTCAACAGTATGGACGTTTCAATCAAATAAGGTTTGATTTTTTTTGTTTACATTTGAATGGACAGTTTAGTTGGTGGTGCAATAAATGCAGGATATGATATGCACTTATTGCATTATTATATGAATTTTTAATTAATCTTTGGTCAAAACAATGATTGGAAACTGTTATTTTGCAAACAGTTCGGTCTTCTGTTAAGGCATTTTTACTAAATTGCTATAGTGAAAGAATCAATTGTTGCAATTTTTGCCTGCAACAATTAGCCTGGTAATGATAGCTGGTAATGATAAGCTATAAAGTTAGTGTCCATGGCATGTACACCTTTCTTATCAACTGGCCACCCAGAATTATTCATAGAATCTGGCAAAATGAGTAATTCATTCATTGTGTGATCATAAAATTTCTAAAATAATAATTCTAAGCAATACTAGACATAGTAGTACAGACATACAATAGTATTTATAGTATTCAAGAGATCATGGAAATCAGGAAAAAATCACATTTGTGAAGCTACCACCACTGAAATTTGTACACTTCTACTAAGTTCTATCATAATTTGCTAATTGCTTTCATCATTAATTTGGACATCTTGCGCCATGAATAATGCTGCTCTGTTTGAGAGCTGGTATTGATGAGTTAATTCCATCTATACGTTAGTTTACCTTTATTAAAGTTTGTTAGTGTCCATGGCATGTGCTCTCCGAAGTATTTTTCAGTTTTTACAGATGCAAACCTTACATGCTTCTGTGTGTGTGTGTGTGTGTGAAATCCTAATTCTACTCCTCGCTATAGAGTCGGCTCTTATCTGTGAATATTCTCAGTCCTTCAGGTCGTGGTATATCTAAAGAAAAGCTGAAACAAGGGCAACTGGTCTTGTTTGAGGTCTCTTCAAAAAACGTTCCACCACTCATCCAAGGGACTTCTTCACTTCACTGCAGGTTTTTATTTCATAACCTGAAAGCCACGATCAGTCACGGTCACAAGTACTGGAGAAGCCACTTGAATGAGTGGTGAAACATTTTCAAAAAAACCTCAAACAAGTCCAGTTGCCTTTAGCTTTGATTTAGATGTAAAATATTGAGCGTCCACAAGGGATTTTTGGGGGAGAAACTTTTGGACTCAGCCCATGATAGTGTTCAAGATCTATGAGCTGCTTTGAAGACTACATCTGAAAGACGTGGAGTTTTACTTATTCTGGCATAAAGTAAATGCGTCAAGTCGAGATTTCTGTTAAAAGAAATCACCCTAATAACCCTTTATATCCTGTTAACTAGCACCGAAACTCTCTCTAAGATGCCGCACCTTAAATGAACACCAGAATATTTAGTCTGATTTGGCCAGTGTTTGCTCTCTCCTGGCAATCGTAGTACTTTCAAAGGCTATTTTTGAAATGCTCGGCCACGACTTTAAACTACCTGGTGTGGGCTCTGCCAGTTACGCTACAATAAAAACACCCCGTTACAGCTCACACACTGGCCAGACAGATCCACAGATGACGCCTGAATCTTCCTCCTCCACAAGAGCCTGGACACTTTTAAGGGAAAACTATGTGAGAGTGCTGTTTGTTGACTACAGCTCAGCCTTTAATACCATAGTCCCCTCCAGACTGGTGTTGGTGTAGACTCCTCCCTGTGCAGGTGAGTCTACAGCTTCATGACCAGCAGACCACAGGTGATTAAAACAGGTTTAGCCCCTCTCACCCTCAACACCAGACTCCAGCGCCATCAACAAGTTTGATGACGACCAATCTCCCAGAGCTCCCATTTTGAAAATGCTCCAACAAGACATGAAACAATCCAATATATATTATATATTTATAGCTTCCAGACTGACAAACAGGTCCTGGCTAACCAACCGGGCATAGCGGTGGTGGACAAAGAGCAGAAGAGGGTGGTGGTGATAGATGCCACATCTACCTACCACCTACCTACAACCTACCAGCTGATGCCAACATCATAAAGAAGGAACAGGGAAAGGTTGAGATGTACCAAGGGTTGAAAGAGCAGCCGGAACAGATGTGGAAGGTTAAGGCGAGCATGGTCCCCGTGGTAGTAGGAGCACTCGGGGCAGTGACCCCCAAACTGGCAGAGTGGCTCCAACAGATCCCAGGTACAACCCCTGATATGAGCTTCAAGTAAATGGCTTTAGAGCAGAAAGGTCTCTGTATGTGCAGAATGCTATCAAGTTGTTTGGAGCTCTTGCTGTGAAGGATTTTTGGCGAAATGCGTTATCGTTCATTTACACATGAGGAAGTGTGAAATACAATATCTCCATACGCGGATATAGGAAAATAATAATAATATGAGCTCATTGTCCGGCCCTACTTTCAAAGGTGTCTTCCATATCCCATTTCATCTTATTGATTGCGGGGACAGTGTTTTCTGTTTATTTCCGGAGGCGTGGGACACCGGTTGACGCTGGTGAAAACGGACTCGTCTCGCGGCTTTAAGCTCGCCTCCACCTGAATCATCTCATCTGATATTCAGCCCCCATTTCCTCTTCTTCCACCCGGATTATGAATAAAATAATCATTGTTTGCTCAATGAAATTTCTATCCCACTTCCCTCCGCTGATGATTATCTTGTTTAAAGTATATCAGCTGGAAAATATACTGTGTAATTTGAATGCCAATGATTCCACCAAATATGTTGGAGAAACACAATATCATGAGGCCTTATTGGTTTTTTTTTTTTTTTTGGTTGTTTTTTCTTTTTTTTTTTTATCTTTAGAAATGCCTTTGCGGTTTCCTTTCGGATGCTCGGGACTGTATGAAATGTGCAATTAGGCGACGCTCGCACCTGTGAATATGACCTTTATAGGGTGAGAACAGACTTCGTCGGCGTCTGATCGCTGTTTCCAGATAAACAAATGTGTGCGGCAGAGCGTGCGTGAACGTTTCATGCGTGTTTGTGGCTCTGCATATAATATGTGTGGGAGAGAGCCGGGTTCAGCCTTGCTCTGGCTCGTCGCTGGCCTATAGCTGTCCTTACGCTCTCACAGGCTTTAATGAAGAAGGCCAAGTGAGGGTCAGTCGCCCCTCACTTCAGAGCTCACAAAAGCTTTTGCCTGCCATTATGTTCCTCAAGGGCTCTATTTGGTAAACACACATTACTGCTTGTGTGTTTGTAGCATTGTGTGCGTACGCGGCAGTGTGTGCGCGTGCACTTCGGGGTGGGGTTGTGCGGTTAAGGCAGGCAGCAAGGTCAGTGGATGTGTGAATTGAGCGACTGTCAGGTTTCAGGATCCGGCTTCTCCTGCCGGACGCTCGACAATCTTTTAGAAACGTTTTTCTGGAGTTTTGAAGACGGGATTCATATTAAACAGACAAAGAGGGCAATGATGAATACTTGCATCTGTGAACACATCTCTCTCCCACCGTATATTTTATTCTTCCTCTGAGCTCCTCCTAACGATGAGCTGTTAAAAATGCTCCTGCAAGTCAAGCGCTCCCATCAGCAATGTTCGCGCTGATATCTCCCCCCGAAGGATAATTAAGTAACATTAATATTCAATTGTGGCAACTTCAGCCCTTTGCAGATTTCAGCGCCACTAAGACAAGCCTCACGACCACTGTAGGAGCAGAAATGAAAAATATGTTCCCCCGGTTCTGCTGGCTTGAGTTTCTGGAGTGAGTTAGACAGATGGTTATAGCTGTGATTTCAAAGTGATGGAGTAAAACTAACGTTGCCAGCCTTCGCCAGCTCTAATTCTTTCATCCCAGTGAGTTGCACTTAACGAAAGCAGCCCCTTGTTGCCCAAATGAAAGTGCACAACAAAGCGAATCTGCTGACTGTCACTACTCAGCACATCAGCCTGCTTGGGTGCCATGCCGTACCGAGCAGAGCAAAGTGAAGCAGCTTTCTGCACTCGACTGCTTCTTCCTTCAGGCTGGTGCAGCTCCGAGTCCTGAGAGGTAAATGGATGAATGGAGGCTTTATGGAGATGAGGAAATGTAATGGTACTCTCTGCTCAATCCCGGTGGCTGGAACAGTAGCTCTCTGTGTCTTTTATCAGAGACATGAAAGGAGGACAATAAGCCTCTCTCCTATCAACAATATGGTGTCATTTGAAGCAGATTATCCCTCTGTTGAAGTAGAGGAAAATAAAAGACTGGGAGACAATGGATGGAGTTATGAGCCAAGGTTTCTCCTCCCATGAGGAAATCCTCCATTCTGCTTTGTCTTATTTCTAAAATCTAATCTGCCAAAAGTGCCCACTCATTGTCATGTGAGGAAACATTTCACACTTATTTTCCTCTCGTATGGACGCCAAATTTGAAGTTTTCGAAGAGCGCGAGCAACTTGAGGCTTTCTCATTGATCCTCGGGCTGAATCACTCTCGCTAATACTACAGTTTCATATGCATATTTTATTGCTTCACCATATGTATAGGGAGTGAGGTAGACTAAACAAAAATGAAAAGAAAAGTCATACGGGAGCAGCAGCTGAAGTGGTAGCATTTACTATGTGCTGCCACAATCAGGATAATAGGCCAGTCTGAATAAAAATGCCTCATGTACCATCACAATCAGAACAAAGTGACCTGATGATCGGTTCAGTAGGGAAAATTAGCTCCTAATAATCATGTAAACACTTGATTTGACCTTTTCTCTCCACCTGGCATAAATTTAAACTTTGCGAGCATGTTCGGTACACGCCGGGTAAACATCAGGTGAGGCGACGCAAACATGGAGGCGGAAAAATCAGCAGCAGCCGCTTAAAGTGTTTCGAGAGACGAGCGAAGCTGGAATGGACGTGGAAAAAAATGATTCCACTGTTACATTTCCAGCAGATATTATGGTCCACATACGGCAGAACCAGCAGATTTAGACTTCAGGTCATCTAAGCTCATACATCTCATCCGATCATTTCATTATTTAGCATCCAGTTGAAACAGAATAATTTCAATCAGGTTGAAGAAGTAATGAAACCCACCAACATATGAGCGTATTCATCGCACGGTTTCTCTATTTTAGAGCCACAAAATAAACATAATTAGGAACAGTATATTATAGGTTTGCCTCATTCTGCATCAACGCGGCCTTTGCCAGCTGCAGCAGAGTGTTGTTGCCTCTTTCATGTATTTTATGAGCTCTGGAAGCATTCGGGGAGTCGTAAAACATATTTTTTTCATGCAGTGAACTATACTTCAGCTATGAAAAACTACCAAAACTGTAAGTCCCCAGTCGCATAGACAGGGAAACAGAAAGGGGAAACTGTATGACGGTATGCAAAGGATTTAGATATGCAAGATATTTATAGTTTATCCATCAGGAACAAATCTTTCTGCTCAAAATCAGTATCTGCTACTACTACTAGTATCTACTACTAGTATGTGCCTGAATATAATGAGTCGGTCTGAGATCAGAAGAAGAAACAGAAGAAACTGAGACAGACTAAATCCTTGGAAGAACTTAGATGAAGGTCTGTGTATCCTTTGGTCATTGGATTTTCCATTCAGAGAAGGACAAACAGAAAATGAGCGGTTGTTTGATTTTTAAAATTCAAAAATTAAAATTCAAGGTATTTTTCTTTATCAGGGTCGAGAATGGATGAACAAAACTTGAAAAACTGGTCAATTTTCATTTTCAGTTATTAAAAATGAAAATAAAATCGTTACAAGACAGAAAAAACAACTTTTTTTTCTTTCATATTTTGCAACATAAAGTTTCCATTTTCAAAGTAAGAGCATGTATGAGGATGGTACTGTGTATATGGCAAGAGCACCCAAACACATGACTTCTGCCTGTGGTTTTCCCAGCCCAGGCTAAAATGTCTTTGGAACCTCACTCTGGTGTGAATTTTGACAAGACAGAACAAGACCATCTGCAGAAATCTCTGCAGGCATATCAGTGTTAGTCAATGTTAGCTAGCAGCTCCCTGATTATATGTAGTTATTTTTAGTTTTTACCTAAAATATGCGGCTTAATTTTTATGCAGCCATGTCGTGTTCCCTGAGACTCTTTTATTGTTTTCGAAAAACAACGTACCGATCCATGTCCATCGATGTCCTCACACGTGCTCTTATTTTGAAATCGACAACTTCCAGTGGCACGGTATGAAGAAATGCGCGTTTCTTTTTGTTTCTGTCTTCTAATATCCTTTTCTGAGCGTAAAATTCAGTGACCAAAACACGCACGGGCCGTTGAGCAAAGTACCTGCAAACTAACTTGAAAAACAAGTGTACAAGCAAGACAACTTTTCAAGTGAAAATCACGGTCACGTCAAAAATCTTGCACTGTACTGCTGATGAGGTGTCTAATTCTGACAGTTTGGGGTTTTTTCTTGCCCAGCCTGCCTGCCTTTTGTTTTTGCTAGAGGTCTCTCCACTGACACCCCACTTTCATTTGATCGAAGGGATGGGTGTGCTGTCCTTTATAATATCAAATAAAAACAACAAAAAACTAAACCCTAAAGCTGATAATTTAAATCCCACCATCTTACGAATCCCTGGACAGCCCGCCTGCGCACAGTTTACATTGTGTTCAGCTTTCCTTTGGGTCAAACATAGAGTTCACTCATCTATCACCCTGCGTCTTCTTCCCTAAAATGTCCAGCTGTAGAGAGGCTGCTACGACCTCCTCCATCACTTCTCTGAAACAAGCCTCGGGCTCTTAAAGGTGTTGCTTCTTCACTGTCCAAACAGAGACTAAATGCAGTAGTTGAGTGGCAGAGTTTAGCACTTTACCCCATTAGTTATACTGCTGCACACTTTATTGCTTCAAATACAGGCACTTGTCTTCTTTCTGACAGCATCTGTAGTTCAAAAATGTAATAAATGAGCCCTTTTCTTCTAGTTGAAAGCCTTGTGTTTGGCTCTTGCGTCAAACTGAACGGAGGTTTGTACGGTATATGGTGAAAAATAAGTGCATCTGTACACTCATACAGTGCTTTTACTTTGATTATTTACCTTCTAACCCTATACATGCTCAGTCTATAGAAAAGTATTAAAATGGGATCTGTTCTCTTTGCAAGACAGTTGCACACAACCTTATATACACAACATAACTGTGTATATAAGCTGGACTTCCTTAGTGTTGTCATTATAACACGTCAGGAAAAGGTCAACTAAGGAGACTTCAGCGAAATTTCGGCTAAAGTTTCAGTCGCCATTGTTGAAAGTGAAGCGGAGAGAAAAAATCAACCCGACTGGCAAAAGAGACGCAGACCCGTCTAGCGTTTTGGGTGGTGTTTTTATAGAGGGAGCCAGACTGACAAGCGCGCAGTTACGGCGTCTAGTCCCGCAGAGGCAGAAAACTCTAGAGCTTAACTCTAAACTACTCCAACAACGGTCAAAGAGATGGAACCTGAGAGAAGATGAAGTGGGTGGGGGATGTTGTAGCAGCCAGCTAGCAACGTGAGAGGGCAGCCACGTCTTACTCAATGCGACCACGCCCTTACTTCTAACTCTAAGACTTAATGCCAGTCAAACAGATGAGTAATACCACAGTTGTCATGAATGAGGTAATCAACTACGAAGAGATTTTTTTTTTTACACTATATATATATGAGGGTGTTTATTTCTGTTTTGAAATGAGACTTTCCAACACGGGGATTGACTCGCTTTTGGAGCTGGCCTCGATTTCAAACCCCAGAGGTTGCAGCTTGGATGCTAGTGGTGATTTCTTTCTCTTGGAGAAATCTCAGCGGCGTCTTAAAATCCCTTCCAGAGATCTCTCCCCTTCGTTGAGGGAAGGTGTGGCACGGACGGACCTGACGTGTTTAGTGTAATTACCGCACAAATAGCACATAATGACATGCATTATTACTCCTGTGTGCTTGAAGAATCAGTCACAGTCGAGTAGTTAATGTTTTGTGCGATGGTTACCAGTATTTAAGGACTATAGTTTGGGATTATAGCACCAGGTCTCCAGGAGACCAAACATCAGAAATTGCAGTTTTAAAGAAATGAGTTTGGTCTGGATGCGGCGCTTAAAGAACGCCAGCGATTATAATCAAAGTTCTAAGTTCGCTGTCGTCGTGGGAAAGTGAGCTTCAGCGTGTAAAGACTTGCGAGAAGGGGAGAGAGGCAGAAAAAGAGATGGAGACAGCAGAGAACAAATTATTGGGATCAAGCCAGATGCTTCAGGTCTCCATAGAAACTCCCCACACTTCACACTCTTCTCTATTTTCCCTCCATTTCTTTATTTATTTTGTTGTCAGCAGCTCCAGAATAACTTAATTAAAGCCAAGGCAGGCTAGCATGCTGTGTGAGATGACAGGAGGCCTGAGATGATTTGTTATGGATTACTGCATTTTATCTTCCCTTTATTTACTCTGCAGAAATGCACTGAAGCTCGCTATAATGCCAAATGAATGTGTGATAAACAGTGTTTTTTTTTGTGTTTGCTCAGAACGATTTAACAAACAAGTCTTTGCAAATACGCGCGGGGCTTTTTCTCCCTTACTTCGTACATAATCCGTGTTTTTGTTTTGAAGTGGTGTCCTGCTGTCGCCGCAGATAAAAGCGGTGGCAGCGGCAGTGGGTACCTGCAAAAAAAAAAAAAAAAAAAAAGCTCCGCTGCAGAGCTCCAGTGATAAACACAGCTCTTAATTGGACATCATGGGGGAAGTAAAAACACATCATCTTTACTTGAACTGATTAACGAGCAAAGTTTGCTTTTCTGTTTACGTAACGTCATCCCAGTGATGCCACGCGGGTACAAGGTCACCGAGATTTTCTGCATGCACAAATTAGCATCGGCGATAAATTCAAAGTTGAGCATGATTCAACGCTTGAGGGGTTTTTTAGAACAGATACAAAACTGCGGTATACATTTTAAAGCTTCAAGGTTAGGTCCTCCAGGCAGAAAATATATATATATATATATATTATTTTTTTTCACGCCTACACATCCTTCTGAAATCCAAAATATAGACCTAGTTTTCAGTCTTCATGAAAAACACTTTAACTTCGACTTATATCAGATACCGACTGAGCTGTCACACACTGTCAATCAACCTACTGTATCAAGAGCTCTGTCAGTCACAGCTGAGAAGTTTTATTCTGCTATTTTCACGGCTAAACTACTGAACACGTCTTAGATTTTTCTTTTTTTTTTCTTTTTTTTTGTTTCTGATTGAAGCTTCAAAACAAAGTACAGAGAGGATGCACTCTAGTCGCCCTTAGTTGCTTCTTATTCCGTGTTTGTTTGCCCGAAATCAGAATAATACTCCCACGGCTGAGTCGAGCCGAGTTCCTTTTCTTTTAATGGCTCCTGAACTCTGTGGAAGTTAAACTCTCTGCAGGAGGGCTGGAGTTCAATAATCTGAACCTATGAGGGGTTCTGGGACGGTTAACTGGGGTGGACGTTTGTTCCAAAACATTGTTATTTCTTCGGTAATGCAGTATACAGAGCTGCCACTGCCTCCGAATTGCACTTAAGACACTGTAACTGGGCTTTAGCTTTGTGGTTTCTCTTCCTACTAATGGACTGTCCTCAGCCAGGGGTGCTATCCATCACATGCACTACCTGAAGTCTGGAGCCTCTATAAAGATTAGGACTGTTAAGAGAAGATGGATGGCCCTTGTCGCCGGCAAGCATCATCCCCAAATGCCTAAATTAAATCTAGAAATTCTCATGGGGAGGTTAGATTAGCCTCGTAACAGCAGACACGAGGCAGGACCAACCTCGGGCCCCCCCCACCCCCGTTATCATTACAGAGGAATGTCTTGAAATATTTATGAAAACTGTGCGCATTGGCTTTAAGTGTCATTTTAAGGTTAGCTGAAGAGCTCTCACCTTGGTTAAACACCCAGTGATCTCCGTATTCTCAACAGGCAGAGAGAGTCGGAGAGGGCGGCGACTAGCTAACAGGGTCTCTCCTCAGTCACCCCTCCTTTCCTCCCTCCCTCCTTTCCTCCCTCCCGTCTTTCTCTTTATGCCTCCGGGAATTAGTCAAAGAGCGAAACAATCGTTAAAGAAGTCCATATTAGATTGACCTTTGTTTCTCAGCTTACACCTCTTTTGGTCTTTTAAAAGGTTTGTTGGTCCGGTGGCCTTTTAAAGCCAGTGGTTATGGATTTGCTTCCTCTCATTGAGATGGTTGAGTGAGGTGGCGCGGTTTTAATGCACCGTTGGAAGCCCTTAAAAAAAGCAAGCATGACGTTTATTGGCACAAAACTTCCTCCGCTTTGTGGCAGCATTTGAGGGAACACGGACTGTGGCGTCACGGGTGATATTTAACCAGCTCTGATTTAATTCGAATG
This sequence comes from Mugil cephalus, assembly GCF_022458985.1. NCBI lineage: Eukaryota > Metazoa > Chordata > Actinopteri > Mugiliformes > Mugilidae > Mugil > Mugil cephalus. The sequence continues at coordinate 9,533,168 of NC_061778.1, forward strand.
ACGCTACTGTCTGGAGCCATGAGGTGTTTTAAATGGATAATATTCCATTACATTTGTTGGGGGGGGGGAGTTATCATGAAAGCATCTGAATTAATGGGTGACAACATGTATTTTTTAATCCATTTGTTAAATGAGCTCTTTAGAAAGTGATCACACCTGTTGCCAGACACCTAGATTGCTGTCATCTTTGAAAATAGACTCTCATGTAAAACAAATTTGGTGATAAGATGGCTCTGTTATTTTTTTATTTTTTTTATTTATTTATTTTTTTATGTGGCTCAGATTAAATTCAGAACCAGCACGGGAAGGTTCGAGTTCACAGGCGGTGACGCGCTCGCGGATATTTGCAGCGATCGCGGAGGTGGATGTTAAAATAATAGATTGTAATTTAGTCGTACAGAACAATCATTTTAGAACAAGTCTGAGGAAAATGTTGACAGTCCCAGCGGCCCCATCCTCAGCCTCCGTGGCTTCCAGACGCCAACTGTTGCCTAGCAACAGTGTTCTCACGACTTATGAATGATGTTACCACTTGAACATCAAACAGCGTGCGCACGACTCCCTGTGTTGTAACCGCAAACTCGTGAGTACAATTCAAAGACTATATCAATACTTCCTGTTTACATTTCAAATTAAAAGTCTGCTCGGGGCAAATTCAATAAGGGCTGGGTTTGCAGAATCTCTATTGGGGGAGTTTCCTTCCTCGACTGTGGTGGTGGTTGAATCATAAGCAAATGGCTGTTTTGCTGTAATTAGCAATTTTATAAATGTAACGACAGAAAAAAGTATAAGAGCTGAAAGCAGAAACAGTATTAGATTAGATTTTGTTGATCAAATATTAAATCTGTAAGTGCAACTGAATGGTGAGAATAACACACGTCTTTTGCTGCACGGGTGGAATTAGTTGCGCACATTAGTCATTTTGCACATTTGCACACGTTAGTCTTTGCACAAGAAATGCACATCACATTGGTAAAAAAAACAAATCATTAAACATGGGCGGCCATTTGCAGTTTTTCCAAACAGCAAATTTAAGGGAGGGCAAATGAGGCGGCAGGGCGGAATTTTTCATACATACTTACAAAACAGGTGGAATTAGAAATCAGCTGTCCTTTACAGAAGCTTATTTCAAACAGCCTACAGGCCTGGCTGCCTCTGCAGTCGAGGTTAATGGAAACTATGTTAAAAATGAGCAGTCAAAACATACGTACTGCACAACTACGGAGCTGCGAAGGTTCTCACTGGCTCCCACTGAAGCAAATTTATATTCCCAGTTAGAACATTTTCCTGCATTGGGATTTATTACATTGCTAATAGTAAACACTGGAAGCATTGTGGCCAATTGATATCACCACGCTTTCTGTAAAAACCCATTATGTAGACTTAAAAGAAATCCCACAGGGGTTCTTCTGAATGTTTTTTCTGATTACTATTTTGACCGCCAGCATGTTCGATGGTCTGTCATCTGTAAAATACAGTACTCCGGCTCTTGTTCCGTTGTTAGCCCAGGGGAGAGTCGCTGCCAGTCATTTTCAGTTTGAAGAGTAATAAACCGCCAGCAGTCTTTCCTCCACAGTTTCTACTCTTAACATTCAAATCCAGCATCAAGAATATCACGCTGGCGCTCGTGCCACAGCTGCAGTCGGCGGTAAAGTGTCTCTCCTCCCCTTACGTCAATGTATCATGAAAGGTTTTCATAATTTTTTTTTTTCTCTTCCTCCTACTACTTGCAGAGTAAAGCCCCGCGTGCATCGTGTCTGAGTGCTGCAAGGGTGGGAAAGAGTAGCTTTTCTCATTTCCTCTGACTGTTTTGGAACTGAATCACATTAGCACAGTGACAGGGAGTATGGCTAGACCATAAAACATCCTGCTTTGCCTCTGTCCAAATGAGAGATGTGTCTGCTCAACACTGCAGGTGCTTGCAGTAGCTGAATGATGCAACGAGAATATTGAAAATTACTCTCTCCGGCGTTTCTTTTTAGGGCAGCCTCGCCGCTGCATCTCACTCTTGGATGGTTCCCATTTAGCATCTTATCAGCTTTAAAGCCGTCGCTGCTGCGCCGAGCCGCTCGCTGTTTTATGGTCGTGCACCAACTCTTGGGGTACGGGAGACAGAGGAGAGCGGCACAGCAGACCGGTGCAGTGCCAGTTGTGGGTACCAGGCCAAGATGTGTCAGGAGAGCAGACTGTTATTATCTGCGATGAAAATCCATGCTATCCTGACGGCTACAATTAGTGTCAGCTGGGGTATTGAGTCTTTAAAAAGGACTCCTGGCCTTTTGGCTCCCAGCCTGTCTGGCTATAGATGTCTCTAATGAGTCATTAGCCGCATGGCCTCTCCTCTCATGAGTCCACCCCATAATGGCACACCTTTCATCTATTTTACAGAGAGGCTGTCGTTGGTCATTAGTACAGCTCTGAAGTCCTATTACCTTTACGTCAATGATGAATGAATAGAATGCGGTTGCCAAGAACAATATCTCTTCGTATCCTGTGGTCAGCCATGACTCTGTTTTAATTCAATTTCTCCTCCGCCATTAAGTGTAATTGATAATTGATGCGGTCTCACTTCATCGTCAGAAGACGTTGAATTTTTTAGCGAAAACCACAGGGCATGTCGTCGCTGCCGGGTGTTTACCAGAGGTGCATTTTGCTGTCTTCAGCAGCGGCGGTTTTGCTGTCACAGATGACGACTTGACACTGATGTGATCCGCAGGGAGCTACAGCCTTTTTTTTTTTTTTTTTGTGGCGGAAGAAACCTTCTAAAATAATGAAGCTGCCTCAGTGGTTTAAAAATGCTGTACAATGCCCACGAGTGCCGCCTCGCCGTGCCACTCAGGGCTGCCTCCGCGCCCTTGTCTCTCTGTGAGATAATGCATCTTCGGATTGTTGTTTTCTCTTCATGTATTTGTTTTTTGACACAGGAGCAAATTGTAAGTGTGCGCCGTGGATTGACAACTCTGGGCGAGCTCAAAGTCTTCAGTTCAAATTGGAGGGCAGCATCGATAGGGTTCAGAGGCTTCTTTTGCATAACACCGCCTGAGGAAATATCCAAACAAGCACTTTTTTTTTCCGTCAGCCGAACGCAGCGCCTCGCCAGTTTATCCGGGCTGCAGATCTCCACACACGGCGGCATATCATATGGATTAAAAAGCAAAAGTGAAATTGAAAACGCAGCACAGACACAGCTAGATGTGTCACCTAGAGTGATTAAGTAACCGCTTTCCGTTTGAGGTTAATTATTTAATCAGCTGATTTGTTGTTAATCAATGGTCTTAGCCGACAAATCCTTGCTCTTTAATTGAATAGTCATTCGGCGCTTTGCATAAATTATCCGGAGATGAAAAGTATTCGCGTATCTCTCACACCACAGGACTTGTTTTTTCATTTTTACATTGATCTTTGGACGTCAGTGCGGTGAGCAAACATTCACTGTATCAGCAGTGGGAAGATCAGGGTGGTTCACTGAACTTTATTCTTTATTCTGTTATTGACAGACAAACAAATTAAAGCAGACTCAAAAGTAACTATTGTTTAAATACCACTAGCTATAAAAGAATTGCTTTTTAAGGATAATAAGAAAATAAGACTAAAATAAATCAGGTTAATAGACACAAAATAAGAACAGGATGATGAGGTTTATGACAGCAAAACACAGTACTGGACTATAAGTGAGGTTTTCCCTGTACAGTGTTGGCTGATCTGAGTTCATCATTAAAAAGGCCTCCACCTTTCTTTCTATTGGACTGCGGACCCCAGGTGTTTCAGAGATATATATTTTTTAAATTGGCTGAGCTGTGACAGCCAATAGAGCGGGACAAAGATCGACTCACAGAGACAGGCTGGCCCACACAAAGCCTGGGAGACTGCAGGCCAAAGCATGCTGTCTAGACTGCTACTGATAATCAGTCAAAATGCATCAGTGGGTCAATGGTTAGGAGGAGTTCAAGGTTGTCCACCTGAGTGGGTCTTCCTGGGTGGGAGCCGGACACTGTCTGTTCAATAGAATCGCCATCAGTTTCCCGCGAGCTAAGAAAAGACACAGCCCATCTCCAGAGTGCAGCAGCTTTTCACATCTTATTTACCCTTAAATAATGAGCTATCTATCCAGTGATGTTTGCCAGAAAACCTTACAGTAAGTTACCAAGGCCGAGATAAAGTTCATTCCGGTGCTTCCAGCCGTACTTTCGCCACTGTCAGTGCTTTTTCGCGGAGCACCTCTCTGGCTGTTGTTCCGCAGACCTTGATGCAACAACCAGATACGACACACACCTATTTTGCAGCCTTGAGAAGTGTTAAGCGCAAAGATTGTTTCCAGTTTTACAAAGACGCTCTGAGCCTTGACTGTAGCGGAGCTGCTGAGCAAGGTCACAGCTTCAACAAAGTTACAAAAACTCACATAACCACACTATTGTTCAAAAAGTTAACAGCACTTTGTAATGTGATAACATAAACACACAAGACTGTTTGCTTCAATCTGTGATCATTCTCACTCTGATGTTTAAGGGAAATATCTGCTAATTGAAGATGGAATAATAATAGATGTATTTTTTTGTTTAGATCTTTAGTGGCATTCATATCAGTGAGTGCCTTTGTAAATAAAAATTGTTGGAAGAATAATTAACTAAAACTACTGACTTAACAAATCTGTTTCATTAGCATTTTATTAGGAGAAATTAATTTAGGAAATTAAATCATTTTTATGTAAATATAGACATTATTTTAATCAAAATATATGTTAAAAGTTAATCTAAAAGCATTAAATTATATATCCTGTATTAGAGTTGTATCCTTATCCCCCTTAATAAAGTGGAATTGTAGGTAAAATTTAAGTAATCCTAAAAAACTATGACATTTTTTAGATTTTATCGACTAACGTTTGTGTTTTTCATCTTCCCAGATTGGTCACGTATAACAAGTCGGACGACCTGATGAATTGTTGGTCTTTAAAGCAGGAATCATGGTCACGTGTCACATCATAAAGCGTAGTTGGTGCCGTAACTTGGTGCACACCTCTCCCGACACGTAACTACGTATCGCGGCGACGCAGACGGCAACAGACGTGACTGGTCCAAAATGCATAACAACAATTATCATCTTCAACTCCAACATGAGCCGCTTAATTGCAGACACCATTCATTGTAGGTCACAGAGACACTCTGGCCACAGATTGGCGGTTTTAGTGACATAGCTACAGAATGATGCCAACACACCAGTAGACGCATAAGTAGAGAGACAAAGAGATCTAAAAGCCTCTTATGGCTCTCAGCTGCACATACTGAGGATGTGCTGTGGCCCCCACACCCCCATGACGCCAATACCAGTGCTATGCGTTTTGTAGCTTATATTTACACTCACTTGCCATTTTATTAGGTACACCTGTTCAATTGCTTGTTAACACAAACAGCAAATTGGCTGCAATGCAATGCATTTAGGCATGTAGAGGTGATGAGGACCACTTGCTGAAGTTCAAACTGACCATCAGAATGGGGACAAAAGGGGATTTAAGGGACTTTGAACGTGGTATGGTTGTTGGTGCCAGATGGGCTGGTCTGAGTATTTTAGAAACTGCAGATATACTGGGATTTTCACACACAACCATCTATAGGGTTTACAGAGAACGGTCCAAAACAGAGAAAATATCCAGTGAGCGGCAGTTGATTGGACGAAAATGCCTTATTGAGGTGAGAGGTCAGAGGAGAATGGGCAGACTGGTTGGAGATGATAGAAAGGCAACAGTGACTCAGATAACCACTCGCTACAACCAAGGAACGCAGAATACCATCTCTGAACACACAACCCATCCCTTTATGACCACAGTGTACCCATCTTCTGATGGCTACTTCCACCAGGATAATGCACTATGTCACAAAGCTCATATCATCTCAAACTGGTTTCTTGAACATGACAATGAGTTCACTGTGCTCAAATGGCCTCCACATTCACCAGATCTCAATCCAATAGAGCACCTTTGGGATGTGGTGGAAGCCGAAAAAATCTGCAGCAACTGTGTGATGCTATCATGACAATATGGACCGAAATCTCTGAGGAATGTTTCCAACACCTTGTTGAAAGTATGCCATGAAGAATTAAAGCAGTTCTAAAGGCAAAAGGGGGTCCAACCTTATACTAGCAAGGTGTATTTAATAAAGTGGCCAGTGAGTGTATGTGTAATGCTTGTGAGATGACAGTACAGTGAGTTCAGTCTGAATATGCTTCGATGACCTGCTGACGTATTCACAAGTAAACGACTATCAGCACTAGCCCTAGCTGTTGTTAGTGTTACCATGGTAGCCAGTCTGACTAATTGAAAACCGAAATGTCAATCTAGCCGCCCATCATCAAAATGCCCCGGGACATCATCAGTGTGCCGTGGCACGTAATCATTCATCAGCCACCAACTGGTAGAGTGTAAACCAAGCCTAATCTGCTTAACAATTAAAAGCACAAAATATCAAATATACTGTGAAATAAGACAAAGAGATGTAACAACTTGTGTTCTTCCTTGAGTCCAACTGATAAATTAATTATGTAATGGATTATGTGGGTGAGAATATGATTAATTTTTCATCTCTGCTGTATATAAAATAATTAAAATGTGCCCCACCTTTACCAGCTCCAACCATCCATCAATCAAGCTCATAAACATTTATTTTACATTCAATTATTTTATAAATGTCTGAACAGCAATATTATATCATGTCAAACCTCATTTATTAAGTATCTACCGTATATAATACTTATAAATATGGGTTCAAAGTAAAATGTCTTGCATATTTTTTTTTTCATTCAGACAAGCAAATCCCATTGCACGCCTTTTCAGCGTAACAGCCACTCGTGCTTTCTTTAGTTTATTCTTCCTCCGCCACTGTATCAACAGCAGGTACTTGATTGATCAAGATCCCATTCACCGAAGTCCTTCACACACGACATGCATCTCCTTTTATTTTCTCTCAGCAGTGGCACAGCGTCCTTCCTCTGATTGTTCATTAGCCTGGCTTGTGTGCCCGCTTGGCTTAGTGGAGGGGTGGTGAGGACATAAATGGGCACAAACAAGCGGAGAAACGGACGAGAGCCTGTGAACGATTGAGCTGTGTGATGTAACGTTCCGGCACTGGAAGTCATTGGGAGTCTTTTGATCGAGCCGAGTGAAAAACACTTTACGCAGGGCTGTGGACAGAGTACAAGTGCCTCCCTGGCTACAGAACAAGATCATCACAACCTACTTCTCTTTTATTTCTATCTCTCTGTTTGGTCTCTTGTGCTGCGGAGATTGAGCAGTATTAGCGCGGGCCGACGTTCTTGGCTTCGTATGTTGTTATGATTTTTCTTTACAGTTTTCAGGGTGTTTTTAATGAAGTGCAACTGAGAAATAAACACATGTATCGACCTCCGTTACCTCCTGCATTTAGACACATTATAAAATGCTGAGCCCCGGAATATATGGGATAATCTCCCCTCTCTCGATTTCAATTGAAGCTGGAAAGGGTTAAAACTCTGTGGCAGTGCACTGTGCAGAGGAGAGATTGGCTAATCTGTGAAAGCGAGTCTGGTGCTCACTAGAATATTATGCTCACTGATTTAATGTCCTCTCTGTCTTTTTCTCCTAGGTAAGCACTTTCTCGCTGCCGTGCCGGGGATGGGGGTCGGGTTGCTAGTCGTGGTGGCTGCCTACGAGGGCTGAGATGACTGATTGAGGTGATGTACTGCAGTGTGTGTGCATTGACAACAGAATAGCTAGTGGGGCTGATTCCTCACCACATTGACAACTGCAGACCCGGCGTGGTGGAAATGGGAAGCTTTGAAAGGGAATTATAATGCTCACATGCAGGAAACACTGTATCTAGTTAGGGAAATTCCTGTTTCGTGCGGCCTTGAAAAAAAAAAATAAAAATAGAAAAATGGGTGAAGGTTTAAACAAACCCTGAGGACAACCAAACTGATTAGAAACCGAAAATGGAAGACGATTAGGTCGTTTGTTGTAAGCAACCATCAAAGTTCTTTGTTCCTGTGGGGCAATTTTGCCGGCAGTCAGGTCAAAGCTAGACCTCACACATCTTCAGATTGATAATAAATAAAACACAATGAAAAAAATAAATCTACCCCAATCTAACCTCCATTATAGGTCACCTATAATCAGTATCATCACTTAACTCTGCAATCCCCCAAACTCTAAAGAGCAAAATAGAGTCTTTCAGCTCATTATTTTGGTTTTTACGGCCACTGCAACATTACAGTTTTGACTGATCAGCGTTGTTTTCTTCGGGAGCAAGCAGCTGCTTTAAGTTAAAAGCTCCACTAAATGTACTTTACACTACCTGCTCAGCACCAGATGGCACAGAGACGACGTTAGCAAGTTGCTGATGGACAAAGTGGTGCCTTTAGTTGCTTTACATTTTGATGTTTCTCTGCGGAGTTAGGGGACACAGAAAGTGCAAAGTGAACTTTATCAGGTTCATAAGGTTGTGCACGCACAATTCCTAGTAAATACTAATATCTTTCTGATGTGTAATACATAATGCTTGAAAACCATGTCAGTCAGATATCCTGGTTCAGATTTTTTTGGAAAAGACTTTTGGCTCAAGTTCAGTTTTCTTCTTGCTTTGAAAATAAGTATTCTTTTATTATAACTATAGTTAGGTCAAAATGACCAAACTACAGTCATCAGTGCTAGCAATGTGTACATCTCGGTGTACAAAATTTACACAATTTGGCCAGTGAGGCAAGTATTATGGAAAAAAAAAATTTTTAAAAATGTGGACCCAGATTTGAACTCTGTGGAACACCAGGCAGAAAATAACTATTTGAAAAACAAGGTTCATTGCTAAATATGGACCAACTGTGGTCTTTCTATAAACGCATATACACATTTTAACTCTGAAGGTTCTTACCAGAATTGCATTGACACATTTTGTCGATTATCAACTTGGGTGCGCTAACTTTTACTTTTTACCTTTACCGTTTAGACAACCTGGCTAGCTTGTTTACAACCTGCCTGAACATCTGGCGGCTCGTGTTTCTCACCCTGTTGCATTTCCCCAGACTAAAACAGTACATAATTGTTAGAACTGCTTCAAAATGAGAAATAAACCACAGAGATGTAAAAATTAAAAAAAGAAAAAAAGTGTTAGCTGCTGACTTTCACAAAATATTAAAATAAAGTTCGAGCTGGATACTGCATCTGATCAGGAGGTAAATATTCCAGTAACCCTGCAGTATTCCCACTGAGATGGAACTACTTCCACATCAGTGCAGCGGTCAGGTTGTGGTGTGGTCTGCTGAGTCTCCATTATGCATGAGCCCTGACCACCCTTCACCAGCTGTCACCGACCTGACCACTGAATCCCATCTGGACCCTGGGGGACATCACCGGCATCCATCAGGGAGGCTGTAAGATGAGCCCGCTGACACGGAAACTCCCAACTCAGATCCCACTTACTGCGGCCCTGCCTCTCTCCTCAGTCAATACTCCCCTCCCTCCCATCCACATGCACCCCTCCCTCTGAGGCAGAGTTTCTCCCATTCCTAGGTTCAAAGGTTGGGCTGCTGCTCTGATCTAATAGCTTGAAAGCCATTTTATTCTCTCTACAGGTCCTGGTTGTTTGTAGCTCAAGCTGATGTGGATGTGAAATATTTAACACATCTGTGGTATTTATTGCTTCATAGTATATATATATACACATACATATAACAGTGATTCAGACTTCAGTCTACATGTAGAAATAACAATAAATTCAGCGTTACTATGGAATTTACAGTTGCAGTCTTGTAAATGTAATTATGTACTGTTGATGTTGATGATGTTAATATGGAGGTGTCAAACTATTAAGAGCCTTGTAAACTAGCTGTAAAATTTTCAAATCCATTACGTAAGGTAGAGGAAACCAATGTAAGCATGCTATATAGGGTGTAATAGGCTGTTTCGGCCAGCTGCATTTTGGGCAAGCTGAAGTATACTAACTGGCTTTCTGGGGGGAGTAATCCAGTTAAAAGAACATTGCAATAGCACAGAAAGTGGAAAACCAAAACAGGAATCAATTTATTTGCATCAGGCAGCGCAACATATTGCACAGCGTCTTGTGCAATATTTCTCAGGTGGAAAACCTCAGCCTTGCTGATGGAGCCAAGGTGCTCGCTAAGAAAGGTAGGATTTTTCTCATTGAGAACTTGTTTACAGGATGTGTGGTCTGATCCGATTGGAAATCATTGGTGTTTACAGGTGTTCTGAACAGCTGGGAGTTATGCAGAGGCATAGTTTCAGCTATATATTAAAGATTATGATGCTGCAGAGACTTTTTGACTGAAGTTCAGTTTTCTTCTTGCTTTTGCATAATTTTAAAGTAAGTTCTATAAGTATTAACTATAATTAGGTCAAAATTACTGAGATGAATTTTTATAGTCATCAATATTAGCAATGTGTACATCTGTGAGTACAAAATTTACACAATTTATGCTAGTGAAGCAAGTACTATGGAAAAAACGAGTGGACCCAGATTTGACCTCTGTGGAACACCAGGGAAAATATAGCTAACTATTTGAATCATTGATAAAAACAAGTTTCATTGCTAAATAGGAACCAACGGGGGTATTTCTATACATGCATATACACATTTCAACTACTTTTATGAGTGCAGTGCCAACACTGCCATCAGTGCAGTTGTGTGAGGTGGTTTTTGAAACTCTTATTTAGTTTGGGTGTTCAGTGCAGTTTGTCTGCTATGACGTTTCCATAATCCAGACAAATATTCGTCATTTGAAACAGATCAATGCTTAGTCAAGATCAGTATCCAGTCCTGGTTAAGACAGTCATCTCCAAAGGAGATCAGTGTCTCTGTTACCCGTCTGTATTGATGATGTCATGGCTCTGATAATCACCACCTGTGTTTCCAAGTACAATATTGTCTGTTCAGCATGTCTAAAAGTGGCTCTTTGGAGCAGATGGTGCTGGAGGCAGGAGACCAACCCTTCTCTCACCTCAATCTGGATATCAGGGCTCATCACTCCCCAGCATGGATGGGACGGAAAATAGTTTTGCTCAAGGCAAAACAAGAGGCAGACACCTTGAGAGACTGGCAGTGTTGAAAGCAGGCTTTACGTCAGAACATGTAAAAGAAAAGGAGAGATTATCTCTTTATGTAAGTGGCCGGCCACGACTAAGGGTTTAGGGAGGTATTATTTGTGAGTAGAGTACTCCACACTCAACCCCCACCCCGATTTTTTTCAGGGTGCCATATGTTTGAATGAGACACCCTACTCTAATGCCCTCAGGAAGTGTATAGATTACCGCTAATAAGCACATACCATACAGCAAATACACATTACACACAGCCTGTCATCATTGAAACGTCTTAGAAATAATCCTTATCAGGCAGCCTTTGTGTTCTAACATCTGATTAAAGAAAATTGAAGGGACTCCTTTATCTCTGCTGCTCTGCAGCTGTGCAGCTAATTGGAAATGTAACCAGCTCCTCTAAAATGTATCTCAATTACATTTTGCACATTTAGCATCATAGAAATCTCTAGCTGAGAATACATGCATGTGTGGCTGAGTGTGTGCTTGTATAGGTTGTGTTTCTTAGTAGTAAGAAATAGAAAATACATTTTAAAAGAAGAGTTTACAGTTTTAGTTTAATTGCATTTACTGACATATCATTAGATAAAAATTGTCAAAATGAAATTGCATTTATTTTGAGGAAACACTTGACATCCAAAATATTCCAAAGGCAGCCAGCTGGTACACTTATTTACTGAGAAACCTTTGAGTGTCACTTTTTTGGCTGTTTTACCTCGAAATTAACCTCTAAGAAAAAACTAACCTTGGCTCTGATATTCTGACAGTCTGGCTTTCTGCACACAAACTTTGGACCATTGGATACTTCCTAGCTGTCTTATCTTTCTGAGCTTATGAAACGTAACCTTCTCAATTCATACCGACACTAATAGGTAATATTGTGAATTGTCTATAAAGTGAGAAGTAGTTGGTAATTCTTGTCTATCTCTGAAGAGATTCCTACTGCTCTTTCTCACCCATATTTCTTAGTTTGATCTGGTTAATCTAAGTCAACTACTCCCCATCACTTTTATTTTTGGACCTTTATAAAATGAAGAGGATATTGGATTGTTTGCTAATCCGACGAACAGAGTGGCCTTCTTATATTTTTCTCTCAGTACTCTTCTTGTCTTGGCACTTTCGCAGTTGCTTTTAAATAATTATTTCCAAAGTAATTTACAGTGAACGAGTCAATTAAGCTCACAGGTTCCCCAAGCAGAAGAGAAACCACATGTGTTGATCTGATTGATGACCGACGCGCTGCAGTTTCTATTTTTATTTTAGCCAAAAATACTTTACATATCTACAAATTGTGTTTGTTTGTTTTTGCATCATTTAGTACCAGCTAATGAAACTTACATTTTACTGCTTTTCATTACACAGGTGTTGTACTTCATAAGATGGCCAGCTTTTATCTGCAGGCAGTGTTGTCCTGTCAGTATCCAGCAACTATGCAGAGTAAGATTTTACACGCGGAACGTTTGTTGAGCTCGTAAAATTTGATGCATTGTTAGGGTTTAATGCAGCCAGCAGTATATGGAGTAGTGAGGCTGTCTATAAGAAGTGCGAAGTCTTCTCGCCTCAGGGTTGGGAGGAGAGCTGGCACTCAGCTCAATGCAGATACACTATGTAATCATGTTTGTCAAAAGTCGGAAGCAAAAACTGTCCAACTGTAAGTTTCACTGTCATTTATTTCAACTGGTCCGTGGCAAAGCGTACAGCTTCAAACACTTTACTATATTAATTGTTTGATTTTTCTAAATCCAGTAATGATCATGCCTGGTATCACAGTGTTAAGCAAAACAATGAAAATGTTCAATGATCAGTTCATTAACATGAAGCTGAAATAGCAAGATTTTAAAGCTACAGTGCAGGGCAACTATGTACAGGTTAACATTTCAAGATAATGTCAAATATCTCAGCGCCAGACAAATCCCTCTATATAAATGTGTTATACAACTTTTTCTTTGTGGTGTCATTCCTGCATTGTTACACTAGTAGAACAGTGTTTAACGTCAAGCAGGAGTGGGAGGAACCATAACAAAGGAGATTACGTGGCCTATGAACAGTCTTACAAGGTTACATATGTAACTACGGTTCTATGAATTCACTGTGTCTGGCGGTAAGTAAAAATGAAATAGAATCTAGGAAACACCCAAGAAAAAGAAAGATTACAAAAAAACAAAGGGATTAATGGCAAAGACAAGCACAGATTAGCTTAAACAAGAGACAGAAGGCCGTACGACACGGACGCATATCGTCAGCGTTGGTGTCATTACGCACGCTGCCAGACGGGGGAGACAAACGCCCAGAGCAGTTGCTTTAAATCTGAGCCGTCTCTTACACCTTAGGCGCTGTAAGGTTTTCTGTGTCATTCTTCTTTCTATAGTGAAATTGCAGCTCTGACAGTGATGACACAGCCTCAGAGCAGCTGCAACTTTATTATAAGGAAATTACAGGATGGGAGTAAGATCTCCATCTCTGTTAAACCCTTTTATTTGTTGGAGTGTTTACCTTTTTCGGTGCAGACAAAACCTAAGCCTTAAGTCTGTATAGTTGTGATATGAGAGGTTTTGGTGAACGGTGGAGCTTTTAGCATGTTTCTTCAGCTGAATTAGTCAAATCAACAGAAATAACCTTAACGCAGCAGGCGTATTCAGCAGCATATCCAGTGCATTTTGTCAAATGAAGTAACAAGTCTGAGCATGAACTAGTATCACAACTCATCTACATTTGTCTGCCTTTGTTAAGTCAGTGACCTGTTCATGTTTCTCCAAAGGGCTAACTTCAATTAACCTACACCACTGGCAGAGTGGGAGCTGTACGTTCTATTCATGGATATGGTGGATATGCTTCATGTCTGCCAGCTATTGAATTTGAATCTCATTCATAATTTTGTTTCTAAAAATAAAGGTCACATTAGCATTTGTGTTGATATGGAGTTGGTATGCAGAGCCTATAGCACTCACATCACTGCTGTTGTTGCTGGGTAGATGGCTGGTTCCTGAGGTCTTAGGATAAAAATATACATCAAATGATGGTTAAATGCGCTTGTGTTGGTTAATGGATTAATATCCTGTATATAATATAATATAATAATATAATAAGTCCAAAGTCCACACGGCAGCTCTCATGAGTCAGTGAACATTCAGACTCTCAACCAATATGTCACATTTTAGTGATCAGCAAACTAATGGAAATGCCTTTCAGTTCTATAAGCCCATTACTTTACTCAAAGTCTGGAAATGTGTCATTTCTTGTTAATAACTGCAGCCAGATCATTTCATGTGGAGAGTCATTATGTAACTGCCGCCTCTGGCTGCTGTAAAATCAAAGTTTCACATGTACCGGTACATTTTAAATAAACCATGCACCTTTTGAAAAGTTTTCCAGGTCCCTATGAGTATTTTAGGAGCTTTTCCTAACAATAAAAAGAAAAGAAAAAAAGAAAGAATGCATCAAGAGGTTCTCCTGGCATCCTGAGTGGCAACTTAATGCATCTAGATGAAACATCCTTCTGTTCATCCCTTTTCAGTACCACACATACCCTGTAAACGATGCCAGGGCAGGTTTTTAGTTGATCAAGGACCTAAAACATACATGGAACTAAAACATACACGGAAGACTGATAACCAATTTTTAAATTGTTTGTTACACAGGAAATATTAACCTGTTCCGGGATTAGTTAAAATCTCATTTTCAGCTCCTGGGAGATGATTGATTGATTGATAGATAGATAGATAGATAGATTATAATAAAATAGAATAGAATAGACAGACAGACAGATAGATAGATACTTTATTTATCGCAGTGTCTCAATTCATCATTTGACTCATAAAAAATTATCTGTGTCACTGTAGACAAACTACAAACTACATGCCAGAAAGACAGGCTCTAACCTTTTACAAACCTTCTCTTCTCTAAAGATTATCCAAACTAAACGTGTCAAAACAGAAAGGGTGGATGAAAGTGGAGGGTGCCATGTTTCTGTTCTGCTCTGACGTGCTCAGCTCCATCGCTCAATATTGGCAAAGCTGGCTGAACTACTGTTGAACCAGACACTGGCGCAGCCTCCACTTCTGCTGTCCAGTGTGATTGGCACTTTAACGCAGAAAACAGTGAACAGGACATTAAACTGCATCAAACCGTGTATCTGAGACAAATTCAAAACAAGGACACCAGCTTTTAAATCCCCCGTTCCTATAATCTTGCCTGTCATTCGGTTGTGTGAATTTTTTTTTGTGTATGTGTGCGAGACTGCCACCTAGGAATAAATAATGCAGAATGCATTAACTAACGTATAAAAACAGAATTGACTGACGGCTTAAAGTGCTTTTGCACATTTAACTTGCTACTCTGTGTTTTTTTTTTTTACTTTGCCTGTAAGCATTTTATAGGAGCCTCTGAGTTGTGCAGATCTTGGTTTACTGCAATAATGTCTTCATGTATTTTATTGAATGTGTGTGTTTGCCCCCAAGAATTATGGCTCTGTTCAGTATTGAGTTAGCGTGCATGTGTTTGTGTGCCTGTAAGCTCTCTCACTGTTTTGTGTCAGTGCATAGAGTATGTGGTTTTTTCTTTTTCTTTTTTCATAAATCCATTTTCGCTGTATGTCAGCACTAACGGTACTGTCAGCAGCGGTTGATGGAGCTCCACTCTGCTGTAAGACTCTCTGATCTATCAGCTGTGACGTAATGCTCTCCTCAATCACCAGGCCTGGGAACAGTAAATCAGAGTGCTGCCGCTCTGCGGGGTGCTAATGTTGCTGCCTCGTTCAACCACTGAGCTCATCTACAGTCCGAACAGCAAGAGGACACCAGGATGATTGCCGGACATTTTAATTGCTTCTAATATGCTCAACCAATCAAGACCCTGTTAAAGCATTTAAAGAAAACTGTGTAAAAATAGGTGCACAGTTGTCAGGGTGAATATGCTGATAAGCAAAAGGGTTGTTATGACCATGAACAACTCAAAACTTTTTAGCTTCCTCATCTGCATGCCCGTAGTTTAATGTTTAATCGTCGAGTCTAAATAACAAAATATTTGACATTTTGACTTTGACATTTAACATTTTCTGATGTGAGGCTTTTACTGGTGCCACTGAAGTGGTAAAGGTTGCGTCAAACATTGGAAGTAGGTTGAAATTAAATGTCGTCATAGTCATAGTATTCATCAGCTCGTTAATGTGAAGCAATCTTGAGCATTACTACACAACAGGGAGTGAACAGAATGTCTGTGACAGTTCATACAGGTCATGGCATTTCCCAAAAAAATAATAAACTAAAACTGCAATAACAATTTAGTATCTGGTCATTAGGGTTAGGGCTAACCCTAACCCTAGTCAAGTGAGTATCAGGTGCATACTACCCACAGATTATACTAGTTATATAGAAATGAAGAAGCTACTTGGACGAGTGGTGAAAAGGTCTTGATGAAACCCAACAACTCCCTCCAGCTGCCTTTGTTTTCTTTGATAACGTGGACAACAGTTTCTCAACTACCCTCCAAACAGGGTTAAAAAGAAACAGTCATGACTATTTCCATGTCGATATCCGACTTGAAGTTGCCCCGTTCCACCTCCCCGACCTACTCCTCCTCCTGTCCTTGTGGGTTTATCATCGCTTCTCCTTTGGAGGTACAAGAATCACTTCAAAGAGAACATATGTTTATAAGTAATGTTGTCATTTTTCCCGAGAGGGCAGAACTGTGAAAGCAAGAGAGCCATCAATAAGACACAGGGGAGGATGTGACTTATTGTAGATGGCAGGGTGTTGGATAAATCTGAAAGCAGTGTGGCAGGGAAGTTATGAATTAGGTCCCGAATGAAGAGGCAAAACCTGGAGGACTATAATCTGACAAAGTTGTGCACTGATGGCATGTGGATGCGTCTTTTTTCATCAAGAACGGACAGTTTGAAGGGAAAATGTAAGATATACTTCTTTCTTTCTTTGCCCATTAGTTAAGGGGTTCGTTTCAGAGATTACACAGTAGCCGAGAATAAAACGTGCAGTCTAGGAGAGAAAACAGTGCCAGAAGTATAGTTATTGTAGGATAGGATAGGACAAACAAACCCTACAGTATGTGAGCACACTGGTCCACAGATGGAGCCTGGCGACACAAGTTTGCTATTCCTTCACAAACAGGTGCTACCATAGAAGAAAGA
This sequence comes from Mugil cephalus, assembly GCF_022458985.1. NCBI lineage: Eukaryota > Metazoa > Chordata > Actinopteri > Mugiliformes > Mugilidae > Mugil > Mugil cephalus. The sequence continues at coordinate 9,550,381 of NC_061778.1, forward strand.
AAGAAGGTTTGGTGGATTATTGCTAGGGTCAGGATCTCCAAAGACTCCTCGTATTTGGGAGGCAGTGAGTGTCGTAAGGTTGCTGGCCATTTAACTTCAATTGCAAGACAGAGGGTTGGTAATCTGGGATCATACGAGAACCATCTGAAGAAGAATATCCATCTGGCTTTGCGAGCAGCACAATGCTGGATCGTTTCATGATCCATCTCCATTTTTAAAATATTCTTCTTCATCCATGCAGTGTCTCCTCTCCAACCAACACTTTCTTGCCCGGACAGATGGTGGTAGAACTTCAAGACAAGGATGGAGTTTCACATCTAACAGCAGTGGAAAGTGATGGGTTGGAGTGAGTTAGAACAATGCCTCAGTTCAGTCTAGGGTTGCACCAGCTGGACATACACCCAGTCGTAAGAGTAAAATGCACTTTAAGGCCAAATTGCCACCATCTGTGCATACCGCTATGTCTGTAACTAAATCTTACGCCCACTCAGGGGTAGGTGTAAAATTAAAAGTCTTGACCAGTTTTCATTGTGAATTAAAGATTCTGATCCAATGGTGCGTCTAATATACAAAATTCACAGTCAGCGCGGATGTAGACATGAAAGAGTGAGGAGAGGCCGCACAAATCTTCTGGTTACAGTATATGGAGACGGAACGTACTGGAAGATTTCATTTCAGTGTCATGGTATGAGTCTGCCCACGACACACAAAACTTGAGGCGCACACAGTGAAGAGGAACAGAGAAAAGTCCATCGATAATTTTGTTTGTTTCACAGACTAATTTATTTTTTGTTTCTTAAGCTAGGCGGACATTTTTAATCTATTTCTCGGTGCAAGTGTTAATTAAGATAACTTGCCGTAGCAACGTGACACAAGCTATGGCAACTATTGCTGCAGTAGACTGTGTTAGCACATAACCTCGGCTTAGCTGCGCCTCATCGTTGATTTAGATGGTGCAACTGGTATAAATATCACAAGGCTGGATGTAGCTGGGTCCAACAAAGGGCTTAACCCCAACTTTTTTTACATCCTGCTGCTGCAGCCAGCCCCATGAGAATGATCTAGATCAGGAAGGGAATTTGCTGGGGCGTCAAAGCCATTAAAAGTTAGAAAAAAAACTTGCCTCGACTACTGTGACCTGGACAGGATCCATGAAAAGTTGATGGTTTTCTATTTCAAGCTAAGAACAATAAATAAACGTAAATGATACCACACAATATATGCACACATTGCTGTCTGGTAAATCAAGATCAATAAGAACCTTTTTCAGGACTTTAGGGGGTTACATTTAAAACTGGATGCACTTAAAAATGTTGTTTCAGTACAACTGTAAATGTACAGAGCTGCCATACATCACTGCCAATACAAACCAGCAGACGCAGGAAAAATGAGAATGACAACTGACTGAATAGTGGAGGTTTAAATAAGCGGGGACTTATAGTGAGATAATGGGCAGTAGCTGACACTGTGGAATTTACCAGGTCCCTCTATATGAGAGGACAGGGAGAAATTAGGGAGCTAGGAGAGAAGATGCCGATAGAGGTGGAGATGGAGCTACAGTTTTGACACTTGTTATCTCTGACCTAATTTATCATGTTGTCTTTCTTTTGTCAGGCATGGCAGGCATTTTTACTTCCTGACAAGCAGTGTTGTTACAACATATATATTTGGCCGCCAACATTCATTCTTTAGCCACAACAGCTGAGGTGCACTGTGCAGAATAACATAAAGACACATCTGGAGTATTTTTGAAGGCAGCACAAAAGTTGCACATTTCAGCAACTTTATGGAGTCTCACAAAATTTTACAGTGCATTGCCAGGAAACACAGCACCGAAATATCCAATTTCAAGCCACTACAGAGTGCACCACGGCATCCCATCGCCTCCCTCTGTGGTCTACACATGTTAGCTGATGTGTAGCGCAAAAGCTCCAGAGCAAAGTTAATGCTATCAGCCGTGATTTCGGAGGTAAAAAAGCTTTATCAACATTTCCTCAGGGCAGCAAGGTCAGATGCATCTTCACAATCCAAAAGATAAATGGATCAGGTTTCCACGCCACATGTAGTTCAGGGCCTAGTCTGCCAGCAGCCACATAAACACAGGCTTCCGGCCTTAAACACAGAGTGCTCGGTCCAGTGAGGCTTGTCAAAATACAAAATGTCCCCAAGCTAAAGGAATGGTTTGATCGATGGAAGCAGAAAGGAACATTACCATGGATTCACAGGAGTGACCTGAAGATTTTCTCTGGCCTTGCTTGTTGGGATAAACGTGGCGTGTTTACGTTGGGATTTTGAGAATCTGCGATTGAGGGATTAGATTAAATTGCCACCTGTGGTAGTTCTGGTTTTGAAGGAGCCACGAGTTCAGAGTTGTTTACCGAGTGACAGGCTGTTTGCAGGAACCATGTGACTGTGCACAAATTTGCACATCAAAGTGTGATTTTTAAATGGGATAGCATATAGTGCGGCTGCATTTTCCTGCAGTGCATCTAAAAGGACTAAGTGCAAGTGAATACCCCTTATGTGTCTGTATCCATTTGACTTGTTGTTATTGCAACAGGTGTTAGCCACAGATAAAATGTGGAGTGAGAAATATGATTTTCGGTTGAAGGATAGACATTTCTTATCTGAGATAACCACTTTACTCCTGTCATAACCTGTCTCTTCCTCTGAGTTCAGCTGTTGTGATAGTGTGTGTGTGTGTGTATTTGGGGGGGGGGTGTTGCATTGTTTGACTTGCATATACTCAGGTTTCATTCTTGTGTGAATTTACGTCAAGATGTACAATCCAAATGCTTCAAGAAAACTGAGGAATTTTCCATTTCGAGCAAAGACTTAAGCTGGAGAAATTATGATGGAATTTTCCTTACTTTTTCGTGTAAAAAATATATTAATAGTTAAAGCCTCCTCTGACACGTGATGGGAAAGAGGCGGAGGAACAGCACGAGGGTCAATGAAGGCAAATTCAGTAGAAGTGGTAAGTGAAAACAGTAATTACATTAAATTAAATTCTTTATGTGGTATAAAATAAAATGCCTTCGTAATTTTCCGTTACCTTGGCAGTCTCAGGAACTACCACTAACATAGCATTTCTGCGTTTGTTTGTTTACAGTCAAATGCGTTGTTTTTCGGCAAAATTCAAACATTTTCTTGCCAAGCTGCTGCCGTAACATTGTAACTTGTCAGAACTGTCCCCTTAATGTTATTAAATTAGAAGGAGTCACAGCCATGTTATTGGCAGCCTTTAGACTTTGTTGAGTACCTGTTTTAACAGCTAGCTAACTGTCGCTAACTGTTGCTAACTTCAGCCACCTTTTAGATGTTTAGGTTCAACATTTTTTGTTTTTTCTTTTAACTTCATCTTATGTAGTAAAACGCTTTGTCCCTGAGGTGACAGCTGTAGAAAACTAAAAGACAGCCAGGAACCTCTGCAAACCATTGTATCAGAAATATGTGAGAATTGAATATTGTTGACTTTCAACACCTGGTGGAGTTCTTTTACATTGTAGTGTGCTATATGCTTATTGAAGCATTTTAAGATTTCAAAAGGAATGTGTAAAAATGCTAGAATAATGAGGGCGTTGTAGTTCAGTACACAGTCAGCTGAAGTCTGGCTTCATTCCAGTCTTCGACTTCTAAGTTTATCGAGCGCAGTGTCCAAAATCTGAACCACTGTGTGTCCATAACAAGTTGTGAATGCTAGTGGACAGGGCTCCGGTTAGCCAACCTGCTACCATTATCACTATTTTCCACTTTCTAAGCTTTTCATTCATGGAGGGTCACCAACAGCTGAACAGACTCAAAGCTCCCCCAAACATAATGAAAGTAAGAATGATTTTTCATCTCATTGTCTGTTTTACAGTGAATCACTTATGTGTTTTTGAACTCGGTGTGTGTTTTTGAACACTATCCATCGCCACCGATTATTTGGATTCACAACTTGCCCGTGAACAGGTTAGCTTTCCAATCTCTCAGCGCTCAAAGCCTCTGAGGTGTGGAAGAGATTCGCTCCTGAAATCTCCGAATCAAATGAGGAGCAAAACAGAACATGAAGACGAGGTAACCTCTCAGCAAGATATTTGGAGAGGCCGATCCACCAGGCCGGTCTGTTGGTGTAACTCATAGAAATCTTGGCATCGGTTCTTCTCTGTTTATAAAGCTGGCGGGGCCGTGAGCATGGGGTGGGGACTGCAGAGATCTCTGATATTTGGCAAAGTCAACAGTGGTAACAGGAGGATACTTCATCATAGTCACAGTCACTGTCAGGTAGCTGAGACCTTGCCAGCTTTTTCAATTTCTCCTGGACCCATAGCAATTTGCCAAGTGGTGGAATAGCAGTTGAATTGCAATCTGTGCGTAATTTTATTTGTATAACACAGCGGAGGGAGTGACCTAAATGGCGCTGAAGGACACCTGCAGAGATACAACCAATAATACAGCGAGCGGTGCTATATTGCCACAGGAGAAATGTCTCTCAGCTGCTTTGAGGAGGTCACCAGATGGCATGAAAGTCACCAGCCTTTACTCCTGACAACCTGGGAGGCTATTTAGTGTGGACTTTCTTAATGACTGTCGCGAAAGTGTTACAAAGCGCTGGAGTTACCTGCAGGCAGGTTTATTCACCAAGCAAAGGCTTTCTTTTATTTGCTGCTTTACGTAGCATGAGTAAATAAACTAAGTAATGTATTCCTGTGGATCATTTTACCTCAAGCTAAGCCCCACCCACAAAAAAACAAAACAAAAAAAACGTGCTTGCTGTAGCCTACTCAAAACCTGCATAATTTCCTTTGTAATTTGGATGTAATGAGCCATTTGACTGTGTGATTTATTTATTTATTTATGTATTTACATTGTTTGTCTTCAGTACACTCTGTAATTCAGACAGGACAGCCTCAGATGGCAGCATGTCGGGATAGACACGGTTCGCTCCGAGCATGTCAAACAGCAGTCCCGCGCTAATGGATTTCCTGTGTGTCCCCGTGGGTTGTTTCACTATCGACAGGAGAGTGGCTCAAGTCCTGCCATTCGCAAACCTGGGAGCTGATAACGTGGGGGGGGGGGGGGGGGGGGAAGAAAGCAGACAGTGCCACAGTTCACCTGTCACTCCAGCTCCACTTCCAAACGGTTGCTGTTGATTTAACTGATTGGAGACAGGCCCACTTAAACAAAACAGAATGTGGGCGTCCCGCTGAGGGTGTTACAGAGACAAAACACGTTGGTATACCCGGCCTCTTGTTTACTCTAACATGGCAGACGTGACCTTTGGTGAGAATTTCAAATAACCACAGGGACCTGACAGAGACTAAGTTGGGCTTAGGAGAGGAAGTTCCTGCTAGTGCTGACATTACTGGCCATCTGCTTTAACTGGTCGACTGGGACACCAGAGCAGAAGCAGGTACTTAAAACCGTGCAAGCAGCTTTAGCAGCTTTATTTTTAGTCATATGGGCTTCACAAAAAACGATAAATTATTCTAGTTTTTTTTTTCCCTTTTGGACATCATTATAAGTATTTTATTTTAATCTTTTTTTTCTTCTTCTTCCCAGAATTACCCTGATAACAGGTGTCTAAAACAAAGCTTTCCCCGACAGAACTACAATTAACAGTCACATTATGAAAGTAAAATGAGAAAACCTCTATTACAGGTTTGGTTGACACAGATTATGGAAGTAGTATTTGGTATCTACGTACTTCAGTTTTATTCATCCAGGTCGTGGCTGAAATTTGTAAGATTTATTATCAATCTTATCTCAGATATTTCATCAGTTGTTTTATCATTAAAATAAACAACACTGATTAATATTTTGGCCATAGCCCAAAAATTTAAAGCCACATGAAGCTAAGAAATGCTAATAAATATGTTGCTCCAAAATTACTTTATTTTATCAAAATATTCATACGTCTATTTTTCCACTGATTTACCGACCTTTAGCTCAGTGTCCAGGTAATAATTTTAAATATTTTTTGGCATGTTCTCTTTTTTGCAGGCAGTAAACTATTCAATGCAGCATTTTGTTTTAATTTGAATATTATAAACTGTACCTCTCCACATATAAATATGCCAAACAGCATTTAACGTGCTCTGCAATCAAGAAAGATTGCTCGGGTCCAAGTTGACTTTAATAATGTTGTTAAACTTTGCAATCTCACCGCGGCAAGATGACAGTTTCGGTCAGCCGCAACGGGAGCATGGTCTGGAGTCTTCGCTGAAATTAGAATTTGAAGATGTGATTTTCTTATTTATTTATTTATTTATTTTTTATCTTTTTGCATTTGGATGGATTTCCAGGAAACGCATTTGCGCGTGTTCTTGGCGCGTGTGTTAAGCTCGTCTTTATAGACGGGTGTGTTTTCTGTTCCGTGACTCTGTGTCTTTTATGGCTGTGTGTAATCAGACTGCCGTCCCTCTCCGGATTTATAATAGCTGTGATTTCATGAGGTGCTACTGTATCAGGGTGGCTCTGCTCCAAGATGTCATTTGGCCAAAGAGTATGAACCAGTAGCAGAATGAATGACTGCATATCCCATTACCCCCAGTGCTGGGTTTGCATTTTGTCCTTTCTCGTGGAGCCAAACTATAGGGCGCTTTTAGAAAAAAAATAAAACAGCTCTGAGTGTCTTTAGAGGGGGAGGAGACGGAGTGAGATTTCTGTCCCCCAACACCCTGCCGACTTACACCTCGCCTTATCCTTAAATGAGAGCGAAAGCTCGTGAAATACTGGTTATTACTGGTTGCATAGCTAGCAGCAGGGATAATGTAATGACATGTTAAGATTCAGAGTGAAGAGTTTGGACCAGCAGGATAGCAGAGTGACCTCAACCCGGCTAAGTGATGGTCTCAGCTCGGCTCCATCTGCCCATTGTGTTTGCCCTTGGCAACCCAACATAGTTGCTGGTGTTGGTGAGTTAATGAGGACTGCGGAAAGGTTAAGTAAACAGGAGGGGCCAGTCTAACAGGAAAATTACTGCTGCCATCATCACGGAGCGTAGCTGAGCAGAGCTCGGGCTGCTCTTATCATTATGTCATTCATCAGCTCTGATTTTAATGATGCGTGGGTAATGCTGAACTGTAGATTACAGCGGCATGCCAGTAGTACATATTGGCACCCCTGGCTGCGAGAATGATTTGAATTCTAATTGAAGTCCACGCAGCCGAGAGAGAGAGGGGGGAAAAAGTAGGACCCTTCTGCTTTGTTGTGTTTTGAAGATGTGCGAAGCAGAGCGGGGGTGGGAGGTGGGTGGTGGGCGGGACTGGACGCTTTCAGCCTTGCCATTCCTCATGGTTTTGAACTGCTCCTTGGAGCTTCTCCTCGGGACGAACACAGCCTGCCGACTCCCTACATACCATGATGGATGATGGGATTGTTATTCAGCATTCCTAGGCTCCGCTCGGCTGCCAAGCTGCTGTCTCCTCCGATGGCCATTGTTCTCCGGTCGGCTGGAAGAGTCACCTTTATCCGATTGAAATAAATGAGATATACTCAAACTGAGACATTAATTACAAAGTTTATCTCCCGGCTAAAGTACACTAATAAAGGACTCTAATAAGGCATCCATCATAGCTAGACTCCGTGGATGTGGCTAAGGGCACTGGCCAGAGGTCACCGGCTTTGATGAATGACAGTCGGTTTGATGCAACAAAAGATATTATAGATCTCTGGCTCCGAACGCCGACACTGGAACGGCACAAATGCATAAAACCCACACATCCCCTTTGACATAAATAAACACAAGTAATTAGTAATTACAGATTCCTCACATGTATCTCAGCAAAATAACGTTATTATTGTTCTGTATTTTCACACCGCTGATCAGATACCGCGCATCAAACGGTGCAGAGAAAGCTCCGTGCCTCCAGCCCATCGCACGGCCCGGGCGTGTTCACCTACAGTGTGCTTACTTGTCAAAGCAAAAAAAACAGACAACTGTAACTACTATTTTTGTGTGCTCTTGCCTGCAGACAATTATGACAAATGTGCGGTCTGCGCTGCCGGCTCTCACTGCTGACTGCTGCAGGCCGGCCCAGGAATCGGTCCTGCTGGCTCCAAAGATAAACTCAAAGACACAAGCGACGGGGCAGAGAGAGACGTTCGCAATTGATTACGCTTCTCTGTGGCCGATGCCCTCGGGCGGCGGACGACTCCCAAAGATCTTCGACCGTAACATTAAATAATGAAAGTCATTTTTGTCCTCATAATGCCTTACTGTCAATTATTGACTTTGAGCTATGTTATCTTCGGCCACCTGCGATCAGACACGGTGGCAGCACGATCCCTCAGTTGTTTTATTCCGCCCGGGCCTCAGCGCGAGCCGAGCGGAGGCCCCGAGCTGTAGTTCTCCTTCCTACCTGATGATGCATTTTACACAAACTGGATGTTTTATGGCAGATTTTTTTTTTTTTATACCACAGTTGCTAATTGCTACAGGCTGCAGCTGCGTCATATTCAAGAATCGAGTATTTAACGGCTCTGAGCAACCGTCTCTTTTTAAACCGGGTGCTACGACGAGACCTGTGTGTGTTCAAACCCTTAAAACACAGATGTCCATCTCTAAAGTTCAAGGTGATTACATTTATTTCACAAGATGCTTAGATTACAAAAAAGGCAAACTTTCATTTTTACGTACTGATATTTTTTTTTTTCACAAGAACAGTGGGAAAGCTTGGGAGAAGATATTTATTTAAAGCCGATAATAAAAAGAACTCTTGTTATGCTCGACTAAGTCTTCAAGAGCCCCCCTTTTTTTTTTCCTCGTACAGAAAAGCAAATTGTCCATGCGGTGCAGTTCCAGTGACCATATTGTGGCTTTTGGCAGCGACTCAGAATGACTGTCTGACATCTCCACTGCTGCTCTGCTCGGCTAAGATTGCACCAGCTGTCTCCCCTGTTCGTTTTCTAATGTCTTCTTTGTTAACGTTTTATCAACTGTCTGATAACGGCATAACTGGAGGGCAGGCTCCCTCCAGCACCGGACTACAATGGCAGCAAAGATCTACTGTATGCATGATTCAAAGGGAAGCGGCTTCTGAGATGAGGCGATGCTAAATCTGCTGGTGATCAGTGCTTTAACAAATGTAATGCAGCAGAAGAGCAGCAGATCAGCTTTAAATGGTCGGAGTTTAATTTTTTAAATGGCGAGAACATCTATTCTCAGGCCTTTGTGTCTTATTTAATGAATTGTTACTGCGCAAAGTAGAGACTGTGAAGGGCATGAACTGCTAATATGAAACATAAGGGAATCCTTTTAACATAAAATCAAAACATGAGCGGCTGAAAGTGTGTCTTTTCATCGTCAAACAGGTGTCCTGATGCGTGTCATACATCGTGGAGACATAAAAGCTCATTCATCAATGGAAACAAAATGACCAGCATGCTCAAGTGTGCTAGATGCAAAGTAGCTGCTTCCCCTCATATGCAAAATAGCCCTTTTACTCCTTGAGATCTATTATTCGCTTTCTTGCTCCTTGCATATCCAATTACTAAATGAGCTTTGCCTCATTCCAACAACTCAAAAAAAAAATCCTAGTGGGGAAAAAAAAAAAAAAAACCTTCTATGGTAGTAATTAGTAACACCAGAGGGTAGCATGGCTTGTCTTCATGTTGCTCTCATAATGTCTCCCTTTGGTGTCATTAGCCACTGAATCTGCGGACTGTGATCTGTGGTGATCACCAAGTTAAACGTAAACTCCGATGTAAGCTGCATGCTGTATTTGTGCACAGGCGTCCTGCACAGGTGACCTCTTCCTGCTCGTGTGGAAACCAGTGCAGTGCTAAACAGTTGCCAGTTCCGGTTGTGTAGTTTGTTTTGGCAGAAAATCAGGCAAGAAAAAGTGCCTGTATCATAGTAATCTGTTTAGCTGCACATAACGCATGAGGTGGTTGGTGGTCGGTTTGAAAGGACAGCACTGTACTTTAGAAAGGAAATCATTTTACATGCTTTTTTTTTTTTTTTTTAATCCCCCCCACTCCCCTTACTCCAGTAGAAGTTCACCCCTGCAGGCTGACCAAAGCGCCACGGTTTGCCCTGGGCAAGCCGTCTTGCTCCCGCCTCTGCAGCTCATCTGTCATTGGCCAGACCTAAAGCCGCTGGATCATTGCCTGAAGACTTTTAAAACTCTCTGGCGAGAGGTCACACATTGAATTAGAAAGCCAGTGGGGGAAATATCTTGGTGCCGGAGCAAAAGCGAGTATTAAACTGCATTTCTATGGCGGCGGAGCCCCGGAGCCTCGAAAGCTCCGTCAGTCTGAACCTGGCCTGTCGTGTGAAGTCACAGTTTATTTCTGGGGAAAGCACATTTAAATATCAGGGGAGAGTTTACCCGTTTAGCTGACTTCTCAAATTTAGAATCAATCCTATGGTTTCACCAAGTCGTGTTTTGGATTGTGGTAACTGCAGTACGTTACCCGTCTCTGCGCAGTAGTTCAGATCTTTTGAGTGTCAGACTGTAAAAATGATTCACTACAAGAAAAGGACAAGAGTCAGTAAGATGTGAGGTAAAGACTAGGATAAAATGAGCCGTATATTTTATTTCAGCTCATTCTTCAGCCGTCCAGCCCACATTGTTCATTATTTCGCTTCGCTTTTGCCGCTCACACAGCGATGGTTTTGGACACAGCAGGAGGCCCTTTTCACAGAAAATGCAAACTGTACCAGTTGACACAGAGAGACAATTAGCGACTAGCTTGAAAACACAGTGGAGCATTTAGCAGCTAACAGCCGGACATCCCCTCTGGAGTTGGTTGAGAGAACAAAGAGAGCTTAAAAAGGGAAAATATTGGACTCGAATTAATGATAATATTGAATGGATGTGTAAACAGGGATCTGCTTTCTAACAAAATTCAAAGCGTGAAGTTAAAATGCGGTGATGATATGTCCCTGTGCTCACAAATAATCACGATATTAGAGGTTAGGTATCAAACGTGTAACTAAATGCTCATATGTCCTTGAATATCACATACAGCATTTAAACTGCCAATTGTATTATTTATGTATATATTAAAGATCCTAAAGAGAGGTTTTGAAGCTCAGTGTAGGTGACTCTGGCCGGCGCCATCTTGGAAGAACCCGACTCCTCCACTTTAAGCTGTGGTGTAGTTTAAATTTAGAAATCTACGTCAGTACAGTTGTCATAAGTTAGATATGAGGCCTAAAGGGTTTGTTTACTTGATATTTCCCTTCAACGTTGGACGCTTTGAGCCAGACTCTAGTGGCCATTTGAGGAACTGCATGTTTTGGCGGTTCTACCTTAAATTTTTCGGCCCTGGAGTTTACAGCTTGGCCTCACCGTATGTTTGGAAAATCATAATTCGTAAGGTAGTAGTAACCATAGGTGTCTTAAATGTCAGTGTAAGATATTTAGAAACAGAAATATTCACATTAAGTACAAGCACTGGAATTAGTTTTTAACTACCGATGAGTAAACATAGCTTGCTACAGCTAAACAGAAAATCGTTATATAGTCTGTGAAGCCAACAATGTTTAAAATGACACAGCAGAAGTACTGAAGTACTGAGATGTGGGAAAACTCAGACCTTCCTCCCCCATCAGCTTCTCTCCACTTGAAGCGCTGAAGTGTTTGTCATTCAGCTTAATAAGGTGGCCTCAACAGGGAACACCAACAGCAGCAGCAACCTCGGGATGGAGAGACCCTGTTGGGTTTATGTTTGGGTTGTTGAAGCTAAATGGATATAAATAGGGCAGCACATGAGAGGAGTAGTGGGAATCAGTTTTATCTCAAAAGCTCTCTTAATGTATGGGTTCATGAAACAGACCAGCTCCTGTTTATCTGTGCATTATTAAAAATGAATGTGTTTAAGCGAACATAAATCTTTCCTAAATAAACACAGACGGAAAAAAATGTATAAAACTGGGATGTTTTTACAACACGGGTTACAAAGAGAGACAAATGAGGCAAATAAATAAAAAGAAACACGTATTTGACGAGATAATAAGTGTGAATTTTCCTGAAAAATGAAAATTATGCTTTTAATTCATTAAATATATATTGTAACTTTGACACGAGTTTGCCAAACCAATGACAGTCAAATTCTTATCATGCGTAACATTATTTATGTCAAACAGATGAGCCACGTAAACAAAAGCAGACACACGGCGTAGTCAGTAGTCTCGTTACACACCATTCGGATTTTATGATGGGATGGTTTTAACCGACACAGTCAAAAAATACCTCGGCACACTACTGGGTAGAAACAACCAAAAAAACAGATCGGACTGTCCCAGCAGATCTTTGCTCGAGCCTAAATGGAGCAACTCCAGACCAACTTTCCAAACAAACGTTTTGTAGCCAAGAGGAAATTTAGGCAGGAAGAGGCTATAAACTTTACGCACAGCAGAGACACAGAGAGGTGTGTATCTAATGTGATTAGATTCGCTTTGGTTTTTTTTGTCCATAACAGGCTTCTGTAGATCAAAATAGCAGCTATGAATAAAACTGTAAATAAAACATATGACAAACTACAGGAGTATTTGAACACACCTCGGTTATAGTGAGGGTTTTACACATCATATTTTTATGTATTTGTTATTCATCATAATCACTTCTCAACAACAGCTGACAATTAATGAATAAAAATACTGTGCGGTGGCCGGACAATTATTATTTTATTTTTTGAACGAGCTCTTCTCTCATCATTAGGACGACAGCGAGGAGGTCATGGTTCAATTCTTCACCTCGGTTGACTTAAGCTCTTCCCCTGTGTTGGATCGCCTGCAGGAAAACTTCCAACTTGAGAAATTAATTTCTCTCACTAAGTTCAAAGCCTCAGTTAAGGCTGTAATATAAGACGAATCCTGTGGGATGTATTGTTTTGCATAAGTTGTTATCTTCCAGACTGTGGCACCGCTCCCTCATCTCCTTCTGTCTGTGTTTTTAGGGCTACGAGACTGTTGTTGTAATATGTTAATGCGTCCTTTGTCTCAAACTTTAAACGTGTTGCCCTCGTGCCCACACACATCTGACTCGCAGAAAGTATTTTTGAACTCATGAGAGAAATACACTATGGAAGGTGAAAATGAAATCAATAAAAATCCCTCCCGGTGATGGTTCGAACTGACTCTCATGGCCAAACTTCACCAAACGGCCTTTCTAGCTCTGGGAGCTGCCGGGCTTCAGTTTTAAGCTCAAACGGTCCGATCTGCACGAGCCGTGGAGGTTTTGAGAGACACGAGACTGTAAAGGAAATTAAGATAGCATGGTGACGTCGACAGGAGCTGCAGGTATGAACATTCTTAACAGTTTATTACACAGTGGACTCCTTGGTAAATTATAACAGCCAAACATATGTGTTCGCTAAACACCTCGTTCCAAAGAGTATGGGCTTTAATCTGCGGCTATAACAGTCTCTCCTCTGAAGACTTTCCACAGCGTTTTGGAACCAGGCTGCAGGGATTTGCTCCAATTCAGTTACAAGAGCATTAGTGAGGTCAGGCACTGATGTTGGCCAAGGCGGCCTGGCCTGCATTCACCCTTCCCGTTTATCCCAGAGGTGTTGGACAGAGCCGAAGTCAAAGCTCCGCGCAGGCCAGTTCAGTTATTCCACTCTAATCGAGGAAAACCTCCTATTTATGAGCCCGACTTTGACTTTAGGACATTAATACAAGAAAGGACTTCCCAAAGTTTTCGCCGCACAGGCTTAAGTATGATGCCAAAACGTTTTCTCCATTGTCCCAAACGCTAAAATCAACTTTTACTGTTTTTATTTCCACCTGTTATGTTCTGTAAGTAAAATGACTGCAGCTTGGCAGGTTTTCCATTTGAATTATCCCATGACTGATGGATATTAAATGTATGCTACATTAGTCACCACTTAAGCTGTAGGAGTAAAAAAAAAAAAAAAAACACAATTTAATTTGGGTTTAAGTTTCATTCAAATGTGTGTAACTTATTGGCAATATCAGTGGCACACTTGTTCAATGTAGCAAAACGCTAATATAAAAACAGGCAGTAAATGGATCAGGAATATTTTATTCTATATGAAATCGGAGAAAATTAAACGTGCATTATGTTATTTTCATCTGGCAAATTCTGGCAAGCTTTTCTGAGACACGTGGAGGAGAAATTAGAGCTGCGTGAAACAAACTGATTAGGAAAATCATTGACTTCACTTGATTTAGGTGACAACCCACGTAAATTTTACTCTGTAAGTACTGTAAAATTTTCTTTCTCGCTCTTATTTTTTATTTTTTCAATGAACAAAAGCTAATTTTACACGTAACGAAGATAAGAACAAAAGGTGAAGCGGGTGGATTCAAAACAGTCCAACCAACAACAACCCAATGTAAGCTGAAGGAAAACGAAACGAATCCAGAAGGGCAGATGGAAGACGAGAAAGACGAAGTGGTCGTCGTGATAATGTGAGACAGGCTGAAACTGAGAGCAAGTTAAACTAACTGAAATACGAGGAAGCAGCACGGTACAAAATTAAATGCGACTCAGAGACCGTGATAAATTCATCCCGATAGCAAGCTTGGAGGATGAACCCTGGGTGACCTACGAATCAGAGAGCGGGGATGGCTAGAAGAGCTAGCTTCATGCACAGTGGCAATGTTTTTATGATCTGCTTGTTGGACTCTAAAAGATTTAAGGTGGGAAGATACACCAGAGAGTTACCTACTCCCCAACAGTGATGTGGATTTAGGTTTAGCAAATCTTAGACTAACTTTATTGTCATTTTGTATGCACAGGGTGTATACAGAACGATCGTTGCACACAGCTCAGGGCAATGTAATTAAATTACAAATAAAATAAGATAAAATATAATATAAAGTGTGGCAGCGATGTAGATGTATAGGATGACATGTATCATAGTGCAAAAAAAAATGTTTTAAAATGTTAATCAGTGCAAAATATCCATGACAACTGAGATACATGATGACACCAATATATATATATATATTATATATATATAGAACTTTATCCATATATATATATATATATATATATCCATATATATGGATAAAGTTCTCAGAAACTTTAGTTTCTGGGAGGTAAATAGTAATTTATTACTCATTTAACACTTTATTTTTTATACGTTGAATCATTTACACCGTAATTTCACATTACTGCAACTAATAGTTTTTAAATTAGTTAATTGGAACCAACTACAAGAGCACGACCTCAAAGAAAATCAGTTATACTTTCATTTAATTATCTTTCTTTCCCCCCAATCAGAATAAAAAAGTGCGATAATAAGTCGGCTAATAATAGATTTCCTGGCTCAAGGGAAAAAGTTGCGTGGCTGTCTGCAAAATCCATATAGGTCAGTTTGAGTATTTGTAGCTCCAACGCTGGATGCAGGCGCATATTTTTTTTTTTTTTTTTTTTTGGCATTTTCTCCTGGACTGAACAGCGTGAAGTGGAGGTTGACGGGACAAAAGCGTAAAGAAAAAAAAGGAGGATGACATGTAGGAATCCTTCCCATACAGATTTATAAACCCGAGCTGTTGTGCTAAAAATTACAGCGTGTGCCTGAGAGCCGGTGGCCGGCGGGACGCCGTGCGAGCAGCTTTTCTCACATGTGATGAGCAACACACCGGAGAGTGACTTTTTGACATGAAAAATAGCATGTGGTGAAATACAAATAGGATCACAATCAGGAGGAAGTAGTTCATACTGGAGATGTTGACAAGACAAATGTTTGTTCATTGGGTTGTAATAATCTGTAATCAGAGCACAGCAAATGCGTTTTCCATCAGACTGTTTTGTAGTGCAGATAGATTTGAGAAATTGCCTTAGGACTGTGATCAAACACTGGAATCACATCATCGCAAACAGCCAGTATTAGAACATTTTGTAAACAGTGTTTATCTGTAATCGCTGTCTTCTTTTTTTCTGACATAGTAAGAAGAAAAAGACATCATCTTACCTTTTTTTTTATTTCATTTTATTATTTTTTTTCCCCCTTGAGTGGTGGTTGGCATTTAGAGTGGAGATGACTCATAAGAATACTGTTGACTTTAGAAATCAGACCTTTGGGAGTTTGTAGTTCCTCAAATAGCTGCAGCGATGGGCAGCGTTTCTCCAGAGTGAAGGTGTGTCCTACTTTGCACCAGAGTAAAGAGAGGTAATTTAAATGCTTTGATGTATATTCTTTGGGGATTTAATGCGAGAAAGATAAGGTTACGTAAAAGAAATCACGCATGTCATTTTTTTTTTTTTTTTGCCCAGGGTTATATCTGTAACATTCTGTTAGAAATAGAGATCATTGTGTCATTTTTAAAAAATCTGTACATGCTGCCAGAAGACAAGCGCTATATAGGTTGACTCCCAGAGGCCCCGCGTATGAACAGCGAACATGCATTGGCAGCACGCGTACGATTTGTTTTCAGTGGTCTCACTTGAGAAAAATGGCACTTTCGTTAACTGGGTTATGTTCACTGGCACGGCACAACGCTTTCAGAGCAGGAAGTGTTGCATTTTTGCACTCCGGAAAAATTTGCGGGGTGGTTGTCCGAGTGGACGACGTGTGAACGCGTTCATAGAGAAAGATGTCAGTGCGTTTGAACGTTTCGGCCACAGTTTATGTTCTCGAGCAGCTTTGAAGGTATAGGCAGCCATTATTTTCCATTTCTTACCTCTGCAGATTCACACCTCCACGTCGTTGCGGGGAAAGGTTTGATATGGGGCTTGCGTCACTCCTCTGAACCCGGCTCGTTGTTGGCGACTAGCTTGATGTCTGGACGTGGTGAGAAACAGATAAAAGGATGGGAAATGACACCGTCAGACTTTTGCGTACCTTTAGTTTTTATATTATATTGGGGAATAAAATGTTTCCCCTTTAAGCTACAGATACCAAACTGACATCAAAGAACCACCAGTATGAATGAATGCTATTGTCTATGAACCAAAAAGTTCATGTTACAAAACTATTATTAAAAGCAACCATTATGTGAGAGGCCACATTCACACGTAGCAAAATTATCTTTTTTTTCTCTGGTTTTCATTGGTGTCGTGTTGAGAATTTCTCCGTAAAGGTCAGTCCGTTGTAAAACCGCATCTAGTCGTGGAAAGTCTGTAAAATCTGATTGTTCAGATGAGATAAAGTTGGAAACAAAGAATGGCCTACTAGAGTTTTTTTTGGTTTATTTTTGTCACTTCTTTTCCTGGTTCTCTATGCAAACGGCCAATCAGAAGAAGCTATTAGATCAACTCTTCCACCACTATGCTGACCCTTTAAAGCATGCGGTATTTTGAATTACGATTTGGTCTATTGACAAAATTCAAAGTGTGGCTGAACACTGGGAAGTCGTGCCTTTGTCTGGAAGACTTTCGTGACATTTCAAGGATATAACTAACGGTCTTGCAACGCTCCCCAACCTGCAGCTGACCACAGCGGTGCCTGATCATTACCGTAATGGCAGCCTTTTTCCCAAAAAGCGCAACTTCCCAGTGTTCAGCCACACTTGGATTTTTTTTTTCTCGGTAAATTACGGTAATTCAACACAACAATACAGAATATGTAGCGTCGCAGTCAATAAAGATATAGGAAGACTCGACTGATGGTCAATCGATGGTTTATTACAGAACAACCAATCGATTAGCCAACGTAAGAACTAAATAAAAGACAAACAGAAAACAAACATTAGGCTACATTTCATTACGGATGCTGCTACATGCTAATTAACATTTCAATTAATTACCTTATTCCCCTTGTTGACTGGCGCTAACATTTCTTCAAACTCTCTCCCGTTAGTTTTGCACACCACCATGACTTGTCTTCATTACCTTTGCACCTTATTTCTTTTCCTTCTCACGTTCCTCTCCCCTTTTACCGTGATCGCGCCTTTCTTGATTCAAGTTTACAACATTAACATAGCACATCCGGTTTAACAGGATATAGCAAATAAGACTATTTAAAAATAAAACAACTAATCACCTTAAATATACTTGAACAGTAAAATAAATGACATGCTCTCTGTATGAGTTATAGTAATGAGTTACACTCCTGGAAATCAACTTCCCATAACACACACTCACTAATATGTGTCAAACAAGTTACCTACAAGGCCACCTCTGTAAAGGGGAACACATTCTTCTCTGCTAAGTGTTAAGATCAAGACTCATGAAGCTTGAACTCTTTACTTCATCTCAAAGAATGTCGATTTTGTTTTTTGTTTGCTTTATACTTTAACTTAACCTGTAAAAGGAAAAAAGATGATGCAAAATGAATGGAAATCAATGGATGCCTGGAAGTGTAGCGAAAAGTCATGAAAGAAAAGAGCTAAAACAGAGCAGCATGGTCTGATTAGCTTTGGTGTTAAGTGTATGTGATTAGGAGTAAATGGGCTAAATCGGAGCAACCTTTCCAAAACCTTAAACAAGAGCCACGAGTGGATAAACAAATTAAAAACATTAGCCGAGAACGTTTGGTAGATCAATATAAAAATGTTCATCTTTATTCCTTACGATCAAATGTAAATCAGGTGCCACAGCAGGCTTCTTTCCAGATGTATTATTGGGTTAATTGTATATAAATGACATTTTAAGGAGGCAGTGTTTGCACTCTGCAATGGATCTAATTACATTATGCTGATGTTCTTGTCCTTAATGAGAAATTTATCTTCCAAAACTTTCATTTACTTTTACTGGCAATAAACATCTTGCCATTCGACGATAACTATCATACGACTTCTTGAAAAATTCATGTTATGAGTGAGACCCTCACCACATGTTTATCTTACAGACTTTGCTGTGTTGGTTCAGGGCTCGTGAACATCTGGTAGATGGTCTCATAAACCTGACAATGAGCACTGAGCTTTTTAATGTGCAGTACATAGTGTACATTAATGTTTGAATGAATCCAGGAGATGTACCTGGAAATCCCCAGACTCCCACACGCTACAGCTTGTACAGTCTTTAAACGTCTTCTGAGTTTTGACTCAAGGCCAAGATACTACATTCAGGTATTGTGCAACTAGATTTGAATGAACAGGCTCATCTCTTTGAGCGCTGGGAGTATTTTAAACATGCCTGCATCAGTTTGTTGAAAACATAAAGAAGCGTCTTGGATAATTTTATTCAACACAACCTAGTTAACATGACCGGTCTCAAAACCTAAGTCGGAAAATTGACGTAAAATGTTTATTTATTTTGCCGTCAATCAATGAAAAAACTCTGAATTATATATACACTGACCCCATATGAAGGGAGTAATGTACACAAGCTATGGACCGTAGGTCTTCAACAGGGGGTCCGTGACCCTTAGGGGGTACTGCAGGGGGAGGTCGCAAAATCTTTGGTTGATTAGACATTTTTATATATTTTTTTTAATTTCCCCCCACAAATTTTATTTTTTTTTAAATACACATTAACATTAATCCAACATATTTTAGTTAAAGGGATAAGGGATAGCCTAATATTGAATACAAAATGATAATAGTAACGTATATTTATAAATAGCAGTTTAATAGAGAACACATATAGTAGATAGGGGGTCCCTACTTAACCTCTCAGTCAGTTTGGGGGTCCTCGGCCTGAAAAATGTTGAAGACCCCTGCTACAGACAATTGTTCAGTCATTAAAAAAAAAAAAAAAAAAAAGCATACAGTCGAGGTGATCCATACAACACAAGTCTAAATTGCACAACTCAACTATATATAGTAAATTAATTACAAGGTCCAGACTGACAACTATTCTTCAAGTTTCTGTCCAAGCAAACATATCACATGCTCCCTCCAGCACGGTATCATCTAAAAACACATGAGTAATACACAAAGTCATGTTGTGTACTATGAGTAGATGTTTTGTGGTAATACAGAAGAAGGACCAGTTCTTAAAAGTTCTTAAATCTTCTAAAACTTTTTTTCCCCTTATATCAGTTTGCTAGTGTAGAATATTGGGTCTTAAGTTTGGATCATTCAGTCTCAAAGGCTTAAGAGGCACTAAGACTGGGCACAAGCATTAGAAACAAAATATAAAATGTAAAAAAAATCACCAACTGATCTGATTTAAGTTAATTAAAGAAGCTTTTGAGCGGTGACTCAAATGGTTTCCACATAAATTGGCAATTTCATTTAAAAAAATATTTCTTTTCACCGTAGAATAAAGTTCAGCCTTCCAGGTTGATAATAACACTCCATCCTCTGTGATAATTGAGGTGAATCACATTTCACTCAGTGGCACCGAGACCGGAGTGACAGTGTGCATGTAAATAACCCTCACAGGTGAAGAGGCATATGTGTTTAATGAAACTTAACATTCGGTTGACGCAGAATAAATGTAGAATACGAAATCCTGAAAGGCTCCCTTCAAAATTAGCACCAGCTTTAAAAAATGCTTCTCGCTCACTTTTCCTCTGTGATTTTAAGTCCACGCTGAAGCCGAGAGTTGATCTCCGCTGGTGCTGCACTTGAAAGTTAAATTTAGCATCTCCCCATCCTTAAAAATAGATGCGTAATGAAAGCCAGTGTTTCAGCGAAAAGCAGAAGACTTGAACTTTACCTCTTGTCATATATTTATACAGCAACACGGACCTCTTTGCAGGCAAACCATTTCCAGGGAGAAGAGAGTACATTACATTAATCTGACTAATGAGCTATCACGTTGAATAAATAAATCTACAAGAACAATAATGTATTTTAATAAGAAATGCTAAAGGCCACTCAGATGAAAAATTACCTCTCAAAAGTCTTAGCCTGTGGAATAAATCTGACTTCCCCATTTTGTTGACACGTGGGGACCATGTGAAGTTGATTTTAATAATTGATCACCACAAACTGCTGGGAGAGAGCTTTGCTGATAAGCAAAAGAATAGGTTTTTGTGTTTGAATCACAGCATCCTATCGATCCCCTTTGAATAACGCTTAGTGGAGGAGTCACAGACTTAGGGATTATTTATGGATCCTTCGTGACCTTAGCATTTCTCCGGGAGATTGTGTTTAAGGCTATGAAATTGACTGGCAAATCTGCACACACACAATGGATAAATCTAAACTGACAGCAATAATCAGAGTGGAGAGATTAGCAGTCCTCAGCTTTATTTTTTCATCCGACCAAGACATACATCATCATCAGCGACGACCAAGGTGGAGCAGCCTCACCTGGCGGGGTGGTCGCTCTTACCTTGCGCGTCTTTTGCGACACCATTCTCATTTGTCACCTCTGATCCATCAGCAGTTATTTGCTTAAAATAGAGACACCACAGGAATATTTTGCAGATTGATTTCAGAGGAATCTGGTGTAATACAAATGCAAAAATCCAAAGTGAGGGCCATTTCTGCATCCTGATTTTCCACGGTTAAAACGTTTCTGTGCGGAATACCAATCCGCAGCCTGGAGGCATTTCAAAATGTTTTGTGAGGAATAAAAATGTAAAAGTAAGCACGCATTAAATCTTAAGGGGCTTCGCACGCAATCCTAAACACGGCCATTCTACAAAAGGGACTCATTGTGTTGTCATTTATTCGCCGGCTGCACTTGTTTTTTTTTCGCACGATCTCTCGATTTCTGGGTCGAAGTGAAGATGCCCGGAAACAAAGTGGTTTAAAGATTTGTTTTATAGAGTGGACTCCGTGTGCACGCTGCGCCAAGCTAATACGCCACAGTTTGAGAGAGCAATCAAATGGAAATGGAAATTTGAGCAGCTTAAAGATGAAGCTCATTTTCCCCTTAAGAGCATTTGAGCATTCTGCCAAAATGTGCGATTCTCTCTTTCACAGCGACTGTATCGAGGGTATACTGGCTGTTCACAGCCTCCTTCTGTTATCCATTCTTTACACTTTCACTGCGCCCGACGCCAGAAATGACTGCACGGAACAATAGCGCGAGTGTTTCTTTGTTGTTTGCCCAAAACGTCCCATACATCGCTTAATAGATTATCTTATACAAAAGTTTTTTTTTTTCCTGAGTTACAAACATTCAATGAGTCATTTAATTTAGTTCACTTAAACCCTGACACCCACACAGCAATGGTTGAATCATTGTTCACGTGTTTGTTGAACCATTGAAGTTTGGATTGAAGTGCAAAAGTGTAAAGGATTTAGCTACTGGACTAAGAAGTTAACTACTATATGTACGAAGGTAACCTATTCTGCCTGTAATTTAACCCGAGAGCTCGTGTAGCTGTAACGCACGGCGTGAGAACACTGCTGCTAGGCAACTGTTGCCGCCCGGAAACCATCAAGGCTATACGTTTAGCAAGCTAACAGCCAGGTGACTTAATGTTGTAAATGAAAAGCAGAAGCTGATGGAAAATCTGCATTTTTCCACTGGCAGAGTGTATAAAAATACTAAGAAAATCATATGACTTAATTAGAATTTATTAACTCATCATCCGCCCACATCTGAAGACGTCAGTAAACTTGATACAACTTGTGAACTCTTATGCGCAAACCCTCGCACAATACCATGGAATGGCCTTTATGGGTAGCCAGGTTAAAAAAATTTAAAAAATACTACAAGATTTAATGAAAATAACTAACTTAATATATACACCGATCAGCCACAACATTAAAACCACTGATAGAAGTAAGTAACAATGACCACCTTGTGACAACTTTTGGACCTGGCATTGGTCCAAATGTTATTTGGACATGTAGCACCCACCTACACTAGACGAGGCACCTCCACCCCATAGCAATGACACTCCTTGAGACACTCCCCAGCAGGAAGCAACCAGACACAGAAACACACACCAAAAACAACTCAACAAAAAAACATGAAGAACAGCACAAGGTGTTGACCTAGCCTCCAAATTAACTAGATCCCAAACTGATCACGTTTCTATGGGATGCAGTGAAGCAAGTCTGATCAGCAGAGGCCCCTCCCCTCAATCCATAGGACCCAAAGACCCCCACTAACAACATCCTGTTGCCAGACACCACAGGACAACTTCAAGGCCCATGTCCATTCTCTGATCAGTCTGAAATGTTTTGGACGCACAGGAGACGCCTACACAACATTAGGAAGGTGGTCATAATGTTATGAACGATTTATGTATACATTCACTTTCAAAGTAAAGTATCACAAATACTTCTGTTACATGCTTTTATGTGTTGCATTAAGGATTTATTGCAGTTTTCCTAAACTTTCACATGAAAAAGTTTCTCTTCCGTGGTATGAAGAGAAAAAAAAAAAAAAAAAGCTCATCCTTTGAAGGTACACTTCCTTCCCTGGCTTATTTAGAAGTAAGGTACTTCCTCTTTCTAAAACTGTACCTTTCAACACACTGAACTCAAATTCAAAGAACATGCGAGCAAAGAGCCGAAGTGATGAAAGAATGAGGCACCGGGGCGAAAAGCTAAAAAGAAAAAAGAAAAAGACAGGAAGGGTCTGGCTAACAGTATAGTCGCCGCTTAACGCGGCTGCTAACCTGTAATGATATATTCACAATCGAATCCATGTGTATGGATCCTTTTGTTGGCGTGCCCAATCAATACGGACAAACTGACTACAAAATATCTACGTGAGAAATTCCTGCGGCTGTGCGTTGTGCCGGCTGAATCTTAATGACCGAGTGCCGGCGTGTATCTATACGTCGAGCACGTGTGAACGGCGTGAAGGTTAATATGCAGTTCCGGGGACCCGAGTATTAGCAGTGGATTACAGGTGACTAGCAGGCTTTTGAGTCTCTTTCCTGTGATACCCTTTGAATGTGTTCACTCCCTTTGAAGTGATGTCAGTTTTAGAATATCTCAACCCTTTAATGTTTAACCACGGGTGTTTGCGTTCAAGAATCCCTTTTCTTTTTTTCGTTTTTTTTTTTAAGAGGAAGGAGATGAAAGCGTCACAACCAACAGTCAGCATCCATCAAAGCGCTCAAAAAAATAAAACATAAAATAAATAAATAAATAAAATAAAAAAGTCTGGGAAAAAGTCCTGCACGTACAGAGCATGACTTGTTAAAACACAACGGCGAGGCTGTTGTTGTGTCTGCGCCGGGTGATTGGGGTGCAGCAGTCGGTAAAGGAGTTGAGAATGACAGGCGGATCCTGACGGAGCCCGCTCGCCGCCGCCGCCGCCGCCGCCGCAGCCCCGTCGCCGGGTTTGATCGACTGATTGTGTGTTTTGCAGCCGTAATGAGCTTTACAGTATGTGCGTAATGTGCCAGGAGCCGATTCGTATGCTGGATGAGCTAGCTAATTGTTCACAGCGCACATTCCACCCCCCCCGAGTCCCATGGCTCCTCTGATTTGGATTCATTTAGCCTTTATTTTACCTCATTATACAGGGCTGTGCTATTGCCAGGTTGTATGTGAGATAAAAAATCAACCGAACCACCCCGCGCGTCTCTCCTTGAATACTAAACAAAGTCGGGAAGGTGCAAATTTAAACGGAGAGGTGAAATGTTTTGGACTCTAAAGACTTCCTCGTCTCTCCTCTTGTCATTTCACTTTATTGCTTTCAACAAGGAGCCGCAAAAATACTCTTTTATTAATTCTTCATATTGCAGGAAAAAGCCCGACTCCCCGGGCGAACTTGCCAATGAACTGTGTGCTTCCATCAACCTTGAACAAGCATGAGGAGCAGTTGCGGTGGTGGTGGTGCGGTAGTAGTGGTAGTAGTAGTCGGAGCGTTCTCTTCTAATTTCAAACTGGCTCAGAGCAAAGAGCTGTATGGCTGGAAGGGAGGGTGTAGAGCTGCAGTTCAGTAGGTTTTGTAAGCCGAGGGATGAGAATGTTCTCTGATGCTGATCCTGCGGTTGCTCTGGATCCCAAACAGCAGCGCAGGGAACTGACAAAACCGGGTATTTACTCTGGCATTCGATGGCAGTCTCTCATCTGCCCAAAACAAACAGTCCGATGCATGGCCCTGATCTTTCTGGAAAACACAATCAAAAAAAAAAAAAAAAAAATCCTCTGCTCATCAAAGCTCCACCAGCCTTTGCTCGTGCACTTGCAGTACGGTTTGAGCTCGAGATTTCACAGTTTGCATTGAAACCTGAAAAGAAAGGAAACTCCTGGGGAGTGATTCACCGCTGCTGGGGGAGTCTCCACCACCGTGACGGCGCCGTCAACCCACGTTCCCTGGAAAGATTTCCAAGAATTTTCCTTCTTAATCATCGTATTCGATTCATCTATATCTCGCTAGGTGTGACCGACGGGTGCACGCGTGTGTGTGTGTGTGTGTGTGTGTGTGTGTGTGTTTGAGAGCGTGCTCCTGCTCCGAGGCTTTGCATCTACTTCGCGTGTGGGCAACGCACCCCTCAGGGTAGCACCCCACAAAGCAAGTAATGGCGCTAAGCACGCAGATAGGGGAATGAGAGACGTCTCTAATTGCGCGAGGTGTCGGCGCCGCGGTGTGACTTTTCCCTCCTTGTTTCCTCGGCGATCTTCGAAGAAACACCGCGCGCCGTCTTACATTTATCATTATATTGACCTCATCTGTCGAGACAGGACCGAAAAGCAGGGCACGCACACAAGGAGCTACATGAAATGATAATGTTAAGTTTAATGAAGGCTTGGTACCGAAGGTAACAAAAAGGTGCCGCTGTGGCAGGTTAATCCAACCAAAAACCAAAAAGGCGACTCAGGAAACAAGCAATCATGAAGCGCTGAACCAAAACACGAGGGTACACGAACACGGAGAGCGAGAACACAGGTGACTGAACGGATGAAGCACGACTATATTTACACACCGAGGCTAACGAGGCACAGGTGAGACGAGCGAGGGAGAAGCACACAAGGAGAGACCGATCATATAATCGATGGAAGGACGAGACGGGGAGTAAAGCAAGACACACAAATCACCAAGGACGTCATTTTCAAAACAGAAACGGGAAACGAAAGGAAAAACAAAATGTTCAAAACTCGACCTCGCGAAGAAACGGAGAAAAAAAGTCAATACCGGGGCAGAATTTTCAGTCGTCCAGGTCGCGGCATGTCAAAGAAAATAAAACAAAAGACAAATGGACTTGTTTGAGTCTTCTTGAAGATGTTTCACTCCTCACTTGACCTTTTTACTGTCTGATCTTCACTGTAATCTTGTTTCTAGTGATGCATCTGAGTAAACTAAAATCTAAATGCTGCCAATTTATCATAAATTCCTGCAGAACTTTGACATGATTTTCAAATGCAAAAATATGGTTTCAGGGGAATAGTTACAGTTTCAAAGCAGTGTTTTACCACTATTTAGTTTCTTTCTAAGGTGGAATGATCAGTTACGGAAAGCACATTTTCTTAAATAAATGTATGTACATTTAATGTATATACACAAGAGCAACTCCTTTTTAAGTTTACACTTTATAATTTATTTTACATTTCATTGTGCATTGGATAAATAAAACATATCTTACATATTTTGAGGTACTTCCAGTATAACTTCCTTGTGGTTTTACCCTTCAGGTCTGATGCATAAATTAACTTCAGGTACACTGCACATTGCGACTAATTTTAAGTTTCTATTATTTATTTATTTTTTTTACCTTGTGAAAAGACACGCATGATGGTCGGGGTTAGGGCTCAGCGCGGGAGTAAGCGCTCCCTCATCGAGATTACATGGCATGAAATAAGATGCCAGAAATATGTGCTACTCGTAGATGAGACCGGTCCAATTTTAGAGGTTCAGATCGTCCCTTTTTTTTTTTTACTCCACTACATTTATTTGACAGCCGCAGTTAAAAGTTAATCACCAGCTTAAGATTCGCCAGCATATTAAATGACTCCAAGAGTGTATGAAACAGTTGTTTTAATCATGAATTTCTCACATGAGGATTAATAGTCTTACATTACTTGAGAAAAACTTTTCATACAAGGCTTTTTCGTTTCTTTAAGTGCTGTACATTTGACTTGCTGCTTTTACTTAAACCTGTATTAATTGATCTTTCGGCCGCTTGGGGTAAGAACCACGCGGCGCTGACACGCCATCACCTTAAAGCTGTTTTGACAAACTCATTAGATAACGCTCGGTTATATTGCACATCCGGCAGATATGAAACAGCATTAGCATTCGACTGGAGTCGTGTTTCAGGTGACCTGATGAATATTCACTCACCGTTTAGTTTTGTATTTGTATAATCAAACTCTTGGGGGAAATATCAGCTCTTTAGCTGCTGAATGCTCCGCTGTGTTCAGCAGTTAGTCTGAGTTGGCTTCTTGTTTGTTGTTCGGAGTGAAATTAAACAGCAAAATTGATATACACCGATCAGGCTAAACTTCATCACCACCTTCACAATATTACTTTCTGATTATTGTTCTGACTCTTCGGAGAATGGACATGGGGCTTCTGAGGGTGTCCTGTGGCGTCTGGTAACCAGATGATGCTAGCGGGGAGGAGCCTCTGTGGATCAGGCTTGTTCCACTGCTTCCCACGGACATTTGATCAGTTTGGGATCTCTAGAGAATGTGGAGGCCAGGTCAACACCTTGTGCTGTTTGTCCTTTTTTTTTTTTTAAGTTGGTCCTAGGCTGTCTTTGTACGCCAGGTTTGCTCTTGGTGTGTGGTAAGTGTCTCAGAAACATCCACACGATGTCGGTCAATGTTACTTACTTCTTCTTTTAATGTTGTGGCTGACGAGTGTAAAGCCTTGCAAAGCTGATTACTCTCCAAAGATTCATCACCACTATTGATAACAACCCGCTTCAAGCACCGGTCTCAACACATCCTCCTCTATACCAACGTGCACAGCATGATAAACCGTCAGTAAATTTAGGGTTTCAAATGTAGACGGGCTCCTGGAGCAGAGACAGATATCCATCTTTTTTTTTTTTTTTTATCTGAGGTGAGAAGTGCAGACAAATGTGTGATCAGACCAGTATATCTGCTGGCGTGGAGGTAGGGACACGGTTTGCATTATAGCTGCACAGATGCAACGAGCCCCCCGCGCGAGTCTGTCAGCCTGTTGGACTCTGGTTCGCCCCGGCGTGCGCCTGATTGGTGAGGGGTCTTTGATGTTGTGCTGCGAGATCTCACGCTCTGATCTGGAGCGTGACAGAGACGACACTCGGCGAGGAGATTTGGCACATACAATATCGCGTCTCTGCTCGAATCCGCACGACATCAGAGCCACGTGTGTCTCCTCCATCCTGCGCGTCCCGCTCCTCAGAACAAACGGACTCGTTCCCATTAGAAAAAGCCTCAAACGCTGCTTTTAAATTGACAGCACAATGCATGCTAATGGTGTTGGAGCTGATGTATTCCCAGAGTAGTTACAGAGGTGTCTTGGCCGTTTCTGAGGATGATAGGGAAAAGCTATTACAACTTAAACTGTTTAAATTGTGACCGTCTCCAGTCATGTGGGTGGTGCCCTAACAATGAAGTCAAACTCATCCGAGAAAGAAAAACGCGGCATCGCACATAATTTTGTTTATGCCGCCGCGATGCATTGCTCATTTGTTTACATTGAGTGCCAGTGGGGGAAAGATTAAAGAGGTGACTTTAACCTATAGAAGCTGAAAACAGCAGTGACAGAAGAATCAGAGACCAAGCGCAACAGAGAGCGTGGAGGAAAAGGCAACAAAGGGAAAGCAGAGGATACGAGGATGAAGAAGCGGTTTTGATTGATCATAAAGGTACCGATATTCCCCCTAACAAGCTTAACAAACCGAGCATCTGAAGAATTTCTTTTGAAAGCGACGACCAGCGATTGTTAACCGGTGGATACACAGTGAGACAAAAACACAAGACAATGCAGATACAGATACAGTATAGACCATTTCAGACAGTTCCACTTTGGGAGATAGTTGGCAAAGTTTATTTTTGTCAAAGCTAGCAGGTCTCTTCACAGTATGGAGCCGGTGTTGCTCCCGATGTCTTCACAGCGGTGGCGCAGTCTTACAGTGAGGTTACCCAAATCTAATTTGATGTCTGACTTTGAAGTTTTTGTTTACAGCACAAGTTTGTAGAATCTAGTTTGCGGCCGCGTATAAATGAAATATCATGTCAAACTGTTTCATTTTAAAGAATCCGAACACCTTTAAGTCAAAAACTTTCAGTGAATTATTTTTTTTGGGGACTATCCAGGGCAAGCTGTAGGGTTTTTTTTTTTTTTTCCAGCCCAACCTCTTAATTAATATTTTAGGTTCAATATCAACATTCACCATCAGTGCAGGAAGTCAGAAGTCATTTATCATGCCAGTGGATTTAATGTTTCATGGAGTTTGCGTCCTACCAGACCCTTTTAATAATCATATTTCATCTTTGTCGCAGTGGCCCACCCACATTCGCCTAATAACCATAGTTTATTTGCCAGAGCCGAGACATTTTCTAATTTTTCTAATCTTCTATTTCATTTAAAGTCTTGACGAATACACGTCTACATGAAGGTCTTAAAAAAGTAACGTCTAATTAATCTCGGGTGATTCTATAAGCGGCCGGCTTATAGAAAAGTCGTGGACGCACCGAAACGCAGTGTTTTTGAAACGTTTCCTAAATGCTAAATTAAAGGCACATCACTGCGAACGGAGCATCAGTGACGTTACTCTGTGTACGGACGCCTCCAGGGTACGAGTTATATCTGGATCTTGTGTGGGTTTCTCAAATAATTGAAGTCAGGGCAGAGATAAATAAATAAATAAATAAATAAATAATGAACTGCAATTTCATTATGCTCCATTTTTATCACGTTACCATGCGCGCATACGAGGAGCTCCACGCGGTAGGTAGCGATCGATATTCCGCCGCGTGCCAAATTTGCATACAGAGCACGAAACCGCGATAGAATCTCAAGTGGCGGCTGGAGATGAATTTCAACACTAGGCGTGGTCACACGCGCTTAAAACTGGTCGTCTGTGGTGCGATCACACATGTTGATGTAAAGAGGAGATCCCGTAAGATTAAGTCGTTTAATGGCTCGGTGGCACAACCCATGAGGCCGAACCAGTCGGTCACGACGCACTCTCTGCCTGTAGTTACCATGTTCTCCTGCGTTGTCAACAAATGCTCTTATTTATGGAAGCAAGAAGTCGAGCAAATGAACCCGGGCAAGTTTGTTTGACTCAGTCCTTTGATCACATGGGTCTCCTACTTGTTTCCCCGCACATTCAACAGACTTACAGTCGTGAGGACTGGAGACTCAATTGCCCGCTGTTACGAACGTGAATGCGGAGCCCCAGTAAGCCTCGCAGTCACTGAGGCTAATTGGAATCCAAATATAGAATAATAAACCTGCGCTTTGCCCACACTGCTGGTCGTCATGGTTATACCTCCTTGGGGATGAGTTTGAATACCGACACCAGTCAGACTCATCGCGGAGCCGCTTTTTTTTTTTTTTTTTTTCTCCTCCATGTGTTTGAGTTTGCCCGTGTGTTTCTGGCCTGTCAGTGCGGCGCATCAGCAGTCGTAACAGGCGGTCCCTGCGGAGGGCAGACTGACAGGTAGGTAATGATCAAAGAGGCCGTTTCCTGTGTTTCATGTTGGGCTCAGAGAGAGACACATCTGCAGTGCCGGTGCCTCCGCTTTTTAATGGGCCCGGGTTTACGGGGAGCTCATTTCACACGTGCGCATGCATGCGCGTACGAGCCCAAACTTTTTAGTCGTTCGGAGACTCCTCGCGTTAACTGCTACTAACACATTTCTCAGGTTTAGCCCCGCTCCCCCTCCGAGCCGCGCTCCCCTCCTTCCTTTTTAATAAATCGCTGAACTCTCGCCCGCCCGCACGCTGGCTCTCAGTCATCTCAGGCTGTCATCTGAACTGTATTGCACATCCATGAAATATTAACCCAAAGGGGATACACGGGCGAAGTCACCCAGTCTCCAGTTAGACCGCCCCTCCTCCCCGAGTAAGCAGGACTATCTCTCCGACTCAGGTGCCAGGCCACTCGCAGATATCTTGCCCTCAATCTTGTGTCCACAGTAGCCAGTGGCCGCGTGGACGGGCTTGTACTCCGCTCCGCCAGTTTCTGTTTAATCAATTGAAGCAATTCAGATTGTATTTGAAGGAGGCCAAATCTCATCTTCAGGTTGGATGTTGTTGGAAATGAAGTGCTTCCTAGAGGACGGGTGTGAAAACAGCTTCACTTTATCTGGAAGATTAAAACCTCAGGGTCACGGTAATCTGTCTTAATGAAACTGTCAAGTAATCCGAGAATCTGTAAACTCGGCGTCGCGTCGGCGATTCGGGGCGCCCGCTTCGTCGCATGCTAGCCCGACTGAATTCCTACATGATTTTTAAATTACTGATTGACAGACTAGAGGGTTACGTGATTGCTATGAGAGGTAAATTAACTAGCAATTAACCAATGTTAAGGTAATTGCGTAGCCAATCAAATAAAACTCAGAGCAGGTAGGGGAGGCATGAAGAGCCGATTTAATCATCTATAAGAACCGCTCCTGTATGCACTCTTACATTTGATCTCTTAGCAACCATGACTTTGCCGCTTTTTTTTTTTTTTTCCCCTCCTCCTTTCTGATTTCATTTTCACGAGTGGTTTTATTTATTTGTAGCATTCACACCTTTTGTAGCGCCGGCCTTGGTGGAAGCACGTCAGCCTTCAAATACGACACAAACATCTTATTTTTCCACAAATGATGATTCACTCAAACATCAGCCTGAAACCTTCACCCGATAGTAGAAATGATCCTTTCACCTCCTCGGGGAAAAAAAAAAAAAAAAAAAAAGAGACTGAAAAAAAGTCATGCTGAATGATTTGACTCTTTCATTAGATATCATGAACGTCTCCTTCAGGCTTTTTAACATCCTGTTTTCTTTAAGTAGTTTAAAGATCGGGAAAATAATTTTATTGCACATTGTCCAGCGGTATAGTCTGTACTGGCCTTTTGCGAATCTTCACTAGTGATGCGCGAGTCTAGTGAAGAGAATCTATATCAGTGTCTTTCGGTTGCAATCGATATGTTCTGAATGTATGCTGAGTTTGGGCATGTATTGACAGACTGATGCACCACTGGTTTGGTTTTATAGTAGCAGAATAAAAAGAGAGATATACTTTATATAGTTCGAAAACACTAAATTATTCAAATTCTTCTGCATGCTGATTTTTATTTTTTTTTGGTGGGTAGAATTTGGTACAGTACGGTATTTCCACTGCATGGGGTGAGTTTTTATTCACTCTCCCAACAGTGGGACGGAGGGATCTCGGAGGTTACAAAGTTCAGGGCGTGATCATCGACTAGACAGACACGCATCTGGCGGCTGATCTCTGATATCTTTTTCAGTGGACGTTTCCCGGAGTTGAGAATTGCACGGAGAAGCTTACGAGATGCGCCGGGCTAATTATTAGCCGCTTCTATTTGACCTCGGTTTTTCTCCGTCGCCTCAGAATGGCTTATTATCACAGCTGATGTGGCTAATGTATCCTTGCGGGCGGCGCGATGATAGTCGTTCAAGTTCATTATACCGTAGATGGTGTGAAATGGATCTTATATAAGTCTTGGTCACAATCTGTGTCAGACTGAATTATTATGGTGCTTTATTATGTTATAAATAGGAAAAGAAAACACATAAAAGCATGGAAAAGGCTCAAAAGAGGAAGAGGAGGCAGAGAAGAGAGCTTTTAGCAGGCGCATTATGCTAGCTCAACAAATTTAGCTACCATATTATATTATTATTTTATTTACATTTACTTAAAGCTGCAATAGGAATCAGTCTGTCCACCTCTTCCTGAAAGGACGTGTCAACAAACAGTAGTGAACTCAAGGTTGAACCTTTTTTTTTTTTTTTTTTTTCCCTCCCAAGGCTGGCAGCTGAGTCCTCTGAAAAACCGACTGAATCTGTGAAAGGGAGTGGGGGAAGAGACGT
The DNA here is from genome assembly GCF_022458985.1 of Mugil cephalus. NCBI lineage: Eukaryota > Metazoa > Chordata > Actinopteri > Mugiliformes > Mugilidae > Mugil > Mugil cephalus. The sequence goes on from NC_061778.1 coordinate 9,583,026, forward strand.
GTAGCTGGCAAGCATGGAAAGCTTCAAATGATTGATAGCCATTTGTTTTGCCTGCTTAATACAACATAAACTCTCCAGCGATTCATCACCTGAGAGAGGGTTTTTTTTTTTTTTTTTTTTTTTTTACACGGTGCCTCTGCAAAGCCCACTAAAAATAATTCATTTTCTGTGAGCTACGAGCCAGGCACTAATGTTAAATATTCATGCGGGTCCGGTCTAAATGATGTGGCCATTGGCACACAGTTAGAGCACACTCTGCGGAAGGGAGGAAATGTCAAGCTGTGAATAAATGAAAGCAGTGAGGCCGTATATTACCCTGCCATTGTGAATTTACTATAGTTGCCATTTTGTCCGGCCACTTCAAATGGATCTCTTTTATAATCAATACACTCGGTAAAACATCGAACATATTGCCGCGTTGGCGAAAATAAATAAATATATAAATAAAAATCGGGGGCCCGCCGTGTTTGCTCATCCTTTATTCACCGTTTGTCGCCTAATTTGTGCCTCATGAATGTTAACAGGGGCGCAATTTCTGTTGTAATAGCGTGTTCGGAGCTATCAAAGCGGCTAAGTTGACTCTCCTCGAGGATGTCGATGCACTTCGAGCTCCCCTTGTAACGCGAGATCAATACAGCTTGTGCCTATGCAGCTGTTATGGCTGCTCGGTATCGACTGTCACATCAGTCAGGCCGCGTTCATTTTCTGAGATGTTTTCACTCCGCGGCGCGCCGATATGGAGATGTCGTTGTCACGGGCGCGCAGAAAACAGTTTCGAGGCGTTGAAGGTCTATCGTCTGCCACGATATCAGTAAGCACAGAGGAGGGAAAGGGCAAAATATAATAGAACTTACTGGGTTGAGTATCCATTTAGGCGAACTCAAATAGAGAGCGTAATGTCCGCTGTGCATCATTTGGATGGAATAGGAAATGTTAAATGGCCTCATATTGACAGACACACTCTACCAGCGTTCATTTTCATCACACACATCCACACATTTCTTCCTGCAGTCTCTGACTAATGAGGCCTGGGGCTGGAGATGGTTCCATCAAGGAACTTCCCCCTCTCTGCTCTCTCCCTCTCAAACGCGCACCTGATTGATAGCAGTGATTTGACTGAGAAAAGGGAAATGGGAAATTGAAAAATGGTGGAAGAAGATTGGAAACAACGCGCTGATTATAAACTCTGCGCGGAAACAAAAGGCCTTCCCTCTGCCTTTTCTCTTGGCTGTGAGGTAGCAGGTGTGTGCCTGACAGGTGCCTGATTGAGGCGCACAAAAGACATTACAACCGCAAACAAATGGACGTGTTTAGCGTCCCCGGATGCAGTTAACGTTTTGGGCTGATAGAAGTGATTATGAGTATGTGAGCAGAGGCAGACGGGGGAGAATGGGCACAGGTGTTTTGGAGAGCGGAGCAGGAAAGCAGCCATGTTATTGTTGTGATGATGATAATCCATCTATACAATTAATGGTATGCCATCACCAAGGTCATCAGCCTAGGGGGCTGCATTAATACGCTTCATACTGTAATAACTGAGTCTCTCTCTGATACACTGGAGAATGCGAGACCACACGGATTCATCACCGAGTGTAAAAAAATGAGAACGACGTATCCAGATTCGCCGATTTACGAAATAACCTCAATTACGTCGACGACGCCGCTTTTTATTTTGGTCTTTTTAGGGTTTATGTTCTTGTGTTTTAGGATATTAAAAACAACAACACAACAGCGCTTTTTTATACCGGCGGCATAAATTAGCCGCTGAAGGCTTTGTGTATTCCATAAATGTGGGAGCGTCTTGGCCGAGGCCCCAGTGGTTTAATATTCTCTGAGAGCTTCCAGACAGTGAGTGGTGGCGCAGCAGCTGTCTCTTGACCCCGCCGGACCCCCCACTTACCCCTCTGACCACCTCCCTTTCCACCGGGCAGGCTGTGGCGATGACAAGCCTGTCAGAAGCTTCTCCTAATGTCCTAATTACCCCTCGCACACACAAACAGGCGGACGCGACTGTGTGTTTATGCGCACACGTTTCGTAGTGAGTAAGCAGATATGCGGGCAGACAGGCTGGAAACCAGACGCTCACGCCACCGCATCTGCGGAAGATTGCTCATGAGAATTTCCCCCGGCGAGTAAGAGAGCGAGAGAGAGAGACCACCACACTATAGGCGAGGCATTACAGTGTCACCGGAATAGCAAAGCTTCCTCCCTGCAGACTCTTCGGCGGGCTTTGATTCGAAAGTGTTGTGTGTGTGTACGTTTTTGATCCGGGCAGAATCAGAGCGTCGTTTTTTTTCTCTCTCCCGTGGCAACAAATGCGGCGCAACTTCCTTTTAAGCAGCGAGACCGGGATGAACGGAGGCTGGTTTCGGCGGCGCCTGCCGACCTCAGAGGAGGAAAAACACGAGAAGTTGCAGCGTCACCCGAAATAGACAATCTGAACAAGACGTGATGTGTCACTTTGCCAGGGGTTAAGCTTTGCTTCGTCTTTGAGCAGCAATCTCTACCCCGCTGCATGGTTTTGGGTGCAGGGCACACTGCTGCTGCTGCCGCCGCTGCACTTAAGTCAGTGCTCAGTCAGCCAGCCTTGTTAACATAACAGAGTGGATCACTGTGCCTGCTAGGAAAAAGGAAATCATTGTACCTCCCAGGGAAAGCAGTTGCTTGGTGATTTATAGAGCTTTATACTTACTACATTTGTCACAATCATCATGACTTAATAGTGTGTTACTGCAACGCTCTTCCTGCCTCATATTGTGTTGATTTGAGTCGTACTGCTTTGCAGAATAGTGTTGTTTCCTCGTCAAATTACCTCCTGATAGACGTGTCAACGTAATGTTAAGCAACTGCTGCCATATATATATATATATTTTAAATTTTCACTTTCATTCGTGCTGTTTTATGTGAGTAACAGGGATAGAGCTTGGTGTCTATCATGTGAGGCTGTGTGAAACAGCAGCCTGGCATCTGGAGTCGGCAGAGATGTGTTAGCGCTTTTTTTTTTTTGACACGACTCCGAAAAACGAACACTACCTGAACCGCGCAGAGCTGTCGTTAAAGCAGCGGGTAGCACAGAAATGTTCGTGTGTTTTATGAATGACAGGTCAGCGTCATTGTTGTTTTCTAACGCTGGGACGTCTTAATTTTCACCTTTTATTCACAAGAGCAGCTCATCGTTTGTTATCTGTATTTAGTCGTAGATGCCCGTGGCACTTCATCAAAAGGAGTCAGGCCACCGAATTTGATATATCTGCTTTTTATCTGTCAGCATGTCTAGAGGATTACCCCATAATCTCCCAACGTAAACCCTTTCTCCCGCTACATGTGTTCTCCTGGCTGTGCACACACATTCGAGCCATAGGTTGAACATTTACAAAGCATATCCCATTAACAAAGAACGATTACCCACCTCCGTAGGGATATTTACAAAAGCTCCTTTTTTTTGTTGTTGCAGTTTATCGAGAAGAAACACACTTTGCATCTCCTTTAAGACAACCTGATAACTACGTCTACGTCAACTCTGGGGAGAATTAATCTGAGTATTCCCAGTTGTGTCGCGTGAAGGTGAAGGTTTTCTGATATCTCACAGGCTGGATTGAGTTTTACTTGAGTGCTGATTAAAAAAAAAAGAAAGAAAAAGAAGTGGGTTGATTGGATAAATAAAACACAACATAATAAGAGTTACAATACAGTAGCAAACAGAAATCTTACTAAAATATGGATGACAACACCACCACGGCTAAACACGCTAACATACAGACACACTGAAAGTGTCCATTAGCCAAATAACAGCATCACCCAAACGCTAAATCCTCATGAATGTGAATGTTAAATTTAAAACGGCTCAATGAATGACCCATTTTCACTCTCAGACCACCCATAACAAACGGACTTTTTCGTGTTATCGTCCCTTTAGGGTGAGATAACTACTCATGTTTGACTTAATGCTAATGTATTGTCATTCTAAGTCTACTTATTAGTTTCTTCTGGTGCTTTTCATTACATATCGATAAGATGATTGCAGTATGTTCTACGTTTTGGCTGATAGCTGGTCTCAAGTGGACACTCAGGTTGTTTAACATAAAAATATTGCCATTCTCTATTTGAGAGCTAAAATACCATCAGTGACGCCAATTGCTCCATCTAGGTTCAACTGATGCTCCAATCCAGCTATTGGCCTGGTAGTTCTGGTGGTAGGGTTTGGGTCGTATGTCAATGTTGGGTCAATCAGTGCCATCAGTCGCTCCTATTTGCTGTAATTTCAATTGTGTTGCCTCAAAGTTGAAATTAGTTGAGCTCGTTCACTATATGTGGAAGTATTTTTGCCTCTCATTGATAGAACTCACTGCATTACATCAAAATTGGTCTTGGGGGAGCAGGGACTAGTGTTTAGAGAAGTGGTCTATGAATGTGAGGTCACCGATTCAAGTCGCCTAAACATCCACGTCCGTGTCACTACTCCAAGTGTGCTCACTTGTGTGTAAAAAGTGGATGGATTAAACCCAAAAGGCAAAATCCATGTACATGTACAAATTGTCGACATACTAATCTATAATGCTGATTTATATCTTACATCAAGACTAAGTTGACTTGTAAAAGCATGATTTTCGCTTTACTTTCTTACACCAAAATAATTCCGACTTAATGCGCATTTTAGAGGCAGGATTTGTACCAAAAAATTGCTTGAAAATCGCTTTTCAATATCTTAATTTTTCGATGGCTGTTGTTTTTACGAGAACGATGTAAGACTGTGAATTGAGCCATGGACATTTAGGTTGAGTGTTTATGCGCCTTAACCATTAGGCCCCTCAATTGTCAGAACTGCTGATTGATTTTTCGACAATCATTTAGCAGAGCTTCAGCTCACAAGACAGACATTTTCCAAATGCAACCATTTCATCTGCTGACGATGGCGAAAAGCTATGGAAAATGCCGCCATGTGGACCTCGATTCAGTTCGAGGCAAAGGCTATTTACACAACATAATGTATGTATAAGACGTACAGTATATAAATTCTTTAATGTGGATTTGAAAATGATTGCGACTGACAACAAAGACTTTCCAGAGGTGTCGGACACAGTTACTTTTCTTTCTTTTACTGAGGAAAGCTGAGGCGCTTTGATCGGTTCCTTTTGAAAATATCCTGACCTCAAAAGTCGTCAGTGTTTATTGGGTCCACTCCGCAGGAGCTCGCGTCTCCGTCTGATTCCCTTTGTGTCCTTTCCAATGTGGGTGTCTCCATGGGGAACTACACAGAGCTCCAGCATCCAACTCTGTTGTGTCCTCTTATTCAGTGCGATCACACACTAGGTTGACATGCAACACGCTGCAGATCACGAGCATAAATAAGCAAGGGAATGTTTTACCTGAAAGGAAGAACATTAATTCAAAGGCACCACACTAGTACTGAGAAGAAATGTTGCCTCATTAGTGTTACCCCACTGCTTTTACTGAGCAGTAGCGGGAGAGGAAGAGAGAGAGAGGGGCTATGTGCCACTCATACCGCACAGACATCTCATCTCCAGAGATCTTAGTTTGCCTCAGTGACTAAAAAATAGTGCATATTATTACGGTTTCATCAGGGTGGCAACGGGTTGAACGCGGTTCAACCAGAGCCTCGCTCCTCGCAGAGAACACAATGCAGCGCAAGAACACGGCCTTTCACGCGAGCCCGTTTCCATTTCCGGGTGGACCGGGCCGAACTGGGAGGATGGGATCCGGATGAAAAGGAGGAGAGGCGAGGAGACAAGGACGGGCGTTACTTGGAGGACGGCCGGCCTGCCCCGCTCTCATCCCCGCGTGATTGACAGATTGGTGCAACGGGCGCGCTCGCACGGATGCCACCGCGGCGCATTTCCCCCAGAAATCTGTCCATCAGCACTGTCTAAGCAGAGCGACAGCCATGACATCTAATCACAGGCGAAGCTGGCACCTCATAACTTCTACCTAATGTGCTGCAGGTACCGAGGAGAGAAGGGGAGCGCGGCGCGGCACGACACCCGCCACCGCCGCCGCCACACACACCGCTATTTATAGCTCCTTCAGAGGCCACCAGCAGGAAGTGGATCATAGTGAAGGGTTAGGGAAGGTGTCACCGCACTATATCACGAGTCTTAGCGTTTGGGATATAGGTCTCTGTTGACAAGATTAAACACTGAGATGCCACGGCATCGGGGTGATGCATTTTTTTTCTGGGTTACACTCCTGACAGAGAAACACAAAACGAGGGCAGATACACCGCACATACAAGATGATAATGACTCATTTACATAATGTTGCTACAACATTATAATTACCTGGCAATTAAAGCAGCTCAAAAAGCCTCATTACGGGGCTGTCCTGAGGGCTGCATGGACTGGGACACACACGGCGTGCTCGCGTCTGGCTATCAGCCTCGTATCAGCTCGCGATCTCGCTCCGCTCAAACCACCCCAGAAGCAGCGTTACGTCGAATTATCGCATAATAAAGTTGTGAGTGACAATCGGAAGTTTTAAACGAGGGGACGGCTTAAGCAGGTGAGATATTGAAACTGGCTCCTGGACAATGTTCCGAATTTGTTTCCCATCGCGTGTGATTTGTCACTCACGCTTTTTTTTTTTTGTGTCCTGAGGGAATCGCTGACACGTTGAAAATGCACAAAGGAGCGTAACAAGGACACGTGTCATACCTTACACCCTTATTACGCGGGCAATGACAAGTGAGACAGGCAGTCACTTCAACACGGCGCGCGCTCGGCACCGGAGCTCCCCATTGCTCACAGCCAGAGCAAAGAAGCTCCAAAGTCTGTGTGAAACGTCAATATAATAAAAGACGGCGTGTGAAATATAAAAATGTAGATGCGCGGCGGAGGGCGAGGGGGGGAGGAAGTCCGCGCGTGAAGAGGAGGGGGGGGTTATGAACAGCAGAGAATGAATGATGGAAGCTCTCCCGAGGGTACGGGCCCTGAGCAATGCTGCAGGGACTTGGGAACACGCCAGTCTCCAATGCCCTGCGAGATGCCAGTTTGGGTGGGCACCGTTCCGGATGGGTGCTCCCTTCTCCAGGATACACCGCGGCTCCCAGGGGGAGCGTCTCCAGGCAGTCGCTGCTCCTCGGCAGGGCTGGCTGGAATCTCAATCAGGGACGCGAGGGAGGGTGGAAACAAAGTCTGCATATTCCCCCCCGTTCCTCCGTATCAATGTAACGTTTAGGAAAATAGACGAAGGGAGAAAAATGGTTTATTGTGTCGGGACTGCTCACACGTGTGGGAAAATACAATAACTAAACTGCAAAAAATGAATAAATAAAATATCGCTACTCGTTACTATGACTTTTGTGTTTTTCGTAACTGGTGGAAGATTACACAAACAGCATATGGAGCTCGCCTGTTTAGAAATTATGAATACCTTTTTTGTTAACGCTGGAATATGCCTCTCTGCTTGCTCATCCTGTCTGCTCACAACCTGTCTGTTTTTTTTTTTTCCTTCCTTCTCTCTTCTGCTCTCGTCCTCGCCTGCACTGCAACAGGAGCTGCTGAAACCCTGACAGGTACTCTTTCTTTTTCCTACCTGCTGTTCATTTGGAAGTGCTTGCCTCTGTCTGTGTCTGTTGATTGGCTGTCCATTGCAGTCTGTTCATCTGTGCATATTTACATGAATGGCTGGCTATGTTGGTATTTCATTTCAGGGAGGAGGGGATAGCCGTGGGGTGATGCGCTGTTTTCGTTTTTTAACTCTGGAATTAACATTTCACCACACGCAACAGAAGATTTCGGTTTCTGCTCGGGCCTTTTGATTCCCCGTTTCGACTTGCCTCTAGTTTTGGCTCACCTGACTGTTTGCTAATCTCTTTCCAAAACCAAAATAAATAAAAAAAACACGGATGAAAGTGAACAGGTTGAGCAATACCTTACCCCCTTTGCGAGCTACAAATTTTAGCATGCTCGGCTAACTGTGCGACTCTTCCAAGGCCATGCTAAGCTACATACATTATTATTTATGTAGTGTTACAGATTATGGAGAATAAAGGACTTACATCACAACATTAACATCAACGATCCGATACCAAGTTAATACAGGGCTAGTATCGCCGATACTGATATCGATACCTTTTGTTTGTTTGTTTGTTGTTACTTGAAATGTCATGATCATTGAACAATCTTGCCTTTAGTTCATTTATTATAAATATGATATAACGCAGAACAAATGCTTTAGGTAAATAAACCTCTATTAAATAATGACAATATTAACTAATTTACCAGTATTAAAAAATTACAAAATTCACCTTTTACTACACACAGTTGTTTAGGGGAAAAAAGTCATTAGTGCATAATAAGAAAAAAAAAGAAAAAGTAACAATGTAACAAAATATAAATCTATACAAAAACTGCATTACGATAACAAATTCTCAAACTTTGCTGGACACTACAGAAAAGAAACTGTAACAAAAGCATCGGTCTCATCGCTCTAGTTTCGATCCGATACCGATACTAGCCTAGTATCGATGCTATCGATATTTAGATCGATGCCTCCGACGCTTAACCGTGGCACATCTAGCGTTTTATCAGATTCGTGGACATATATTTAACTTTCCTGTTAAGGTACGGAAGATAAGCAGCAAAATAAATACGAGCCCTGTCCTCTATTATTTGGCTTTAACTTTAGGACTGTTTAGCACAATGCTTTATATTCCACTATCTCCTCAATGTATCATCAAGAGGTGATACATAGCTTTAGCCTCCTCCATTAGGCATGATAAAATTAATGCCGCCATCATTTCTAAAACACTTTTACGTGACAAGGTCTTAAAATTACTTAGCTGGAAACATTATGGAGTCAATTGGAAACAGCTTTGGAGCCAGCACTCCATTAGCTAGCGACAGCTGATAAAAATCTGTCAGCTAAAAATGAAAAGCTGCCACTTCTTTGTGAAGACAATGATCTATTATTGGCAAAGGATTACAAAGCAGTTCGATGGTGAATCGTTGCAAATTGCATATGAAAGCACAGAGAGCTTGATGGTGGGGGGAAAGGCTGCATCAAGCCAAACTAACAAACGGCTAATTGATGAGCTTTTCACATCCAAATATCCTGACTATTCAGGTAAACTCTTAGATGAGTTCTATAGTAATGCATATAGCTTTCTCTAAAGCAAGCGTCTGTTTCCTCCCCGTTATGGGAATTGCGTTACTGTGAATTACTGACAGTAAGTTTTAGCTGCTCTTACCAAAGTCAAATAATCCATGAAGCCAAAAAGTATCAACAATTATCAGTACCACTTTCTAATAGTGTGAAAAACACAACTTTCAGCAGCAGCATGTTTAGCTAAGCTCTAAACTCTGTGATTTCCAACCTCTTCAGGAAAATGGCCCCCTTAAAATGTTTTACTCCATTACACAAGAAATCCATCAGACGTGTTCCCCGTATTTGATTAATTCGAGCTGAAAACTTGCTGTTTTTTAATGATGTATGAAAGTAAAACATTTAAAAAGGGAGAGATTCGGTTAAAACGCGTGGTAAACTTTGATAATCCTTTAATAAATACTTAGAAAGTTATTAATAAACGACCACGTCTTCACTTCGCGCGGCTTAAAAGCACTCCCCTCCGATCATTACGGTAGATCGATTGTTTCGGGGGAAAACGGCGTCTTGTGATATTTCAGCTGGTGAAAGGTGTTTTCTCGGCCTGAACATCTCTCTATTTTCTGGTTGTGTTGCGGCATCATTATACAAAGGAGTTCACCGAGGTTCCGAGAGAGCTTAAGAAAAAGATGGTCAAATTAGTGAAATTTTTTGAAACCTTCCCATGCATAGGGTGTAGGAGAAATGGCACGGTGATAATTATGCCCGGAGACACAAGGCTTCTCACTTGTGAACATCCTTAAAACAGCATTTCATCATGAGCATAAGGATTTAATGACTGAGAAGGATAAAGAGTGAAAAGGGAGCATCGGGGAAGGAGAGGGAGAAACTTTTTTATTGTTAATGACTGCCTTATAGTCCTGGATGTTCCTTGAAAGGACACGACTGCTGCAGACAGCGGTGACTCAAGGGAGAGGAATTGGAGGCCGGCTGTCCTGCTTTTCGCTGCCCCTTTCATGTCTTTTGATGTGAAAACAAGACAGAAAAGTTCAAAGTAAAGAACACGCCCGAATCACAAAAAAAAAAAAAAAAGAAAAAAGAAAAAGGTGCCATGTCTCCGAACTCCTGACGGGGGAGCCGCGCCGCTGATGTTTCCTGATTTGGTCCACTTTCGTTAAATGTGGCCGGCGGTCGGTGCCGTTTTGCATTTTCGAGTGCGGCTGATGAGCCGAGCCGCCGATGCCAGACACTCGCCGCCAGATTGTACATCCCCCTTTGAAGGTCTGTATTTCCCTCTGACTGTTTCATTCAGTATGTTGTGATGCAGGAACAGGAGGGCAGCCATGTGTAGAGATACAGGCACTTTACTCTCCCAGACAGCTGCTGGAATGAGTGTGAATTTATCAGCCAGTCATCTGTGCCATGCCTCTGCCCACTCCCCCCCCCCCCAGCCCCCACCCCCTCCCTCCGCCTCTCCATCCCCTCCCACCACCCAGAATTAATGACTGCCTCTCCTCATTTGCACCCAATCATGACCGGGATGCCGAGGCAATTGAAAATGTTTACTTCAATTGCAAAAACCCTCCATGTTCCACAAAGTGGCCTGTTTTCACTTTGATGGGATTGCTAATCACAGCGACGTTATTTATGTGTGTTTTGAATTGGAGATGAGCCTAGGCTAGGATATTGGAGGGGGACCAACCTTGCTTGGGGCTGCTAAACCTTATGGAGAATTTATCTTTCGCGTTTCCCTTTCTCTCAGTCCAACAGATTGGGAGCAGAATAACCTTGCTTTGAGGGCTGCTCTGTGTTTCTGCTTTGACTGCCAAATATATTACTTTTACCGCGATGAAATAAAATAGACATCAAAACACTTCACATTGCTTTTGCCTCGTCTTCGGCGGAGCGCGGCACGGAGGGGCTCCACTTGATATCATTACACACTTTAACATTTTCAGATTATTTTGATTTGATGCTCTTGAATATCTTAATTTATTTGGTATTTAAGATACTAAGCGCCAACCGGTGAGGTGAAAATTATACGAATCTGGAGGAAAAAAAGCTGAGTTGCTCTTATTTTACCACTTTAAAAGTCACTATCTGGGGGCCAATATTTGCTTTTTGGTTATCGATTCCTTCCGGCCAAGCTCACAACAACAGAACAACTGTGGTAAACTAATATACATCATCAAAGCTAAACACGAATTACACTAAGATTCAGTGATTTTGCAAGTTATATTATTCAAAACTGCAAAAATAGAGTGAGGAAAAACAGTTGCTGCTGATGAATTAACAATTCACAGGCACTATGTCAACGTACTTGTCAGACAGGTGTTGGAAAACATGCTACAGCTTTTCTCACAAATTAGTCCGTCTCTGTGCGCTTCATACCACTTCAAAGACTTACTTTTCCTCGTCAGTAAACACAGCTTTTGAAGACTCTTTTGGATGTATATTGCTTTGTAGTATATTTCCAATAAACTAAACACATCTGGAAATTAGAGCATGCAATTCACCCTTTCTATCCAACGGTTCCTCTTAAAAATACTGGGATTGTGAAGCAGTTTTTAATACTTTTGATCAGAACATTTATCTTTTGTGCATAAGTAGCTGTGAATGTAAAAATATGCAAAATCTGTTCTCCCTTTTTTTCATACTAATGATTGTTGTCCTGTCTGCCCCTAGTGGCCGGTAGGAGGTATAGCACAGTAGTTTTAATTTGGCTCATCTCTGTGGATAATTTATTTTATCACAATACGCTGAAGCACATTCACACATAGTTAAACTAAACATTAAACTCTACTATATTTACTATAAACAGATAAATGGCTGCATTAGTAACTTTTTGAGATAATCTCTTTTTATTTATTTATTTATTTAACCAATTACCTTCCTTTTTGTCGAGGAAGCCCGGTGGAAAGAAATGGGCAGCTCAATGCGTCAGACAGGTCTGAGGAGCTTCTCTCCACAGGAGGTTAATTTCTTATTGCTCGCCGCATTCACCGAGTTCATTTTGAATCATGTTAGTTTGGCTGTCTATTCCCATTATCACTATCTGAAAATGCAGGCGTTTTTTATTCCCCCCCCACCCCCTCCCTCTCTCTCCACTTTGTAAATGTCAGAACGCAATAGAGGTGTCTGACAACCCGGGCATGCAAATGTGCTTTTGATGTTTTCTTGGGGGCTGTGGCTGAGAGCGTTGTTCCTCCACCGGTGTGAATCTGAGACATTAAAACGCATTCTCCACCGCGCTTACGCCTTTTTAGGCTCCTGCCAGATAAATATAGCACAAGGTGACTTTTTGATTCTCCGGCTCTTTTCTCTCTGAAGACGGGGAGGAAACAAAAGCAGGTCTTTTTTTTTCTTTTTTCTTTTTTTTTTTTTGCGTTTGTGCGGTGCCGGTGGGTGGGTGGGGGAGGGCTGTGAGAGGTGTAAGTTACGATGACATGGTCCAGGGTCTGTCGGTGGCAACAATGCCAGAGCGCAGAGAGTGACTCAGATGCTTACGGCACGTTTATTCCTAGAGATAGAGAACAGAACCGCTGAGCACACTGAGCACACATTGGTCACATGGAAGCTCAGATGGAGGGCTCTGATAAAGCTTAACCATACACAGCACCCAGCTCGGCTCATCTATCTCTTCCTGTGCTCTGTTTAACTCCCCCCTCTCTCTTCCTCACCTCCTTCCCAGCTCCTCACATCAACTACTTGCCACTTCCTTACACTCGTTCTTTTTGTTCCTACCCTCTCCTTCTCCTCTCCTCTCTCTCTCTACCTTCGTGGGCAGCAGAGCTTACAGCCCATCTGGCACAGACTCACAGGGCCCACTCTGAGCTGGGGGAGATCAATAGTGACAAACACTGCACATGGCTCCTATATTAAAAGGATTAGACATGGCTGCAAACAGACAATCTACGCGGCCTATTCACGCATCTTCGCACTGTGCAAGTGTTGACACGCAGTCCCGGCAGTGAGGAATATAAATATTTAATAGACTGTAAATATCCAAACAGGAACGCTCCTTTTCCCATTTGTAAATTCCTTTCCTGCCTTCTGTGTTTTTTTTTTTTTTGTTTTTTCTGTGAAGTCGAAGGGCAAAACCTGGCGACTGACAACGTGTCGGTGGTGGAGGGGGAAACGGCGACCATCAGCTGCAGAGTGAAGAACAACGACGACTCCGTCATCCAGCTGCTCAACCCCAACAGACAGACCATCTACTTCAAAGACGTCAGACGTAAGTCGGCCTCCCGCGAGACGCTTTAACGAACACGCGGCCCCTTTTTCCGCGATAACAGGGAGAAATGTGTGCGCGCACCACGAACGGGTGGAAATTGTTCTTTTTCCTTCTGTTGTGACTGACTCAGTGTTTTTGATTTCTGCCTCATAAGAAGAATATTTCTATTTCGGCCTCAAGGAAAATTCTATTTAAATATAAATATTTAATATCTGTTGGCACTGACAATCTAATCCTGGTTTTTCTTGATGATAACTCTTAGAACTACTTTCGAGACAGTAACGCAAATAATCTGACTAAATCTCAACAACACATTCCTTGCTAATGTAACAGCAGAGATATATGAATACTAGCTGTTGTACATTTAATAATACATCTTGTCATTGTTAAATGAACTGTATTCATTTTCTGCAATAAGAGCAAAAGCAGCGAACAACTGGAGTTTCTTGTTTTTTCTTTCTTTTGTTTCTTTAGTTTTAAATGGTTGGTGGAGCGTTCAGGGTTTTTCCACTAATGGCCCCAAAACAGCCTCAAGGTGCAGATGAGGTTAAACATTTTGGGGGACAGATGTTAAAGACTGTGTCATAAGCAGCGGCGGCTGGTGGTGAAATTTGGTGGGTGGGCTAACAAATGCATAATATTGATAAAATTGTTAAAATAAATATCACCTACAATACACAGAGTTACATCACTTACAGGTACAATATACTGTTTAGTGCTCTACATCAGTGAGGTCCTCAACTGGTCTGACTTCAAGACCCCAATTGCCCAAAGGCAATAACTGAATTAACACTCAGTTGGTGTTTTCATACAAAATACCAAAATTGAATTAAAAAAGTGCAACTACTGAGAAATATACATATATATATATATAAACTCAAATATGTAGATTTAGTCCAGAATCCTCACTTTCTCCTCCTCAAAAAATTCATGATTTACGTCGTGACCAGGATTTGACCCCCAACCTCCTCTGTGGTAGCGAGTGTCACTGAGGACTGTACTCACAGCTGAATGTTTCCGATGTGACTTATGCTGCACTGATGTTTTCCAGTTTTGACAGACAAATGGTTCAATGCCTTGTTAGGTCCATGCTGTATCTGATCAAAAATAGCAACTTCTTCTCCCTCCTCTCACTCTGACACCAGCAGCACTTCTGACCGATGACCAGCGGCCTGAGGGTTGACTGGATTTATCCCAAACCATCAGTGAATGATGGGGGCGTGACATGACACCTGTCAATCACTTACAAGAATGAATTGAATGGAAGATGACTGGGGGATGCTTGGGCTGTAATAAATAAGCCCATTTAGAGATATTCTAGGTTCTTCTTTTGACTTTTTGGTGCCGTTGCTACCATTGGTTTCACCAAAACTAAAAAAATAGTAAGTTATTTAAAAAAGAATTTTCTCATCTTTTTTGTGATATGTCTTGAGAGGGCTTAGCCCTGTTAGCCCATTTATACCAACTGTCCCTGGTTTTAAGTCTTAACATCATTTGTCTCCTCGGGCTAAAACGTCGTTGTCCTCATAAGAGTGTCCCTTGTCCTTCAGGACTGCTGAGCCCTGATCTGAAGTAGTAGCCCTCCTGCGTTTATGCATTACCTCTACAACAACAACAACAACAACAACAACAACAGCAGCAGCAGCAGCATTTATTATCTACGCTTAAGCGTAGCGGAAATTATTTGCTGATTAATCGATTAGGTGACCAACAGGAAATGAATTTGCAGCTATTATTCATGACCCAATAGTCGTTTAAGTTTTCAGTCAAAAGAAATTTGAAAAAGTTGGACTCTCCTCGAATGTGACGACTTGAAATGTTTAATTTTCTGACGCTTTACAGTCGAAACAATTCAGCGATTGTCAAAGAACTGTCACATTCATAATGAATAGGCGTTAACAGTCTATTCTTGCGGCGCAGTGGAAGAATGTATTTTCCCCTCGTTGCTGTGTTCAAAACAGCTCGTCTACACCACGATTATTGGAGTTAAACAAACTCGACTTATTTGTGAACACAATGAGCGTGAAAAGGCACTGGCGCTTACATTTTTTGAGACTATGTGGTCTACTTGAGTCCATCAGCTTCAAAAAGTGTTGCTTAAACTTAAAAATTAAAAAACAAAACAAAAAAACAACTAAAACTAAATGTTTTAAAGAAAAATGCAACTGAAAACCACAATTAGAAAGGAAATAAAACCCAACAAAAAACACACGGAGACACAACACTCATCTCCATGTCAGAGTTTGCGTTGCACGAGCGGAGCTGCTACAACTGTCAGCACATCCCGTACAAAGGATTCGCTGGCTCTGGCTCTGGCACCGCGGCGAAGGTTTCAGATATCACTACAAAATCAGCGCCGGCTTTACGTTAGATTTTCCGTGCAAACATGATTCCATCTGTCCTTGACTTCCTGGCTGTTTAACACAAGTCATTAAGCTCAGAATGCTGGAAGATTAATATGAGATAATTCGCAGTGCTACCATAATGGGAATACTTTTGTGTCCTTGTCAGTGTTCGATTTTTACGATAATCTCTTAGATTAGGATATTGAACATTATGATTATGCATGAGCATATGGGCTACCTCTACTTTGAACGGAGTTTTTGTCTCCTGCATTTTTTTTTTAACTTTTTTTTTTTTAATGTCTGGGACGTGAGCCAAGATTCAAGGTGAAACACCCTTCATTTCAGCCTATATTGCATCCCAGCTGTTATTTCACAAGTCTAGGTAGCGAGACGCGTGTTCCATTTTCTCACTTGCGAAGAGCATCAGGGGAGTTTGAGTACACATCTTCGTCATATTTGTACAAAATACCCAAAGCTGCTCGAGAGTGTGGCAGAGAAGAATGGACCGACATAAACCGTAGATTACGTTGTGCCTTACACCTTAAAAAAAAAAGAAACGTATTCTGACACCGAGGAGCAGATGGAAAAGCAACAATGAAGACGACCTGCATTGTTCCGACAATCAATATTAGCTCTGTACTGTTAAGGAAATCTTTCCACGAGGTTAAGACAACCTTTCCCTCCTCAGTCTTTATTGAGCTGCTCCACGAGGGCCCGTAAACATGTCATTTTCTCTGCCTAAGTCGATGCGGCGCCTTTGTCAATTACAAAAAACAAACAGTTTTGTTTACGCGCAATTAGATCCGAATATATGTCAGAGTTTCTGACGGGCGACTCAAGCGTCACCGGGCTGCTGCTGTGCATTGTGTGTTTCTGGTAATGGGGTCTGGCGAACCCCATGGCAGCGCTATTCTAGGCCGTGTTCCTGAAGGACCGCTAGTTCTGCGGGGACCCCCCTCAGCCAGTGGCATTGTTACCTGTCAACGGGGCCGCCCGACACAGTGGCAGATCTTTGTATACAAGGAAGTAAACAGCAGTGACATAGAGGCACACCAGGAGCTAAGAACAGCAGCTACGAGCGAAGCCGCAGCCACGGAAACGGATACAAACACAAATACCAAAATGGTAACAGCTTTACAGTACCGGCGAAGGCCGTCTAAACAAAGTCCTGTTGCGGCAAATAAAGACGAATTATGTCACGGGTGGAAGCTGAGCGAGTCTTGTTATAGGACGGGCCGTTTATTCTGCCAGATATATGCGAAATGACATGCAATTTGGCAGAGTTGTCATCTGAAATGGGAAAAATGGGCCTTTATCAGCGAGGGTGGAACTCTTCGGACGGTGATGCAATAAAACACCGTTATTTATTCACCGCATCGCCTCTCAGGAGTTGTCTGACTTTTGTGCTACAAAGGTTTAATGTTTGAAGTGATTCTGAGCCAAAAGACTTTTTTTTCGCTTTCAGTTCCTTTCAACAATCCCCTGTAGGGTTTAAAGCGTTTGAAAGCCTGGTTTCCATTCTTAAAGCAGTTATAATAATTACTTTTCAAAAGACAGCCTGACGTGTAAACTATATGACAATGTGAAAGGGCCCATTCGTGGACGCGGACATATATGAAATTATCAGCCTAAGCTGCAGCTCCACATGGTTTTTAAAAAAAAACTCACTGTCTTGATTCAGTCTCATTTCTCTCACGTCGTTTTATTCCCTGGTGAAGCTCAGGAGATGGTGGAGACCAAAACAGAGCAAAAATAGAGTGAATACTGGACTTGCTTCAAGCATCTATGTGCTAATTTGTTTGGTGTATATGTTGTGTGTGCACAAAAAAATAAGCTATGGTCTTCTTTATGACATCACTGGTCCTGGCTGAGTACACAATATCACCCGACTAATCTGTTTCTTTAGGCCAGAAAAGAAGCACGGCAACTTAAGCAAACCTGACTACTATTACCCAGCTGAATTGTGTTTGCATGGAAATGCATTCCTCGTGAGCCTCGCCGACTTACTGCCGTCAAGAAAAGCAAACACAAATACACAAAGCGCTGATGGAAAATAGCTATGGCTGTTGGCGGAGAACGGTTCGTGGCAGATACCATCAGTCAAACACGGGGGAAACTTTTAAGGATCTGCTAAATGTCAACTAGGTGCACCCACAAGAGCAGTGGAAGCCACATAAAACCAGTCATACAACACAAGCCTAAATAATTTGTTGATTACTTGACAGTTCTACTAATCCGTTTATTACGTAACTAGTTTTTTAAGCTATCATCCACCTGTGTAGGCGTCTTCAATTCTTCTTTTAAAGCTGCTCCTTCATTAATCAATCATCATTTTCACAAGCTTCTCATATTTTGCAGATTAAATAATTAACCACACTAATCTCTAATGAATATAATCACTGGGAACATTTTGCTGCGAGTAAATACTGGTCACTATGAACCCACCACGTTCTTATGTAAGCAGCTATGAAGCAGCCTCTTAAGAACTGGATCCGGCATCTCAGACGTGAAGGGTTTCCCTCCCTAGCAGGTGCTTTCGACTCTCAGAGCGCATCAGTGTCTTTGTTTCCCTTTGAGGAGAGACTCCAAAGAGCTCTCAAATTATATTGGGGGATGAGGTTTCATGTTGACACTGCCCCGAGACCTCGGGTAATGATCATGATGCTAAGTGTACAGCCTGATGGGAATAACAAACTCCCTTCGCTTTAAACAGGCGCTGAATGGAGTTCGTTAGCTCGACAGATGCAGAGGACTTGATAAAGAAGGCAGGTCAAAACATCAAAAGGGCTCCCAATCAAATCAGCAGGGGCGGTTTATGTAAAAGGGTGCGCGGCACTGAGGGCTGACCCAAATGAAAAGCTGCCTAACCTAGTTTGACGGCATTAAAAAAGGAAAATTCAGCCAATCTATGCAGACATTAGTATACGGATTTCTGGCTACTTTTGATTCAGACTTTCAGGCATTCAAGCCTCTCTACCTCCACACTGTGATTTGATTCATTATGTATGTTTGAATGCCTCTCCCTTCTTCTTCTTTTTTTTTTTCCACTGGAATATGTGAGTTTGATGCAGCCATCCATGACCGGGCGTAGACCATTTTAAGAGTTCCTAGCTTGTTAGGAGTCCTCATGAGCACTCTTCACACTCTTCCTGTCTTTGCGAGTGCTCTGCGGACTGTAAAGCTACTTTATAAATCAACTTGTATGAATCATTTTGAAACTCACTTTTCTTTTACTCAATTAAGGAGAAAGCCCACAAAAGGGAGCACTCATCCCCCCCCCCTCAACACACACACTCCTCTCCTCCTCCTCCTCCTCCTCCTCGTTTCATTTTCCCATTTTCCTGCGTCCTTCTTCCCTCTCACCCCATGTCTCATGTTTGTGCCCCTGTACCCTGTATCCTCACCGTCCCTGTCTCACATGTATCCCCACAGCTCTCAAGGACAGCCGGTTCCAGCTGGTGAATTTCTCTGACAACGAACTGCGGGTGTCCCTGTCCAATGTGTCACTCTCCGATGAGGGACGCTACGTGTGCCAGCTCTACACGGATCCTCCTCAGGAAGCCTACGCAGACATCACCGTCCTGGGTAGGTGTGAGGGCGCACACGTGAACCTCACGCACACGTGCTTTTTTTCAATTTTTTTATTTATTGTACTTCGCTCCATTATATATGGTGAATATGAAATAATAGCAATCTTTGATCCCGTTATCTTTAGCGACTGAAACAAAATGTCAGCCAATTAGGCTCTCGCAGTGCTCAACAGCATAACGAAAAGGAGCAGATGCTGAAACTGATGGCTCAGACCGCGTCGGTTTTGGCAGCTGTGTTGACTCTGTGAATCCCGGTGAATGTTGACTTGGCTGCTCCAAACGATTCCCTATTGAGAGTCAGCTGTGCCACACTTTGATGCTTTGGAGTGAAATTACTCTAGTTAAGCTTTATTATACATGCAGACATCCTGGGGGATTGAAAGGAATTAAAAGCACTTTAAAGTAATTACTCTAGTTGTACAATTGAAACCTAGCTGCCGTGTTTCTGAACCAAGGGGTTGCATTGAAGAGTCCTTGAAAGAAGCACCCGCTGACTTTTTTTTTTTTTTTGCTTTCAAGTAACTGGAGTTCAAGCAAGTTTGCTGTGAT
Source organism: Mugil cephalus (assembly GCF_022458985.1). Classification (NCBI taxonomy): domain Eukaryota; kingdom Metazoa; phylum Chordata; class Actinopteri; order Mugiliformes; family Mugilidae; genus Mugil; species Mugil cephalus. The sequence continues at coordinate 9,602,804 of NC_061778.1, forward strand.
GACTAATACAAGGGATGAGAGGAGAGCAGCGCTCCATCCCGTCTCTGAACCATAGGTCCTAATCACATATACTTCTGTAACACTGGAACAGCGTCTTGGGTAAAAAGCGCTACATAATGCATGACTGACTCAGGCCTCATGATGACTGAATACATGAATTCATAAAGGTATTACATATTCCTTTTGTTCACCTATAAGGAATGGAAAATGACAACATGTTTATGGGATCTGTGGTCTGCCGGCGCGCCACTTTGAAACGGAAATATGTAAAATAATGATCAATTATACAGATATTTAAAGTCTCCAGAGGATGCGAGTGGATCCTCTGAGTTAAAAGAGTTAATAAATTAAATACGCAATCAGTGGTTATAGAAAAACAAATGGATCCTGAAACAATAAAAAAAAAACAACAACTGGCAAACAAGGCAACATATTCACACTTAATGTGAATATATCATTTAAATATATATAATTTGCATGCAATGCAATGTTCTGCTGGGAAACCTTAGGACCTGGCATTTGTGTGGATGTTCCTTATACATGTACCACCCACATATGTTAGAGCAGGATGCAGCCTGACACAGATGCACACACACAAAAAGATTTAGGAAAAAAAAGAAGAACAGCACAAGGTGTTGACCTGGCCTCCAAATTCACCAAATACCAAACTGATCAAGTATCTGTGGGATGCACTGGAACATATCTGATCCACAGAGGCCCCCATTAACAAGATCCTGCTGCCAGACACCAAAAGAATTCCCATGTCCATTCTCTGATGAGTCACAACTGTTGTAGAGGCGCAAGGGAGACATATGCAATATTAGAACGGCGGTCATAATGTTATGCCTGATCAGCGTATGTTACGTAATGGTCATTTGCAAAGGTGCATGTTTTTAGTCAAAGATGTTGTTGTGGTATCGTTATGCGCGACATCATCATTTATCTTAAAATACCACTTTACCTAAATGAGGTCTTGGTCGCTAGTCTCGTTAGCTTAATATTCTTGCTAACTCTTGTGCCCAGTTACGTAGAAAGGCGGTCGTCCGTCTCTCTGAAAGCAGAAACCCAAGTCTGGTCATGACCGGCTCCAGCCCCCACGACTCCAGGATAAGCAGTTATAGATGATGGATGATAGCAGAAATGTTTCTATAAAGGATTTTCATCAAACTAGTAGCGAGATGAAAATACCCAGAGGTCGGGGGATAAGCTAGTGGTTGGCCTCACCATTATTTCACATGTAGGTCCTGTTATTCTTTGGTACAGTCGTAGCAGAAACTTGCCAAGTCATGATGACTTAATGTTCTCAAGCTGATTATTATGAAAGGATTTTTGAAAGGATCATTTGGTGGCATGTAAACAAATATAGAATGATATGATAACTAATCGCTAATCACTCACACATTTGTGTTATTATTATTATTAAGTGTAAATGATGCATCTTTCTGACCGCTGCTGCTGCTGCTGTTATGCTTCAGTCCCACCGGGCAGCCCAATGATCGAGAGCCGCGAGGATGTGGTCAGCGAGGGAAACGAGACGGAGCTCACCTGCACAGCCATGGGCAGCAAGCCAGCCGCCTCCATCAGATGGATGAAAGGGGAGGAAGAACTGACAGGTTAGTAGAATAACAGCCTCTCCTGGTTTGCTTCACACGCTGCGGGCCCGTCCGCTTCCTACAAGCCCAGGTCTCTGGAGGCGCATCCTCCCTGAGCAAAACCTAGTTCAAGTCTAAAACATTAATGTGCGGTGTACTGATTATGTTGACTGACACGTATAGGAGGATAATCGTGTCTGACACATGCGGCTTGAAGAGGACAGCACTTTCTTTCTTGCTTTACTTCCTGAGTGTAAAAACTCCCCCTGTCCTCAAGGCTACTTGCTCAGCCTCATGCGATACGTCTCATGCATTTTAGAAAACATTTGCCTTCTAGGCACTTTTTCGGCTCTGATTTACATTTCAGCGATCCATGTTTAGATATAAAATAGATTAAACATTGAGCGTGAACATTTACCTTGAATACTAACAGAATACGTTTTTGAAAGTAGTCAATTATGAATCTTTTGCATTCTCTTGAAACACGGTAAACACGGTTATGAGCTCGTATTTTCCCCATTTCATCTTCATCTCGTTGCCGTCGGCCGGCCGCGGGCTGTTAACTGAGAGGGAGGGGGGGTATATATAATCTGATCTGGTGGAAAATCTGTATTACATCTCAGTTATGATTAGGGGTCATCAATAATTTATTATATACTTATTGTTAAGCGTGAGGGATATTCATTTTAGTCATATCGTATTTACAGAGAGTGGATGTCTCTGAGCTTGTTGTCAAATTATATATGTATTAGAATGGAGAGGATTCATTTGGCTTGTTGAGGGATGAAATATTTAGACAAGAGCGAATCTGAAGCTAAATGCCATCTGTGCCTCCAGTGTTCCCTACAGGAGTCGAAGTCAATTTCTGTTTATGGCTTGTCGAGTGTTGTGTAGGGGAGGCTGAGACAACGGGATGGTTAGATCAGGGAAATGCCACCGACATGCTGAGCGGGGCTAATCCATAGTGGCGGCGGATACATAAAGCGAGCCCCGAAAGTCACGTCCTCGTGTAACCCAGGAAACACAAATCACTTCTCATTATGGACGTGCTAAACAATTCATTAGCTCCCGCGCACATCGAGATTCAAAGGCACACATCTCGCCGGTTTTATAGAATCCCTCTGATCGTGTTTGTCTTACGTCTCCGCGCGGGCAGGACGGCCGCGGTGGCGAGGAAGAAATTTCGCTGCCTAATTTAAACGCACCTTCAAATTGGCCGAATTGGTTCTGCGGCCATTTATCAGGCTGGCAGGGACGGGAGTGACGAGCTCTGGCCTGCGAGAGGCTCCGCGCACAAGGTGGCAAAACGCATTTTAGCATAAATGACAGCAGCGATATCATTTAAATGCAGTGGAGCCCGGTGCTCAGCTGCTGCTGCTGTTGTTAAAGTACAGGAGGAGATTTGTTCCCTCGGACAGCTGCGTTTAATTATGCCTTTTTAAAAATTTGCATGTGATCATGGAAAGCTGTGTGAAGGAGATCTGATAAGAATTTGAAAAAGTTGGTGTGATGCTTGTGTTTAAAAAAAAAAAAAAAAAAAAAAGCAAAAAAAAAAACGCATTTTGAAATATTTAATTTAAATTTAGTGGGGAACAAAGTTTTAAAAAGACACTCTTCAGTAAAAATTATTCAGTAAAATGATTCGGGAAATGTAATTTCGGGTTTTTTACTCTGATTCTGAATATGAAAAACTAAGCATAGTAATTGAAACAGATTTCACCTTGCAAGCCACAATGGTGAACAAAACATCCAAATTCAAGGTTTATTTCTTGAATTCTGATGGCATTCCTCCTACTCCTTCAGTGAATGGGAACAATAACCATTCACTAACGAAAGCCGTGGGAAGCTGCACAGAAATAACTTAAAACTTAGAAAAGCAGCTTTTGCAAATATAAACGTTAGTAAAGTCCATTTGGCTTAGCCTTGATAAAGGCCTTTATTGATATATACAGTAACTCATACTAATATTCTATGCATTAGCAATGAGCCAATAATACATTTCCAGAATAATTCTTTCAGCATATCCTTTAAGATAACTTTTTTTATTCCTGCCATCTAAATAGCATATTACAACTTTGCATATAACTATTTGTCTTATTTTGATTTGGGGGATTATTATCCTGTACTGGATTTAAGGAGTTTAGGATGAGGCAAACAGGAAGTTAACTTTTTAACCTCTACAAGTAAAGTTCAATTATCCGGTATGATTTCCTTAATGCAGTGTACCTTAAGAGTATTTTCATACTGAAGGAAACTATAAAACCTTCAGAAGTAACAAGGAGCGTCCCTCATGAGCCGAATAAAATATCTAAAGATATTTATGAATGTTTACTCAGGTAAAATATCCTTGGGAAGAGTTATGTTGCATCTCCAGCTATCGAGCACTTTGCGGTTAAAATGGTTTAAAGCACTTTAATCATCTCTATGAGTCTTGTGTCGAAGCCAAATCAGCAGCCACCAACTTTCCCTTTCTCGTTTCATGTTATATTTCTCCCACATGTCTGGTTCTGGGCCCCACAATAAGCCTTTCCAACTCACAGTTTGAAACTCTTCCGTCTAATGGGACAAACATTATGCCAATTTGATGCAGTGGGTGAAGCGAGTTTAAAGTCTATATTATCTTCCTTTTGGCCTGCTTTTCTAATAGCGCCGGTTTGCTGTCTAAGCAGAGTGGAAGCAGCTTGATCACTGGCGGCTGTGCGGTGCGTTGGCAGGCAGAAGGCTCGGGTTAGAAGCTGACTGAAAGAAAATGTCACCCTGAGAAGAGGCTCTGCTTGATTGCGCTGGGATTGATCAGTGCTCGATGCTCACAAGAGCGTTTGATTTGACATCTCTGCGGCAACTCTCAAATCTCCTCTGCATTCAGATTCGAGTCATTCCGTGACCTGATCCACAGTTGTTTTCCTCATCTGGGTTTGGATGACACAGATAATTGACAAGCGGTGGTCGACCTGTACAGCCGTAATGACTATGATCTTCAGAGCATGACTCAGAACTTTGCGAAGTTTTTCCAGTTGTTTCTCGAATTAAAATGGCCTAAGAAGAAGAATCCTGAACAGAAATGATTGATACGGCACAAGAAATGCGACGTACGGACCCGTGACCGCGTCGAGATGAGTACAAGCGGCGCAATTTTCCTGACCTTCAAATGTGGTTTACCTCTCCCTTTGGTAGTTCGCACAGTGCAAAGTCAAATGAGAGACACAACGCCATGGGACTTTCATACAGATGAGGTAGTACAAGATGGGATGGTGCTCATTTGGTAGAAAATGTCTTTTTGACATTGCATGCAGGCATCTGTCCTTTTTTTTCCAGCAGTGGAGCCGTCTACACACTTCCCACTCGGGAAAGTGAGGTCGTGACCCGCCGCATGAAATACAGCGTGATATAATCAAATCTAAATCAAATCCTAATTCTTGAATAAACATTTGATTCATTTTTTTTTTTTTTTAACGCGCATAGTAGCAAATTTATTGCTGCCTACAATACAACAACGTTTTGAAAGTGACATTTGAATTTCTTCTGCCCACACAATGAATGCAAGTTCACAGCTAAGCAAAATACAGTTCCAGCAAAGGTTAAGACAGCCACGGTGTTTGTAGAAGAAGCAATCGTAAAAAGAGTTTTCGACAACAATGAGATTCCCCTCGGACTCAAGGTCATCACGAGCGGCAAGAGTCAATCTAAACGATGTGGGACAGCTGCACTTTTGTTCGAGAAGTGAAAAGACAACATTACCTGCTTGCTGAATCCAATGATTTATGAATGGAACAACACCAGTGGTGGACCAATATGATGTTAAAATAAAATCAGATGTTCCAAATGAACAGTCCTCAGCAAGTCATAATTGATTTCAAATGGGAAACAAATTACTGACAAGTTTGGATATGCATCCAATGAAAATGAGTGGATTTAAGGTTTAGTCTCCATGGCGTCGGACATAGGTTTCAAAAAGAGTGATTTGGATGATCAGAGGGGAGGGTGCCTCTGGCAGTGGCCATCTTGGCAGTGTCTGACTCTGCCTTACTCCCAGCTAATTCACAAACTGGCAAAGACGCGGAAATGAAGTGGGCGCCACACATCTACCGATGGTCAAGTTGGACCCGTGGTAGAAAGATCCAGGCAGTATTTGAAGAGGCGTACACACAGGAAAAGACTAGCACCAAGAGGCTTTGAATGTTGAGGAAATTTAGCAAGTTGCGGCAATGACAGACGAAAATGTTTGGCAATGTGAGGTGGATGGGTACCAGGTTTAACTTCTTAACTTTGAGGCTTTGCGACTGTGACCAATAGGAGCTACGTTCATTATTACACAGGTTTAGATGTTACAATCCCTTGGGCCAAGATCCCAGAGAAAACACATTTAGCTCAATCCAACTGAAAACCAATCAACAGTCTTCTACCAACTAGCAACCAACAAGACACCAGCTAACTAGCCTAGCCAACGGCAGCAGGCAGTATGTGGGAGTCCTTGGGGTTTTCAAGTGGGCACCCCCAAGCTCCTTCTCCTCTCTTGATGCATAGAAGTGGTTTTGCCTTTTGTGCACTTTCAACTCGTTGTGTTTACTTTTATAATCACATCATATGATTCACTTCTCAGCTTAATGTCGTGCCGTGCGACAAAACCGCAAACGGCGTTTCATTTGGCGTGTACACAGTGTCACATACAGTAAACGTATGTGGCTGTTGTTGTCACAAAGTCTAAATGCATCACTGTGATTGTTATGAGGCAATTAGCGAGAGTGGCTGAGAGAATAATGACTAATCACCACATCCCTCTAATTCACACCCCACTTCATCCTACTCTTTGGGGCTTATGATGCAGCTTTTGGCAGATGTGCTTCATAAATGCCCTCGATAACCTCACACACGTGATCGACACGTGATCGACGATCCATCTCTTAATGCAAACTTCCTGTTGTCAATTTAGCGGTCGCACAAGTCAAATGGCACATGGGCACGTATACAGCAGATGTATAATTTTATAGTTAGTGTATGCCTTCTACATCCTATAATTAATTTCTGAAATAAAACACATTTATTTTTAATGGATTCTCGTCACACTATCATTTTTTTTTTATTCCTGCTGTTATTATTATTACTGTTATTACTTACTTAGCCTTCTCAAATGGTCAGTGTGTTTTTCCAACTGCTCTCGCTCTCTCACTGCAGTTGGCAGAGTGGTTGAATTTAATGCCCTCGAGTGCACTGACCATTTACTGATCCCGGTACTTTAAATTTTATGTAGGCAGGTCTTGGGTGGGTGGGTGTGTGTTACGTGGGGTTAATACCCTTCGAGAGGCCACATATGTGTGTGCGTTGCCGATCATCAACTGTGGAACAACACTGTTTTTGCCCTCCCCGAGTCCGGCCGGGCTCCCCTGTGACAAGGCTGAAATGGAAGTGTGCTGCAGGTCAGTGTGGGGCTGTAATTATTTCCTCACTTCATTAAGTGCGAGTAAACCATCACACTCAGCACTGCGGCTAATGTGATGCCCCTGTGGCATTGTAATGCTCTCCAAATGAATGCCCCTCTGACAGCCTAAAGCCTAGTGGGCAGCAGATTACTGCAGGGTTAGCCCCAACAATGCTCAGCCCTCAAGCAGCAGAAGCATTCATTATCGGGCTTGATATGACCCAGCCGCTACTTGCTGCTCTCGTCAGATTCGGAAGGCCCCGGGCCCGTCTGAATCCTCTAAAGTCTCTTTCGGGCACCACATCACTGAATCATAAATTAAATGTAAATGCCATCTGAAAGTGCTCCACTCTGACAGGTAATGTGCTCATAATAGCAATGGCTGTTTGCTCATTACAGCCACTGCAGTTGGTGCTGCTGCAAAGATTTGTTTTTAGAGCTGTACAGCCACTAACTTTTTTTTTTTTCCCCTCTCCTTTTCCCGCTCTTGTACTTGTGATGTTTTTCTAGGAGAGACTGCAGTTGAGGAGATGTATGACAGGATGTTTACTGTCACCAGCCGGGTGAGATTTTCTGTCACCAAAGAGGATGATGGAGTGCCAGTGGACTGCATCATTGACCACCCAGCTGTAAAAGACCTCCTGGCTCAAAGACACTTGGAAGTGCTCTGTAAGTGACCCAAAACTGTATGTTTTCAAGCACAGAACTACACTAAGGTCCAACAGACAGAGAGAGTCTCTCGCTTGGGCTAGCCGGGGGGCTTAACTACGTCTTGTTGAGGCTTTGTCGTTCGTATCATAAATCCTTCTCCACTTAAGATAACGGGATCTATACACTGGTCGTCACAATTAAAAAGTAATAATAAGCAGAAACTCTGGAAGGAATTACAGACGGAATAAATAAATAAACCACAGATTAACAAGCAACACAGACCAATGACGGTTTCTAAGGGCACATTAACACGCTTGGAAAGATTTATAATTCAAACTTGGTTGTTTTTAATGATTTTACACTGATTTTGTCTTAATTGGGCCACGTGTAAACTCAACTTGTGCACAAAAAGTTTTTAATGGTAGGTATTGTGTTGATGAAAAATCAATTTTTTTCTTTTTATTTATTCTTAAAAAACAAAATCAGTCAATTACAATACAATCACATACAACTCTGCAGCTGTAAGATTAACCTTTATGGATAAGAGACACTCATACAAGGAGTCTGCTTGTCCCCATCACAACAACTCAGTCAGATTGGGGGACAACAAATTAACATTTTGTTTTTTTACTTTTACATGAGCAAGTAAACACTCTCCCAAATTTGGTCCAGCAGAATGAAGCACAACAAGTGGTACATCCATTTTAATTTCTTTCCTCATTCCATGTGCCACGCTCAGCAACAAAAATGGCTGGTTTTTAATAAAAAGTACAGCATGGTGCCAGTGCAGAGTCCTCCAGGGGTGAAAAGGGTAATCTTGATCCTATAGATTTATGAGTTATATGAATAATTTATTGTCTCTGAATTTCTACAACCAACGTAGCAAAATGCCAAATAACCCCATAAAATTCCCATATTTATTAGAAACATGCTAGTTTGAAATATACAAATAAATTCCTAGAGGCAGATGACCAGAGATTCACGATTTAAAATTATTTGTCTCCGTAATCTGAAGTGAAAACACGATACAAATGTGTAATATTCAGTCTCAAGAGGCAGGAGCAGTAACAAGAAGGCAGCACTTACAATTTGTGTTATTTGTTAAGACGTTTTTTTTTTTTTTTTGATAAAATGAAACCAACATTTAATGGAAAAAAAAAAAGGTATTACAAAAAACAAGTGTTGAATTTCTGTTCATCAAAAAGGTCTCCGGTTTTTCTGCAGCTGTGCACCACTTAAAGTGACCGTCCTTCTATAATAAAGTGACTTTGCTGTAAAACGAGAAAAACAACACCCACAGTCCTCATCAGTAAAATTAAGAGTCGGATCAGTTGTTGTTGTTGAGTAAAACATTTTCTCCAGCTGCACCGCAATCTCATGTTGTGCTTTGTTGCGTGACAATGCTACTTCTGCCCAATACTTGCACCTCTGCGCTTCATACTTGTGATCGATCGGCATCGACATCTTTCCAAACACGGGCCTTCTGACGGCGTAAATGAGCACCGCGTCTTCGCCGATTTCAAATGCCAGCCCTGTCTTGTCACACACTGGTAAATGAGGCAGCTAAAGTTTTCTGCTTTCTAGCTGCGGTCTTGGGGACGCGTTGGACACCAGCATCAGACTCTCGTAGCTCAGTCCTTTCAGGTGCTGTCACAGGCTTGTTGTGCTACTATTAAAATTTCTTTTCCCATTTCAGACGGAGCAAAACTGAACCATTTCCATTTCCCTGAAGTAACGTGATTACCTTTATCTGGTATTATTTCATTGTGTGCCACCACTAAGGCTTATTGTGAACTGGGAAAAGATTCAGACGACTCAAAGGAAATGTCACTAGCCCCCTGTGGAGAGCAAAACATTCACTGAATTTATTTGATACATTGCCCGGTCCTAGCGGACGGGTATCAGCCTCTTGAACCAGACATTATGGCTCAGTGTGGCCAGGTGTAGTTTGCTATCCTTCCACCCTGCTGTGATGTAGATCAAAGTGTCATAATACTGGTGTGTGCAAGCAGGAGTATTACCCCGGTGCAGTTACTCTTTAAGACAGTGAAAATATCTTAGACTCTCGGCGTCTCCTCCGAACCATCAGATCATAGATGAACTGTGCGTTATCTATTTATCATGCGGTTGTCTAACACATCTTCACAGTGTATTGGGATATATTTACCACAAGAATGAAAAATATATATATATTTTGCTCTTGACAAATGATGTTTAGGTGTTATTTAAATGGTGCATTGATTGAAGAGGTAATACAGGGTGCTGTACACTGTAAAACATCAAAGAAAGGTTAAGGTAGCCTTTTGTAGTCTGTGTAGAATATTAATTTTTCCCAGGTAGATAACCGTTTTGTCTGACCTTTCAAGGAAAAAGAGAAAGCTTGACTGGAACCGCTTGACATTTTGGTAATCTTTGGCTGGCATTGATAAGAGGAGAAAAAATAATAATTTTGCTGTAAGGTAGTGCAGACTGACTAGGAGGGATAATAATTTCATCCTCTGCCATGTTTCACTCCTGGCTGTTTTGCTTTCATTTAAGAAGCCCGTTTCTCGGCCGTTCAATTTGGAGTCCAATAATCACTTAACTCCTGCTTTGGCTGCAGGTGTGAGAAAATACATTGTTGTGCTATAACTAACAACACTGTGGTATTGTAAAGATGTCTCCCTTTTATTGCCAGATAAACCGGAGGTGAAGATTGTGGTGACCTATCCTGAAGGTTTAACCAGAGAGGGAGACAATCTGGACTTGACGTGCATCGCTGAAGGAAAACCTCGGTGAGTATTTTCGCGACGCAGATGGGCTGCACTCCTGAACTGAATTCCGGTTTTTATTTCACATTTTCCACTGCATTTCCCCTTTTTCCGCGAGCCCGATCACCCCCTTAACCTTTACATTTCATTGTAGCATTTAAATGTTACCAGTTGTTTGCATGCTGTATAAAGCACATCATTAGACGGGGTCTGCCAATGTGTCCTCCTAAGACGATCTCAGATTTGACCTTTATTACAGATTTCTAGCGTGGATAGACGGCGCCTGAGTGATGTGTGTGGTATTTGTGCTCCCCAGTCCCCTCAAGATCAACTGGCTGAGAGTAGACGAGGATGTGCCGCCTCACGCTGTGCTCAACGGCCCTGATCTCTACATCGAGAACCTGAACAAGTCCTACAACGGCACCTACCGCTGCGTGGCATCTAATACTGTGGGTGAGGCCTACGACGACTACATCCTCTATGTGTATGGTAGGTATTCAATGCATTTGACTTTTTTTTAAATGCATCCATCACTTTGTTTTTTTACGAGGATACAGCCTGATGCTTATGTAGGGAGGTTTTTAGATGTAAGCCCCAACCTTAGCTTTGGTACTTAGGGAATTGTAATGGAACAATAAAGATTTCCTGCATCATTTTTCTGAAACAACCACAATCACTTTCCAAACCTATACGGATGTGAGCCATTATTGGGAGGAACAGTATCGCAGAGGGTGGCAGCAGTCGACAAATCCACAGAGCTCAGAATTTATGTCCAAGATTTGAGCTGCCGCTGTAGAAAGTAATGGATAAAGTGGCTGTTGACCTTGGACTGGCATGTTCGAAACCCAGGAAGCAAGATTTTATTTGGTAGATTTATATTTTCGACGGCCGAGCAGAAAATGAATCAGTTGGAACCTGAAAACAGCTTACCGACGTACAGCAGACCCAGAGGCAGCCCAGATCCTGGCTACTAGTATTTACCCGTGAGTCACTTGTTTTCAGCTCGGTTTGTTCAATTTAAAAATGCGTTTCTTGTTCTGGTGCGACGCCCGGGCCAGGTCCCATGACCTTTTCAGTAGCTTCTCTGTGGAATGAGGTACCAATCATGGTCAGGCTTCGCTCATACAAAGCTGCCTTTAAGAGAGTGCTCCGCTGATTTAACATTACATTACAGGAATAATAATCTGTCCTGTGCCAGTAGCAGCTACTGTAGCCTCGAGTTGTGGGTAAAACGCACGCTTCCCGGGAGCCACTAAAGCATAAGTCCCCATAATTATTAATATGACTAGATGGTTGTCTCTTATAATTATTTTTCTTTTGATTTCCATTTTGATTGTCGCAATGTATTTTAAATGTCTATTTAAGATACTACGGTCATCGCTTGTTTTATCACTGCAGTCTGTCTTGGGGTAACCAAATCTTTATTCTAGCAACGTGCTGCCTTGTTAAGTTCGGTATAACAGGATCAGACTGCAACATCCTTTCTGTGGGGGGCAATAGTGGTTGAATAGAGGGCGAGTGTAGTGGTGCATTTTACACCACCAGCTAAGGCATCGGCACATTCACGCTGTCAAGTTCACGCGCATATGGTATAGTTCCTAAAAGCAAAATTACCCTAAATCATCATAATACTGTGGACTATATTGGCCGTTCCTCTTGGACTTCATTTTCTATCAAGATTGGCTTTAGTGCTGTTGACTTACATTCAAGTGGGTGGAATTTCAATGTGCTTTGCAGCCAACCAGTAAAGGGCAATTGAGGGACCATCTCTCCCAGGACTTGACTTTAAATGCCACAGACAGTGTGCTCCTCTTGGTTAACCTCTCTTCACTCATGCCTCATTTTCTTTTACCTTAACATGACTGTCAGCCATTTCACACTAATTGTTGTGTTTTTCTTGTTTTCATTTCAACGCATCATTGCCAGTGAATTTACTTGGAAGCGATTGCACATAATCTCAAAAACTTTTCTCCCCCCCCCCAACCCCCCACACCCCCCCAAACAACTCAACTACTTAAAAGCACCAGACATCTTTGCACTTGAATTCCCAAGGAGAAACCGCAGGAGGTGACTGTTTGAAAGTTTTTAAAGCATGAAGGACTTCATTATTTAGAAATCTTGTAACGTGACGTCAGTGAAGTGCACACTCCTCGGACCTTAATTTCCTATTTTTGGTGCCTGGCAGGGGTGAAGGGAATGAGGGGGAAATAAATTTTCAGCAGGTGCAGCCATTGTGGGTGAGTTTAGCTTGCTCTCCTTGGAGCGCTCGCTCCCTGCTGTTTTGAAAAGCATTTTGTATTTCACTCGCAAATTTGAATTGGTTTCTTCCTGTGTGCCAAAAAGATTGTCTACCATTGACCATACTCGAAACTGGGATGGGTGAATCTGAATTTTAGGCTCTCGAGTAATTTGCACAAAGAATGTTTCGCTGCAACTGCATAAAAAATATATATATTTTTTTTACTTTTTTTTACTTTAAGGTAGCAGATCGGTTGTAAGGCTTTGTGTTGAACAAATGCCAGTGTTTGGAAAAGTAATATTTGAGGTAACTGGTATACTTGTGGTTTCTAGTGGTGTGAGGAGTCACGCTGTTAGATAGAACAACAAAAAAATAATGTTTTTTAAATGAAAAGATCTGATCTCTCAGGATAAACATGAGAGACAAGAGACAGAACGGCTTTGTTTAAAAAAGCGAAACCATGGTGGTTTACATGGTGCAGAACGTGTCATTATATCCGATTCATCACGTTGATGCAGATTGGTAGATTTACCCAACACTGATATTTAAAGCTAACAAGCCCAAAGCAGCCGCATCAGATGAGAAGAGCTGAGGTCCAGAGTGTTATGCTAAGAGCTGTTGTTGAAAATTGGCTTTTTGTGGAATTTGTGGGTTTGCAGGTTTCAGACTGGTGATATTGTTTTGATTATTACTCAGTCTGCTTGTTTAGTTCATGCTGACAGCCATGAACTGCGTGTCAAAAAACCAGCGAAATATTTTTATTTATTTTTTTATTTTTTTGTCCGCCTGATGAGCAAACATTCGTGGCAGTTGCTGAAAATGTGCATTTGTGAAAATAAATGCATTTGGAATGGTTTTCACGTCAACACCGTTTTCGCCAATTGCAGGGCAAGCAGTGAATAGGATTTTAATGGAGGGACAAGGTCTTGGGCAGAGGTGGCAAAAAAAACAAACTTCTCAGAGTCGAGTCAGATGGAATTAAAGAAGAAAAACAGAGAGCGCTCTGGGTGCAGGACTAATGCAGTTTTTTTTTTGACTTTATACGGGTAACCTGGGATAGAATTTCTACACCGGGAAACTTTAAAAATGTGTGAAATTACTGCCTCCTGAATGGATTACTGCATAGGTGTCATTGATGGTTGGGTTCTACAGGACCAACAATCATGTGGGATTTCAGGAATGTCTTATAAACATGCTCCAAGCACAGCGGGGCCTCACTAAACCAAATCTCCGAGGTACAAAGCATTCGCAAAAACACTATTATAGCAGTTCCTCATATTTTCAGTTGAAAGAAAATAACTCCCAGCGTGTGGTTAATGGAAAACATACAGATTTTGCCATCATCATGTCTCAGCTGCTCAGTAGCTCTTTAAGTTGGTTGGTGTGTTTATTTCACCAGCTGACATGTGTGACATAGGTTTCCTGTGACTCCCATAACTCCACCGCCCCATGGTTATTCATCATCGTGCTCTGCCAGGCAGATGATGACATCTGCTTGTTCCCAATGGGCCCATAATGATCACTCCCAAACAAAAGGACAGCATATGCCAGCAAATAGCTCACTCAAGGCAGACTTATTCAAGCTATCATGACTAAACTTCTAATTGCTGCATAAAGATTCCTTTGTCTCTTTTTCCGAGCGAATCCTCTCAGATTCCGAACGAGCGGGGGATGTGTGTTTTATTTATTCTCACACAGATCTTTAAAGTAGTAATATAATATTCTAATAGTTCAGAAGTTTTCGCTAAATTGCCTACAGGCATTTAAGAACTTGCGCATGAAGTGTGCTGTTAAATTCATGTACCATTTGATTCCTGCTGCCTCCATAACACTCGCACGAATGACTGAAAGCAGCGGGAAGCAAACGTTCTCTGGTCCAGAATACAAACCCTACAGTATCTATGTTATAAGTGTTTGTGCCCTTTGGCCACAACTTCTTCAATTAGCGCTTCCTATCCACATATTTTACCAATTTCTATTAAATGCAATTTTTTCTGCTGCGCGAGCGTTGGAAGCTCTATGACTCCGGCTCTCTGTAATGAGGCACAGGAGATAGGTAAAAGGTGCTCAAACTGCATATAATTATATCTGCGACTCCCACTCCTCTTTTCTGGAGGATTTAATGCCAGACCAAATCATGTTGCGGTCCATGTGAGGGTTTGTTGGCCCAGACTAATCATGCTTGCTACCGTGGTTTAATTAGTTTGTGTTCCTGCAACACATATTAGTCTTAGCATTATAACTTTGCGCTATTTTTGTGTATATGTGTGCGTGTCTCACAGCAGGAATGCACAACCCCGCCCCTCTCATCCAGCCTGCCGACTTCAGCCTCGTATCTTCTTCCCTCATCTGGCGTTTAGTTTTGTTCTGCGGTTCACGTGTTCCTGTTACAGACGTCAGGCACCTGACAAAGAAATCCTTTTGTTTAACTAAGACCACGCAACAAATAGCTTTATTTTAATGAGTTGTTTTGTTCTTGATAAATATTGGCTTGTGAGGATTATTGATAGAGCCGGGCTGAATTGTCCATCAATTCTCTTTTCATCCCGCTGCCACCCTCTCCCGGTGCTAGTCCTTCGGGCTCTTCCTATTTCAAAAAGACTAATGACCTTTCAGTGCGCGACAGCCCGGACAGGTGTGAGGCCGGCGTAAATCCACGTCAAATCAAGTCCTATTGTGGCGCGCGCATTGTATGGGAATGGTCGAACGGCTGAGAAAGAGAGCTTGTCATGCTGCTCTCCGCGAGGGTGTGTCTGCATCAGGCTGTGAAACGTGCCCCCCCCGGCTGGTGTGCGGTGCGGTGCGGTGCGGCAGAGGGAGCCGGCCAGAGAGAGGCCCCCGCTCCCTCGGAGGTGACCTATCTGGAGCCATAACTCACACACGCTGCCTGTTGGCAGGACAACACCGCAGTTTAGCCCTCAGTTGACTTTTCTGACCGGCGAATCTTCCGCGGACAAAAAGTCAATGACTCACAAGCCACTGGAAATTTGGGATTTATCAGGGTTTTGACATCAACCAGCAGGACTCGCGGGTCTCCCCGCTCTTATGAAAAGACCCGTCGGGAACGTGCGTCCTTGTGAAACGCGTTTTATCATTTTATCAGGCGGCGCAGTTTTTCCTAATAAAAATTCGTTAGATTAATTTTAACAACCTCCCTTTCGTCTTTGTTTTTGGAAAAAATAAATAAATAAAATCCCACAATAAAAACCTGATGTAAATGGAACTTTTAAGCGAGAGAAATAAAACGCCAAAACAAAAACAAGCAAAATATCTTCCCCGCCGCCCGTGTTGGCAGGCAGGTTTAAGCAGGCATAGATAAACAATTTCTCCTACATTGTTTCACTTTATGGTTATATTTTCTCATATCAAATTCCTCACTGATACAAATGCTCCCTGAAAATATGGCCTCTCCAAAAAAAAAAAAAAAACGCACTCATATTTCAGCCCTCATAATGCTGAGCCACAGAGTCATCCAGCCTGGAAATTGCCCATGGAGAATTCTTGTTCGTCTGGATATTATATGTGCCACATCCTATCCCGGCTTTTGTGAAGACCCTCATCCCTGAATGGCCAATTTCCCTCTTCCAGACACTGACGTTTCAGCTATCATACTGCCTTCGGTCACAAGAAAAGAAATCTTGCCCCGCCACCCCCTTCTCTTCAAATGCTTTCAGAGAAGAATATCCTCCCGATACCCTGATACTCCCCCCGACCACCATCAACACCACCTCTGCCATACACTCCATCCCTGGCGGCAACATTATGCTGTCCTTGATGTTTTATCATTAGTTTGGGAGTGTGTGGTCCCCCACTGATGTCTTTTGATGGAGTGCAGTCAGTAAAGGCATGGAGACAGCCAGCCAATTTCCCCTACTGCGACTCGCCCACAGCAAGGGGTCGTGCTATCATCCCCCTGCACCGCAGCCTGGCATATATTCCCCTGATGAGGAAGCGTTCAGCCCTCCTTAGTACCACTGCATACCTGAATTGCCCTCCATTTTGTCTTTTTGATTATTTTGTTTGGGGGGTTAGTGACAGGCCTAATCAGTGCAGTGTGGGCCGGAGGATGCTGCTCGAGGCTCTGCTGAGCTGCGGCGGGAGACCACCAGAGTGGTTTAATTTGCAGCCTGACTTAATTATTGAGACTGCGGAAAACAGCAATACCTTTCCATGATTGCGAGGCATTATTATTCAGAGTTAATTAGAAAATGTATCCAATAAATAAATAATACAATAGCTGTCTGTTCCATTGTATTTTCTGCCATGACAGTGACAGGGCTCTGTGGATGGCGGACACGGTTTGATAATGTATCGCGTGTTTTATGGTTGGGAAACAGGTTACAGATGATTCCCCCGATGATGTGCGTTACATCCAGTGTTTCCCATACGATGTTAACACCATGGCAGCCCGCAAGGGTCTAATTTACTCTGCTATAATCTCAAATGTTTTTGCACGTTTCAAACAACGCTGTGTTGTTTTTCCTCACCTGCTCTGT
Source organism: Mugil cephalus (assembly GCF_022458985.1). Lineage (NCBI taxonomy): Eukaryota > Metazoa > Chordata > Actinopteri > Mugiliformes > Mugilidae > Mugil > Mugil cephalus. Next base: position 9,619,948 of record NC_061778.1, read on the forward strand.
TCTGAATTTAACCTGACGGAGAAAAAAAACACATGGAGCCATTTGTGTTGTTCACTTATAAAAATTACATTACTGACACTTTTTAAAACCTAATGCTTGATTGTTTTTTTTGGAGATTTACAATTATTTAAAGTAAGTTGGTCAAATCCAGAGGAAAGGCGTAGCGTGAACTAGCTTAACTTTATAAGAGCTAGCTAGCAAAGTTAAGATTTAAATTCAACTGTTTTCTTAAAACAGGTTTTATTATATAAGTACATTTGTACATAAAATGCCACGTCTCAACAGCTATGTTTAGTATTCATGTACATGAACGGCACAGGCAGCCGCCATTCGTCGCTAAATCCCATATCCGATTATTATCCTTATTAAGACCCAGGGTCTCATGAAATTTTGTGGCAAACACTGAAATCCCTCGACTTGTCTTGTGTCACCATCATAAGGCTGACATTTCCGTATGTAGTGAAATGAGTCAGCAAATGCCAGATATACTGTCATAACATTTGGACAGGTGAAGTAAATAACATTGACTATCTTGTGACAATACAATGTTCTCCTGGGAAACTTCTGGACCTGGCATTCATGTGGATGTTACTCTGACACGTAGCACCCACCTAGACCAGAGCGGACCAAGCCACCCCATAGGAATGACACTCCTTGATGGCAGCAGCCATCCCCAGCAGGATGCAGCCTGACACACACACACACACACACACACACAAAAACATGAAAAACAGCACAAGGTTTTGACCTGGCCTCCAAATTCACTACATCCCAAACTGATCTGTGGGATGCACTGGAACAAGCCTGATCCTCAGAGGCACCTCCCCTCAATCTATAGGACCCAAACACCCACACTAACAACATCCGGCTGCCAGACAGTACAGGACACGCTCAGAAGACACACGTCCATCCTCTGATCAGTCTGGAATGTTTTGGAGGCACAAGGGAGACCTGAAGGCCTGATTGGTGTACATACGTCAAATTCTACTTGTCAGGAAAATGTAATACCTGTGATACAAAGATGATAACGCCTCATTGGTTATGTAGAGCCATGATGATGTTGAGATTTCTGTTTTTACATGTATAACAACTACTGCTGACCGACACACAGTATTTTGCAACACGGTGCAAAAGAACGCCTGAAACACGATTACATTCACCTGCCGCTCCCTCTCTTCATTCACTCTCTAGCTCGTTCAAACATCGCTGGCTCTCTGTCTATCAGCTTCGCTCCATCTCTCTTATCCTCTTGGCTTTTTTTTTAGAATTAGTTGGGAAGATGAAAATAAAGACCAGCTTTTAATGTTATCAAACTAAGTCAAATATCCCCCCCACCACCCTTTTTACTTCTTTATGCACGACTATACAGCTTCAAGGTGGTCCTGGTTTAAATTAACACACGGGTGCTTTTTCAACCGCAGCGTAAACTCACAACATGCATTCAAATGAACAGGGAAAAATATATATATTGTATTTACAAGGACCAAATCACAGTTAGTATGCAAACACTGTCAGACGGAGCCCTGGACACATGCATTCCTGCAATTTGGCACATTACAAGGTAGCTCCCAGAGGGTGTCAGTTGGTGGTGAGTGTAGCTAGCATGATGGTGGAGGTAAATATTTGTTTATTATTTGCAGTGCAATTTGAGTGTGCATCTTATTTTTTTCCATAAATCATGCTGCCTATGAAAGGTTATTCAACGGATTGCCAGGATATTTGATATTTCATTACTTTTGTTAACGACCAACAACAACAAAAGCAGCAGCTATACAACAGCATGCTACCATTGACACTGCCGACATGTTAGCATGCTGCTGTTAGCCTATTTGGTTCGATCACTGGACTTATTTAAGGAGCAGGTTTTTCAAAGAGACATTTTTCCCCAAGTCGCTCAAAACAATGTTCAGATTCACATATGAACATTAAAACCAGCTTTTCTTGATGTAATCCCTCTTCCTGTTCACACTAGCCATTAAGTTGTTTCCTCTGAAAGAATTAGAAGACAAATACCCACAGTCCCGACTCTTTGCAAAAAATGTGTTGTAGAGTTTATCATAATTGGTTTGGCTTAATCAAATTAAGTGGGTATCTTCCAAAGTCAAATCTTTTAAGTACAAAATTCCCTCTCTTTTTTTTTTAAGTTCCCTGGGCATGCACCGAGGAGTTTCTGTGCTGAGCCATGGCTGATGATCAGCGATACACAAAAAAAAAGATTGCCGAGTAAAAATGAACAACACATTTGGCTGATTTAAAGTTCTTAAGCTTTGGCTCAAGTTTTGAACTTCTTAAGAGTAATGAATAGAACAGTTTATGGAAACAGCAAGAACAAGAGAAGTGACTACAGGAAACAAGCTGCGTCTAAATGTTCATGTGCACCTGAGTTTTGTTTTAGGATAGATTTCCAAAAGGGTGAATCTATCCTTCAAGCGGCGACTCGTGGCTACTAGCATGTCCTTATAGCTCTCAGCGTAGCTAAAACATGTGCATGTTTTGGTTTATAGACTAGAGCTTCTCACCCTCAATGACCTTTGTCTCTTTCTTTACTCTTGTCTTTTTTTCTTATACATGTTCTTTATTTTTTTTACTCTTTTCATCTAGATGCTCCCACTACTATCCCCACACCCACCACCAACCCAGTCAACACGCAAGGTACTGTATGCCCCCCACTACTGTCCCTCACACCAATCATGTGTGTGTGTGTTTTGGTGTGTGTGTGTGTGTGCGAAAGAGAGAGCTTGCCTGGAAGTGTGATCAGGTGTTTGGGGAGAAGGAGGGCTTGTACCTACAGCCAAGAAAGACTGTGGATGGCCAGTTTTAATCAGATCCCTCTGCTGATAGGCGACAATGAGGACAGGCGGCGCAGGGCTGCCAGAGACACCTGTCACTGCCTCTTCCAGTCACATGTTTGATCTGAGAAAATTTAAACACTCCGCTTTGCTGCTCTGCTATCTTATCAGCATCTGTAGCTATATTTCAACCAGCCCATCCATCATATTTTAATGCCCTTTACATCTCCTCTACAAATGCCAGTCACATTTCGCCGTGGCAAGGGCCGCAAAAACATCAATAACTATTTTCTCATGCAGACTGAATGAAAGCCAAGTTCATTTGCGGGCGTTTCTTTCTGAGCAACCTTTTGACGTCTTCCGTGCGCACTGTTTTATCCTTTGATTTACTTCTGTTGCAAAATTTATTTTTCAATATTAGCCGTTAAATAACACACACATGCTATTATTTCCCAAAAAAAAAAAAAGCCCCGTTAAGGCTAGACGGATGGCGAGGCAACCATGGGAGTTGACATTTGGATATGCCAGAATGTGACATTTCAATACAAAAAAACTACCTTTAAAGAATAGATCACTTTATCAATAGCTGCTTTAGAGATACAGAAATTTTGCTTTTTTGTCACGACCACTCTGCAATTCATAGTCATAAGAAGCTGGAGTGGCCATAAACATACAATAAGTTCAAAGCTCAGACTGGGAACGCATCAAAACACAATATTATGACGTGACGTTTTAGACAGCGTTCATTCATACATTCATTTGATCAAACAAATGGCCTTCCAGTGGTGATTTCTGTGCATTACGTTTCAAGTATTCAGGAAAGAGTAACATTTATGAGCCGTCTTCTCTAAATCCTGCCTCACTATGACACAGCTCTTCTCCACTGCATGTTTTAAATCACCTTCCCTTCTCCTAACCTGCTCCAGCTCAAGTATCTGCTGTTGCAGCACGTCAGTGATCGCGCTGCACGGGCAAAGCCTCATTTCTGGGCGTGGCGCAGCCAAACAGGAAGTTGCTCTGCAGAACCGTGCATTGCTCTGCAGTTTTTCCCCTAAGCTCATCTCCTCAGAGTTACACTGCTGCTGCCGTCCTTGTGTTTTCCGCTGTAACATTCCAGTAATTTCCGAAAGACAGGCTTGAAAGAGGATTTACCGTGATTTATGCAGTACATGCTGGGAGGATGTAATTGAGCTTTCTTGCAGTTCACTACTCTTCTAAATACCCTGTCACAGGGGCAATGCTAAGCTGGCTTGCAGTAGATTGCTTTGCACTACCTTAATCAGCATAACCGCACAGTATAGCATTTTCCTCTGGCCAATACGGAAGTATACAGCACAGTTCTGTATTCATTCATTCATTCATTACGACTGCAGTGTGAGTTGGCATGGCCACCACCAGCCGTGAACTTCTGCTGTAATCAGAGGCCCCTGAACTACTTCCTGCATGCGATGCTGATTTTAAAAAAGGTAAAATCAGTAAACTCCTAAAAGTATATATTATGATCACGTCTGGGTGGTGAGTCTATCGTTAAAGGAGATCGGAATGTGTTTGTTTTTGAACCGACACCGCAAAACATCGAGAACAAGGTAAAATAGCCATGTTGCTACGTCTTTAAGAATTCAAATTTACATTGTTGTACATTATTGTAATCACGAGCAGTTATTCATCTGTTCTCGTAGAATAATTAGATATTTAACCCTCAGGCGTCAGTTTAATTTACAATCTTCTTAAGTCATTAAGGACAAAAATGTCCATAATGATGCATGACGTTTAAAAATAGATATATATTATTAATTGCCATGTTGATTTGGTGTTTGATCTATTTTTATTTTGAACTTTTATCCTTGTGCGAGTGTTAATAGTGGCGGAGCTTTTAATGTGTGGGTCGAGGGATGATGAGCAACAACAATGTCAGTCGCTAATGGAGCCAATTTAATAGTTTTTATTGTAGTGACAGATTTAGATCACAGATTCTACCTTTAAATGTTGTTTTTTTTCTTCATTATATAGATCCACCCAGATCTGAGTTACATTACTGTCATTCATTAATCAACAAATGATTCATATCATTGCACCTTCACACCAAAGTCTTCGCGCCTCCTGGAAATACTTTCCACCCCTGACCCAAATACTTAAGAGATCTGAGTGAGGGATGGCACCTCGCACGAGCATTCAGGAAGATGAGATGTCATTTGTAATAATGACGGTTTCTTTGTTAATATCAATACCACATGTAGGCCTACATATGTGCAATATCAGTCAAATCCTGAACACACCCACTTGCTCGGAGCGACTTCTCCAGATAATTACCTGCTCCGTTCAAACCGAGCGGGAACCTCTGGGGCTGCAGAGAGAAGCCAACGCGGAAGCGGCACCAAGTGCAGTTACTTTAATAGCCAATTGAGGGTGAATCCAAAAGGGGATCCAACAGTCTCCACAGACACCCGTGTTAAAAAGACAATAAAAAGACAATAAAGAAAAGACTGAGGAGAATTTCCATATAACTTGTTTGTTTAAATTATACTATGGCTTAAAAAGTGACATCAGAGGCACATTTCCACACGTTGACATGTCTCTTTCATGACTTGATGGAGTCTCAGTCACATACTTTTGGTTAGAACTGTCTCAGCCTCCTGTAACCCGCCCCTCTCCTCGGGGAGATACGCCCACGCAGGACCCGGGTGGACATGGGTTGCGTTGCCTCGGCAACCAGCTACAGGAGTCCATATGGTTGACTCATAAAAGTTCAAGTCACGAGCACCAGAGCAGCGATTCCCAAATACTGTGCCGTGAGAGACAATCAGGTGTGCCGCAGGAAATTATCCAATTTCACGTAATTGCTCGGAAAATTAATTATTTATTTACTGCAAATAATTAGTCTACGTTCGTCTATGCCAGCGGCGCGTGGTGACAGGCACAAAAACTAATTCCTCTTCCACTAGATGGCAGAAGGTAGATTATTAACATATCTACCTGTTGCCATTCAAACAACACAATAAGTCGTGATGCTTGGAGTAACACAGCGTTGATAGCGATGGATAAATACTGAAAAAGAAAAAGCACTCAATCCTGACACAATTCTTACCCAGATGAAGGCGCTAGTATGAGTAGTGGTCAGAAGAACGCAAACAAAGGTGAGCTCAAGACAATACAATCACAGTAATGTTTCCTTTGGATTTACTTTGGGGAATCCAACTGAGCTGCCACGGTTTCAAGCAAACTAAACACCATCTCCAAACAAAGCACCTGTAGATGATGAGTAGATGATTATTATTTCATTATGGACACTTTTTTGTGTAAACTATGTGCCATAGCTCAAGAAAGGTTGGGAAACACTGCGTTTGAGCACTAAATACTAAAATATGTTAACACAAAGACGTAGTAACGCTGTACCCGCTAGCAGACAACAGGCTAAATCGGTTAGCCTACATAGCCTGGTATAGAAAACTTACTAAAATATAAATGACAAACCACTAGGTAAACACCAGTCAGTTAACATGTATACTAACATACAGACAATACAGGCAATCAATCAATCGCTCTTAGGGTTCAGTTTTGTTTTGTCACGATTAAGAGCAAAAACAACAAAACACTGTTTCATGTTTAGAAATTTCACATTTTCAGGTCATCTTAAAAGATGCAGAGTGTGTGGATGTGTGTGTATGTTATGTGTGTGTGTGTTTGTGATTGCAGACCACTAGGGGAGATAAATCACTGTTTCATAAAGGTGTGTGTTTTTGTTGAACATTTAAACTAAAGCTTAAAGATTTTAGTCGACGGTCTGAGGTCTTCTCTTTCACTGATCCAAACTGAAGAAAATTGCCCTTTTTTTTGGAATGAATGAAGCAGAAAACTTTCCTCAGGACAGACAATAGATAGTTACAACATCACAGAATTAAAACATGGTACATCTCTTTGTCCCTGGTTGTATTTCTTCGGGATAGTGAGGGAGAATTTACCCAGAATCTGTGGCTCTGAAAGAATAAAGGGAGTCTGTGGCGATAATGCTCCAACTCGTCAGATGCTCAGAGATGATCCAAGGCAGGGACATCATATCCTGACTAAGCCTCCAGTAACCCCTCCTCCCCTCGCCTCCCCTCCCCTCCCCTCCCCTCCCCTCTCCTCCTCTCCCCCAGCTTGTTGAGAGGAGCCAGAGGAAAGACATGGAACAAGAAAATATGCCGTAGACTTGATTGAAAACGCCCCGTTTCTGCAGAGCTCCAGTCCAGAGTAAATTGCTGTTTAGCATTTGTTGCTAAAGTCAAACCTCAGACGAATGAGTGAGGGGAAGGGTTAACCCTTTAACACCTCATGCACACTTTGAATTACTGAAATGACATCAAGGCTGGCACTACTGGAAAAATTAGAACAGAATCTAAAAGCTGAGATCATGCGCTTTGTTGTTACAGTAATTAGATGAACCTCTCCCAGAAGGTTATTACACTCTTAAAACATGCAGTAAATTGTACATGACTGCCAGGTATTCTGGAAAAATTGGGCAAAAGCATTCACCCACAGGACATTTTCTGATCTTTTTACAGTCAAAATAAACAAAAAGAAAAAAAAAGTCCAGTCAGACATTTAGAAGCTTAGGTGTTAAAGGATTAATAGCTACAGGTAGACATTCTTCAAGTCTCATATCAGAGCTACATTCATCTGAGTCACCTTTAATTATTGCCTTGTACTCATAGCAACCAGTTTTGTTTTTGCCCCTGGTCTTACCACTCAGGCTACAAACAGGATGCTTGTTCCTGAGCCAGCAGCGAACTAAAACCTTCACAAACTACACAGAGATTAAAAGATTTCAGGTCAAAAACACCCTCAAAGGTGATCTATAAAGGAAACACACAAGTACTTTAAAATCCAATAACCGGTTTCAAGGTAATTTGTTATCCCTGCTTTTGTTTCGTCGTTTTGTCGTTTTTTATGGCGTCTATTATGAAGAAAAAAAAAATCTAAATAATTCAGGAAACAAACCTGGCTTCGGGTGTGATGAGTTCAAGGAGGATCTCTGAGGTCGACACACTTCTGGTTTATGGGGAGAACAAAGCGATAAATGAACGGCTAATAGGAGCTTTGCAAGCCAACATTACACTATACATGAACCCGAGTCTGGGCTTCATACTGCACCCTTTAGACGAGACAACGCTACAACAATAACATTATTTTCATCGCTCGCTTGAATAAGCTGTCAGGGATTTGTAGATCTTTATGACTTTAAAACATGCGGTGCGCGGAACACATACGTGACTTCAGGGTTACGCCTGTTTCTTTGTTTTGACACAACACGTGGGGATTTTAGTTTTTTTATTTTTTTCCTTCTCCGAGCGTGAAAACCATGTGATACAGTGCCAGATGGTATTTTAGGAATCCATTTCTGGCGGGTTTTCAGACATGTTTTGTGTTGCAAAGTTTCCTCCCTCAGCATTGCTAGTGTTAGTTGCTGGCAGGTTTCCACTGCTGTTTAGTCCTGGGGATTCACGTCTTAACTCCTCATACAAGATCCACTCCAACAAAGACTGCCATGAGTGCATTTAGTGTTCAATGTAATTAGTCTTTAAACACTTACTGGTGTTGTTTTAACCCTCGCATGTCTCATTTCTCTTTGAAGTAGTTCACTGGAAAAATTAAAGGATCATTTAGAGATGCTAATTAGTTTGTTTTTTTTCCTGGTATTTGTTTACTATCATGCCAGATCTGAATTGTTATTTTTTTGACCTGCATTTTTCCCCTCCTTTCTTTTAAAGACTTATCGGAAAAAAGAAAATATCGTAATGGTCCATTTTAATTGGTCTCTGGGGAATTGGTTTCCCACCCTGAAGTTAAAAGAGTATTTCAGTGTAGTAATGCTCAGTTTCTTTTTTTTTTTTTTTTTTTTCATGGAGTCAATGTAAATGACTACGAGAGCTGTTCTTGGCACCGGGGCTTGAAGACTGAATGTTATGTGCCAATGAGCTCACATTGTGTCCTAGTTCTCAGTGGGTAAAGAGCACTTTTGTGGCACTTTACTTAGGGCAACTTCAGGAGGTCGGCAATTATTTCTATTATTTTGTCCAGCTTTTCCATTGCCTTGATCTCCGCGGGGGTGAAAGCACTCTGCGAAAGAAGGACGAAGTGTGGATGGGTGCTTCGCTCTTTTGTGTGCAGAATTTTGCCAATCTCAAAAGGTACAATAAACTGCCACTGAGGAGTTCAAGTTCACTGTCACAAATTTCATTCAGTCGCCACTTTATTAGTTGTAGTTGGAACTCGGTTGCATCGCAGCACCTCCATTAAATGTCACGGCTGCATTTGTACATCTTCAAATCATTGTTTGGGTTATTACAAAGGACTTGGGAAATCTATTTAGCGGGCGAGCGCTGGCATTGGAATTCAGCTGAGGACAATGTTGCGCTCGGCTGAGAGTCTGTTACGACAGCAATACAGAAATGATTAGGCCGAGATTGCCCACGTGTGCGCATTTCATTACATTCATTTCCTTTTCCAACAGCAACAAATACAAAAGTCTTGGATGTTAGCGGCTAAATGCTGCAAAATCGCTATTGATGGTCATTAAGTTCATTTTGCTGCAATGACCCAATGTCCGGCCGCTGCGTCGGAGAGAGTTACTATGGGAGAGAAAGCGAAGGTTTTTCTATTTCAAAGCAAGAGAGTAATTGTTTCAATTACGTCCATGTAATTACATCTATAAATTGTAATGTGTTTGTGTGGGGCATTGCGGCGAGCGTGGGTGACACGCTTTGTAATTCGAGCCGAAAACTATTACAAGAAAAAGAAAAAAGACGGGTAAAACTAATATAATCAGCCCGGTGACAAGCTCACAACTCTGATGTGACAGCAGCCGTCTGATAGGATGCTCTGTTGCTGACCAGAGCGGCAATTAGTCATTTCGGCACAGACACGGAGAGGTGCGACTGTAAAGCATGCGGTGGTGGTGGGAGTTCAGTGGAGCAGATTTCAGCAGCGCGCAGACACGGGCATCAGTTGCAAATCCTCTTTATTCCCTCATAAATCCCCACGGCTGTGCACATCCTGTCAGGACGCCGGTGTGGGCATGTCAGCCCTCTCTCGATGGAGCCGCGAGCAGAATATGGACACCAGCCACATTACAGACATAATCAAATTCTACTTAATTCAAGTGAGAGGCCACAAAGGCTGCTGTAATAACACTATCTGTCATTTGGAGATTTTTCCCCCCCCCCCAATCCGAGTACCTTCTAGTATAATAAATGCATGTATACTGAATGTGAACAGCGGCGAGGGAATCTCGCTCTTGATCCCGGATGTGCTGGAGCGCCAAATGACAAACTAATCCACGCAGGAAGACGAACGAATGGCAGTAATGTCAACATAACACTTTATGAAAAAGATCTCCCCAATGAAATTCTGTTCCTGTTGAACTTGGAGATCAAGGTCAGACGCAGATCAGCATTTCTGGAGATGAAAACTCCCTTTTCACCCAAATGCAGTGAGTTCCCAGAAATAAAGGTCCCACCCGCCCATGTTGATTCAACTGAACCTCAACCTTTGTTCTGCTACTGCTGCGATGACATAACGATACGCTCAACTTAGGACTCGATATGATTTCCGATACTGGGCTAAGGGTACGATCGTCTCAATTTTATTTTATTTTTTTATAACAAAATGTGTTTGCAGACTGAAAAAGACATTTCTGAGGCAGGATGTAACTTCAAAACACAAACTATGCAATTAATGCATCTATTAAAAAAAACAACATACATTTAGATTATATTTTCTCTTTAAAAAACTAAAGAGTATCCCTTATTATTTCTCTGAGGTAGCGTAAACTACAACAAAAATGCAACTGAAATTATGAAATAAATAAAAAACTTAAAAACATTTTTCAAAGATAAAACTTCTTCAACCCTTTTGCACCTAATATACAAATGAACGGATTGAACTCGAATTATTTTCACAAGGTAAAGCAGGTCGTTTTATAATCAGAGTGTTATAAGGTGCAATTTGATTACTCGTGTCTGTGAGTCCAAGGTTCTTGGAGCAAGACAAGGATGTTGCTCTCAACTACCTCCTAATGGTTGGTGTGTATGAAGCACCAAAGGCTACTACAGAATAACTATACAGCACATTAACCATTAAACAATGGTGTCACTCCTACCTTATCGTGGTTTATTGAGGCGTTCAGCTGCTCGTTAGGGGTCTTAGTTTCACTGGATGTTTGGTTTTGATGTTTTCTCAGTTGTCGTGGAGATGATTTAGTCCTTACATCTGCATCTGCAGGGGTTGGAAGATTTAATTTAGAAACGTCTTTCAAAAAGATTTACTTATATTTCTGTTTCCTGGTAAATGAATGTTACCACAGTGATTTGAACACACTGGAGGCTGTTGAATATTTTTTTTTCTCCATGAGGTTTCTTTAGCTAGTTAAGTCTCAATTTATAGCAAAACAAGGAATTTATGTATGAATTCATTCATTCATTCATTTCATTCTTGCTTCTTGTTCACGTCTAGGTTGCACAAATAAAAACACAGTTATGGCATTTTTAGTGAATTCGCCAGCGTGATTGTAAAACAGGTGGTATATTTTTCAACATGACGATTAAAAAGTTTTAAATTTATCTCAGTCAAGTCTCTATAAACCTTTTAGTCGCTGGTGGTTTTAATTACTTTACAGAATTGATGAAGCCGCGGCTGTTTATCCTGACTTTCAGTCCAAAATATCAGTCCCCCCCAAGCCTTTATTTCCCATAATGCAATGTGGTGTTCAAATAGTAACAACAGACTGGAAGCCAATGAGGTGACGAGATTAATGAGATTAACACGAATGGATGGAAATGAAATATCACAGTCCCCTCAGACATATTATGTTACTTCAACATGAATAAATTACAATATTTGTAACTGAACTTTAGTAAAAATATAGCTGAATAAATATACACTGATCAGGCATAACATTATGACCACTGACAGGAAAAGTAAATAACACTGGCAATGCAAAGTTCTGCTGGAAAATGTTTGTTAGGCGCAATATTAGGAGAGTGGTCGTAATGTTATTCCTGATCAGTTTATGGTTGAACTCCAGACCCCTTTAGACTGCTTGTTCCACCTTCTTTTATTTTTATTCTTTTTTTTTCTAAATGACGAAAACATAGTAATGAACAGTTACATGTAAATATGTATGTGACCGTAGCCTGGTGGCTAATTTGCATCCTGTGCCCCATAGGCAGGTAGGTGTTCAAGGAAAGAGAGAGAGAGAAACAACAACAGCAAAAATAAACGATAAATAACAGGCATATCACAACAACAACAACGTGATAGCAGCAGTTCTGACAGTATAACTCAACTGGGACCCACATTATATAAATGGTGACTACAACAATGCCTGTGCAGTGATAAAGTGTACAGTGATCTCATATTACAGGTCTAATAAAGTGCTTTCATTAAGCTGCAGACTGTATCAACACCACAAACGCAATGAAAATGAGTGCGGGAGCTGTATTTATTTCATTTATATAGAGGATGAGACCATGTCTTTGCAGCTCTCCTCAGCTGTAAATACAGAACTGATAAACAGGAAACGGGGAAAGTGCTCAGTAGTCTACTTAATGCAGGCAACATTAGACGCAACCAACCAGAACAGGTGATACTATAGGATTGCTGGTTCCCCTCTGACATTTTTGTGATAGAGTCTTGGTGCTTACTCTCGGCAAACGCTGCTACCTGTTAAATAAAACTCCCCCTCGGCGCGGAGAGGCGGCCGAGACCCCGCGTGTTTCCTCGCGGATGTGTCAAACGGGAGACAGCGGGGAGCAAGGTGAGGGCAGGGAGGTGCGGGGCGGGGTGGGGTTGAGGGACGGGAGAGGAGACGGGGACTGCACACGGGTCCATTTAGCGGCCGCGTGTTCATTAGCATGGAGCATGGGCCGCTTCCTCTCCTCGGGGGAATGAGCTGTGCTATCTGACATCCCTGATACAGTAAACAAACTGCGCCCTGCTTCACACACACCAACGCGCAGCAGCAGCAGCGGCGGCAGCAGCGGCAGCTTGCTCCGTTAAGAGGAGTCCATTTTAAAAGAGCGCTCAAGTGAAACAAAACTTTTCTCATTAATTAGTTTCATTGTAGCTCCACTTCCAAGGAGTCCCCGCGCTAAGCAAACACGACTTAACGCGAGGTGTTGCTTTAGGCGTCACTCCTCTCAGACCCCTGGACGTGTGACGCCCTCGCAGCGTTGAGAAAATCCCGCGCCCTCCGCTCGTCTTTTATCAAAATCATTCGAGTTCAGACCATGACTAGTGAGATTGATGGAAAATTGAGCTGCTCCCTCATGCAGCAAAGAACAGTGAAGCCATTCCCTCAGCCGCCACTCCTCCATCAGTCCAAATGTGCACAGATATAGACTATTGATAAATGCCCCTGAACTATTCTGAGACTGGAAATTTAAAAGGCTTCAAATTTTGCCTTGTTCTTCTGTGGCGCACGGATAAATCTGGCTAAGTGCTAGACAGTGATACTCCCTGACACCTGAGGCAGCCACGTATTTCTCTGCACGGGGACACCGGGCGCCAATTTATCCTCAGACTTGTGTCTATTTCTGATGATTGAGCTCTATAACTTCCAGAAATGGCCTCTTAAATCACAGTGTATTTTACAGTGTGTGAACTCTCGCTGAAAATTGCACACGGTGTCTACTGTTTCATGGTGAAATAACTGTCTTAAAACATTTTCAACATCGCTCATTCAAGGGGCCCGGGCAGCCATTTCAGGTACAGGAGCGCTAGAAATGTTCCTGTAACGAGCTGGGTTCAACAGCATAACCCCACAAACTGTATGCTTTATAACTTAGAACGACTTTATTTGAACATGTGCAGGCAATAAATACGGTTTTATATCCTGGCAAATGTGCTTATTCAGGTTTCTGCCAAGGGTTGAATTAGAAGTTCAAAACCATTTGGTGCCTTAAATATGAAGCTACATTCAAGCGCTAGTTAGCTTAGCGCAAAGACTGGAAACAAATTACAGTGTTGCATTTTGTAGGAATTATAAATGGGTTCTAACATTTGTCATTTGTGCACTGTGGAGGTTTTGGCTGTGGGGTTGTTTTACCTTTATGGACAAATCATGCTAGCCTTTATGCTAACATACGCTAATACGTTAGCAGCTAACTGTAGCTTAATATGAACCATAGAGGCAAGAAAACTGTTTCCTTAAATTTAAGTTATAGTGAACTGGAATTAATTTCCATGGGCAGTGGACTGATAACATAGCACATAAAGCTGGGAAGGTAACAAGCGAGGAAAAATTGTAGAAAGTTAACACATTTTTTTTTTTTTTTTGGTGATTAGAAGCTGCGGTAGCTTTTTGAATTTCAATTGTGTCAATAAGTAAAAACTAAATCAATTTGTGTGCTGTTGAGTTTCACATCGTGAGCCATTCACCGTCCTGCACGGAGAAACTCGCGCTGCGCCGTCGTCTCATTTTTACTGGTAAGCCCTATAAGCTGGCCTTTTATCTCAACAGCCTTTTCAAGTGTTTCCACTGTGCGGTTAGGTCATGCTAAAATGCTCTGAGACAAAACAAACCAATTTACTTTATTTTGGCAGCCTAATGATATAAAGGGGCACAGATCGCAGCGCGGCCCGCGTCCATGCAAAGGTATTGGCTTTGTTGCTTGCCGAGAGGGTTTGCTGATCATGAAATTATTTACGGTTATTGTCCTGTTTTTAGACTCCAGAGCCGGCGAGGGGGCACCACAGAAAATTGACCATGCTGTCATCGGAGGAGTGGTTGCCGTGGTGATGTTTGCCATCCTCTGTGCACTCATTGTTCTTGGTCGATACTTTGCCAGACACAAAGGTAAAGCGCCCGGCGGTGCAATCATACTTGATCATGAACACATCTCCAGAGTTCAAGTGTTTTTTGTTGCGAGTGAAGTGCAATAGGATTGAAGAGGATGAGGAGGTGGAGGAGGTGTGTAGCTAATTTGTCTGCACTCTTTTTTTTTTTTTTTTTGCAGGGACTTACTTTACACATGAAGCCAAAGGAGCGGACGACGCCGCCGACGCGGACACGGCCATCATCAACGCGGAGGGGGGGCACAACAACACAGACGAGAAGAAGGAGTATTATATCTAAACTGGACAGGCCAGGAGAGACGGGTGGGGATGCTGGTAGTAGTGGTGGTGGTGGTGGTGGTGGTGGTGGTGCTGCAGGAGCATTATGTCTAACTCTGATTGGTTGTGAGACGGCTTGGGGGGCGGGGAGGGCGAGAAGAAAGAGAAAAGTGGAAAGTAGGACCGGCATGGCCAAGTGTTGAGAAGAAGAAGCGTTGCCGAGTCTCCTATCCGACCCTTCCTGGACTGCTGGGGCCTATTCTGTACAGTTCAATTATTTTACAGACAATTTTGTGCCTTGTTCTATTTCTTTTGTTTGTTTTGTTGTTTTCCCTTCACATGCTTGTTGGATTGGATTTTTCTTCCATGTACACCACCTGATCCTTTGTTGCGTTTGGCTTTTCAGAGGAGATTAAAACAGTCTGGTGTTTGTCTATGTGTGCTGCAGCTAGCTTTTAGCTCGTGTACCCAGATCTGAGGAGCCAACTCTTCCAGGCTTTTTTTTTTTTTTTTTTTTTTTGAGTAATCTCAGAGTTCAGTAACTGGAACACAGTGTCAACACATTTCTCCCCGCTGGGTCAAAGTCCAACAGTGCCTGCAAATTCATCACATCTCCCTCCTCCCTCTATACGTGCAGGTCTGATTGGTTTTGACACTTTTCAGCTCAGCCCCCGCGAGAGGTCAGGTTCACTGTGTTGATTACTTCAGTAACAGTTGTGAGTAATTAAGCTCATCATAGAATGTATTTGTTCATGAAAGTGAAGTAGGAGTGCTGTTACGTATCATTTCACACCAAACCGCAAAAGTGCAACCGACCCTTTGGTGGTTTCATATCTGACAATTAGTAGACGTGAAGTCAGTCTAGTATTTGTGTAGGCTTTTGTGGAGCAGTCTAAGACAACTCGACAGCTGTAATGTGCCGAACTGTTTATCGTTTTTAAGGTCTGCACCGGGATTTTCTGACTGAGACAAATCAAGAATAGCATAGAATAGTTTTGTCAAAATACCCTCGATACCACTGTTCAGTCTGTATAATAAGCACGAATCTGCAGCCAGCAGCCTGCTAGGTTAGCTTAGCATAAAGGCTGGAAATTGAGACTCTGTTAGCTTAAGCTTTACTGGCACTTGTAGGTGGATTTGTTATTTTGGGACAAAATCAAGCTAGTTTTTTCCCTTCCTCTAAGAATTACAGGCCCAAAAGACTCCCCATCTGTTAGCAGATATTATGTTAATACTCTACTTACCCTATAATACCTAAAACACAAACTGGTCCTGCTGCATTGATCATAAAATGTATTATTTGTGAGCTATTCGTAAAGCTGGCTATGTGGTTTTGGTTTGAACATTTTCTACATTTCCATGAACACCCACAAGGTCAACCCTGGACCAAATAAAAGAATTAAGCAAGTGTGTATCTATACAGTAAACATTACTTTGTATACGGCAGAGGAAAACTCTCCTCTAAAAAAAAAAAAAAAAAAAAAAAAAAAATTATTTCACGGTACAATATACTGACCGTTTAACTGACAAATGTTACAAGGCCACAGGAGGAAGGAAGGACGATTTATTTATTTTTCAAGGCATTATGCTTTTATTTGGTTTTCTGTGCGAAAGGGAAGAAAGAATGTTTCTATGTTTCCTTTCAGCAACGTATAAGTTCTCAAGGTATGTCCGTGTGAATACGCACACCAAGTAAAAAAAAAAAATTCGCAGCTTATTTCTTGGCTTTAGAAATCCTAGCTACAGACTCTCTTGCCCTTGCCCCGTACGCAAGAAGGAAAAAAAGACGTTCAATCAGTGCAAA
Source organism: Mugil cephalus (assembly GCF_022458985.1). Lineage (NCBI taxonomy): Eukaryota > Metazoa > Chordata > Actinopteri > Mugiliformes > Mugilidae > Mugil > Mugil cephalus. Next base: position 9,636,631 of record NC_061778.1, read on the forward strand.
CATGAATCAGTTATATTTCCTTACCGTCTGTAAAGACGTTTTTACCTTTGGGCCGTCTTTGATAACTTGTGAGGGGCTCTCTGCCTTACAAGTTATCAAAGATTTGCGTATAGCTTTAGACTTGGTGAGAAAGATCATTTTCTTACTGTCATCCCGCAGCCTCAAACCTTCACAGAGGAGCCGCCTACTGTTACAAATCTCCCTCTTTTTGTTGGCATGCTTCATGCCTCTGACTCCGTCACAGCGAGGAGAGTAAAACCTGTTTGGTAATTAGCGAGCGATTTCATTGTATTGCCTGAAAAGAAAAAAAAAAAGAAAAAAATCGGTATAATGAAAAAGGACAACCACTGCCTTAAACCCACCTCTTGATACGTATCATTGGAAAAGGTAAAGACTGAAGGACTTAATTTAGTGCCTTCTTCTTCTGATTTTGAGGCATATGGTTGGCAACGTACAGTATCCTCTCATGTGTACCTCTTATAGCATATCTTGTATATTTCTGTCCTTTCTAACTTAACTGGGCCAATATTCCAAGTCATCTGTGTCCATGCACCATAGACTTAACGATTACAACCTGCAGAATAAACTAAATATGAAAAAATAAAATAAAAACAGAGTAAAATTAAAAGCTTTGTTTGTCAGGGTGGTGTGGCAGCTTCCGCTGACTGCAATGTCGTACGCCAGGAAGAAGGCTAAAAAGAAATATGTTTGATATTTCTTAGCTACACTTAATTTATTTGGACCTTTTCAAGGACAACGCTCCGTAGTATTATCAGAGAGGAACACACTACGAAAAGCTATAATAAGCTAAAGTTATTTTTTTTTTCTTTGTAGAGTTTTAGTGTCATGGAAACAGTTACGTGCATGACAAATCTTCTTATGGGTTTTTATATTTATCTTAAACGGCAAGTGCTGCTTTTAATGGAGGAACATTAAAAAGATTGTCAGAAGCATCATCCTAATCCAATTTCAGATTTTCTTTTCGAAATACTTGATATTTAGTATGTTTGTTTTCACTCTCTCAGGTTCATGAGTGTTAATAGTTGTGTTTTTTTGCATCTCAGGTAGAATGCAAATTTAAAAAAGGCCCCAAGTATATACTGTAGTACCACAGCTATTCAAAACGTAAAGAAGTCACAAGATGTACATGTTTTTTTTTTCTCAGTTGTACATGTTTATGTGTTCTTAATATGGTGCACTGTTAACGGTAAACGTTGAATATTATTTTGCATAGACCTAGTTCACAAAGAAAGAAAACTAGATTTGTTAAGCAGACGAAAAACAATGTACAGTCAGTGTCAACAAAAACCACGATGATGTTCATGAAACTTCTTCTTCTTCTTCCACTGTAACACTTTGCTCATACAGTATCGGTTATTTAGTAATTTTAGGACGTGACCACAGACAGCCGATTGAGCATCTGTTTGCATTCAGCTGATTTTTGTTTGTTTTTTTCCTTTTCCTAGATGAAGATGGTGTATTTACTGTGACATGAAGTTTTATGAATGATCTGTATCGTCTTGGATATTTGGATGAAGCTCATGTTTAAAGCCTGGGGAAGGGAGGGGAGGGGAGGGATGGAGGGAGGGAGGGAGGGGAGGGGAGGGAGGGAGTTGGTTGTTTTATAACCTCAAAATGGTTGTTTTTCTTGTTGAATCTTAAATTTCTTTCTGTTCCCAGGTGACATTTTTTCTTTTGTGTAGTGAAGAGGATGTTTCTCATATGACCATGCATATTTTGTATTGGTTCACACCGACATTTTTACAAAAGAAAAAAAAAAATCTGAAGAGTACTTGTCTTAATAAAAAGATATCAATGTTTAAAGAGGGCGTGCTTCTGTGATTTGATCAAAAAAAAAGAAAGGAGGAAAAAAAAAGGAAAAACTGGCGTTCACTTTGTAGTCCCGTCCTGCTCGCAGAGACGACGCTGAATTTTATTAACTTGTATTTGTTGTCAGACTCACTCTGTGCTGAATACATTAGCCGGATTGAACCTGCACGCTTCATCCTGAGCCGCTGATACTTGTCAAACTCCCGGAGAAGAAAGCTCTCGAGTCGAGGCAAAAATACTGTACCGATGTAGATCCGATGTGGGTGAGCGGCAGCGGTGGCAGCAATCTGAGCTCCCATCAGTCGGTGCTGCAGATAGAGGCGAAGGAGCGCTTTAAATGACACAGTGACTGACACTGACAGGCTCGGGTGGGGGGGTGGTAAGATTTCCAGTCCAACACGTGGATGTTGGTGATTTGACAAATTGATAGGCATTTTGAGGAACAAGACCTAATTCATAACCATAAGCTACTCTGTCATCATAATTCTGTCAGTGCCACCATTTCCCATTACTTTAAATGATCCATCCCAGGTAAAGGTCAATAACATTATTCAAACTTTAATGGGAATAGTTTAACCTTAGAAACCAGACACTTTCCTCCCATACTCATACAATCACTGAAATATAATGCTTCTCTCAAGGAACATTAAATAGCTTTATGTAAAACATGGAAAAATATGGGATTCTTCTCTTTTATTTATTTATTTTTTTTTATTTTTTTGAGGGGGTCCAACTCCTGTAATGAAACCATCTGAATAAAAAGCAGGTACATGCTGCACCAGCTGTCAGCACATCATGAATGTATGCATGGAGAAGGGTGATGTTTCAGTTAGATGCTACTAATCCCATTTAAATGTTCAACTTTAATTTGGAATGACACGTTTAAGTGTAATTAGCACAATGGGGAAATTGAGAGTGAACGAATGTCTGAGCATGGCTTGTTTAGTTTGCTAATTGATTGATTGAGATTGATGGCATGTAGCACTTGGCTTGGCTGTGGTATAATTAAATGATGTGGCATTAAATAGTGGATGAACAAAGCCAACAGGCTCTGTGTGCACACTTACATCTCTCTACGTCACTGCGGTGCAGCACAAATACTCAGGCAGCTCTGCTTTTACTTATGTGTTCGCTCGTTCAGTTGTTAAGCAAGAGGACACATCCGTTTGCGTGGCTCCTAAGATAAAATTGTGGCCTTGAACACCACACAGCATACAAAACAGAGAATTCTGTATCGAATTACTTCACACGCGCTGCAATTCAAACGTTGTATGTTTATAAATGAATTTTTCATGATTGCTGCATTTTAAAATTTAATAATGCTTTCTAATAGTAGCTAATCTCCACAAGACTGCAGTGGTAATTTCCTTAAAGATCGTTCAATCAGCACAAAAGGAAAAATGTGAAATTTATGCAGACGTGGTTCATCATTTCTTTAGACGTGTCAGATGAGGTTCTGATTTTTAAACATCACTGATTATACAAAAGTGGATTTTTTCCCCCACATTTTATATTAATATATGTTTTTATTCAAACTTTTGAATGGCGGAAACTTTCCAACTATCAATCTATAACTTTTAGTTCAAAAAGAAAAATTAGACGAGAAAGGAGAAGAGTTCACGCCCTCGTTTTATTTGCATTCATTGTATTTGTGGTTCTCTGACTGCCGACGAGTTTCCACACGTTCTCAAATATTTATTCTTCAGGTGTTACAGCAGACTCTCTGAATGTGGATTTTTATATTACTATAATTTAAATTAGCTGAGTTACTATCAGCTATTACCCTTAGCACCTGTAGAAATACACCCAGGGGGGATGACTGAGACTGCATTTGTGCTACATTGGTTTAATTTTCTTGTTCTGAATCCAACACAAATTTTATTCTTAGTCAGGTATCATTTATTAATAAAAAAAAATTGTGAAAACGTAATTATCTTAAATATAGAAGGTTGCAGTTAAATCGTCCAACTGCAAAGTATGTAATATTATGGTAAACAAAGACTGTTACTTGTTTTACTTTACATTTCTATCATACATTTTAAATTCTAGTGTTGCATTGACATGAGCACTAGTATTCTGCTTATAATGAGAATAATAGCACAGTCGTAATAAATACGACCCATGTAACCACTCTAAAGAGTGAGAGGTTTGGTGTAAAACCTTTTAGATAACTAATAACCATGTTTACGACTGATCCTGATCATTTCTATCTGGGTCCAATGAATATAAACTGTCTTAAAATGGGGCCGTGTTTACCACGTTCACGAGAGCAGTCCATATGGACAGCACAGTCTGGTAACTTAACAGATGGCGGAGGTGAATGGTTAGTTAATATACAGTCACCATTTAAAACATTTTTAAAACAGTATAAGATGTTGACCTGGCCTCCAAATTCACTAGATCCCAAACTTATGAAGTATCTGTGGCACGATCCACAGAGGCCCCTCCCCCCGACCTCACAGGACCCAAAGGCCCCCGCTAACAACACCCCGCAGGTTATTTTATTTTCCAGTGATCTTTAATAAAGCCATGAAAAATGAGGTGGCTATAAAACACCGTGAGAGAACGCAATATGGTGCCAGTGTCAAGTCAAACAGTCTCTATTTTAGGCTGATGGAAAAATGCCAAGTCATGTCCATGAAACAGATGAGCTGGTTGTTTCAAACAATGATAAGGGACGAGCACCTGAAGCCTGCGATAACCGCAACACAATTATCTCCGTCTGCTACAGTATGACCCGGAGAAATCTGCATTAATTAAAGCACACAGGAGCAGCCTGTTAAGCCCGTGTGGAAGTGTCAGGGAGAAGGGAGTTGTGTTTGTGAGGTGATTAACTCTAAAACCTGAAAGATGCTGTGAACAGCACTATAGGCTCTAATGTCAGCAGTGTTGCTGCTTGATGTTTAATACGCTGATACTTAATCAGAGATTGATGTTTACCAGAGGGAGGAAATGTGCTGGATGTTGATGTGGAGGTTTTAGGTGTGATTAATGAGAAAAAGGAACTGAAAAAAGGGTTGTTTTTTTAACTTTACTCCCCAAAAAAAAAAAAAAAAATGTTGAGAGTTTTAGACAGGAAATCTGTAATTATCTGCTGAGCCTAAGCTTCAAGCATCCTCCTCTGAAGTTTCTCCAACCAAAACTCAAGGTGACTTATGTCTGCAGAAGCAAAGAAGTTTTCTTTTGCCAAATTTACATTGATGTTACGCTCCATAGCCTCCACTCAGATACAATAAGCAAACATTTCCCAATCTTCCCCTCTTATCTCTTATTCTGCTACGTCGGCATGTAATCTTTCTATCATATTTAGTATTGTTAATGCATAATTAATTTTCATTTGAAGCAGATTCTTAATTTGGAACACTTAGTTATTTGTGATTATCTTATAAGAGATAGTCGAGAAAAAAAAATTGCTATTGTTGCACGACGAGTTTATTCCATCATCATGCTTTTTCCTAATACACTGCAACTCCTCTGTGGATGTTTTTCCACTCATGTTTTGTGTGTGTGTGTGTGTGAGTTTCTGCTGTCAGCATATTAAAGAGTTCTATTTTTGTGGGACAGCCTGTACAAAGGCTTGAAGTCAGTCACGTGCAGCCTCAGCAAGCCGATGAGCTGCTCCAGGAACACCGCCGCCGCCTTCATTTATCACTATAGTCTATTTTCACTTATTAAATTAATTAGTTAGGTAATTAAAAGTTACATGTTTTAATTAAAATTGGCACTGAATTCTAACGCAGAGCCTCCACCTGGAAGGAAAGGCATCATGGGATGAAGCTCATCAGCTTGAATGAGCTTGAACCTAATTCAGTCCCATTTGGGAAGATGTGGATAAGTTAAAAAATTATCTGTTTCATGCTCTGTAACCATTTCACTCACTGTCTTTATGAATAGGAATTATAGATAGAAACACAATGCACCGTCTTATAAAGGAAGAGGGCAATCGAGTGTAGTACAGACAAAAACGCATTCAAAGTTTAAAAGTTCTCGCATAAAACTTAAAACAGAGGCAGTTTATGTTTGGTTGCTCTCAGGGGTAATAGGGAAACACAGCATGTTAAAAAAAAATCTCAATTGTTTCTTCTTTTGTTTCAGCTCTTTTGAAGACATATGCCTAGTTAAAATGAATATTGCATATAAAATGCAAGGTTTTAAGGCTTCTCAGCGCCTACTAGAGCTAGAGACTACCCTGCTAAGTAATGCTACTTAGCTTCTATTTATTTTGGCTCCAGTTTAGCTTCTAAATACAGATTCATCTTAAATTAAATGCTGCCTGACCACTTTGTTCAGATTAATGGTTTGGGTCATGTAAAAGCAGACTTAAAGGCAGCTTATCAACAAGAAAGCACTTCAATTTTACTAAGTACGAGAGGCTAGGCGGCCAAGCTATGCTACTTAGGATTTAGCTAGTTAGCTTTTCATTACCAAGTACAGATTGAGGCTAAACCAGTCACTGCCAGAACCACTTTGCACCACTCAAAAATGTTACATTAAGAGTCATATTTGGGGCCTGTCAATGAATATATCTCAAGAAACCATTTAATGCAGTGTCCTTGTCAGCAGTTAAGCTGGAATCTCCTATCATTTTGCTAAGCTAGGCTAAGGATTAGCTCTAACACAGACAGCTGTGTCTCAGGTGGTGCAGTGCCATGTCAACTAATCGCACTAATGCAGACTTAACTAATTTGTGCGGTATAACAAACTCGATAACCAAATGTTGAATGATTAAAATGATATTTTCTATCTTCCCTTTCTATTATAGATAGACAATCTACAATATTAAAAACAGAAAACATTGCATCTGAAAATCAAATCTGTTCTTCTGCAGCTACTTTTTTTTCTCCATTTTGTATTACGGAAACTGTCAATTAAGTAGTTGTGATTTAAATACAATAAAATGTTATTTAAAGATAGTTTGATTGAACAAAACCACATAAATTCCACAAGAATCTGAGGCTACACTAGATTTAGTTAGTGGCTTATTTTTGTGGTATAAAGACATGGACACACACCAAACCAACATCAAACAGACAGCATCGAAGGCCAGCTGTGATGTTGGCTCCCATCGTCTGTGTCTGGACAAAAAAAAAAGTTTCACTTGAACACATCACAAACACCACGAGCTGCTGGCCACAAACATTCTGCACCTGCATGAAAGGAAATAATTCATCGTACCAGCAGGTGGCAGTAGGCTGTATTCGTCATTCAGAAGGGCAACCAGGAAAAGCTACCACTCCTTGGGAGGCTTGGAAGAGTCTGCAGAGCCGGCCTCTCTGGAATCATGCTTCATCTGAACATGTCAACACTTCAAACAGAAGTTCAGCGTTCACACAGAAGATTCTTCTGTGTGTGTACCGCTCACTAACAGCAGCCAATCAGAGTCATCTCTTTGACCGACTTAATCTGGCATCAGTTCAACATGCTGAATCAATTTAAAAGCCACCGTCTGGTATCCAACTAATATCAATACCAGAGCATCAAAATCCATTTTCCAAGAAAGGTTAAACAGGAGACTCCAGTTTTGATTTTGTCTTGTGAAAAATTTCATTAAGTGGTTTTTATGCCAATAATGACACATTTCTGTTGTGTATTCATTCTTACAGTGAGGTAAGATGTCAACAACTGTAGTTGTCTTGGCATTGCTGATTAAAAGTGATCAGATATAGAGGTTTACAGACAAATACAGAGAAATGTTTGGTATTCGTTTCCTTTGTTCAGCTGTGCAAAGGATTTAGTTTTCAGTTGTTAAAACAGCGCTGAGAGGAGCTGTTTGTCTAGTTCTCCTGTGTGGTCATCTCTACACGTCTACGCCGAGTCTACGTTGACACAACAGTCGAGGCTGTACACAGGCAAGCGTGGCAAACAACGGCGGGATGAGGAAAGCCGTCATCCAAAGCATAATTCCTGTGCTATCACTGGGTATTCGTTTTAAGACATGAAAGCCCGAGCTTGAGATGTGTAAGCACCGAGCGCCGGTGCACTCTTACCGAGTCATTGTCATGTGAACAAAAGGAAACGGAGCAAGTGTAACAAGAAAAATGTGTACAGAGAAGAACAAAAGAGGCGTGTTAATGGGAACAAGATGGAGCACAATTTTTCTACTACGGTTAATTAGTATTTTGAGAAAGAGCGCAAGCACCAGGAGTTTTATTTTAAGAATATTATTTCAGACCTTGAGTAATTACAGCCAACGTAAGGGTGAACAACGCTCTTCAGTTACGTTGATAATCACTTGTAAACACTTCATTAGATCCTTCACTTCTATTCAAGACAGTCTGTCACTTCCTTCTATATATGTCAACGAAAACATTTAGGTCTTTGTGGTAATTCTCCCCCCTGTTTTTTTTTTGTTTTTAACTGAAGCTACTGTGTAGTGACTTCTGTTAATTCACACATAAGCTGAGGTTTGAAAAGCATGCTCACCACACATAATAATAAAAAAAATGTTATCATGACAATTAAACAAACAAATGTGTGGACATGTAATGTAATTAGTTATTCATTATGTTTGTTTCTAAGTGGTTTAGTGGTTGCCCGGAGCTTACAAAGATTTTTGTTTTTTTAATAAAACATTTTGCCTCCACCCCGAAGCATATTTGATTTGGCACAATTTAAAAAGGGCATGTCAGAAAGATAAATTATATCCTTGCAAGCTTCTTTTCCATACTGTAGAAATTTAATTCAGGTCTTAAATGCATGAATTAAATACTTGTGAAATTACAGAAGGAGAAGCCTGAAGCAAGACAGGCTTCCTGTTCTGGTGCATGGGTTTAATATATAACTTTTCTGGGCACAGTTGTAGGGGTTTTCTACTCTACGTATAATTACCCTACTGTGTCTTTGTTATGCCTTGTGTCTAGTGTGTCCACCTGCAGTAACTACACAACACTAGTAACCATGCACACAAGGGTGAGCTTGTATCCCTGGCCTTTCCATCTGATGGTTACACTGAATACTCAGCGATCCAGATACAGGTTTCAAATAAACATTTCTTTTTAATATTTCTGATGGATAAAAATCCACTCTCTGCTGCTCCTCTTTTGTTCCCTTTTCCTCATTAGTAATGCCCTGTGATTTTAAATTTTTGCAAAATTCAAAATCGCTGAACTGTACACAGTACTGTATAGCCATGCCCCCAAATAACAGATGTATCATTTACAAATAAACGCCCAAAATGGATTCACATGGCTAAAGCTTACTCAACTGGTGGCTACCTTTTGAACCAACTGCAATGCTTTGGATAATTGCATTCTGTTTCCCAGGCTATTATTCATCAGTTAAAGGTCAAGAGCATTATTTGCAACACAAACTGAGCCTTGCATTGTATGGGCCAGCACACAGTCTTCTAGTTGCTTAGCCACTTTGATATGCATGTGAATGTCAAATTAAAGAACGAAGCCCTAATAGGCAGCCATTACTGCAAGTGAGGAGCCTTTGTGTAAACCTGAGGTCTAATCACTTATTCAATCACTAAGCATTGTGTCCCTGTTCTCCTCCACCCTGCCGCCACTGCACCCCCTAAAAAGCAACTGATTTTCTTTTTCCAAAACCATGGATACACTTGAATAAAATACATATTTCTGCCCATAGCCAAGGCCTAATTGGTTATCTGAAGTACTAACAAGGTTCTCTTGGTTGCTTTAATTAAATGAGCCTCCATTGTCATGTTAACTAAGTAATTAAGTGAGACACAGATGATTTCTAAGAACTTTGTCTTATCAGCGGCTCTACACTACATCTTACAAACAAGTATACAAAAAGTGAAATACACTGGTGATTGCGGCGCAGACGGCTGCAGCTTCTACTAACTGTATAATCAACGAGATGTTGAAAAGATAACGGGAACGTGCCTAAAAGTAGAAACTGCCATCTTCTCGCGAAGCTCTTGTGAAGCTCATCTCCGATCTGTCACCGGCGAGGACAATGTGGCACCGAGCCGGGAATGGCAGAGTGCGGATCAGACTTTTCCTCTGTCGCGCGAACAAGGGAACACACCAGAAATGGATGTTTTAGCTTGTAATAAGCCACTGCGCTGCTTCGTGTGCTCGCTGAATCGTCTATTTTAAGGCACAATTTCAGGCCATCACAGGCACTGCCATCTATATACAACGGCATCATTTTAAAAGACAATACTTCTTTATACATATTCAAAAGAGGAAGAAGGAAAAAAAATAAAAACATCAGCACTTTGTTTTAGACTGATATGAATTTCCAAATAAGCCCCAGCAGGATTCATGTCTTTTTAAAGGAGTTTTTTTTTAGAAGCAGGGGCTTCTACTGCACCATTTTACTATTTAAACATGCTCTGCCCTTCACTGTCAAGATGCATCAAAGAAGCAACGAGGAAGTGTACATTCATAAAGTTACAATAATGTTTTGTAATGGAACATTGCACCGCAATGAACTACCAAAAATCGTTCTTCATGGAGCCACTAAAGTGCCGTGAACCACAGAAACACAGCCATGTGCTGTATTAGTAATAGATCTGCAGACTGCAGTCCCTGTCACAACCATTAAGGATTTTAAATTGTTCCCCCAGAATATAAAGAGGCTATAACACGCAATTTTGTTCAAATTTGATGTGTCATCTCCACAAGTGTGTAGAGCAACTATTATGCTGCAAATCAACTGCTCCTGGAGAGGTGGCAGTCCTTTCACCTTGCACCTGCTGGTGTTTGGCACCACATGCCTCCCACATCCCATCCCCGCATCTGGACGACAACAGATGTTCTTGAATAATCTCTCGCACAGGTGAAAGTTCCTTCCCTTTGCAGCTGAACCTCAACTTGCTCTACATTTCTTCCAATTCAAAGACATCAAGACGTGCTCCTGCAATTTCTCCCGAGGCGCCTCTCACTTTAAAGCCTCCGCTGCAGCGAGGGGAGGTGAAAACCTAGATGGAGGGTCACCGGAGAGGACCCCTTTTTCCACTCATTTTATTTGCCCCCCTGCTGAAAAATAAGACTTTAACCTGATCCTGAAAGGTAGCGCGTCTCAAATACATCACAGCGTCCAAAAAAAGCAGATAACTGTCTAGCGGGGCAACATTTCTTTCTCTGAAAAGCTGAATAATACATGCATATCTTGCTGTGATCCAGCGAATTCAATAGCCTATAGAAAAGGATTGCTCTCAACGTAAACCATTTTGCTAGAGGCCGTTCGCTTTCCTCAGGTCCAGTCTCCCATAAATAATTTGCCTTCAACCTTCACATGCATAAAAATTGCAACTTGTTGGTTATGAGAGAGAACAGTGAGGATGCACTTTGAATGCCAATGTGGCGATGAATAAACAATGGCTCACTGCTCCAGGAGCAATGCAGAGCTGCCAGGAGACATTGCTTTGAGTCCACAGGCTCTCTTAATGGTTTTTGCCACAGACCAAGCCTTTCAGTCAGCTGTGAATGGGAGGCTGTTTTGATCTGGGGGGGAACACTTTAATAATTTCTAACAAAGCAACAATTCCCCAAGCACATCGGACAACCTTGGCTGATTCCCTCTGATTATCCTCCAGCCACTCAACACTCTTTAAACCATGATTGAATGGGATTTCTATGGCTACGAGCTCATGGTATTTCAGGTACAGCAAGCCGTCTTCAGTCGAGGTCACTACTAAAGCCGACTATAAGGTCGGTAAATTAGCTATTTACACTTTTCTACACCAAAACCGGCCGACTTTTATGACAACCTCAACCAACAAAATGTAAAGGCAACACAAACAATAAAAACAGCCAGGATCCTCTGCAGTGTTTCTGAACGGCTATGAGATGTCTGAGAAGCAAATCTGATGTCTGTGATCTCTCTTGAATGCAGTGGAGGCTTTTGGCATTTCAGCAGTGCTACAGTGCCACCTGGTGAGGAGCAGGCGCCCCCTTCAAACGCCTAGATAGTACACGAAGATAGCACTTCCTAAACCGAAGGTCAGATCGGAAGACCATTAACAGGATGCAGAGGAAAGTTAAGATATACATTCATTTAAATAACTGTGCTACGTTTACAGGAAGCAGCATGGTTTGATTTCTTCAGAGCTTGAATGAGTTATAATCAGACCATTTTAGGCGATGGATGGTGCAAAATTGAGCCATTGGTTTTAAAGCCTTCCCAGAATACTTGTCAAATGTGCTGAAAAAGTACTTATGAATAAAACTTACTTTGTATCGCCATCAATATTACAGATTCAAAATCTTGTATTGAATTGATAACCATGTATCAACAAATCTTTATCACATTAACACTCTTCTATCTATTTCTATTTTTCTCTAAAAACTGTTGAGTTTATGCTTTTGAAAGTAACTGAAAGACTCACATATGACGACTTATTAGGCACAGTCAAATACATATTCAGCGGAAGTGTATTAATTATCTTTACAGCTCATTAATCGTGAGATATAAGATTTCTCCATTATGGCAGTGCAGCTGCTTTTAACAATAACAAACGCCCTTTTTGGTATCTATTCTGTTCGTGCATTACTTGGCATACAAATGCGCGGCATATGGCATATGTTAAGTTTCCAAATCAAAACCAAGATGGCTGCCCAGATATCTTTTCATCCCAGGAGGCTGAAGGTAATTGCTGAAATTTAATTGGAAATCAACACCAAAAGACTATTTGGAATTAACTCGAGGCTGCCTTTGTTTGAAAATATAACTTACCAAACCCTCTCCTGGAGATTGGTTCCTCCTCGTCATTACTGCTGGAGGCCACGTTAGCCGCGGCGAGCACAACCAAATTACTCGAAACGGGTTTAAAACGTGGAAGTTTTGCATTTCGGTAGCCGCCAAGTGACAAAATGGACGAAGGCGTGGCTGTTATTTTGTGGGAGTAAAATTATATTTAGGGGTGAGTTTTATGAAATAACGAAAGATACTTATTTCAAGACTTCGGTCACCTGTCAAGCAGTTCACGCAGCAGGTGGCGTGTTACGTAGACCATAATCTCGCGATAATGTATCCATTTTGCAAGGTAACATTTGGAAATATTTTTTTTGTTTGTTTGTTTTTGTTTTATTTGGTAAAATCAATTTACCCAAAACCTAAAGTGAATTTGTAGCTACTATTTAAAAATAAACAAGTATAGCTATATTGAATTGTATATGCATAACGTTTTGAAAACAAGAAAGAAAGAAGGTATTTTTATTGATATTGTAACATCAAGTCAAAAAAGACTTTTCAATTATTAGGCTAACAATATGTTTCGCTGCACAGTGTATGGTATGGACAGAAATAGGGTAATGTTTAAGAGTGTGCTGCATTTATTTAATATCAATTTTTTAGCTGTTCCCCACCAGTGAGGCAATGTTACTCAACTGCAATACTAAATAGAGTAGTCTATTTAAGAGAGTGCTCTTTTAAGGTATGGCCGTGCTTAAACAAGAGTTCAACAGCCTCAATATCATTGATAATATAACTTTATTTTTTTGACTCTCACTAAAATAACGCATTTAACATGTCTTAACAGAATAGCATCATCTACATGTCAGGATTTCATCTTTAATGAATAAATCAACATCATAATTCATGTAAAACACCACATTGTTAAAAGTTCCCTATAAAGAGGAAAGAAAATTTTCATTTCTGTGACAAAAAACCACAATGCCATACAAAATACACTTTATCACCTAAGTGAGAATGAGCCGATGTGCATTTAGCATTATTTCGCCATGGCAGCTTTGACCTTAACAGAAATCATAGCACACTTTGTTATTTTAAATTGCATTATACAACGTGTGATAAAGAAAAATGTGAAAAGTTAGAAACCATGAGGTTACGTTCCATTTCATCCCCGCCTCCTCCAAAAAAAAGTGCTGATTTAGCATTAAACGATGATTCAGAGCAAGCCGTTTCTTACAGGAAAAAATATATATCGAGAGGCTTCATGTACACCACGTTAAGACAATGTGTTTCATACACAGTTATCCTCAAAAGTGCTTGTTGAAGTCTGAGCAGACCAGAATAGAAAACAAAATGTACAGTACATTGGCCACATGTTAGCTGTGTGTTATTTATACAAATATAATACACTTTAAATGAATGTTATGTTGTTTTATACACATTCCTACACTTAAAAATCATATTAGTAAAATGTTAATGTACCTTGTCATCCCTTGTTATGTCGTTTAGGCATTAAATAAAACATGTCGGCCATCTTTTTTTTCGTTACCGTTAATTTTCAGAGATTTTAATTTAAGACAATATCTGCACACAGTTCCTTTTCTTCCCTTTGAGCTTCCCGAGAAGCCATTGCAAAATATGAACTACCAGTGATGCCGACATTTTGATCTCCAGCAGCAGCCTCACTTCACACATTTTTTTTAGCAGCTCCTGAAGGTTAAAACAAACACGCTTTCAACGCAACAGTCTGTTGGCCTGGCTGAGGATAAAGTGCTGTTCTCCTTTGGCCCCAATGTGGAATCGGATAAAAGTCAGCGTTCAGAATCACTCATACACCCCGGCCTCTGATCTCAGTGCAGCATGATAAAAAGCATCGTGACCCAGAGCCTTGGACAGCAGTCTGTGCCCACGGGGAGACATGCAGCCCTGGCCGGGCAAATATCCGGCAGTAGCTTTACCGGATCTTGTGGGTTTAGGTTTGGGTGCTGCATAATACTCCTCCATGTGGTCGTATTGTGTGGGCCTGACTTTAGTGCTCTGAGTCCTTCTGTTGGGCTGACTGGAAAATGATCCCAGATGTTCAGGATCCAGAGGGGATTTGGCGTGGTAATGATAGTAGTGACGATTTTCTCTGGTGCTCTGTGACCTTCCTGGTCTTCTGAGGATGCTGGGTTTCACATTGCCGGAGTAGCTGTTGACAGCGTTGGTCATCATTAATCGATCCTGGTCATGACCTCGTGCGTGGCTTCTGTCATTGTGCTCGATGTTCTTGAGGTTAAGACAGGCTCTTTCTGGGAGCGAGGGGACTTTGCGAAGCAGCGGCTGCTGCGAGGAGTTGTCTTTGATCTGAATCCGCCTGGATGGTCCCGAGTCAGAGCGGTGACCATAATGCTGCCTGCTCACGTCACGATCAAGTTGTTGGGACTTAGGAGAAATTGGCGATGTGACCACGACGTTTTGGCTTTCCATCCTGTTGGTGGAGAGGAGGCAGGCATTCCCGGGGTCTGACTTGCTTCTTGTGTGAATTATGTCTCTGTTTCTTGCGTCAGTTGGTGAGACAGGACTCTCGATGGGAGATGCAGCTGGATACGGGTTTTTATGTCTGGATTTGCTCTCCTGATTGACTGGTTGGTATATGACTCTTTCAAAAACTTCTGCATCTCTAGCCTCATAAACAACAGTGTCCCTGCTTTCTATGTAAAGCTCTCTGTTCACGGGCGGAACCCGTTGAGGAGAGTAGTTGTAGTAGTCCGATTGTCCACCTTCCCTCGTGGATCGCATCGTGTAAGACTGACTGTGTCGGATACTGCTTTGCCGGCCGGGATCAGCATAGTAGTGTGAGGCATCTGCTGGGTTCATGTCTGAATATGGGTTGTAGCGGTAGTCGGCCTGTGTGTTCTGTGGCCGAACAGGATAAAGTCCGGTCTGAATCAGCCTCTGATAGGGTGCTTCCTGGCTTGTCGTCTGCTCAACATAAAACATGGTGTCAGGGGGCAAGACTTCTGTCTCTGCCAACTCGTAGTGACTAATCTGAGGGGCATGAAAGGAGCGAGCCCTCCGAATGGCAGGGTGCCCGGCTCCTCTGTCTTCTGACCTCTGCCACTGGCCTTGTTGCCTGTGGCAACCACTGATAAGGTGCTCATCTCTCCGGTAACGCCTGTACTGAGGTGACAACGGCTGCCTTAAACCTAAAGTGCTGTAGCGGCTTTCAGAGGACTGTCTGTACAAGCCTTTTGGCCCAGAAAGGTGACGTGGCAGAGCATCAGGCCGAGGGCAGTGAGGTGCAGGCATTCGCCCCGTTTGAATTGGCCGCTGATGATGATGATGATAATTACTATAGACATCCTCAAAAATGCCCAGAGGTCTCTCCTCCTCTGGGCTGTAGCGACGGCTTGAGGAAGGCTGTAACGGACGAGGGATGACCTCCTCAACGGAGGCAGGCATGGAGGTCTCCGCCAGAACGGCGCGGAAATTAAAAACATTGATAGAGTCGGTGTTGACATATACAGGAGAAGTTGTCGGGCTCTGAGCCGAGACGACAGGTGGAGTGGGTGTCGAAACTCCAACACTGTGATAAGTGTGCTCTGCTTGTGTGACATCTCTGAGCTCCTTTTCCTCTCGGCGGTCCCTCCTCTCCGCGCTGCCTTCATCCAAGCTTCCTGACCCGAGCGGGCTGACATTTGGAGTGAAATTGCACATGCTTTCCTGTCCGTCGGCGACCGTTAGCGGCTCCGGGCAGAGGTGTGAAGGTGGGAAATGGACAGGATGAGGGCAGCGGTGAGACTCGACGGGGCTGTGCGCTGATGGTTGCCACTGAGAAACGGAGGAGACGTGAGGGCCGCAGTACTCCTGAGGATACACTTTGAGATCGAGGACAGAGGGCCTCGGTAGCCTGTCCGGTGCGTGAGACGGCAATGGGGCGTTGCTTCTTCTTTGGGAGCCACTGCTGGCCTTCTGGGCAGATTCGGCGAGAGCCAGAGCCAACTTGCGTGCAGCACTCGTCAAGGGAGGGTGAGGAGGGAGAACAGACACTGAACTCATAAGTCTATCTGTTCCTGGGGAGGGATAAGACAAACAACGCTACAGTATGACAGGACAAACAAAGCTATGGCAAGACATGATGGGACAAGACACAAAAGCTTTCATAAGAAATTAGAGAATGCATTATTATTTAAACAGTCTCTAACTATAGAATAAGTGTTGCACAGTGTTAAAGAGGAGTGGCACTGACCTGGATCAGGGAGGTTCTGTGCAGATTGGCTGAGGTCTGTCATGGCTGATGCCTGGCTCGCTGTGCTGAGTGGGCTGCAGTGTTGATAAGACGCTCTGGGCTCTTTTCCATCTGTCACTGGAGCTGCACATTTATCCACTAAGGGGGAGGAAGGGTGTAGAGGTCGAATAGAGGCGGACGCAGACTGGACATCTGCTTGAGTCTTAAAGGATTTCTTCCTGAGTTTGGGAGAGAGCTGCTTGGAGGTAACCTTGCTCACATTTTTACCAAGAACTGGGCTGATATCTGGAGACTGCGAGCGGCTGATGTTGTTGTTGTTGTTAGGGGAGGAGATGGGCTCTGATTCACTGGAGCACCCCACACTCTTCCTCCATTTATTTCCATCTTTGCTGTGTTGCGGACCAGGGGTGGCTGAGGGTGGGCTGCACTGAAAAGACATGGGGTCAAAGTCCAAAGTAGACATGCCTGCAGCCGGCGGGAAAAGGTCAAGATCATCCTCCTGGTGCGGAGGGGAAACACATGCGGCAGTGTGGACACGATCAGCACCATTATGACTTTCACTCAGTGGGCGAGATCTGCGGTCTTCTTTCCTTCTGGTGTTGTGCAGGTCATCTCTACTGAGGGCAGAAATGGCCTCACTAGTTGAACGAGGTCTGAGGGGGCGGTAATTTGGAGGTTCTCCTGAGATGGGAAAACAATTTACATTTAGTTGTCAGAAACACAAAAATAAGGCAAACCACTAGGAGCTTGTATAACATGTAGACTTTAAATGAATAATTACCTTCTAAGTTGTGCAAAGAGGTGAGAGATTCTTCACTTTTGGTGGAGCGCAGTGTGCCGCTATCTCCTCTTCCTCCTGCAAATTAGTTTTTCTTAATGAATATATGAATCACCACCTCTAAAGCGACAACACATCCAACTGTGAAGATTAGCAAAAGAAGCTGACACATTCAAATAGGAAAAAAAAAAAAAACAAGGCTTTGGAAAAATAGTAAAAATAGTAAAAAAAACAGAAGCTGTGTTCTGGCTGTGAAACAAGCAGCAGAGTGAGCTGACCTGGCAGTGCAATGCTCTTTATCTCGTTTGGCTCACTGGGGTGTCGCTTCAGTTTACGTTTGGACACAGAATGGGACTTGCCCAGATGGAAAAACGAGAGCCAGTTCCCAACTGGAGACTTCTTAGCCTTAGCAGGAGGCCGCTTGCAGCTGCGACAGAGAAACAAATCATCTTGAACGCCTGCACTTGTTGCCACACAGGAAGACAAGGACAAGAATAAGATATTGAGGCTGAAGCTATTGATTCCTTTCATTCCAATTTAACAATTAAGCTTACAAAATTCAAGAGAATGGTGAAAAGTTTCTCAAACTGTAAAGAATGTACCACAGAAAGTACGCCTGATAAGAGTGAATAGAATTCATATTAGAACAAAGATGGATGACGGCTGTGGCAGCCCATAAGTCTACCTCTCCATCGGGAGCTCGATGACTGTGTGGAACTTTCCAAGGAGAGCTTCAGGTCCCTCGCCAACCTCAATGTAGTCACTGTGGGTGAGGCAGGGAGTTGTAGCTGGAGAGCCCAGCTGCGCCTGAGTGCGAGCCTGGGCCTCCTCCAAAGATAGCAGCTTAGTGGACGGGGAGCAGACCATCAGGGATTTCGGTCTGGATAAGGTGCTGTTCCCTAAAGTTGTCAGATATGTTAGAGATGCATATCATTTCTCCATTTTCTAGTTTAATCCTTACACAAGGACATCGTACCAGTGCTTTCTCTTATGATGGCGTTGAGCTTCGGACTGAAGAGCGTCTCCGTGTTGTTGAGGATGAACTCCACCACCACCGACTGGATACGCACCTCCATGAACGCCGCCGTGCCACTGAAGCAGGCCGACTCGATCTGTCTGGACCTGAAACGCAGTCACAGAACATCACAACCTATTTCACAACTTTGGGCCACTGAGACATGTCCCACTTCACTGTGACAGAAAGACTGGGAGGAAACGGAGACGGTGCCACAACTGAGACAGTCACCTGAGGAGGTTAGGCGCCCAGACGATAGCCAGGTTTTTAGTGTGCATGTTAGTGATGGGGCTGAAGGTGGCGAGGTGGGAGAGGTGCCTCATGAGGAACTCCAGAGTCCTGCAGACAAACAACAAAACAAATATTTAATATACATTTCACTTATACATTTTTCACATATTTTTCTTATGAAGAGTAAAATTGCATCACTCATCATGGGTCATAGCTGAGGTTTGCACCAATCAAGCTTAACATTGTGACCACCTTCCTAACATTGCGTAGGTCTCCCTTGTGCCTCCAAAACAGTTTTGACTCATCAGATAATGGGCACGGGTCTTCTAAGGATGTTGTTTGTGGGGGCCTTTGGGTCTTATGGGTTGAGGGAACGGGCCTCTGTGGATCATCCCACAGATACGTGATCAGTTTGGGATTTAGTGATTTTGGAGGCCAGGTCAACACCTTGCGCTGTTCTTCATGTTTTTTAGAGTGGTTCCTGAACTGCTTTTGTGTGTGTGTGCCATCAAGGAGTGTCACTGCTATGGTGTGTGGGTGCCTGGTCTGGCCTGGTCTTGGTGGATGGTACAAATCTAAGTAACATACACACGAATATCAGGTCCAAAAGTTTCCCAGTAGAACATAGCATCGTCACACGAGGGTCACAAGTTATTTACTTCTTCTGTCGGTGGTTCTAATGTTGTGGCTGATTGGTGTACACAGGTTATCTAACGCTGGCATCCTCCTCATTACCATCAGACAGAGCCATAACGTTTTAGGCTTATAACAAGCAGAGTGAATCTCAGTTGTCGTACTTAAGACTTGTGGATAGCTAAATTTCACAGTTCAGAGATTAATTGCTCCTCATGTTAATTCAAACCAGAGGACACTAGTATCTGACTAACAATCAAAATAAAACTCCAAACTGAATAAACCTGCCTCAAGGAACCACTTCAGTTGAACCAGACTGGGTCTGACTTCCAATCAAATCGGTGTAAATCTAAACGTGTTAGCACCAAATAACCTTGCAAATACTTGATCTTTCTGTTGGATGGAATGAATATAATCTTACTGAGCCCTAAAGGGGCTAAACATCAAGTGACATGGAAAGATGAACAAGCGTGAGTCATAATTATGTTTTTATAGTGAATACAAAAAAGAATAGTTACTGTGGGTTTATTTTTTAATATATTTTAGGCTGATGTCACACTCCACAGTGGGTAGAATCTCTTTGCACATGTCAAAAAAGTTCCACTCTGATTGGTGTTTTGGATCGTGTGATATATCTAATCAGAATTCAATCAGGCTGAAGAAGTATTGACCATGTAAATGTGGTGCATCATTTTTTTTTAAAAGCAAAACAAATAAATGCCCCCTTCATGCCAGCAGGGTGCAGCAACGAGCTTTAAACTTGACCTGTAATGTGGAGGAGGCAGCTGCTGGATGACATTGTGTATTTTGACCAGCCTCTCCTCATCAGTGGCTGCAGACACGGCCTCCTGTGAAGAGACAGAGGATAAAGCGGACATCACTGCGAGGCTGATAATCACTGCGGAGGGAGCTGTCTTAACGTCCCCACTCTCCCTTTCTCTTTTATATTCAGAGCAGGCAGTGATTCAGCTCACTTAATCTGCTATTCGGTTTTAGCTACGCGCCCCCTGCTGTTCCTAGAAAGCTCAGTGTGATGCAATGACCCCATTTTGAGCAGCACTTTTAAATGAGTTGAAATTTCGAAAGAGTTTATTTTGTTCTTTTGTTATCACCGAGTTGCTGGGAAATTCTCCTCACAGTACACACAGTGCTGCAGCTCTACCGCGCGGGTCCTTACTGAGAATCTGTCGTAGAGCTGGTAGGTGAGCAGAGGGTTGGGCAGCTCCCTGAAGTACAGCTTGCACAACGAGCCAACCGAGTGGATATCCTGTCTGAAGACATCTCTGGTCAAGTCTGGGATCTGTTCGGAGTCAAACTCGTGTCTAGACAGAAAGAGACAGCAAGAAGAAGATATAGAACAGCGTGGGAGTCATGCTACAGACCCATCTGTCAGTATAAAGACACAGAAACAACAAAGCAGACTTTTTCAAACTATCAGCTACTTTACAGACTATATTACAGACTAAATTCGCCACTAACATGGACCATTCCTTCTCAAATTCCAAAAAAAAAATCATAAAATCTTCATTCTCACATTTTATGCATGACATAATTTAATTCTTAATGTGAAAAAGTAGCTTTTTAGTCGCAAGATTTTCTAAAACGTCAAGGGACTACTTCTTCTGGTGTCAGTCAAGGGTTTCCCCCGCTGAGAAAACTCCCTTTGATTAGCTTTCAAATCTCATCGGCTTTTGTGCTTCCCATTTTATGTATCAATCGGAGTTTGTTTCGCAAATTCCTCCTGGCAAGAATAAAATAAATGAGGGGATCATTACGGTCGGGCGAAGCTGCACAGCTGGAAACAAATTGAATTTGATGGATTGCGGGAGAAGCAGCTAAAAAAAAAAAAAAAAAAAAGACTTGGTATATGAGAGTTGTTAGATGGGCTCCACAGTTACAGCTATTCTATTAGGATTTTCAATTACTCTTACGCATCCGGCACAATTATTAAGAACACAATCACCACCCAAGATTTCAGCCGTGAGAACACATATTTGCAGCCTCGGTTTAATCCGACTTTT
Source organism: Mugil cephalus (assembly GCF_022458985.1). NCBI lineage: Eukaryota > Metazoa > Chordata > Actinopteri > Mugiliformes > Mugilidae > Mugil > Mugil cephalus. The sequence continues at coordinate 9,657,978 of NC_061778.1, forward strand.
AGGAGGAACCTCTTAAACACGTCGGCTACTTGGTGATGGGATCTAAAGGAGTCCGGCGCCGCTTGATCTGAAGCATTGTTTCACGTAACATTTTCCATTATGAAACAAGCCGAACAAACAAATTAAAGGCAAATTTCACCACTCATCCAGGTGGCTTCTTCAGTCGTGCCTTTGTTGCACATGAAGTACACAAAGATGAACACGAACCTCAGTTTCTGAATGTTGGAGGAGATCCCAGAGAGTCTGTAGATACCATCCACGACTCCATGCTTCTCTATGAACTCGGCACAACTCTTGACAACCTGTGGGACTACAAGAGATAAATCTCAATGAGCAATGTGCTTTCATTCTTTAAGGATAAGAAAGAAATCCTTACATCTATGCACACATGTATTTTGTATTATTCTGTGATATTTAAATGGACAAACCCAGCTTGCAGTCCCACTAGAAAGTATGTAGCCTGATAACCTACATCTTCTGTTCTTACCACATCATCAGTGTGTCTCAGTGTTACACTATAAATACAAGGGCTGTAGTTTATTTTGGGGGAATCCAAAATACACTGTGCTGCTGCTGTAAATACTCACTAGTGCACCCGAATGTGCATGCCCCATTTAATCCATTTGCAAAAGCATGCAGCACCCAGCTGTTTTAGTACATATTTAATAAATGAAAATCTGTTGACTTTTTGACATTTGTGGGAAATAACTGATTCAATATGTTGTCACAGTTACACAACACGCGGCTTTTATTTCTTTTTTGGAAACGGGTGTCCAAAGTAATCTCCATAAAAATTTTGCATCAGCACAACGTTCGTAGCCAATCGGACAAATACCTGACGAGATAAGATAATGATGAATCCTATCTAATCCTCATCACATACGTAATAATCTAACGCATAGGTATTCAACAGGGGGTCCGTGACCCCTAGGGGGTCTGCGGAGGTACTGCGGAGGGTTTCGCAAAATCTTTGGTTGATTAGACATTTTTTATACATATTTTTAATTTTTTCCCCACAAATTTAAAGTGAGCCTATTCTGTTTCCAGGTGAAATCCCATGTATGCAGGTATGTTTAGCAGTTGCAAGGCCACCCTACTGTTGCACATGTTTAAAAAAATTTTTAAAAAATAGAATATTTGAACCTGTGCACTATTTGAATAGATTAATATTGAATGCAAAATGACAATAAGTGAGTCCCTACTTAATCTCTCCTTCAGTTTGGGATCCATGGCCTGAAAAATGTTGAAGGCGCCTCATCTAACTTATTAACTTTGATCAACGGAACATCTACTGTATCTGTTTGCTTGTACTTTTGTTAAATAATACTATTTTCTCCTCTTTACAACTAGCTCTTAGCTGCTGGTAGTTTACGTTGAAATGTGTGACTGCCAACAGGAAAGACTAACCCAAAGCAAAATAAGAATTAAAGAAGCCTTTGTAGGACTATTTTACCTTCGTGTCCTGAGTTGTGGAGATGTTCCCCGAGGTCGCAGCCAAACACTCGCTCTCGGAGGATGCCTCGCGCCCGGAGCTTCTGCGGCGGCGGCCGAGACTTCATGAAAGTCCTCAGGAACGTCACCAGCTTTCCGTGCTTCTTACACACTGATTATGATGGAACACGTAAACACACAACGGCCGTTTTAAATCAATGCGACTCATATCCCAAGAACGGGTCTTCCATAAATCACCAGGCACAGACTGAAGAGTACCTGGCTTTGGCACGGAGCTTTGAACGCTGGGGGGAATCTTCTCATTTATCAGCTCAACACAGTCGCAGGGGAAGAAACCCACCTGCAAGAAGAGAGAGGAGACAGTTAGCAGAATGAAGATGGCCGACGCTGGTGGTGCTAGGAGAGATGGGGGTGAACGAAGCTGTAGTGGCAGACTGTTGGAGGGTGAAGGTGCAGAAACGGGTCAGAAACGGGTCAGGACGCACAACAGTGTGAGCTGCCTCAGGCTAAACAATGGTTGTCTGCATCCTTGGGTGTCGCTCAACCACAATCACAAATTACCTTTTTTTTTTCTCCAAAAGGGATTTATTTATTTATTTTTAAAATTTGGAGTTCAAATCAGTCTACATTTAATCCTCCTATTACCTTCGATTTTTATAACTTTTTTTTTAATCATTGGTGTCAATTGAACCCCAGCAATTTAATTCCCAAGTGTATGTGGCAGGTACTTTATATTTGTTTGCTGACTATCTAAATAGCACTTTAAATAAAAACAACAACCCCCACCTCACGTCACTGTTATACAACTCTGGAGAAATATGCAGATTGCCATAAAATCACACTGATTGACCTTCAATTGGAAAGAGGTGTGTTTAAGTGGCTTTCTATTATTTCTAAGTACATATTCATGTTATCTATAACATTTGGTATGAAAAACTATTATCAAGAATAATGACATATTACGTCAGGGTCAGTGTCCCCATTAAATTAGGAAGCAAAGGACATGATTGTAATCATATATTTAGTGATGTTAAACATTGAATGGGGTCAAATTGACCCCAAAGATAATGGAAGGGTTAAGATAAATTAATTTGATATATGTTCTTTAAATACTGGAGGAAGAAACATAAGATTATCCTCTATTGGTCATGAATAAAATACTGTTATTACACACTGTGCACCAATAAGCCATAACATAGTGACCACCTGCCAAATTCTGAGCCCTGAACCACTGAGGCATGGGCTCCTCTGGATTTCTAGAAGGTTGATCGCTGTGGTATTTGGCTTTATCAGCAAATCCTTCAAGTCCTAGGAGTTGCAAAGTGCGATTCACCCACACAGGCCAGTAAGGCCACATTAAATTAAGGTCACAAAAATGAATTGTAGTCAGCTATAAGGAACGAAAAAACGGATTTATCTGTCTACATCCTTAAATTCCAGGAAGCTAACACAGAAATCACTATCTAGACTTGTGCACAGAGGTAGACTCATGCTACCTAGCCAGAGCAGAAAACTGATTTTTGTTGCACCTGTCTGCTTTGAGGGACAGCTGTCTCTGATAGGGAAATGTTCACTCTGTGATGCTGACACGCATGCAGGGAGAGCCACTTCTGCTGTGAGATAATCAGTGCTATTCACTTCACCTGTCACAATGTTATGGCAGATCAGTGTACGCACACAGTCTAAAGCAGGTGTTTTACCTGAAAGCCGTGTTTTCCTCTCCACCAGCCCGTGTCTTCCTTCGGAGGCATGTCGATGACAGACACAATGTCTCCCACCTGAATCACAGAGAGCGACGATGAGAATAAAATCTGATCATAGCCGAACTCATTAAAAAGGAATTATGACGAGGATCAGAAAGATGAGACAATCAGTGAAATAAAATCCATTTAAAGAAAAACACACACACACACACACAAAAAAAAAAAAAAAAACGAAGCTACATGACTATTTTGAGTCTCTGTTTCTCTTATGCAATCACGGTCACCTCAAAGGTTAGCTCATCCGTGGCCTGGGCCGTGTAACGCTTGGTGACGTGGGCAGCAGCGATGGCGGGGACGTTGATCGAAGATTCTTCAGACACCAGCAGATGGTTCCCCTTGTTGTCGATCTAAAAATAAAAAAAGCATTTTCTCAGAGTCCAGAGGCACTTCATTAGAAGTGACAAGGACAGGAAGCAACAACGTTTTAGGTGGAAAGGAATCTTTTCTGTTCTCCCCAACCTGAACTCATTACTATTTATGGAGCGGAGGGGGGAAGGGGGCATTTGAGCTCGCATGAATCGCACATAAACCTCACCGCATAAACATGTATTTATTAAAGCATATGTTAGATTTAGAAGGAAAAAAAACACTATAAAGACGTTTCTAAGTACGGAAGCCCTAAGCGGCCATGCAGTCACATATTATTTAATCCGTTTCCTGTGATAACAAATTAATTTCCTCTCTTTTCTCAAGATCTATTTATCTCGTTATGTGGGGAAACTTGTTAAAATAAAGTTTTGTTTTCTCGGGATCTCAATATATTGGATTCGAGAGTTATATGTCAGACGTGACCTGCATCCAGCATGCTGACTGATGGATGCTCTTAACACTAATAATGTAGCAATAACAATAATAATAGCTTTTGTTTGGCACGTGTCAGGTATAGCATAGTGTCAGGTAAATTTCTTGAGATCTTAAGAAAACTCGACGAGTTAATTTCCTTTGTTTTCCAGAGATAATCAGATAAATAACTCGAGATCTCGAGACAAAACAGGAAATTAACTCGTTATCACGGAGGGAAAACGGAGGAAATAATATGTATGAATGCATGGCTGCTTAGTGCTTCCACATCTAAGACCTTTTTCATGGGTGAATTAAAAATCTGAATGCATAAAAACTGTTAAATGATGTCTGACGCCGCCTCTCCACCATCTGTACAGTGTTATCACATCTGGTGTGGGAGACAAATGGCAGCTATAGGTGAGACTTTCCCTGAATCTATTATTGCACTTGACTGACTCTTTGAATTTTCTTAACTTTTCTGGATTAAAAAAATGTATTAAGGAATAGTTTAAAGCTTAGATAATTATTATGGCCATCAGTGAGTTCCTTTCTGAAGAATAAATGAGAGACAACCATGATAAGAGGAAGTTATACCTCCATCCACGTTAGAACTGGCCCACAGTTGATCTTGTTGTCAGCGATGACAGAGAAGCGGGACAGGTAGGTTGCCAACATCGTGGTGACTGACTGAAGAGAAAACAGAGCAAGAGAGTGTAACTACCAGAAAAATCAAGATGTATCCATGACCTGTGACATTTGTCTTTCAGATTACAGCTGTACGATACCTCTACAGTGTCCTTCAACGTGTTGTATCGCGGCAGCTCGGCAAGGTGGGAGTAGCGGCGGTCATAGATACACAAGTGCAGGTGTTTGTCCAGCACCCGGAAGTCTTCGTAGGATCTCTTCACCAGCCAGTTTCGACCCTGGCAGAGAAAATATGAGAACTTAAAGTCCAGGTCACAAGGAGATATTTGTGATAGCACGTAATCGGACACATGCAGCGTTACCTGGCAGGTGACCTGGACCAGAAAGACCAGCTCTTTGGAGTCCAGCCCGGCCTTCGGCCCTTCGCTCTGTCCCTCTGCAAAGGCCAGCTATAAGGTAAAAGGACAAGAGACAGTTGAGATGGATGGCACATTAAATAATGGATGAATATAATACAACAACCTCTCCGTATAAGACCTGGTAGACAAGAAGAACACAGTTTCCCATTAAATAGTAAAACCACTTTTACACAGAGCTGTGGCGTATAGCAACTCAACAACTCAACGGGGGGTAGCGCCTTAAAAAATATGGCTGTAAAAGAATTTCTGAAAAATATTCCTTTAATTTGACAGCCTTTGTGATGCAGTTTGCTTGGGAAAACTTCCTCCGCCGCCAGCATACAGCAGATCTGATTCATATTCCAACTTCAACCATAAATCCTGCAGCCTGAAATGTATAATACATTAGCTGCAAAGATGTCAGCTCATGTAGATTTAGCACAGATTACTCCCCGTTCCTTCTCACCAAGATTTCATTTGCCCCAAAAACACAGAGGATCAAAGCCTCGCAGGGGTTTGGGAATTGGTTGATAGACGTTACTGTAGGAGTGACTTCAAAGGCCTCAAAAGCCAAGGGAAGTTCTGGTTATTTATAACAGTTAGCAACTCATCCAGATACACGGTTACACAACATGCAGCGACCTAGTTACCGCTCAGCAGTAACACGGCGAACCACACCGACAAAGAACGCACAGTGAGAATTTATGTTCCTGAATAAGTCATGATGGAGGAGCCCTTGTTCACGGCGAAGGATTTACGTGAAATATTAGGCCGAACAAAAATAAAACAGTCAAACGGGTCGAGAGGTTAAAGGGATGACGGGAAGCAGGATCGTGGACAGAATCAGGGATTAGAAAACAGCTCGATGAAAATAAAATAAAACAAAACAATGGAAATGTGAAAGTTCACACTGACGCCATGCTTCCTCCGTGATGCTCACACCTTAGAGGCAGCTCCTTTCAAAATAAAACATGCTAATGCTGCTCAACTCTTAGCACAGAAACGTACCTCAAATGTGTTATTTTGTTCACAAATATCTCCCACCAGAAGCTCCAATCAATACACGTCCATGTTACCTGTCACTAAGGCATCTCAGACATCCATCCGCAGCTGGAGGAAGTGGCTCTCTCTTTGTGTGCAGCCGCAATCCTGGACCTCAATAAGCTCCTCCAACAACAAACCTTCTGAGGGCAGCGGAGTTTAAAAGCTGCTCCTTCCTCGCCTCTTCACCCATCCCCTGCCGTCTTACGCAAAAAGCTCATTTACTGCGCTTTGGATCATCTCGACACTCAAAGCGCAAAATATGAAAAGAGGATGCTGCCCACTGTGCGTCTTAGCCCCCCTTCCTGCCTCCTTCTTTCGATCGCCCCCCGGCCCCCTCCTCCTCCTCCCCCCTCTCCTGTACGCCGTCTCCATCACCCTCCCCCCTCTCCCGCTCAACCGCTCTCCTTTCTCCGGTGACAAAAGGGGTGGGGGCTGCGAGTAAATGGGCTCAACCGGCGCACACACACGAGCTCATCCATCATACGGAGGCTCGAGACAGATAGACGACCCCACGTCATTTCAAAAACAATTCTCATTCATTGCACTCTCCAAGGCGAGACGGGAGCTAATCTGGAGAGGAATCAGCCCGGGTTGGCTGCAGACAGAGGCAGTCTGCTGTCCTTGTGCTATTCTGCCCGCCAGGAAACATGAGACCTGATCATTGGCTTCACAAGAAATGCAACCAGAGCAAAGACTCGTTTCTCACATCAAGTCAAACTCGTGCACGCTATGTCTTTGTATTTGTTGCAGCAGCAGCGCAGCCTTTGGAGTCAGCCTTTTTTCCAGACTGGTGTTTTTCTTTCAGCTTATCTTCATCTCCTTGTGGAGCTTTTCAAGGTCACTGACACTGATGTGCTGCTTCCCTTCCGTCCATATTACTTATGGAGCAATCAGAGTCAGGGGCAACCACAGCAGGACATTTAACCACCAGACTGAGAGAATCCCAGGATTAAAATCCCATCCATCCTGCTACACACCAGCTCAATAATAGCAATGCCCAAGGATTCAACCCCACAGCCTGCGTGCTCTCGCTCAGGCACTCTTTTGTGTTAAGCCACACTGGCAGCTTCTATTTGAGTAGAGACGACTGATGCACTCTGCTGGCGAGCCAGCAGAACTGCAGCGAGGTTAACCAGGCGGCTAACATCCACTTCCACACATGACTGAGCAAGCACTAGGACTTCTCTGCCTCTCATTATCACTGCTGTGAACAAATAGTTCCGTGAACTGAGTTAGTTATATGTATCACCCAATCAGACTGTTGGCTTGTATAAGTAGTTCATTCACAAATATGTAAATATTACATGTTAATGTTTAAATGGCACCATGATGCAGTGGTTAGCGAAGCTGCCTCGCTACAAGAAAGTTCTGGGTTTGAACTCACGGGCTGGCTGGGGTATTTCAATTTTGAATCTTCTCTGTGAGTATGAATGGTTCTTTGTGTCAGCATTAGCCCTGTTATAGACTGACTGGCTAACACAAATTGTATCCCACATTCGGGCCAATGCCATCTGGGATAGGTAACAGGGTAAGCAGTAATAGATTATGGGTGGATGGACATTAAAACATGTGCATTTTATATAAATATAAACATACGGTCATGAATTTTGGGTAAAGACCAAAAGAACAAGATCACGGATACAAGCGGCTGAAAAGAGTTTCCTTCGTAGGCTGGTTGGGCTCAGCCTTAGAGACAGAGTAACTGTTAACTGTGTTAACTAACTATTCCTGTGAGTTGTTTTGCCTCCAGCTAAGCCCTGCCCACTAAAACATTATCATGTTTATAAACACAAAAGTGGTCTATAGGTGTAATGAGAGCACGAGGCTGTTGGGATTGTCAACAATTTTCTCTGGCATACTATAAAACTTTATTAACTACACAGCTCATTCACAACATATTAGCATTTAGCACTTAGCATACACTTGCATAATTTCTAAAAACAACAAGTGGTCAACAAATGTTCTAATTTCTAATAAAAAAAAATATTTAGTAGGCAATGGTTACATCATGTTAAGCCTGTTAGCATGGAAACATTTGCTGATAAGTTCACTGCTGATGAGGATCAGAATGAGGATGTAATTTTCATACTTTTATGCAAAATTATGCCAAGAATAACATGAACCCAACTTTATAACGAACCACAAAAGGATAAATCAGCAAACTCAGGCTGGGTTCAGTCACCCAGGAAACGTAAGTGCACTAGTTTTAATAGTATTCAATTGAGTAGGTTTTGAGACATTTTAGTGTGGACCATAAAGAGGTAAGTGGACCAACACTACCATCCTAAGAGCCTTTCTGCTAATGTGGCTAAAACTAAAATATAGGCCATACCACCTTCACCTATATTAAACTGTAACCATATATCCTCACATCTGTTATTGTTTTTGTCAGGACAGGTTTTCAGAGTATTCAAATTTTCGACACAAAAACAATTGAGGTGGACTTTTCAGAAACTATGAACAGGGATATTGATTCCCCTGCCACAGTGCATTTTAAGAATGATGCATTTCTGGAGCAATTTACCATAAATGGCCACTGAACCTGAGGCAAACTCACAGTTACTAAGCATAATAAAGTATCTGAGTCACAGTGTACTGGCTCACCTGAACGTTTCCAAAATCAACAGTCTCATAGTGGAAGTGGGCGCACTCTGCCAATCTGGGGAAGTGGCCTCTGGGGAACGTGAGCCTGAAAAAAAACACACACACACATATTGAAAACACACAGTGATGGAGAGAACGTGAAAGAAGAGACTGTGTGCGAGGACAGTGTTAAAGAAGCAGCAGGGCCGACTCGTGTGTGTCTCATCATTTTATAGCTCCTCATTTCACTGGCCTGGATAAGAGCCCTGGTTTACAGCCTATAATAGCACCAACGCCGTCACGGGGAGCACCTACTTCTTCATGTTCTTGACCTTCATGCTGGCCGTGCTGACGCAAGAGCGCAGGAGAGGCTCGGCCGGGTGCTCTGTGATATCATCGTTCTTCACCTGCCAGTCGGAGACAGGAGAGATCGATACGTGTCAGTCGGTCACAGGACAACTGACGGACAACTGATTACACTACACAGTAATTATACTGATCATACCGTAGAGCACCAAAGGAAGTGAGTGACACTATTGCGGTATAAGAAAAGTCATGAAACTTATGTTTTGCTACACAGTGCAATGCTAATGTTGTGCTTTGCTAAACTACACTCACCTGCCAGTTTATTAGGTACACTAATGAAAACAAATGCATTGAAATAAGTGAGTCCTGCCCTTAATCTTATGGCATGATATTCAGCCTTTGTTTAAAATAACTTTTAAGCTATTTTTTGTGTGTTATTATACGGACATAGGTTTACCTAAAACCTTTGGGTTTTAGTTCACTAAAGTTTAATATCAATGGGTGCGTGACCATTACGCATATTAATGCTGTGTTCAAAGCACGCGTCAAAAGTTAGAAGAGGCCAAACGTGGCAAGCTGCATATTTGCTGATCTGACAGGATTAGCTGTGCAACACTTGATAGAGAAACCAAACATGTAGACTAAAGAGAAAAAGATCCTTAGATACCTACAGCTATGTCCTGAATACTCATGAACTAGACCTTACTTCAGGCTTCAGGCATCAGACTTCAGCTATTGTTAACAGAACTATGGCTACAGCTTGACGGCTAACGATAAGATTAACTACATAATGTTATGTGATAACTTTATAGGTCAAAGAATATGTCAACAGAGGCCATTACACAGGCTAATGGCTAAGAGGCTAATGAAATAGCAAAATGTTTTTAGCTGTATTGGTGCAGCTCATTCTTTTACCGTGAGCCAACTTTCTAGCAGGAGCTAACTGTACTTATCTAATTCCGACTCCTACACACACACACACACACCTGACTCCCTATAACACAGCAGGATGACATTTTGATAACGGCAGTTGCTATGATTTTGCTGTGACAGTCCATAAAAGGGTCCATACGTTACATTAGCTGGTTGTTAGCTTTCCAACTGTTAGCCTCATTGGCTTCTAGATTACAACAGCTCTTTTCACGGCTCACGGTAGATGCTGTGATCTGTGAGAACTGTGGTTACAAAACTACCATGTTGTAACAACAAGTTCATGCTCCATTTGAAGGCAGCAAATGAATTAGAACTTGTTGTTTTTTTGCCACTAGCGTGAACGCAGCATGAGACATTTGTTGTCAGTATCAGTTTTGATCCAATATACTTTTAAATAATATTACGCTAATGCTTGTGTCTTGTACTGAATTATTATGTCTGGATTTAGTTTGTCTGTGTCCGTTTATCTCAGACATAGACAAACAAAGAAATACAAATAAACAAGTAGAGAGAGATTAAAAAACAAAGCAGTATTACAGCACAAGTGGTTCTGCATAGTTGAAGATAAAAAGACACAATGAGATCTTTAAAACTGGATCAGACGTAAACAGTCACATAGAGCAGGTGTCATAACATAGAGCACACACCTTTACCTCAGCAGCTATCAAACATGGCAGCATCAGCAAAATCAAATGTACACAAATGTACACGTGTTAAATTGATCACATGTTGGGGTGTCAACGACTCCGTGATGTGAATCACCTGCACCAAGCGGTGCAGCGTCATTGAAGGACGGCAGCATCCGAACATGCCTGTTGGTGTGTCTTCTTGTATAAGTGGTGAGTCAGAGTCGTGTGTGTGTGTGGGTGTGTACCATGGCAGTGGATGTCTCCTGTGGCTGCTTCTCTTCTGGAGAGTTAATGTTGGCAGATTGAGGTAAGGCATCATCTTTGTCCAGGTCAGTAGGTGGTGGCACATCGCTGGAAGTTGATTAAATAAAAAAGAAGAAGAAAAAGAAGAAGAAATCATGATGTCAACTACTGTAACATGGAGTTTTAAATTGAGCCTTGTAGTTTCTTAAAAAATGCACCAGAGGGAGCAAGTGAGGGAGAATTGACACTGTATGAGGTTTTTGCTCAAATCATGACATTGCATCAGCATGGCTTGAGAAGCACGAAGTCTGCTATGTTTGGATTGCTATTACAATCCCAAAAAAAACTTTCAATCTGATCTTAGTGTGAACAGATGCCATGACCCATCCCTTGTGCCGATTACTCTTAAAAAATGTCAGTTTCTTTGGCTGGGTCAACAAAAAGCCACAGGGTCTTTTGTATGCACTCAGGAAAGCAAAGCTCATCTGTTCATGAAGCCATAAAGCCAGTCCACCCACGAGGGAGTACTTCACAAAACCTTTACTTGAAATGTGACTCAGTGCATTCGGGAGTGAAGGGCGAGGTCCTTTCAGCTCAACTTTTATGAGCAACAAAGAGGGTGACAGGGCTTGGATGAGAACAGGACATGAGGCCAAGAGCTCGGACACACAGTGCAATTTAAAATGTAAATCAGTGAGGAACAGTTACGTGATGATGTTGAAGCAGGGACAGCTTTTGTCTCTGAGAACTGGGTCATTTTGTGGCTTTAACAATTGCACTGCTCCTCATTTTATTCATGCAGCAATCTCCAATGCGAGCGGTTGTAAAAGAGCACGCGTGCACAGCACGGATGCACACTTACTCCTCTTGTGTGTTCACATGTGTGTGGCGTTACATAATTCGGATCAGCTGACGCGAAGCGAAAAAAAGAGAGTAACTCACCCCTCAAGGACGTCACTACTTCCTGGTTCTCCCTGGGGTCCTGAGGCAGCGTTCTCGATCACCGCGGCAACCACGCATCCAGCCTCCATGATTCTGCCTTTCTGCAACAGCCTGCCCGTGGAGACACGTGAGAGGGAGGGAGACAGAGGGTGTGTAAAAAGAGTAGAATGATGGGAGTACGATGCTACAAAGCCGCCAGGCGTTAACCCACTCGAGGCTGTTGGTGTGCGCGACGCTGGAGGCTAAAAACTCACCGAGCCCAGGCAGGAATATGCAATGACATCATGCTACGCTGCCTGTGAACTGCTTCGGTGATAAAACATGTCAGGCTGCGAAATCATCGCATGGTTTCACAAGGACATCAGCTTCTTTTTTAGCAAGACTGTGACAGACTTTAACCGGGAAACATCCTTTTCAGCAAAATGCCACGGCAGCCTCAGACTATGACTCTCCGATAACTAAATCAGGATGATTCGATTTGCCTTAAACACTCTGCTAATAGTTTTTTTTTAACAGACTGCATCCATTCTTGGTGTAATGGGCCACTTTGACTGAAGAGATTTTCACCGTGAAATGAGAATCTATCCTGATTATGTAAGACAAAACCCCACTGAGACTCCTAAGCTGTCCTTGTTAGTTCTTCCAACGGTCAATTTCTTAACCTGTTAGCAAAAACAAAAAAAATAAATATGTTTTAACTTAGATTCTCTAAGGATGCTTACAAAAATGCAGCAAAGCCTAATAAACCACATTCGTTCTGTTTTAAGTGGTTTTATGGACATTTTCACAACGGTCTTAAATTTTGGTCCATGTTTTCCAACTTGTGATCCACAGAGGGGTGCGAGTAGTTTATGCAGCATGTGGCAAACATACACACACATAATCAGGAACACTGTATATGCAAGCCAAGCTGCCACGTTCATCCTGACTCTGAGACATTTCTGAGAAATAGGTGATTACCCATTAGTGTCAAAAAAAAATTAAATAAATGAAGGCTTCTGTTTTGTCGAAGGACAAGACTAGACATGACCAGAATGTGTAATTAGTGGTGATAAACTGTCAAATGAAAGTCCTGAATGAAACATCACGCGGTGCAAATATGTGCTTTAGTGAACAAACTGAATTAAGGATTGGTGAGTAAGCTCCAAAATAGGCTGGGGCGTACTGCTTCAGGTGGCCCCTGGTCAAAATTTAGTTTTGATAGTGGTGTTCACATGGTTGTCATCCATATATAAGCTAGTTTTTTGTTTGTTTGTTTTTTTAAGATCCCTGCACACATTACAAATCTCAGTGCACCATGGACAGATTGTCGCTCTACCACAGAGCTAACACATGTACACCGATCAGCCACAACATTAGCACCACCTTCCTGATATTGTGTAGGTCTCCTTTGTGCCTATCAGAGAATGGACCTGGGCCTTCTGAGGGTGTCCTGCGGTGTCTGCCAACAGGATGTTGTTAGTGGGGGCCTTTGGGTTCTACGGGTTGAGGGGAGGGGCCTCTGTGGATCAAGATTGTTTCCCACAGATACTTGATCAGTTTTGGCTCTACTGAACTTGGAGGCCAGGTCAACACCTTGTGCTGTTTCTCATGTTTTTTGAGTTATTTTTGTGTGTGTGTGTGTCTGCATCAGGCTGCATCCTGCTGGGTGTGGCTGCTGCCATCAAAGAGCGTCATCGCTATGGGGTGGGTGTGCCTGGTCTGGTCTAGGTAGGTGGTACATGTCTAGGAAACGTTCACACGAATACCAGGTCCAAAAGTTTCCCAGCAGAACATTTAATTGTCACAATATGCTCAATGATATTTACTCCAGTCAGTGGTTTCAATGTTGTGGATGATTGGTGTATGTTCTGCACATACGTGAAAGGAAATAACTCTCCATACCAGCAGGGGGTAGAAGGTGGCATTCCTTCAAAGGGGAAAACTGTTAGCCAGGAGGCTAAGAAGAGAAATATTTGTGTATCCGTGTGCCCTTTGAACACACTTCATGTCTGAACACAGATGCTGTCACTCATTACTCGATTTCCATTATTACTACCCCTCTCCTTATGTACTGTAAACAAGAACCAGGAAAGTCCTGATTAAACGCAAACCCGACTCTTCTTCTACAGCCTTCCCATATCCAGCTCCTGAATGTATGTGGGTGCTTAACGTTAAACAATAACTTAAGGGCATGTGGGCACAGAAACAGGCCCACAGTCGACACGGTGCAAAAAAAAAGAAAAAAAGAAAACTGCCCAATTAACACAGAGGCAGTTTTACCTCTTCCCTAAGGACCTCTGTTAATCAACAGAGAGAAATGTTTGGACTAACGAGTAGATTCATCAGCTCCGACTGACCGCTGCTGGAGTAGCAGTTTCCCACCGGCGCCTCTGGCCCGGAGCCTCACTGAGTTGCTGTTGACGGACTTCCACAAAGCCCCCTGACTCAGCAGAATGTGAGCAGGCAGGCAGGTGGGAATACGGGCCAGATAGCACTCCTATCTTTCCACATCTCATACTGTATCTCCTCTGTCTAACAGACCGCAACCTTGCCAGTGGAGGGCGAATGCACTAACGCGGGCAGCAAGTTAATTCACAGTTTAGAAGTGCTTTATGAGGGTCACTTGAGGGAGTCGTCTTGGGAAAGTCACATGAATGTGAATGTGGACATTAGGAGGCCTTGTTGTGTAAAGTCTTTAACATATCAGGCAGCGCAGTCGTCATGAGATGAGCATTATCTTGTTTACAGTGCCTTGTCTATTGTCCACCGTGCTAATGGAGAGCACACGTCCACAGCAGTTGCACACATACCGTGATAAGAAAAAATGCATGGCGCACTGTACAGTACCTGACCTTTCCAATTGTACCACATCAGACAGTGAGTTTTTTCAAGTGCAGGAACATGTTGTACTGCACATTGCAGAGGAGGCGAGCTGTGCTTTAAAAGCTGCCTGACTGATAGAGGACTTCTGTTTCTGTCAGAAGGTGTGGGAGAAGACAAATAAGAGTAGCAAACGCCGATCAGCCATAACATTATGGCAGGTCAAGTGGATAACTCTGGTTTTCTGGTTGTCATGGCGCCTGTCAGTGGGTGGTATGTAACCGGTAGTAAGTGAACATTTTGTTCTCGAAGTTAATGTCAGCAGAAGGACCGGAGAAACTTTGACAAGGCCCAAACTTTGATGGATAGATGTCAGAGTGTCTCTAAAACTAGAGCCCTTGCTGTGGTGGTGGTGGTATCATTCTTCAGAGGTCAGTACCTGTCAAAAGTGTCTCAAGGAAGGAAAAAAGCCATCAATTGGTTACAGGAACAGGGCCGATCAAGGATGCACATGTTGAGCGAAGGCCTGCCCGTGCCTCGCGATGCAACAGACGAGCTGCTGTGGTTCAAACTGTGGCTATAAAAAGACAAGGCTTTCACATTTATAAAAAAAAGTCCTCATTTCACGTGAGCGAAAATGCGCTGAAGCTGCATCACAGGTGGGAACATCAGAACAACGTCAAACCAGGTAAATCTCAACCCTGCACACAGCAGCTATAAATCAGGCGACTTCCTCTCCACCAGTACGCTCCAAGTACTGAAGCAAAACCATTCCAGACGCACGAAGAAAGAAGCCCTCTCTACCTGTCACAGTTAAAGTGAAAAGGTGCTTGCTCTGATGTCAGGAGACTGGAGCATAAAAGGATGTTGCCCCGCTATCTGATGGCCTACATGGCATGTTCAAGGAAAAATAGGGCAGCCTACACAAGCTCGCACACTGTTTATAAAAAACCGGCGTCGGCAACAGTGCTGACAAGAAAGAGTGACTGCTTTGTAGCTACAAACACACAAGCAGATATGTCTGAGTGACTCACAGACACTTTATCATATATGTGGGAGGTAATAAAGGGAAGAAGAGAATATGTCAGGAAATATAAAAACTGATATTTTATCCTTTTTCTGTAACAATTGAATGTAACCTGGCACACTTTACCTAATATGGCTTCTGTATGAATACTAGGCTTCATGTTTATGGGCCTCTACAGGGGACAATAAGATACAAAGATAAGGTAAGTAATTCGCTACTGTTAAACACTTGGACAGCCTGGTTTAGTATGTACAAGGCGGTGTTCACTTTCCAAATCCCTGAAGGTGGCTATCAGTTATTTTACGCTGCTATATATCTGATATAATTTGAAACAACCTGTAAACAATATTGCGAGCAAACCAGCAGAAACTGAACAAAAAACATTATGACCACCTGCCTAATACCGTCCCTTTCAACGACCAACCCAACCCCAATCCGTTAAGGTGTCGACTCCGCTAAACCTCTGAAGGTGTGGTGGCATCTGGCCCCAAGACATTAGCAATAAGTACTTATAAATAAATCCTGCATGTTGTGAGGTGGCGCATTGTTGGACCAAACCAGTCTGCCTTCGCTCCCCAACAGCTGCATCAGGGAGCCTTGGCTGGTTATGACCATGTAGCCGGTTTACCGCTTTTCCTCCCTTGGGCCACTTCTGATGAGTGCCGACCACTGCAGACCGGAAACATCCCGCAAGGGCTGCAATTATGGAGATGCTCCGCTCGTTTAGCGGTCGTAATGTGGGCCTCAAGTACTAGGCTGGTTGCGTTTAGCGGGTCTGAGGAAACTAATAAAGTTAGAGCGGCAAGAAACGAGCCAAACGAGGCCAGAAAACCAAAACAAGAACCTGAAAGACACTCAGATTCTCTGTAGAGTCTCTCTGGTTTCAACACGACCATCTCCCACATACCTAGGCACAGGATGCCTTAAAAATAATGGTTAGAGCAGCAGCGCCAACGTGCCTCGATTTTGCTGCAGATCCCGAAGAAGAAGAAGAAGAAGAAGAAGAAGGTGACAGGGCTGTGTTGTCAACAGGGAGGAAAAGTCGGTTGCCTGCTCTCATCCTGAGCTCTGGATTGCAGTCAACACAGGCTTGAGACGCAGTGGAGAAAGCCCTGCGGTTGCCATGGTAACCTCTCTCCCGTCCATCGTGACTTGATGCTCCTCCAGACTGAGGATGAGGTAGCAGAAAGAGGGCGAATGAGGCCTGCGAGGAACTTTGACACATCGTTGGCCCATCTGCCCGAGGCGCGGCGTCGCCGTCTCCCCTCTGCCTCGGCAGGATCCAGACGGCCGCAAGCCACCCAATGAATAAATAAATAAATAAATGAATGAATTAATACACCATCGAGCTTTGTCGCTTCTTGAACCATGGGAGGAGGAGGAGGAGGATGAGCCATCATTTAATCCTATAATCTTCTTGAAATCTACCAGAGTGAGATTAACTTTATTTCATCTCCCACTGAGTCGGTGTCGCAGCTTCAATCTTTGCCCCCGCAACCTGCAGAGTCACAGCGATCAGCGAAGGGCAGAGAGTGCGGTCAATGGAAGGCCGATTAAGTTGTAGAAAACCGAAATATTTAATCAACAAGTCAACCTGTCACTCGGGAGGTCATCCTTATGCTCACAGTGAGCTGCTATAAGCACAAACTCACTCCTTCTAATACAGCAGAAACAGTTCACTGTCAAAGCAAATATTTAAACAACAGAACGACGATTCTCATGAAAATAAACATACCACAAAGTCACTAAATCAATACCGAGACTCCCACACGTCCTCACCTGTACGGCCTAATGCAATCCAATACAGAATCCCTGCAACAGCTGCTAACGTTGCTACAAAGGTGTGGACTCCGATAACACATGCATGAGGCTGCACTGTGTCACAGCACTGGACTGCATTACATCATTAAATACCAAACATGTGCCTATTACACTGAGCCCACGCACTCCCACTCGCATATACTGGTAGATGCTGCATATGGCATGGCTGCAGCTAAAGAAAAAAAAACAAAAAAATTATGTATCAGGTATAATAACTGTCGATCGCTTCTTGGATTAATTTTTTTTTTATGTGAAATATCGTAAATAAATACTGGACTGTGGCAATTTAAACTGCAAGTTTCTCACAAATCTAAAAGCTTTCAGTTTACTATCACATATGACACAGAAACCGAGAAAGTGTTGACATTTGAGCAGCTAGAATCAATAATTTGGGGAAATTTCTGTTTAAAAATGTATCAGATTATTAATCTATTATCAGAACAGATTTTACATTATAACATCTAATAGTAAATTGGCCAAAAATATTCTCCTAAACTTGACATAAAGAGGCCAAAAACCTTAACATTTCAGTTTACTATGACATAACACGAGCAAAATGATCAAAATTAAGGAGCTAAAACTGTGAGTGAACCTTTTCTGTAAGTGTTCAGTTTCCAATAAGTGATTGTTGTCTATAAAACAGAATGAACTGAAGGGCCTGGAGAGGCTTAATGATGATCAAAACGTTTCCTGGACTGGATAAATCGACTGACCGATGATCATCGATTAATTCATAGGCTCCATTCTTACATATGTGGATGATTATCTGTATAAATTAAATGAATATAACTATATTAGTGTCACAATGGATGCACTTGTTGAAGTAGATTACACAGGGTTCCGCTATTAAGTGACCACGCACTGCATTACACTGATTCACGGGGGGAGAAAAAAAAAACACAGCAGAAAAAAACCCTGCTGACAGATGATGTGTTTTCATAAGCTGTGAAGCAATCAGAGGCGCTATGCAGTCCTCTTAGGCGACTTACTGGGATCCACTGGGAAAAGTTTACCACCCCTGCTGTACTCTGACCTGTTGGGCCTGACAGATCATCGGTCAGCTGCACGCACAGAGCATAAACACACACACGCGCGCCCGCGCACACACACACACGGAAACGAGATCAATAGTCATTTGTCAGTGCCTGATCAGCTGAGAAAACAGGTGCTGCGATCACACCTTCGGGGGCCGCAGATTAAATCACCGCAGTCGGCGACGACCGAAGGATCCTACCTGTAACCGAGCACGCTGCTGCTCCACTCCGCTCGCCTCCTCTATGCTGCACAGCGACGAGCTTCTCGACGAGGAAACATGTTGTCAGCATCGCACTGCAGAAAGGGGCAGCTCGGACACACACGCGGACTCACTGCTGATCATTTGAGGTAGCTGGTTTTGGGGAGGAAAAAAAAAAAAAAAACCCTGATCGGGTGCGGCATCGCAAAAAAAGAGAGAGTCTTTTCCGGGGAGCCGAGGCTGGCTGACTGCCTGAGAGCAGAGGATCTGCACTCTGCGCCCGGAGCGCGCACCGACGTCGTGCGCGCGCCTAGGATGTTACAGCCTCAGGGGTCCCCAGACCTTTTGAAAGTCAAGGACCCAGATATGAGGCAGGAGTGGGTGCATGTGAGACCCCGTATGATAATATTCACCAGCCCGAGGAGCCCCATCTGGCAAATTGGTCGGTGTTAGGTAATGCTTGGTACAGAATTACATAAGCCTCCACTGTAGGTGGGTGGTAACAGTGAGAGGAGAGAAAACTGGTCTAAATCACTCATCCTCATACATCATCTTACTGTGCTAGTCCACTGAAGGAGATAATGTGATATTCAGACTGATGGGGACCAAATCCCTCACTCAAGTGATGAAGCAACGAGCAAGTTGATGACATAATTCTCCAATTGTCCTCCTTTTTTTGTTGAATTAAAAAAATCAATGAATTGTTTAGTATCACACCAGATAGTTTATCTACAGCATTTGACACCAACCAGACCTCTGTTACTGGCTACAATCAACCCATATTTTTTACAATATGGGGGCAGAAACTGAAAGTGAAGAAAAATGGCACTTACTGTCACGCCTTCATATGATACTAATAATTATGCAAAGTTTTCCTCAGAATGTAACTGTAGCAATAGCTAAACCATAGAATAGGCATAGAATATAAATGATTTTGGGGGCAGTAATACATAATACAAATGTATGTGCTGCATGCTAGCTAGTTGGAAGCGACTGCAACAGGCTATTAGCAATATCTCACAATGTAACACAACAATATCTTTATATAATATAAAAGTCTTTATGATATGGGTTTCAAACAATAAGACAACTATCTCCTCCAAAAGTAACTATAGGAAATGCTATAGTATTATTTTTGTGCAAATGATCTAGCTTATTGTAAAAGTTGGGAGCAAAACACCACGCTAGCTAGTTGGAGGCATGTTACGATGTAGATCTACAATATTGAGTTTTTATGGTATAGTTTTAGGACAATAACAAAACTATCTCATCCAAAAGTAACTATAGCAAATGCTACCGTCCTCAAAAGGTCAAAATTGGACAAAGATTAAATTATTTTTGGTGCAAATGTTCTACCTTTTTGTTAACATTGGAAGCAAAACAACATTAGCTCTTTTACAATATGACGACAGAAACTGGAGGCAGAAAAGAGTTTCTTTCTGTCGCGTCATGATTTTCTAATTTCAAAAATGTCTTTTCCCAAAAGGGCTTCAGTTGGACAAAGAATATCAATATTTTTTTGAGCAATTTATCTACTAAAAAATATTGGTGCTACGTGCTAGCTGTTTGCCAGAATGTGGGCTAATTTTCACCTGTTGATATTGGAGACAACCTTTAAGGCAACTTTTATTAATAAAGATCTCACCAGGTAAGTTTTGTTCACGAGTCTAGTCATGACAGAAAGGTGTTTCGGGTTATGGTGCTTATGCCTCAGGTATGTGGTAGATTTTTATTTTTTTAAGTCAATCAATGGGGGAGCTTTGGAACAACACAACTGGTTGAGTCACCTTTATACTGCTATGGTCTATATTTCTCCCTGTTTATTTCTGCTAGGTTAAGCGGCTGCTATCTGATTTACCAGACAAATACAATAGTAATGTAGTTCTTCTCATTCATACTTCACGAGAAAAAAAAAATATTCTCATATCTTTGTAAACTGAGCCTGTCATGCTGTCAATGCATTTTGTTAAAATGCCATCAGCTCTACTTGGAAGACTTATTCGACCCAAAATAGTAATAGCGAGGGAAATATACAAAATAATTAGCCTCTTTCCAAGCGCCAGGTGTCATATTTACACAGCGTAACCTCAGAGGATGCAAGTGTTTGACGAGTGGATTAGCTGAACTTTTCATGTGTATGCAGATGGCTGCTCATTTGTTTGCTCCCCAGCCTGCCGCAGTTGAACATTTGAACAAAAGCACAAAGGTCATTCTGACAGACCTCATCCTCTTCCAGGTTATTTGTTTTCCTTGTTCACACTCACGCTCACAATTCATTCCTCAACGTCTGGGTGGAGATGACAAACCCCGGGTCAAAATATCAATCGTTGAGCAACGTGCATTTATTTAAACACGGCCTTTGATGTCCCCTGCTCTAAATTAAGTTGCATTTGTCACATCTGAGAGAGAATTCAAAGGATAAAAACGCACTTCTTTGGAGGGGAAAACTGAATTGGGAGACTTGGCACTCCTGCGCTGCTCTTGTCTGAGTGTCCTAGAATTAAAAAACAAAAAAAGCCCCTGACCTGATTACAAGCGGCTCCTATCGCCACACCATCTTCCCCACTTACACCGCCTTGGCCAACACTTACACCCTGTGTCCAGGCTATGAACTACACCACCTTCCTCCCAGGCTGCAGACAAAACCACAAGATTAATAAAACCTCTTTTCATTTTTTTATTATATCAAAATACAAAAATTTGAGAGGAAAATTTCATATGGGACTAAGCATTTGAAATGATATGGTGACATGAATACAACACTGCTTTCATATTCTCACAGACATGCCATAGATAGAGCATAGATCATGTGCTAGGCCCATGTCTACGTCATGATGAGCCACCCAGAGCGAGCCTGTGCGTTTTTCCCTATAAAGGCTTGTGACGGCGACTGTCGCTGTACATCTTTTTTTTTTCCTTTTTTTTTTTTGTTTTACATCATAGTTCATTCAGTTTTCTGTTCACTCAGTAAAGAAATAAGATCCATGGCAGTTGAACATGAAGAGTGAGTAAGACATGATCTGAGACAGAATTCACTGGACAGCAGTGGCCAAAAACAAAACAAAGAAAACAAACAAACCAAAAAATAAGAGAAAAGGAATACAAATATTATACATAAGGCTTTGGTACAGCACCATACAGTATGAGTTAATTGCTCACGAAAAGTTAAGTGAAGCGTTAAATACCTGATGATGAGGTGACAGAAAAAAAACACATCAGGTTATATAAAACAGAGAAAAGTAAAATAATTAGAAAAAAAATTTGTTTTTTTCCTTTGAAGTATTTACATATGAACATTATGGAGACACAAAAAAATAAAACTGAACGTATGACGGTGAATGTAAACATGTGATGTACAGCACAGAGTTCAGTGGATGAAATGAAATGTCTTTTGTTCTTTTTTTTTTTCCTTTAAGCACTACGTGGCTTGCTTGAGTATGAGCTAAAACAGTCAACGATGTAGTGCTTATTGTAGCCTACCATAAGAATAATAATACATTCTAGTTTCTCAGTGCTGGTACACATGAAAAAACAGAGAATATAGAAAATACTACATATTTCTATTTTCCGTCCAATAACAAACCAGCTCAGATGTCCATGAATGATTGCTAAATAGGCGTTTGTTGTATTTTTTTTTTCTTTGTATTGTCTCTACATGCAAGATTAATACAATAAAAAATCAAATCTGTTCTAAGTATCTAAGTACCGGCACCTAGTGATGCACTAAAAGCTGTAAGCAGAAAAATAGAAAAAATAATAATAAAAACTGAGCTAACAGTACGTCCAAAGCAGCCCTCTTAAACACTGTACATGTTTCTGTTGAATATGCGAATTACAAAAAAAAAAAAGAAAAAATTAAATTAAAAGAAGAGAAAAAGAAAGCCCGGAAGACGACATCCGTTTGTAAAAACCCAATGGGGAGGATGTATGAGCTTTTCCCAATACCTTTCTACACCTGGAGAATAAATACAAACCGATGACTACTCATGGCTATACTGTACAGTACTAGTAGGGATTCTACTTCAGAAACGTGGCGGGATGATGTGAGGTGGCGGCGGCGGCGGCGGCGGTGGAGGCGGCGCCCCTTTGCAGTAGTGTGCTTGAAAAACAGTGCTGTCGAACGAAACTACAGGAACTGGTAGAAAAAAGATTCCCAGGTGACCTGCTCTCCGACTCCCTCCCTCCCACCCTCCCTCGTGTTTTTTTTTTTTTGTTTTTTTTTCTCGTGGCGAGCGCTAATCTAAATCAGGTTATGTTTCTCCTTTTAGGCTGGGTTAATATTCTCATCACAAATATACTTTAGAGAGGGTACCTTGGAAGCACAGACAGACATTGCAAACACACCATAGAAAACAGGTCATCTCGAGTTCATTTGAATGTCACGATTATCTGAGGTTATACGACTACTTTCCAGTATTGTCTATCACACCATGTTATGACCTATAGTGTCTAGTTTAGTTGCTCAAACACACAGGGCCGAGAGAGTTGCTCGTGTGGAAAAGAAAAGAAAAAATATATTTATATCTTCAGACCTCTATTCTACAGCACCACAAAGTTAAACATAGCACCAAGTCGTAATGTTCAAAGCAACTACGCCCTAACACACTTGTCTTCATCGAACTAATGTAAACACAATTTTCCTCCACAGCACGTATTGTACATGACTATAGCATGTCCCCGTGACTCTTAGAAAAAAGTTTTATTTGCTTTGGACACGTGAAGGCGGAGAGGATCTGGAGTGGATCTACATGTGTGCTCATGTACGGGCGAAATACAGTTTTAACTTTGTTCCAGGGATATTATAGAGGGCAACACACTTCTGCTTCTAAAGCTGTTTCCAATGTTCATTCACGTACTATACATCAGAGAAAATACTACTCAGCTTGTGCAGCCAGCGGGCTATGGCAATAATAATAATAATAATAATAATAATGATAATAATAATAATAGTAATAATACACGGTACGGTACTGACATTAAGTATTCTTTTTCTTCTCAGATAAAATAACGTCTGCTAAAGTATGACAAATTAGGCACCTTAAAATGTTTTAAAAACATTATCCACTTAAAGCCGTACTGTAAGCAAATACTTTTTCATATATAATCTAATTTTTCTTCCTAATTTTACTTCCCCCCCGCACCCCCTCCCGTCTCCTTTTTCAATACATCCTCGTTACAAGAACGTCTTCCTGTAAAACATGGTCTCGGTTTCTCTTTACAAATACAATACACACCATGTACAGTACATAACAAATATAGATTATTTTTGTTTTTTTTTTTCTCCATATCTTACATGAAACCAATTCAGCTAAAGTAGAATATGCACTTTGACGCTTGCGTTCAGGCAATCAACAACTTTCTCACTCGTCAAAAGATTTCAGTAAGCAGACATTGAGTCGATTCATTCACGTGGGTGTCTGGAGGAAAACGTCTGATTTGTTGGAAATCTGCTTGATATGTCTCGGAGCGATTGAACTAGCTTTAAAAATAAAAACAAATGAAATAATAATAATAATAAAAAAAACAAAAACAGTTTGGGTATTTCTTGTAGTTGTGTAGCGGGACGGCAAACAGGAATTTAGGACTTAACGCGATATATACCGGGGCCGTTCAATGTACCGTGACATTGGGACATTCATTTCCTGTACAGCAAAACATACATTCATTATCGGTTAGTGTTGAAAAATGAACAAACATACAAAGAAAGTAGCTAGCAAGTAATATACAGTTGAAGATAAACAGTCAGGGTGGCCATTTTTTTTTTTTTTGAGTGTTTCCCATTGCTTTATGATAGCAGTCACATTCTCCTTTAACATCCCTCACTGTAGCTTTTTTTTTTAATATAATTTTGCATGTACAGTGCTTCTCCACTACAGCAAAAACGTATTGATTTATTTCCAATCTGCGTTTTTGTTTTTTTTTTGTTTAAAAAAAAAGAAAAAAAATCTTTACAGGTATTCTGTCCTTTAAACTTGGATATACACAGTTGAAGCAGGTAAAATGAAAAGTTATGCATCGTCCCGCATAGGATTTCGTCTCATGAGTCCTTGGCAGAGAAAAGTAAAAACTACACTTGATATTGGAGTCCGTCACTCCCGCGAGAGAGACAGGTTATGAGAAGGCGAAGGAAAAAGGCAGTTTATGTTAGAATAATAAAAAAAAGAAAAATAGAAAGAAAACAAATAGAGAAAAAGGCAAAGTAAAGGCACCTCGAGACGTGCCACATTTCACAAATGATTCCTTAATAACCAAACACATACTACTACAGTACATTTCACAATTTCGCCACCCGGTTCTTCTGAGCCTTCAAGTCCGAACTCTGCTGAGCATTTTAGTCCCAAATTATTTGGCGAGATCTCTCTCTCTCTCTCTCTCTCTCTCTCTCTCTCTCTCTCTCTCTCTCTCTCTCTCTCTCTCTCTCTCACTCTCTCACTCTCTCACTCTCGCGCGAGTTTGTGTGTGGTTGCGTTGCAGCGCTGCAGCGAACAAAATTAAGACACTGTCCTCTAATGGTTGGCATCGGCTCACAAACCAAAAGAAACACCGGCTACCGCTGATAATAAAAAGCGTCTAAATTAGATTAGGCCGTATTGTCTGAATGGGAGCGGTGTGTGTGTTTGTTTGTGTGTGTTTGTGTGTGTGTGTGATATAAACCTTTGTAAAAAGGTCAAGTACGTACAGTATACCACAAGAATTACAGCAACTCTGCGTTTACTCTGAGGTATATTTTGTGGTAAGAACCCTGTGTTTAAATACTGACACTATTTGTATTGTAGGAAAGGTAGACTCATGTCCCTGTCCGAGGACGCACCAGGCTTAACAGTACGCTGTATCACTGAAAAACCTAAACATATGGACCCCTCAATGACCAAGTGAGTGGAAAATCTTTTAACGTGTTGCGACGCACTCAACCAACACATTTTTATTACTGTAGGAGGAAGCTTAATTCCCTTGTTTTACTATTTATATACATTATATATTTCTTTTTTTTTTTTCTTCAGAGCGATTTCAAGTGAGACAAGGAGCGGTGACGACTCAGAAAAGTTCTTGTCTCCAGGTGAGATTTTTTTCCAAACCCCCAAGAGTGTTCAGCTCGATGTTTTTTTTCCCGCTCCTCAAACACACACACACACACGGGCGTTTAGAGACTATAAGAAATATTTTGATCTGTTTGGAGCACGGAGGGCTGAGGTGGGGCGTTCAAGGAGGCGTAGGTTTAGTCGAGTCCAATGGCTTGGTGGGCAGACGGGTCAGCGTAGGGTCCCATAGTTTGGACCCTCAGAGTCTGCACTGGCCAGAATGCCCGTCTGGTCCTCCTCAGACTGCCTGCGGCGCAGGAAGGAGGTCAAGTAGAGATAGGGGTTCTTCTTGTTTTGCCTTTTTCTCTTTCTGTGGAAGCTAAGATCCTCTCGCTCTCGGGCGGTCTGAGATTGCTGCTGGGTCTGAGAGGGAGACACACCTGAAAGAGAGGCGCAGGAGTAACACACCAGCCGCATACTTGAACGCCAACCCTTTTGTCAAGCTCCCTCTGATCTCCACACGAACCTGTTCTCCATCCGGAGGTTGTGTTGTTATTGTTGTTGGCAGCCACTCCCTTGGCTTTAGTAATACAGTGGTGTAGCAGTGCTGGTAAGCTCTCAGACCCGGCAGTATCGCTAGACGCACCTAGAGGTTCCCTGGGAGGACGAGACACAGCACAGCATACATTGTTCCGCATTAATCCAACGGTCGTGTCGGGTCACGCTCAGAGTGAAAAGACAAAATGGCGCTTTCATTTCTATTTCCAGTAGGAGCTATCGTATGATTGGATGAGCTCTTGGGCTTCTACTGAGAGCCCTCTCACTAAGATGATGAATTTCCACTTTCTATCTGCGTTGATGGATGACAAAAGTTAGATTCAAAGAAAAAAAAGGAGGAAGGGACAGGATGAAAAGGAGCAAGTGAAAAAGAAAGAATAGTCGACATAAGGTGGCAGTGGATTTGGTGACATTATCGGCTACAAGTTTGTTCTCAAGCAATCACCACGTTAAAGACCCAGTCCAGGGTTTTATGAAATACTTATTTACTCTTACAGACCGTTTCTAATGCTGTATTTGATTTGTAATTTGTAACTATGGAAACAAACACCTTAAGGCATTGGAGGTTTGGGTCTTTAAATAGTGACTGCTTCAGAAATGCGGGCAACGTTTGTCTCTTTGCTGTATAAAACTCATACAATGAAAATAATTTCTGGAACTGTAACATTATTGTTCCCGTGTTAATGAAGTTTTATTGTATAGTCTCTAATAGCACCAGGTTCGGGCCAGGGGTCGGCAACCTTTGAACAGATACATACGAGTATTTAAATGTTAGATTAGCTGAGTTTACATGATGCGTTCATGCTGAGAAGTCGTCAAGCTTTCATACAGCGTAGCTCAAGTGATAGCCGCCAACTTGACGCAACGCAAGGAGCAAATCCAGCAGGACTTTTCAACCCCGCTGAGTTCAGGTTTGTCTGAAGAAGAGTGCACTTTGCTGTGAAAACGTGGTGTGTGATGAACATCAAGCATTAGAAAAAAAAACAACAAAAAAAACATCTAAGAATCAAGAGGGCAGTGTCGTGCTGTTTCGGTCATCGAAGTCACGGTATAAAAACAAAGCTACAGCAACAGCGACTGGACCTTTACTAAGAGATCCAAGTCTTCTTCAGTTAAAAGGACCGGTGGGGAGTTAAGGTTTTTATTAATAGTGTCTGTTGTAGGTGCACACCTGAGACTGACCAATATTTGCGTTTTTTTTACTTTTTTTCCACACTGTGGACCCGTTCCTATTTAAATGTGTATTAAGTTCAACAAAGATTATGCTGCAACACTACGTATGTTCAAATATGTTCAAAGAAAGTACCTGAATGAGAACTGAGCGCACCGAACCATTTTTATTTATACGTCTTTTTGACAGTTTACTTGTGCTCTACTTCTTTCTTTTGTATTTATCTTTTTATCTTGTATCTTTTTTTATGCACAAGAGCCTTAAATATTCCTTGAGTTCAATATATGTTCATGTTTCTAGTTAAATTGAGACTTGCGACATTTGTCATCAATGTTTGATTTGATTTGCTTATTTGCACACATTAAAAAATGGTATAAAAATCCCATTTACATTTGTAGATACATTTTGCTTTACATAAGGGAGGTATTTCAAACCTCCCCTATGTAAAGCAAAATGTATCTACAAATGTAAAGCAAAACTAAACTAGAAATAAATATTCATGTAATTTTTATTATGTAAATAGGCTCCAAATATCGACTCGGAAAAATCGGCAGCACGTATCGGCCAAGGCTGATCAATATCGGCATCGTCCCTACACAATCTGACTAGACGACTAGAGTCCGTCAACCTGCTGTGTCCTGTTGTCAATTGAAAATGAATTTAAACTGTGGAATAACAGGACAATACCAGGTTGAACTGAACAACATCCTCTGTTATAGGTGAACATTTGGTTGTTAACGGACTCTTGTCGTACGAACTAAAATTACTGAAAAACTAATCGTGTCTTATCCGGCTACATCTTAGCCTGTGTCAATGAGTAGCGGCTGAGTAAATAATACACCTGACAGTCCACTAGTAGTGTAAACTAGGCCGAACCCTCTTTAATGTGTAACTAACTATTAGTTTAAGATTTGCAAATCGTCAGTGATCATATGAAAGGTTGTCGACCCCTGCAGTCAGACTCTCTCTGACCGTCTCCACAAGGTGAACGTGCAGTTTGCGCACCAGTGTGTTTTAAAAAGAAGCCGAATCCGAAAACTACGAATGAACTATTTTCATTTCATGAGTGATACATGCTAAGTTGGATGAAAAATTATTTAATCAGCACAAAACAATCTTCAGTTTTCTAGCCTGCTTCATGTTTTTTTTTTTTTTTTTTACCTCATACCGAATACTTGTTGTCTCACAGAAAGACGGAATAAAGATATGTAATAACCTCACAAACAGTTAAGTTCAGGCTCATGAGGCTCAATGTCTTTGCCTTTCAGAGGACTGAACACAAACGGCTTCAAAACCCGACTTAATGCTGTCATTAAGTCAAGTTGTTGTGCCCAACATGTATTGCTTCAAAAGGAAATGGAACACAAAGCTTTAGAGATGCTGTCCATCATTTGTCACTGTGGAGAGAGAGATTGAGAGCCATTAGCAGAGAGGGGGAGACAAATCGGAGAATTGCAACAGTCCTGGACAGATAAGAAAGACATGTTCCATCATCAGAGGCCACAGTGTGTTTCAAAGATACATTTCCATAGACATAAACACTATACAGCACACTTTCATAAAACATGAACACTGCGTACAGAGGCTTCACCATGCTGACGGGAGGAGATGGCAGGAAGAGGAAATGGCCGTTAAAGAACAAGTCACATGACAGGAAGAGGAAATGGCCATTAAAAAACAGTCACATGACAGAAAAACGAAAGCACTAAGGACAACAAATGTGACGAAGAATTTAGTTTGAGAATTGTTGTTATTTGTTTGGTCGTAGAGAGAAGTTTAGAGAATGCATGCATGGCATTTTGCACATGGAACAAAACTTTAAAGGGGAATACTCCAGTCTATCATTCATGTGCGTCCTCTATTGATTCAAGGCTTTTGTTGTTCTTTTTTTTTTCTTTTTTTTAGTTTTTGTCTGTATTCAAAGTGGTGAAAAAGACAAAAAAATCAAATGCTTCTCCACAGTCCAAAACCACTCCTCCTGCTTGCTCACAAGCCCAATTACTGCGGCCTGCTACGCCACAGCAGGCTTACTGCGCCTGGGAAGTGTATTGACAAATGTGTCCTGCAGTCATTATTGCCATTAGTTGTACTTCGCTTGAATCCAGCACAGAGGCACAACCCAAAGCGATTCCCCTTTAAAGGAGAGAGTGATTAGAGCCCTCCCCCTGCTGACCCCTCCCCTCTCAGACATGGGTCCGACCCTTACCTATTGCGGCGTAGGGGACCGGGTCACAACAACGCTGCCCAGATAGCTGAGATCAATCAAAAACAAATCAGGTAAGACCCTTACCCTCTATAAAGCAGCAGCCCTATAAGCTACTTTCCTTAAAGGCCAGTGATAGTGCAGGGCCGAGTCTCGTCAAGCTTGGTGGGTTTAGCTACCTGGTGACTGTAGCTTCTAGGGTTGTGAGGTGGGTGTGAGGGGCCACAGGAGTGTGTGCAGTAAAGAAACTTCATGGGGGCGTAAATGTGAATGAGTCTCAGCTCTTTTTTTTTTTTTTTTTCATGTAAAAGCCTAAAACTTCCTGTGTTATGTCTGCCGTCTAAATGTTGGATGTATTGGGGAAATGTTATATTTATTTATTTTTTTACCAGTACGTTTCTAATAAAATAGATCTGCTTACTTTAATAAATACCTTCATGGCTGATAAATGATTTACTAATGCTGTAGAGAATAATCACAATCTGTTTTGGGTTGCCAGGTTGTGGCTAGCTTTTATCCTCCGCCAGCGAGACACTTAACCTGCGCCAGAGTATATTTAACATCTAATTATTAATATCATAATTCATAATCCAAGAACAAATACATCACCGCAGCTTTTTATTTATGACGCAGTAACATTATAAAACCGATTTATCACACTTTATATCTGCAGACCTGATGGGTTATTCACCACCCATCATTTATTAAGTATTTATGAGCTGTTGATTTTAGATTTAAAAGCTGTTCCTATTAAGCAATCGTGTCTGCAAGTATAAAATAAAAGTTAAAGTTTCTCAAATGGTGATAAGACAAAATCTGAAGTGTGTAAGTATTATTATAGGCCAATAAGTCATTAATAGATGGCCCATGAAAATTATACAATAATTCAAGTGAACTGTTTAATGGAATAAAGAGTTATTGCACATCCTGCTGGAGGAGGATAAAACATATTAATAGATCTGTTCTATAAAGCATCAGTAGAAGGTAGATTGCACCTAAAAACGTCACGTCGTGACTTCTACCACTAATGAATTTGATCAAATTTTAATCCTGATCTGGAAAACAGCTCATAATTTCAATGTTCAAATTGAGGGATGAAGTTTTTTTTTTTTTTTTTTTTTGCAGCCCTGCATTCAGTGTGTTAACAAACCTTCCTTTTAAAGTTATTTAATCATTATTTCAAGAGATTATATATATATATATATAAGACAAAAATACATGATCTTAAAATCAAATTTCACATGCTATTAAACTGATATGGTTTAGAGAGGTGTCATCTCTAGGAACTGACACGATGTGCGCTAAATGCAATTACATGCCTTCTGCATATTAAAGTACAATATGCATCATCTTAATTATTCCTAAAAGGAATCATCAAAGTAAAACTGTCGATAAATACTGAAGGAATTTGGAATAAGGAGCAGACGAGGAGGAGTCTCCTCCTTAAATAATGTGTGACTATTCTCTACTGGAATGGATCACCTACCCTGAGGCTGATATCTGGAGCTGGGAGGGCTCTGAGGGTAGCATCTCCTCCTCTGTCCTTCTCTGGGATGGCCTCTGCCCGAAAACATCCCTGCCCTCTGGAGGGGGAGAAGGGGACTGGGAGGGGTAACTGGCTGCAGTGGAGGCATAGGACATGTGGGCGTGGTAACTGGGGCTGGGTTGCTTGGCTCCCTGGCTCTGAGTGGGGGAGGCGGAGAGGGAGGACCTCCGGGAGAAACTGACAGTGGCCGAGGGCTGCAGGGTGAGCTCGTGCATCTCCAGAGACCGAGAGGTGCGGAGGATGCTGGGGCGCGGAGGGGGCCGCACTAGGATATCGGGGGAACCTGGCTGGGTGCTAAGAGGGCTTTGGGATAGCGGAGAGAGGCGCGAGGGCTGGAGTACTAGCGGGGGTAGGCTGGGGTCTGCCCGGCGCCCCGCCCTCGGGCTGAGCCAGGACTGAGGGCTACTACTGGGGGCTGTGCTTGGGCTCCCTGCGCGGGCTGCCGGGTCAGGGTAAGGCAACACTGGTACGCCCACACCGTGGGCCGTGTGTCTGAGATGGCCGAGACTCTGGGCCTGTTGCATAGCTAAACGCCTCGAAGGCCCTGGGGGCCTGTCTCTGCCTGGGGGAGCCACAGGGACCTCCAGCTGCAGGAGTCCAGGGCTCGTTGGATCCTTTAGGTGAGAGAGATGCAGGCGACTCGGGGGGAGGGAGTGAGGAGGGTATGGGGGTGGATCGGGGAGGTCCTGGGGATGATGTAGGGGGTGGTGTGGTGGGTATATGAAGCGTGGGCCCTCTAGACCTAGGAAGGGTAACTCATGAGGCTGCCAGCTTTCAGGTGAGCGAGGAGGGCTGTGAGTGTGAGACAGAGAGTGGCCAGAGGCAGTGTACTGATGGTGCTCCATCTCCCCACTCTCCTCAGGGATGGAGGGGTAACCAAAGGGCCCCTCAGCGGTGCCTGGGGGTGAGGACAGAGCGGAGCTACGCGGGCTGATGTCAGGCATGTAGAATGGCGGTGGAATCCCTGATTCAGCGCGGCTGCCTAGATACCCATAGAACGGGCCCTGGGGAAAGCCTCTGTAGCGGGAGGCCGGGGCCTGCCCCGAGGCGTGAAGTGCACTGCCCTCTGCAAAGCTCATACCTTCCATGGGCCTGTGCAGGCGGGGGCTGTAGGTGGGGGGCTGCGTTGACTCCAGGCTGGAGGACGTTGGGGAGAGCTGTGGCCGCAGCGTGGGCATGATAGGCGGCAGAGGCCCGGGGTCAAAATCATTCTCCTCATCGGACTGTCGGAACTCGGGGTACATGTCGGACTCCTCGGCGAAGGGGAAGCCCTGGATGCGGCGAGGAGGCGGGCTGATGTCCATGACGAAGCGGCCGTCGGGGCCGCGGCTTATCAGCTCGATGGGCGTGGTGACCTCCGCCTCGTGTTTGGACACACTGTATTTCTTGCTGGCTATGGCACGCTTGGTTTTCTTGTAGAAGGAGAGCTCTTTGTCTTTTTCTCTCTGAGGGCTGGGCAGCTTCCTGACGTACAGGCCCGGGCCGTGGGAACCCTCCGAGGAAAGAGAGCGCGGTCGAGATGGAGGGGAGCTCTCTGGACTTATCTTCCCAGACGATAGCCTGGTCGAAACAGAAATGCAGACACAAGGCACGGGCTTAATTAAACACATGCCAAAAGACACCCAAAAATAGAGTGGGTTGAGAATAAAAAATAAATAAATAAATTGATGATGCTATAAATAAATAGGCATGAATGCAGTTTCTAAACAGATGACACAATACAAAGCCATAGCACTCGGTCAAGGCAGCCGTAATGGACTACATAATGATAATGACCAGGTCATGGTGGCAGCAGCATCCTGACAGGGCAGCAGCTAATGAACCAAGCCACAGTGACGGGATGAGAGGAGTACTAATGACACAACCATGACAACCGTATCACGGATCTATCGAATCTACATCTTCTTGAGCAGACGTGAGGCCAATTCCCATATGCTGCACCAAATGTTGATGTGAGGGGAAGCAGATGACATCTAACCAGGCCTCATTTGCCCACACCAGGAGCAGCGTACTCGACACTTCCTGTACTGGGTCGCTGAATGCATCGGGTAGACATAAATTACAATGAGTGCATATACACAGTATTGTACTGTACGTGCAGCTGAGCCAATGCAATTTAATCCCTGCAAGGTGAGTGGAAGTCTGTGCATGCAAAAAAGGCCAGGAGTAGGCTCCGCTACAACTACAATAACCATTGGATCATTTCTATGCAATGCATTAACCATGCAGCCAAGCCAGTGCGGTGCAGCACACTCTGTATTTTGGTACAGGCAGGCACTCACAGGGGGCTGGCCGGCGGGGGCAAGAAACTGCTCCTGGCAGGCTCGTCCCAGCAGGGCTCTACCCCTGGCAAGGGGGTGAGAGGAGGCCTGCGATGGGAGACAAACGACACGGGCCTGGTTCATCTCTAGCTATGCTACTAGCAGGAAGGACTGAGCGTAACCTCCCTGACCTGCCTGGACCATTCAGTAAAAACAGACAACGTGAACCGACACTGATGATTTACCTAAAGCAAACACACATTTACTCAGGAATGGGGATTTACACAGATTATTGTCAGTGATGGGCTTCTTCTGGGATTGAAATGCAGTCATACATGTACACAAGGTTTACAGACAAACGAGTACACACACGTAGCTGTTTACTGTACATTAAATGTGCAGCTATAAATAAAAAAAAACAAAAAAAGAAACAGCATAATTTAACACTCAGAATCATGCAGAAAGCAGACAGCGTTTGAGGTTAAAGAATACAGATGGATCAAAAATCAATACACACACTGCAGCTTGGGCACTCTGGGTAATGTGCTTAAAATGCTGACTTTGCTGCTTTGTTCTCTCCTTAATTTGCCCATGATCCGATAGAGGTTGCTGCTGCACATGTTCTTCCACACCCTCCAAACAGCCCGATCATATTATCATTTTTCACGTTAGTCATTCACCTGGGCTTCTCCTCGCCAATTTACCGCCCGTCTAAAATCACCAGAGAAACCATGCTATAATAACCAGCTCCACTAATAAGGCTCTGAAAGGTTTTTTTCCCCCCAAGACGTTTTGTTTGCAGTTTCCTTCCGTTATTTATTGTCGGAGCATGCGTGGCAAGACAAGGAACTGGGAAAAGGTGTAGGAGAAGATGAACAGTAGTGACCACCTCTGGCAGACTGCAGGGGCTCTGGCGTTTACTTACGGCGACTCAATGCTTTTCCTGAAGTGTGTCACCGACAAGGGAGGATCTGAGAGGACAAACACATTTAAATTTAGCATTTCCTTTTCTGAAAACCTCCATGGACATAATAAAGAGAAAAAGGCCCTGGTAACCACCAGAAAATGTAGCTCTGGCTACCTTCAACTTAAACTTGTGAATTTGCAGTTGCAACATTGGAACAGCGTAGCAAGCTAACAAGGAAATAAAAAGGTATAAGGAACTGATGAGGTAGTTGGGAATATCAGTATTAGCCTCTGACCAAAAAAAGGCTAAATTACAATATATTAACTTAATAATTCACCCCTGTATTTCTGAAAACGTCAGTAGACACGTTACAACTTAAGAACTTGAACCTTAACGGGAAGTTTCACCTGTGGGATGGTGAATATCACAAGTGAAAGTCTTAAACACAACCCAATTTATAGGCAGCATCTTAGTTTTCTGTCTCTTTCGTGACCATTTTGTGTCCGAAACAAGATCCACGGACAAGAACTACACGTAGATGTAGTGAAGACGGAGACCAACCTGGTTTACGTTTGAGTTTGCGACGGTGTTGCTTATTGACGAAGCACGCAGCCAGAGTGCTGAAGAGTACTGCCGCTGCCAGAAAACAGATTGTTGCCACGACACCTGCCACCACAGGCCGCGCCAGCCCCTCGTCGGGCAGCTCCGCCGGAGGGAAGGGATCTGACGGGGCGGACGGAGAGGGGTCACGAAAAGGGGCGGTGCAAACGCGAAACACGAATGTGCTCCCAAACGGGGAGACGCTCACCTGTGCTAGACACTCCCACTACATTGCTGCTCTCACTGATCAGGTCATCCATGACGGCCATCACTCGAAACTCGTACCAGGACTCCTGTGAGAAAGACACAGCAAATACAATCTCTCATTAGCAGCTCAGTAGCTGAATGCACTGTATTTTAAAGCAATAAAATATTAAAAATGTGGAATCCTGACTTTAATTTGCAGGTTTTCACCATGAAATATTGTGACTAGCAGCCACACACGGCCAAGTTTCCACATTGAAATGTCAACTGACCTGAACGAGGTCTCTGGCTATGAGCTCAGTCTCAGTGGAGGGGATCAGGTCGTCCAGAACCTCCCACCTCTCCCCGAGCCGGAACTCCATGATGTACCGGTCGATGGGCGAAGAGTGGTTGGATGGAGGGAGCCACGTGAGGAGGACACCGTGCTGCGTGCGATTGGCTGTGAGGCACCGTGGTGGAGTAAGAAGCACCAGTGGTTCTGGGGTACCCAGAGGAGAGCCTGCAGACCAGAATTCACTTTAGAGGAAACTAACTCATACAGAAAATTGAGACTTTAAATGATTACTGGGAGTGTAATAAAGTGCAGATGAAGGTTGTGTCAACAGTCATTATCATAAAGTACAAAGTATATAAGCAAAGATCTGACAGTTCATCCAAAGGAGAATATGTACTGAACATTGAATTCATCCAATAAATTAACTTCATGACTGTGTGAAAGGAAAAGCAAGGCAACCACTAAAGTCATTAAAATACCTTCACTGGGGACCATGAATATTTGTACCACATTAAATGCCAATTTCTTCAATAGTAGCTGAGATATTTCCAATAAAATTACATATGTCAAAGTCATGGCTGTGTAAAAATGTAAGACAGCCACTAAAGAAGGGATTACGTGTGGACAGTGTATGTTTATACAAAGTTTTGTGTCTCACAGGATAAATGATAATCTCAAAGTTGCTGCGTTCCCATGATGCAACAACACCTAAATGCTGCACTAAGTTTTTATATAGCACCTTAAAAGCAAAGAGCATTTGCACCAAAGTCATATAATATATGGTGGCTCTCGGGGTAACACCAGGTGAGCAGAATAAGGAGAATTCATCCTCTAAGGGAAACGGATGTGCAGAATTTCATTGCTATCCCCGACTAGTAGTTCAGGTACTTCCATGTGGACAAAAGCTGAGACGTAGCACGGCTTAAAACTGACAAGAGTCTAAAACGATTTACTTAATTTAAACATCATAAATGATCTGAGTCACTCAGACTGAATAAACAAACGTCTCCCTGAATATGCAACCTCACCACTGAACCGCTTGACCTCACAGTGAATACTCGCAGCCAGTTTCACTTTACAATCGCACGGGGGTGAAGAAAACTGAAACTGCAGGTCATTTCATCAGCTTTTTAGTGACTTGACACAGTTTCCTTAAAAAGACCCATGGAAATGCTCCCGTCTTCCGTACAACGTTGGAGAAAAAGACCCTTTACTGTCTGTTCGCATGTGCAATTAATCAATCCATAACTACTGCTCATTTTACGTTTGAAACGTATCTCATAATCCTTTGATATTTCATTTATATTTGAGTTAAATACAAAGCAGAACCCCTTTTGTCCACTGCCATCAATCTACTGGCTCACATGTGTGAATGAGGTCAGAGCTTTCCAAGCCTCATTTAGTCTTTGTTGAATGAAAGGAAGCTTTTCTTTGTTGGCAACGCGGAGCAGAATCTGTGTTTACCCTGCACAAAGCGCAGCCGTGAATGCAAAGACGTTACTGCGGGCAAGTCTTTGAAAATCATGTTTTCTTTACTGAGCAACTCTCCGGTCGGTTTCATGGCTACTTAGGTTTAAAAACAGCTGGGATCTAACTAGGTGCAAAACTTCCGCTCCCTCTGATGTTACGACGCAAAAACCGAGCCGTGAACTTTTCTCCTTTCCCCCCTTTCTGGCCGAGACATTCATTTTAAACACGACGCACATTCAGTTCAGCTTCAGCCTCCCGCATTCAGCCGAATTCACTGACGAGCTGCTCTTTAAAAATAGTTCTCTCTCTCTCTCTCTCTCGGCGAACGTGCTGACTTGTCAAACACAGGTGGGGCTAGTAAGGCCACTGGTATTTATATCGCAGGACGGTTTGCAGACACACCTAAATGGAACGGTGCCAGCATTAAACTTTCAGCAGATAATTAAAACATGTCTGCCGTTTAATGAAAACGTGAATCTTCAAGTCCGGCATGTTTCCTTCCTGCCTGATAATCTCAGGCCATTGTGCACCGACTGCCAGATCACATGTGACTGGCCTGATCATATCGTCACTAAACCTGGGTGGTAACATTGGCTTATCTATCAAAACAACACCCTTTGACAAGAAAGATTTGATTTATGAGCAGTTTTAATCACCAGCAGAGCGTTAGGCAATTAGAGAGGAGACTGCTAAAAAAAAAATTATATATGTGCAAATCTTGTCCAGTCTGTTTGATGTGGAGAAGATAATAAAATAAGATAATAAAATAATGCAAAACAATTTAATCATAATAATTCAGTTTCTAACATTTTCTTGCTTCACACAATAATGTCTGAACCTAATTACTATTTGCATCTTTGCATCTTACAAGGATATTGGTGCCACATACTTTTTTTTTTGTGTGTAAATGGCTCAAGTAAGCATCTGTTTGGAAAAATATTAACATTAAGAAGCCGAAATGCCCTTCTAAATCAAATTAAATAAGCAGGAGCAGATGGAAGTAACCCCCGACCCCCCTCCCCACACACACACCTCATTCCTGTCTTCAGATGTTACCTTCAGGCTCACAGACTAAGCAAACATAGCAGGATACATCACATGTGGCCTGAAAGGTGACACCCAGGGTTTAAAAAGCTCAAAGCTCGGAGCGCAGACAGGTTACAGAGGGCGACTGAGGTGAGTGTGCAAATGCAAAACTTTGAACTCGGAAATCTGGGAAAGAAAGGCCGTGAAAGTGAAAGTGGCGGAAAGAGAAAAGGATTTTTGGAGAAAATCTACACCGACTGATTCATCACTAGAGGGCAGCGTTTTCCATACGGAGACTGATCATGTTCTAAAATTATAAATAGAGCCTGAGCTCGGCGCACCTCAGCGGGCCCAGTCAAGAAGCAGTAAACATGTTTGGAACAACCTTTGATTAGCGGTGCCCACCTGCAGTGTTGACTGTCACAACTTC
The DNA here is from genome assembly GCF_022458985.1 of Mugil cephalus. NCBI lineage: Eukaryota > Metazoa > Chordata > Actinopteri > Mugiliformes > Mugilidae > Mugil > Mugil cephalus. Next base: position 9,696,252 of record NC_061778.1, read on the forward strand.
ACTGAATGGGCCCGTGCCCAGTTTGTTTTGTGCCAGCACACTGAACTGGTACTCTGTCCCAGGCTCCAGTCCTGGCACCACCAACCAGGTCTGAGCACCAGAAACCGGCATCGAGTGCCAGTCGTGAGGACCGTAGTCCATTCTCTTTGACCTAGGGACGGGAATGAGACAAACAGAATAATAAATACAGTGCAATTAAGGTAAAACTGTATCATGATGAAAAAAGTCTTATTTAATCACATGGCATTTTGCAGTTAATTTAAGACCTGCTAGAACATATAATACCTCTTTAAAGCACCTGAAGGACTTGGGCCAGTCTTAATTTTAATAATCTGTTTAAAGTGACTGAGGAAAACTTGTGATAAGGCAGCTTTTAATTTTATGCTCAAAGGATCAGAGTCCAGCAGAAAAGGTTTAAACCTTTAGACCAGGGTTTATTCTATTTTTAACCGTGTGTTTTATTAAATTAATTTTTCCACAGCATCCCATTGATTGGTTCATTATTATTCATGTGTGGATTTTTTTGCCATAATTTTATTGATTTTGTAAAGATTTGAGCAATATATTTTTCATTTTATTCTATCACTACAATCTTTTTTTTTTTTTAGAAAATGATTTGATGTGTGAAGTCAAATTGTACTGTCTCAATTTGGATTTTTTAAAATAATTTTTTATAGTCAGAAGCTTTAAAGCTTTAAGACAACTCAACAGTCCACTTCAGAAAGAAAGACGCTAAAACATCTAAATTTTAGCCTTTATATTTACATTTTGTTATTACAACACTATAATTTAGAAAGTGCATCTGCCATTCTACCATAAAAGTGTTATTTTGTTGTGTTTACATCCATAATACTACATTCCACTGGACCACAATGTGTTTGCCTCTACAATATGAAAGGAACTGAATATATAATTATCTCTAACTGAGGAAATTACAAAACTTTGACTCGCATCTTTAAAGTTTCGGCCCCATATGATGTCCCTGTCTTGATTTCATGCATTGAAAAGTCAATAATAATCTCTTTTCTGACCAAGTGAACACGTATGAAGCTGGCTGGGATTGTTCTGCAGTGACGCTCCATTATGTTCCCAGAACGCATCATGAATTATTCACATAAACTAAATACCCAGAGAAATGAGCTGTCAAAACAATTCTGCCGAGAGCCTCTGACTGAATTTCATCTTTCATCATCATCATCAGTGGAAGAAGGGCTCCTGCTGCACATCAAACTGCGCTGATAACTTCATGTGGTGTTTCCACTTCGCCAGGCTGCCGCCATTGTTTTCAAAGTAAACTGAGAGCACTCACACTGGACCGTACCACACAGAGAAAGTCTGCTCGAAGCCGCCATCATAACCCGGTTCCCAGGACACATTAGCAGAGGTTGTTGAGGGCAGTACATGGATATTGCCAGGAGCGTGTGGGCTGGTGCCTGAGTGGTTCAGAGACAGAGACAGAGTGGGCATAAATATATAATGCACATGTACTCACTCACTGATCAAGTATACAGCCATGCTCACTTATTATTTAATATCACTGGGAAGTAATTAAGCTGTAAATATCCTGTTTATATGAGCGTTTCCCTCTCATGTGTGACTCCGAAGTCAAACAATGCAAATGAGGAGTGTTTTCATCCTGACAACGTTGCCGCGTCACGCGTCTGGCAGCGCTCGGCCGGTGATGTGACGCAGGCAGAGGTGGCGGCCGGCGTAAGGTCAAGTTGGAGAGCGGCAGAGCTGTCTGCAGCTCCGCTCGTCCCACCCACCCAACAGCTGTGCGGCGTGGCCCGAAGCCAGCTGCTTCTCACCAGGACAAACAGGAGACCTGAGCGAGGTCTGAGGAGCACAGCTGTCTGCAGCAGCCTGCGACACCTGCCGGCTGACACTCAAGAGGGAGCCAGATAACGACTCCGCGGGCCTAAACTGACCTGCTCGCCTCTCACAGCCCAGCACATTCACACAGTTCACAGCTCACTTTTATGGATCTGTTTGTGAAATTTGTTGCCTTCAGGTGGAACCTGCGGCCTCCTGGGAAGTCGTGTTTATGTGGTGATCATGCTGCTAGGCAACCGTTGCCGGCCAGAACTCACCGAGGCTAAGAGCTACCAGCTAACAACAAGATAGGCTAATACAGGAAATGAAAAGAGGAGGCAAATATTAATATTTAACTCAAACATATTTTAAAATGACTAAACCTAATCTGACTAAATTACAGCATGTTAACTCACAGTGCACTTTTCTGCCATTTCTGGAAATGATTTTTAGGAACTTTGACGCTATTTGAAGACAGCAACATTAAGCTAGATTTGCTAAGGTAGCATAGCATAGTAAAAGAGTTGCATAATTTAATTAAATTTATTTTCTTATATTTAGAAGAAACACAACAGTTATTCTTTTTTACTTCGTAAACTTCAGTATTTATGCTAAGCTAAGCTAATTTTTAGTAAAAATGGGCACAAGAATTGTGTTAGTCTAGCATGTACATGTAAAAGTCTGTTAATAAGACAGTATTGTTTTTAAATAACTTTTAAAACGATACTCTTGTGTTTAACATGTAAGCCTTTTTGGGTCTTTCTCTTCCGGTTTCTTGTCTACATTGCCAAAAAAAAAAAAAAAAATAGCACACAACTAGTCTCTCTATCTACAAATGTTTTTCCACTACTCCACTTCCATTACTACAGTTCTGTACCATATTAGCGGCTAAATTACTCAGCAGTTTGTGTCTTTTTTTAAAAGCCTGGACAAGAATCTGCAACTAAAGGCACAAATGTACCCAATATTTAGAGAAATGTGTAATACTCATCACTTGCCATACTTATCTTATCACCGAAGCTGTTTTAAAACTCTGTGCAATTTACAAAATGGCTGCTATTACAGCCATAGAGGCGTTGTCGCAAACGAAAGGTATAATCAGAGCCACAATATCAATTTTGGATCACTACAGATTATAAAGGTTACGAAAAGGGTAAAGTCATATAATTAGATAATAGAATCAAAAAGGTGCAATTTGATTTTTGCATCTTTTCAAACGCATTCTGACTTTTCTAAATGAGATAAACAATATAAAGATTGACCTAACAATTTAATCGCTGTGAGTCAGGACCTTTAAAAGCCCAGTTTGAACTTGATAACTCTATTTTGTCTTTGTCAACACTCCAGTCAATCAATATCCGGGTAAAAAGACGTCCTCCGTCTCTCAGCCAGCAGACAAAGGCGGTGGTATTTTAGCAAAAGGAATGGATACCGTACTCTGTAGACTTTGAATTAACTGTATGAAGCCATTACAGATTAGATCAAATTAAACTTTAATCAAGCCCATGGGGAGGGGGGTGGGGTGGAGGTGAGGAGTGAGTTTGAGGGATGAGGGTCACTTCTTCTTCTTCCTCCAAGCAAATCACTCAAACCACACAGCAGAGCGGGATCACAGTGAAACTCAAAAGCAGAACTACGAATAAGTGAAGAGGAAACTGAGAGCGCCGTGCAGACGGTCTGTACCGATGACTAGGATACGCGTGCTGGCAGTGATGCTCGTGACCACATTGGTGGCTACACACTCCCATTCCCCGTGGTCCTCCTTGCTGAGGGACACAAACTGTAAGCTGCCACTGGGTAGGATGTTGTGCTTACTCCTGCTTGGCTTCCCCACCTTCAACGGACATGGACATCAACAGGGACACGGTTAAGCAGTCGGCAAACACATGTATGAGGTCATCAAAGATAAAAACACAGGTGATGATTTCAAGAGATTTGTTACGGCTTGTGTTTTATCTACGGCACCTTTCTCCAGGTGATACTCGGTATGTCGGGGTCTCCAGAAGCAGCACAGGGGATTACTAGCTCTCTCCCAGCCTCCTGACGGTACTCCCCCCCAGGCCTCACATTAAAGTAAGGGGGATCCTTGACAAAAATACACAAACTAATGAGAGGAAACACTCAGAAACTAAAGAACATACCAAATAAAATCAGAGCAGCTATGTACCTTTAGCACCAAAGTGGCAGGGGGGGACATGCCCATGGTACCCAGGGCGTTGTAAGGCACACAGGTGTAGGTGCCCAGGGAGTCTTCTGTTGCCTCAGCCACCCGGATACTTCCATCTGGCATCAAACTCCAACCGGGGTACTACAAGTCAAAGAGGGAGAGGGGGGGCATCTAAATGTTTTGAACTGCACAAGAAAACAAAGACCTCCCAAATTCCTTTAAATGACGATTAAGATTAATAAGTTTATTTAATGCAGACAGAGAAAGTAGATAAATAGAGCAACAGACGGAGAGCTCTGAAGAGAGCGCTAGGTGTCTAGGAGGCAACATTTTAAAAGACAACGCTGAAATGACAAAATAAAGTTCATTAATAGCTACTGTATTAATTAATTGCTTTACAGCGTGAGTGAAAATTGACTGCGGTGGAAGTAGGACAAAGATCTTTAACTAGTACCAAAAATGCAGAAATGCAAGAATACAGCACAAATACATATGTGTAATTGGAAATCCTAGTTGAGGAGAATTTCCTAAAAGTATCTTCTGTCTTAAAAGTAGGCAACATTAGGAAGATTTAGCTTGATCACCTTAGCTAATGGTTTTCAGCATAAGTGGATCGTAAAAAGCAAAGTTATGCCACAAATATTTAGATAAAATTTCAGACCGTTTATACCTTTTTATTAGTTTATTGTCTTTGGGCATCAATCGGTTACACACATTAAATATATAAGGTCTACAAGATTTGAAAGGGAAACGTGTCTTTGGTTGAAACGCATGTTCATCCTCAGAGAGAAGCTGCTTTTTCGTACACAAACAAAATAATGCAAACGTACGCTGAAAGAAATCACAGAAAAAAATGGTGCAGTAGCATTAAAACTGTTCACGTAGTTGGGTACAGGGTAAATGAGGACTTAAAATAACTATTGGTGAAGAGAAAGTACTGCTCTCCCTGTATGGTGCTTTCAATGTGTTAATCTACTCACATGACTTGTGATTTGTGACTTTTTTTTCTTATTGTAGTCACTTGTGTTTGATTCTCTGTATTAAAAAGTTGAAAAAATACACAAATACTCTGAAACTGAAGCCCAACAATGTAATAATTCCTTAAAGCCTTACGCCCAACTTCAGAGAAATAAATCATCTTTAAATAAGTCGCTGTTAAAACATTTCAAATACTGATCCAATAAAACCAAGATTGAAATTGAAAACAGCTCCACAACCAGGGCCTCACAGGGAAATGAAGATAACTGTTCTTAAATGTTTACACTGAGACATATCAGACCAACCTTTTCCACTCTTAGCGGATAGCCGTCTTTCTCCCACTTCACTGACGTCACAGGTGGGTTTGCGTCCACCGGGCAGCGGATGATGCCTGGCAGTTTCCGTGGGACGTAGATGACCGGGGGCATGTTGATCACTCGGGCAGGGTCTGTTGGTAAAGAGAAGACCGGGGTCACACATGCACATTCATGTCTGAGCAAAAGATTTGATGAAAAGTGTTGAGAAATTTCACAAAAGCTCATTACTGTCCGAGTAGAACATCAGTGTCTAGTTCACTTTCTTAGCGAGAACATAGCGTAGTCATCCGCGTAATGACGAATATTTTGACCTAATTATTAAAAAAAATACAATTTCATACACAGTTTAAAAATAATAGCAGATTTAATATTTGAGAAATAAATTTTACAAAGGATTTTCCAAGACTGAGGGACATTATGGAAAAGAAACCTTCCGTGCTTGGACAAAAAAGGGGCGCTGAAAGGGGAATTAAGAGGAAGGGAGATTAGGCTACAGCTTTCAAGAGAGTTTTAAACATAAGCTCTGCACATGCACGAGATGTGGTGCAGCATTACAGCACCACTGTATGAGGTGGTTTCAATGCATAGTTCCCTCTTTTAACAACATTAATATGAATTTTCTTTCTGTGCAGCCTCAGAAAACTGCTGCTGATGCTTAACACATAAAGACAAGAGTTTGCTATGCATGTGCAGTCTGGGCCACCGGTTTCATTTTGGTCAGCTGTATTTGAGGCCAGTGATGAAATCAGTGGCTGCAGTGCTGCGAATCCCCCCAGCTCTCTCTGCCTCTCTGTCTTTCTCTCTCTCTCTCTCTCTCTCTCTCTCATACTGTAGCACAATAATCAATGACCAGCAGCAACTTGGGAGCAAATTAGCTCTCCACACAGAGGGCTGGAGATGAAACGTCACACGGCCGGGAGTGGCGTTCATCTCTCATCAGTAGCAGCTGATGCACGGGGACGTCACCATTTCGTGTAGCATTGGGCCAGACTGAGGAAGAGACCAGGAGAAATGGAGTCTGAGGACGAGCCTGCCTCCATCTTTGTGCACAGGCACGGGGCTGGAGTCGGATTAGATGATAATTCGATCCTTAAAACCCACTGAGAATGAGGAAACAGTCACAGAGGCTCAGTGAGAGCGATGAAGGGGGGTCCTCTGCTGCCTCCCTGTATCGTCTGACCTTGAAATTCAAGAGGGCTACTTTGCGTTACAGTCGCTGCCAAATAGTACAGCAGCCTCCATACTGCTGCTGCTGCTGTTCCCTTCTCCTCGCACAGCTCGCCGCGCTGTGCCATCTCCCTGCCCCTCCCCCATCCACTTTGTTGCCACGGTAACACTCACACTGAACAGTCAGGTAGGCCGACGCCGAGGGCGAGATGCCGAGGCTGTTGCTCGGACTGCAGGTGTACTTCCCAGCGTCCTCCGGCTTGACCCGGAAGATGATAAGGGTGCCGTCGATGAGGATGCGCACTCGCAGCTTCAGGTCACTGCAATGAAGACACAGATGTTTTGTCACATTGCTGAAACACACCAACAGGACAGGGCACACGTCTGCTGCTGAGTTACACCAGGGTGCCATAAGAGAGCAGCAGAGAGTCAACCAGCAGCCAACTGAGAGGGATCCAAAGAGCACAGTAGCGCAGAGATTCAAATAAATCTGCCATAATCGCCAACCAATGCAGACTTCATGTTCCCCCCACCATCACAACATTTAAATACAACACATTTTAATACAACTGACCATGTTTCATCATTCACAATGCCGAGGAGAAGCTCAGACTGAAAATATCTTTAAATAAAGCAGGACCACTTTATTTCATGATTAGCGTCAACAGATTTTAGCTTTATAAATGATTAATTAATTATTTAAAGACAGATTAGTGACAGAAAATGAACGACTTGGCTGATTGGAAAAGAGCTGCTTAAAAATCGACTTATTATTAATGGATTACAAACACATTTTTCACTTCCTGGCATCACAGATGAGTTAAGATAGTTAGCAGTAGTTTTAACTTAATATTATAATGAAGGAATATGGCTTGACTGATAAAGAATAGATTAAATAAAAATATTGGAAATATTCTAATAAAGAAATCCAGGCAACTATGAAATGTTACCTCCATAAAATATGTGATAAGTTATGTATTTAAATTCATAATCTGTGCGAAGTGTGTATGCAAGAAGTCTCTGCTGTAAATTGGACTAATCACTCAGCAGATTGCTAATCACTCAGCAGATTGCTCTTACAGCATTTTTAAATAATCTAATTATTAGAGGGTTTGATAAGTGCCGGCTCCTCTCTCTTGCCGCACAGCTCCATGTACAAACTCTGACAGCGGTTAAATATCGTACAGTCCTCTCAAGTGAATCTCACCTATCCTGCAAAAGAAAACTGAGACTGACACCACTGTTTGAAATTAGTTGGGATACTTCCTTTGCTGCCGTCCCTCAGACACTTGTTTTCACCGCCAGTCAAAACCACATCCACTTCCTTCCCACTTGTTCTGCCTGTCACTCGCTCGCTGTAAAAACCACTCTCAGACTCTAAAGACCTGCTCCAGGGAGCCCGCAGAGGACCTGGCTACGCTTCAGATCATCACTGCATGAGAGGCGTAAGATGACACAAGGAACCGAGTCATGTGACCACCAGAGAGACCTAGCTCGCCTGGCACGCTGCGGACGGACCCCTCCTCCCCTCTGGGGTCGCAGCAGGACGGGACGCAGTCACTCAAAATAAAACACAGCAATGTGCACAAAAGACACAAACGCTCTGGGGTGAAGGCCTGTGTCGCAGTGATCTGAATAACCGAGTCTCTCAGGTCTTAACTTCGGAGAGAGCGACTGCCGCTACAGTACAGAAGTGAACTCGATCATAACTTTACTTCTTGAAGTAGACGTTATCCTCTTCCCAAAACCAGGTGTAGGTCAGGTTGCCGGGATACGCCTCTGCTTGGCAGGTGAAGAGTGCATTCTGGGATATGTTTACAGTGACGTTTTCGGGTGGTGAGACGATGTATGGAGGCCCTGAGGGAAACAGAAAACAAGCGTCACAGGTGTTGTTCAGTAGTACGAAAACTCTTTAATACCGTAAAGCTGCAAAACCTCATCAAGTTGAAACGGGTAACATGTTGGTATAGAGCTTCTTTCACACATCCAGCAATTACGGACCAATATTAGGATTTATTTGTTTTAAATTATTAAGTCCTTGACTTTTAGCTCCATCTTGGTTCTCCACCAGCTATAAAGAGTTGTACGCGCCATTACGTCTCTAACCTCGACCATAAAGTGCAGCTTTTACGCCTACAAGTGAAAAAATGCAGCATCTAAAACATAACTTAGACTTAGACAGGCTTTAATGATCCACGAGGGAAATTACTTTGTCACAGTAGCTTCGTTGCACATAAAAGTAAACACTCGGAAAGATAAAATAAAATAAGATTGGATTGGAATCTAAAGTATTATCTAGTAAAATAAAATAAACATTGTAATCAACATCTGCAGACTTAGTGTTATGAGCAAATTTACAAAAGTACGTATGCAGTGCGTCCTTTGCATCGCTAACTCGTATTTAACTTAATTTAAAGCCTGGTTAAGCCCAGTATACCACATCCGGTGTGCACACTTAAGTGATTAAAATCCATTAACCTATCTATCACTAAATGTTAGAAGCACCAGGCTGTATTTAGTTCAACCATTTCACTTAAAAATACATTAAACTCATCAACAAATACTGTACCCACTCGAAAAGCATTAGTTAAGCTAAGCTAGTTGAGCGCTTCAGCGTTGAATCGACTCGTCAAATGGCGGGACGCGCACCCCCCAAGAAATGAAACTGCGCGGCAATAATTGGCTCGAAATGCATTTTCTTCTCCGTGTCTCTAAGTGACCAGACAAGCACAGAAAACTCTCCGGCCTTCGTCCTCCTACACACCGTCTACTCGGATGTGATTTCATTAAAAGTGATGGTTGCTCAACACTTATTCACTCCAACTCCGACGCGAGCCGCTCAGTTTCAAACAGAAACCCGGGGCAGCTGACTAGCCGGTGCAATTACGGCACGATGGCAACGACTCAGCGCGCAAGTATGAACGCTTGCAACAAACAGAGCAGGCTGCGGCGTAGCATCCGCATAGATCCGTCGCAGGAGACTAAGCCGAGCTTTAACACTCAGAACACTTTGCTGAAACGTAGTGCAACCCGGGATCTTTAAGTCATTAAAATAACTGCCAGAAATGCTCCACCGGGTTTCCTTAAGTACAGTGTTAAAAATTTAAAATGTGCTCGAATGTGTCGAAGGGCAGAGCGTCGAAGCAAAACTAACTCTACAACATATTCAAGGCCGCGCTGCTTTCTCTCTGGAAGTGTCAACTTTTCTTCTTTCAGGAACAGATCAGAGTGAGGAAAAGCACACGCTGAGTATTATTTACAATACATCACCAAAGCCTGATGTAAAATACAGTGAGCAGCCAGCTATTGTGACCTTAATAGTAGTCGGTGTTGCAGCTCACGCATGCTTCACATAAGTAACCTCTTCACCCCCCGAGGTGCTCCAGGTTTGCTCTTAACTCTCAATAAAGCCGCAGAAGCCATGAAAGGTAAGCTGTCTTTTATGAGCGGGCCCAGATACAAGCCTCCTGGTTATTTTCCTCTCAGCGTGCACGGCTTTATGCGTCAGGTGGTGGGGGGGCGGGCGGCGGGGGGAGGCGACCGGCGGCGCCGTGCGAGCGTCTCACATAACAATTAAAAGCAGATCACCGCAGTGAGAATCAGGACTCCTCAGATGTCTGCGTGTTATTGCTCTGGATGTGAGTAGTAATCACAAATTTTATTTCGCAGCGATTTTTTTTTTTCCATGAGGCAATATTCAGAGAAAACATTTTGTCTTTGTGGCTCTCTCACTACTGCACTGTAGATTTCTGCATGTGCACGTTTTGGTGTAACAGATCGGCCTCCTTTGTGCGTCCTGCAGGCATTAATATGACAGAGGTCGACGGGGTTATCGGTGGCTGAGATTAAGATACTCTAACCCTTGCAGCCTGGTGAAAGAGGTGGACAAAATGACATGAAAACCTCCAGTAGCCTGACAATAAATACTTCTTTCTGTGGTTCCATTAAAAAGTCTTATTATGTAAATTTTATTCCTCAGCGTGTTGTTATAGATACAAAACCAAACACAGAAGCCCTGATATTTATTTTGGTATTCTCCAGCACTGGATTTACTTCAGCCTGTTTTTTTTTGTTTGTTTTTTTTCGCCGTACATACACCGACCTATTCATCCACATGGATTTATTTTTGGGTGTTTAATGGACACTTCCTTTTTATGTAGCGTACAATCAGCTTTGATGAGCTGGACTCTCTCAACATCAGATTTCTATGCAACACTTGAAGTGTCTGTTCTTCTGCAACATCCTGACACGAGATGAATGGTGGTTCATTTTCTTTTACAGAAGTTGAGAGATGACCTGGTTCTGGTGTCTTTGTTCTTGTTGTTTTTTCTTTTTTCTTTTTTTTTTAAACCCTCTATATTTTATTTCTAGACGCAGTGTGTCAGTTTGAGGTAGCAGCTCACACTGGGTTGCACTGCGTCATAGATAATCAAATGTCTGTAAAGAACATTAGAAGTTTTAGATTGAAGTTGTAGGAATTATCTCTGTATTTTCTGCAGCTTTTCCCTGTCAGACTACCTTTGACCTTACTGCAAACATAATGACTTTAAGTTGCAAAACATTTCATAATTTTCTTGTTACACTGGAAATTTAACTTCAGCCTCACACGCTATATTTGGCCATAAAGACAAAATCTTTAATTAAATTTCAAAAACCTGACACACGTCCAAAACTCTACTAACCAACCAACAAACGCCACAACCCAGTCAGTTGAAGAGTGGAAGTTTTATCCATGGGACGCCTCCCACATGAGAAGCCCGTGCTGCAGCATGCCGTGCTCGAAGGAGCCAGTATCGAGCTGGTGGTTAAGCTGGAGGCCCGAAGCCTTAATGCGGTTGCATCACATGCATCACCGGCTCCCACTCTTCACAGCCGCCGCTTAATGTGCGTTTGCAGTGTGTGTGTGTGTGTGTGTGTGTGTGTGTGTGTGTGTCGACATTTACTCTGCTGCAAAGGAGGAGAATAGTAATTCCTCTGCTGTGTTTGCACCTACAGAAATCAAGCGTTAAAAATAAACCAAACCCTACCATAAAAGCGAGATGCTCAGTTGCTTGTTAAATACACACTGTATGGAGAGAGAGAGAGACAGAGAGAGAGAGAGACAGAGAGAGAGAGACAGAGAGAGAGAGAGAGAGACAGAGAGACAGAGAGACAGAGAGAGAGGGAGAGAGAGAGAGAGGGAGAGAGAGAGAGGAGTAGGAACGGGAGGCTGGTATCACGAGCATCTATCTGATCTGTGTCTAGCAGAGAGCCTGGTTAATGGACCGGAGACAGACAGTGACGTTCTTCACAGACAGATCCTGCTGTACACACATGGCCGTGCACGAGGGCTCACGTGCGCGTGCAGAGGCCCCAGACTGAGCTATTGACTGCCTGATACAGACCCAGGCAGTGTGTTACATACATCACTCCACCAAAGAGCCGCTTTAAGTAACAAGCAACATTAGTCTGCAGGTAGAGCGTATGAGAATTGTACATTTTTTTTTTTTTTTTTAAATCTCATAATCCAGAAATGCCAACAACAGGAGACTTTACCTTGAACCAACAGACGGGTAGTGTGGAGCACTTCTCCCTGGTCACTGTAGGCTCGACATGTGTACGCCCCTCTGTCATCTCTGGTGATGCCAAGGATGGTCAGACTGCCATCGTGTACCTGCAGAAATGGATAACATGAAACCTCTGACGTTCCTTCTTATCCACTACCAGTCTCCCAAGTATCATCACCTACTGTCACATAATCGTTTGTGCGTCATCACGTTTATATGCTGCATGTGTGCGTTCACCAGGTGCGTGTATGAATTTATTTTCTGCTGTTCTTTTTTTTTTTTTTCCCCGTCTCTAGCGGGCGGCCTCAAGCAGATGGATCCCCCCATAAGAGCTGTTCAAGGTTTCTTCCTGTTAAAGGGGAGTTTTCTTTCCCCCCCTCTACTATCACCTTAGTGGTTGCTCTGGGGCTTTCAGGCTCTGCGTTCTGTAATGTGTAAAAAGTGTTATTGGCGCTATGTTAAGAAAAATTGAATTGAATAGAAGTAAATAGACAGAAAACACCAAAATAATGTGATGGATGCAAACACGGTGTATTCAAATTAATTCAAATAGTTAATTAACAGCGCTCCTGGTTCATCGTCTCTGTAACTTCACTGGTCCTAGCTTCTCAAATGTCAATATTTACTATTTTTCTGACGTTCACAATATATATATATATAAAAATGTTTTACAGAACTGAATATTTAATATAAATTGAGAAATGTATCGTCAAATTACACAACAATATAAACTTTTTTTTTATCCTAGTTAATTCAGTTCAACCTGATATTTTCCACTAATGATTATTTTCATGATCAATTAATAAATTAATTGTTTCGTCCAAAATGGCAAACAGCAGTACTGCTTCAAAAAATTACTTAGCTGAATCAATTTTGCAATATTAAACTGTTTGAATATAATTTTATCCATTCATTATCTATTAATGCTTCTCCTCTAGAGGGTGGTGGGGGTCGGAGTCTATCCCAGCTCTCATCGGGGAAGATGTGAGAGACCTTGGACCTTGGTCAGGTCACTGGTCCATCACACAGATCAACAACCATTCGAACTCACCTGCACACCTTCAGTAAATTTAGAGACACCGCTTCATCTAACATGCATGTCTCAGACTGTGGGAGGAAGACAGATTAAAACCCTCCAGCTGCTCGGGGTTAAAACCCACAACCCACGAGGTGAACCACTGTTTTAATGGCTGGTCAACTGTGGTTCACTTTAAAACTTCATGCAGTATTGCATGTGTTTGCATGTAACTATCATATCTTAATTTGAAAAACAAAACAAAACAAAACAAAAAAAAAACAGTATATATAACATTTAAACGAAAAAGAAGTAGAAATAATCTTCTTTAAATTCCTCTACGGATCCTAGCCGCATAACACCCCCACGCTGGAGGTAAGTTTGTGGTGAGAATCTATTCCAAAGAAGAAAACACATCAAACACTTAAAAGTCATGAATGCGTCGCACTTTAATTAACTCCAGGTCTGATTCCTGCACACGGTAACCTTGGAAACGTCCAACTCCATGTCGCTGCGTGTCCCTGTGTGCAGGCACTGATGAGAACCAATAAGTGGTGAGGAAACACATTAACCAAACCTAATAGAAACACCCTCATAAATTATGCAACAGGTTTGCGAGAGGCTCTGTCCATTCAAGTCACACACAGCTGTAGTCTGTCCATTCACACCGCGGAGGGGAGAATCTGCTACGCCTGCAGAATTCATCCCTATTCACCCGTCTCTCTTTATAGCCAAGAGATGCTATTAGTAGATCAACACAAGTGGTATTTAACTTCTGCTGGTCTGATGGTTTTGTCGTCATATCACAAGATAACACTTTGTTTATCAGTGGTGTAAACATACAGCACGTGCGGCGTGCTGAGTGTTGGGAGTGTAAATGAATCACTGATATGTTGTGAAGCAACAGTTAGAGGCTCTGAAATCCATTTGCATTGATTAAAAAAGTTGGAGGAGATTAAAACTGGCTTTATTTCAGTAAAAAAGAGTCTAATTGGGCCGATTTGTGGCGTGGTTTCGGTTTCTGTTCAGCTTCCTTCGCGTACCGACGACTTTTAATGATCTGCTCTCATTTAAGGCTCATGTGAAGTCATAAAATATATGTATTTATATGACTGAGACATCAAATAAATAACATTTATATAAAATAACATTTTTGTATTTCTACTTTCCCCTGGCCTAAATTTCTAGCCTCTAGGATGACAGATAAAAAGCATCATGTCTATATGGAGTAGAAATATAATGTAACTGGTGATTTGTATCCCCCACTGTGGGATAAATTATATGGACAACATGTTGGCTTTAATTCAGTTAAATATCCTGCCAGAGTAGGTAATGCTAATGAACCTTTGAAAACCACTGTAAAAAAAAATATTTAAGTCAAATAAGACACATGTTATTAGCTAATGTCAGAACTGCAGTTCCTCTTATGGCCACTTGAGGCTGCCTCGAAAAGTAAGTTAGTTCCCATAGACCTCTATTACAAAACTTCACAGAAGAAAAAAGATGTTGAAAGTCTGCTATTAAAAACAGTTTTGGTCTATATAGATGACTTGCCTGTTGGTTTGGATGTATTTATTATTTTTTTGTATGATTCTTTCAGATAAATTAAACAGAAATTTAAAGCAAAATTAAAGGCGCTGTGGTTTAAACGACAGGTGGCTGAACGTACAGGTGTCTAGCTGTCTGCTAAGGCTTTGTCCGTCCGCCTCAGCTCCATTTCTTTGAACATTTTTGAACGAGTTTGGAGTTTGGAATTTGGATTTAGGCGGAGTCAGACTTTTTAAAGATAGTTACGGCCGGAGCCACTTCAATAATAGGCGATTTAGCCTTCTGCGTTAATTTGGCAATAGCCCAGACCCAACCCAGGGCCTAACGTCGCAGCCTGATGTGCAAATTTAACCACGCGTCGCAGCGACTCAGCCCACAACAGCTGTGTGTGTGTTTACGCTTTAGTATTTCCAGCTGCTTCTCCACCTCTGCAAGTTTACAATTGATTGTTTTGGACGAATAAAGACAGAACACATCAAGGAAAGGTTAACTGGGGAAGTTCAGGAGATACAAACATCTGTATGATTTGTCCTCAGTGAAATTTCGACAAAGGTTTCAGTCGCCATTGTTGAAAGTGAATCAGGAAGAAGGAACAGAAATTAACCAGTGGCAAAAAAAGACACAGCACCGACCAGTGTTTTAACAGAGTGAGTCAGACTGCTGACGAGTGCACAAGTATAAATGTCCCACGGAGGCATAAACTCCACTTCAGTTTCAAATCAAGGTGACATCCATATTTATTTACAGCCAATGGGCAGATTCTGTTTCTGTAATGAATTCGGCAAGAAAAAACTTAATTTATTATGATGATCTTAGTTACACAGTAAATATAAGTTACTCTGAATCCTTATGGCCACAAAAATCATGTTTAGGAAATCTGACAGCAGAGAGGGGAGGGCTGGGCTACACGCTGTTACTTTCTAGCCACTGTAGCTAGTGTAGTTGTCTAGTAGTAGCTAGTAAAAGGGAGACACACATTTTTTGGTCTGTTTGTTTGGACTGTCTCCAAATCCTGGGATGTAATGCTGCACCGAATCTATAAAAGTCAAAGAATCAAATCACGTTTGGATCTAATCATTACACCCCTACACACAGCGAACGCAGCAGAGATTGTAACCGACTCCAGAGACGGCGAACTTAACGGGAACCGATGATATGTAATGGTCATCAGTCTGTTCCAATACTGTCTGTGCGTGTAGCTGAACTCAATCCAAGGTGAGGGAGAAGAGATTAAAGGAAAAGAGGAGGAGGAGGAGGAGGAGGAGGAGGAGGAGGAGGAGGTGAGGCATGAGATGGAGGCAGAATCTCAATTTGTGTCACGTGCACTTCACTGACACCGACACATCCAGCCAGAACGTTTTTTTTGGCTGACGTCGTCTCTTGAGAGGACATTTACAATCCTTTCTTGGTTTCCGTCGTCTCCTTTTTCAACTGTTTTATCTTGCGTCTCCTTTTTTTTTCTTCGGCTAAAAAAAAAAAAGTAATGAAGAAGAGTAAAGAGAGAAGGAGGAGGAGGAGGAAGGGGAAGAATTCCTGCTCCTCTCTATCCCCGTCTGTCACATTCCTCCCTTTCTCTATGACGTATCCATGGATCTGAGCAAATATAACCCCACACTCTGCCTCGAACGCACACAGCTATCTTCTCACCGCAAGAATTCCCAAATTCAAGAGGAGAGATACACAATTAGATGTGGGAAGCAGATAAATGCTGGTGAAATGTGGCTTTTGGCTCTCGTTAGCGATTTTCCCTTTCGGAGTAACATTCATATTAGGACTAATGTAATATTGATGCAGAAAAGGGAGATTAATAATGCATCAGAATGTTGTCTAATCATTTACTGAGGGGATGGTGTTAAAAAGAGGAGACTGGAGGGAGAGATGCTGGAGCAAAGGAAGGCAGGAATGAAAAGAGAGAGGCCTTTAACAGACGCTGCTTTATGCTCCTGTCACTTCCTCTACAGTATATCACACAGGCAGCTGTGAAGAGTTGATTAGCGCCCACAGCAGACCGCAATATCACCGCCATATGAGAATGTGGAGGCATGTAGAAGAGGAAGGAGGCAACCACCTTTTGAAAAAGTTCCAAAAGACAATCACAACATGAAGAAATGCCCTTCGGTGCTCCAGCGCTTGTTAGACATGATCAACAATCTGTTACGTCCAAGTCTTTCCAGCAGAGCGTTTTGCAATTAGCCGCCACCGTGTACTTGCACAAGTCATCGAAATAATTTGATAAACTCAAACACAGCGGATTCAGAAAATCAATTAGCAGCAATTTTGGTTCATTTTCTCATTAACTTCACTGGTTCCAGCTTCTCAAATCAGTTTTCTCTGTTGTCTGTGACAGTGGCGTGCACATTTTCAAGTTTTAGAAGGTTCGTCGTACATAAAACATAATCTGAAGATGTTTTTAAAACAGATTTAGAAATTATAGACCCCTTCAAAGTTTGTAAACAGTGTGATGTTTTTTGAGGGGCGGAGCTTAACTGGAGGCAAGAGATCTCAAACACTGTAACTTGTAAACTGAGGTTAGCATATTTGTTTGGGCAAGAATGGACGAGGGAAACGCATATTTTAGAGAATTTACTAATACATTCACTGTCTGAGATTGTGAGTGTTAAAAAGTTGACTGACTGATTGGACTATATTCAGGGACCCACTCTCACTCACTGGATGGACGTTTTGACCAAAGGAGGACACAGGGGGGACGAAGTCTGGTCTGTCTTTATCAAGTGAAGCCTCTCCATCAAAGATATTACAAGAAGTAAGTGGAACCACTGTGGAGGGTAACGTTGTAAATGCAACTTCTGCTTGGACACCCCTGAAATACGCCACTAACGTAGCTTTAGCTAGCGGTTAGCATTAGCATTAATATTTAATAAGAATACACCAAATAATTAATCATATGATTAACCTAATGTAATTTCAGTCACGATTTATTCTAACCCATAACATCATCCAGGCTGAAACTGATGATGCATGACATATTAATCTTATCTGATAAGAATCACGCTGTTGATGATCGTCTCACTCCAATCCTTTCTTTAAATCGCCAAAGCCAAACCAAAGTTGTCTACAACTGGCAGTGGCTGGTATGTGATAAAACTTCAAGTGAGTGTTTATGATTTTTTGACTTTGTTTGACAGTGATCGCCTCAAACGTCACAGTGACGTCGGCCACGAAGGCGTCTATATTGGCCATATTTGACTAGAATATTAGAATATTTAATTCAAAGTAAAAATTACTGGTAGATGGAGAAACAGTGGAAAGGTCTTCTTCCAAAGAGCTGTCCTTGTTGCTTCAGCAGGCTTCTGCAACTAATAATTAATTTCACTGGAAACTGTTCATTCCAAAATCTAATTAAAGCAGAAAGTGGTGTATAGCTTGTAAATATGACTCAAATGAAGCAATCATCTAAATGTTTCTGGATTGTTTTATTTGTTGATTTTAATTTATCTATATCCTCATTTTCATGTTGTATCTATGTGTTATCTTGCAAAATAACCAAAAATAACCCATTAAATGAAACTGCTACAGTACAGTATCTGAAGTTTGTACCTAATATTCTTGATTAAATTCAGGTCAAAGCTACACAGCAAAAAAACAACAAAAAAAAAACAAAGCATTACATGACTTTACGATTTTAAAAGTTGGATTTTTAAATCATTCTGATCATATTTAATTCATTCAGTATGAATTATTTAAGCGACAATTAAAATATATTTTAAATTTGCAGTAATTATTATTTTCATGATGAACTGTTTGGTTGTAAAATCGAATCAATCCGAAACAGAAAGCAGCAAATTGTTTGGAAAAACCACTTAAATGAATCAAAATATTTCTAAATTGTTTTGTATTTAATCACTTAATCCACAGCATCACTACAGTATTGCACATATATGTACCTTTTTATTTCTACACGAATTTGTTAATAACCAGGTAATATAGCTATCAAATGTTAGTAAAGTACGGTTAAATGAAAATACATAAGCAGACAATCTTGGTGAAACTCCGCTACAGGTCAAAGCTACATAACAAAAGAGTGTATTACAGATTTAAAAAATGCCCCTTCCGTGCTCTAGTAGTTGTCAGACATAATCAACAATCTGTTCAAATCATTCCAGCAGACTGTTTTTTTTTTGTGTGTGTGTTTTTTTTCCAATAAGCTGCTGCAGTTTGTTTATTTTCGTTTCAGTTAACCTCCCTCGGCTACTTCTAATTCCAACCTTTGCACGATTAACTTCTGACAATTCCCACATGTGAGCTTGTTGCATCGAGCCGTCAGTCAGACGTGTAGGTGGAGAGGGCGATAGTACAGATAGTACAGTGAGAGTTGAGAGATTCCCCACTTCACAGAGAGTGACATTTTCATCCTGCGGCTGTTATGCATCATCATCATCATCATCATCATCATCATCATCATCACAGAAGCTTTTTGTCCTGAGTCATCTACCGTGGAAGTGTATTCAATCTCTCTGTTTCTGTGCAACCAACACCAACAAACCAGACGTTTATCGTTTGTGTAGCTGAGACGTGTTGCTGCATCAAAAAAAAAAAAAGAAGAAGCCTGAGCCAGAAATATCTTGTCATGACATCAGTCTGTTTTGGGAGTTTATCCGCAGGAAATAACAAAAATCAGGCAGACAACAAAGACAACGGCTCAGAAATGTGAGGCGAGCTGCCAGTAGCTGTTCTAAACATTGTTAAAAGTGACTCAGGGTGTATTTTTATTTCCGCTAAAGACATTAAAGGGAAGCAGGAGCAGCCTGACTGTCAGTCACCCTGGACCCGTCGCACATTTGGGTCCCAGTTAACCACAAATCTACAACTAAACGAACAAAAATAAGTCTGTGATACAATGAGTTCAACTACTCTCCGCACATTGTTACACAGAAAATACTTCACTGCTGACTTTTCTTTTTTTTTTATTTTATTGTTTCTTGGACTCTAATAACGACAACTGGCACACCAATAAGGGATTTTTCTGCAGCACAACAACAGAATGAACTCATATTAGCCTGAGTGAGATTTGGTCCATAACATACTTCCAGTGCAGATGGGCTCAGTGTATGACGCCATCTGTGCACAAAGCCCGCTTCTATTTTTGCACACAATCATAAATCAGAGTTATGGTCATTGTGTTCTTATTCATAATATTTCCTTACCGAGTATTTTGCGTTGGTGGCGAGCTCCTCCCCCTCCCTCAGCCAGCTGATCATTGGTTTTGGATTTCCCTGGGCAGAGCAGCTAAGCAGAGTGCTTCCCCCTTCCTTCGCCTCCACATATTGCGGCGGCGTCGCTGTAAATGAAGGTGGGGCTGTGGAGGAAAAGGGATCATATTTTTTTTTTCTTTTTTTGTAATAACAGTTTGCAACAGCAAAGCACCGCTTTGATCCAGAGTCCAATGCTTCGACGACTATTAGATGGATTAAAGCTGTTACTCAACGTGGACGGGATGGAGTGGGACAAAATACAGCAGCGTTATTGTTTCCTACCTTTCTTACCTTCAAAATCAGCTCAACACCTCCTTCAGATTTATCCTGTGACCCTTTTAAGGCGTCTGAACCAAACGTTTAGAAGAACACTGTCAATAATATGAGGATGCTGTGTTTAAATATACAGTTATGTCTGCTGATTTTTCAAATTTTGTCTTCTTACTGTACATTTACTTTACAGGTTGAGGCATCAGACAAAAACCCTTTACATTAAAATGCAAATTTATGTTTCCACCAATCAGGCATAACATTATGACCACCTTCCTAATGTTGTGTAGGTATCCCTTGTGGTTCCAAAACAGACTGAAACATCAGAGAATGGACATGGGCCTTCTGAGGGTGTCCTGTGGTGTGTGGGAACACAATATTATTAGGGTCAGTTTATGATCTAGTGAATTTGGAGTTTTTCAGGTTTTTTTTGAGTTGTTCCCAAACCATTTCTGTGTGTGTGTCTGTGTCACGCTGAACCCTGCTGGAGACGGCTGCTGCCATCAAGGAGTGTCGTTGCTATGGGGTGGGGCCTGGTCAGGTCTGGTCTTGGTGGGTACCACATGTCTAAATAACATCCACACAAATGCCAGGTCCAAAAGTTTCCCAGCAGAACACTGAAGTGTCGCAAGGTGGTCAGTGTGGTTTTAATGTTGTGGCAGTATTTTTCATCCATTAATGGTTCCCAGTATCATAATACCTAAGACTTTTCTCACCCAGGAGACAAGAATACATGTAAATAACTGCAAATAACTTTAACATGAACCTCTTCACATTGTGTTTGGTGTTAAATGTTAACATGCTAAGTTGAGCACGTTAGCATGCTGACATCAGCACTGGTGCCAACATGACTGCTGACTACTGCATAAGGTTTAAGGTAGGGGACTGCATAAAAAACACAGCCAACAGACGGCGGCACGTAAGTCCTGCACCTGCATGAGGAGAAATGACTCTTTGTGCCTGCAGGTGGCAGTAGTCTGTATTCATCAATCAAAAAGGGGACTCCAGAAGAGCTACTATTAGCTGGGAGGCTAAAATGAGCTATAGTACAGAGTCGGCCTCTCCTCAGTCATGTTGATCGGTTGGTTTCAAGTCTGATGAAAATATTTCCCTATTTAAATTATGAGACATAGATGTAAAATGAGAAGAGTCATCAAACAGCTGCAGAAAGTGGTACATCCTGTGCAAACAGGGTGCGACAGGCCAAAAAAACAAGAGCCACAGACGCTTGTGAATGGGACAGCACTCGCAAAGTGGCCGACTGTCGACTTGGTGCATCACAACTTTTGAGTTTGAGGTTTTTTTCTTTTGGAGAAGAGTTGACTCGCCTCTATTTACAACATACGCCTTCAACCACGGAGGTACTGCAGGGGGGGTCGCAAAATCTTTGGTTGATTAGACATTTTTTTTATATATTTTTTAAATTTTCCTCCACAAATTAACATGAGTCAACATATTCTGTAAAGGTATAAAAGGAGGCAGAAGATGCCATCTTTCAGTCACCACTCTACTGTTGCACATGTTTGAAATTAAAGAAATAACAATAATACTAATATGTGAACATGTGCATTATCTGAATAACTTAAATTGAATGCAAAATGATAACAGTAATGTATATTCATAAATAGCACGAGGCCGAGTTTTATATAGAACACATATAGTAGGTAGTCAGCCCCTACTTAATCATTGAAGACCCCTGATCTAGAAGATTGAACTTTGGCATGCCTCTGTACTTTGTTGCACTTCTCTCACAGGTGTAGTGGTGAGACAATGTGGGACAATTCAAACAAAGACAAATCAACACAGGAGAGCCCGTTTTTCAGGTCAGGACTTAGCAGTCCACCAAACCCTAAAGGAGAAGGGGCAGTCCTTTGAGGACAACAATGTCCGCGTTTCAGACAAAAAAAGACAGATGGTTTGAATAAATGAGTAAATGAAGCCATCAAGGTAACATTGTGAAACCACTCTCTGAACAGTGGAGGTGGAATGAGACAGGACTCGTCAGCGACTTACAAAAGAGTCTTAAGACCTGTCTCCAAAAAAAGAGAGGCTGTTCTTATTGCAGGTTGTTAACAGACCCTTGTCGTATGCTGTAGGTTCCAGGTGTGGACCACCAACAGATGTTCCTCATGAATCCTACACTCCCCTACCAATCACTTTGAGCTCAAGTCAAATTGCCTTTGCTTTAGCTTTCTATTAAATAACATTCATGACCTGTATGACTGAGAATCTTCACAATGAGTTTGATCAACACGTCTTTTAAACAGTTTCAAGGAACAAACTGAACAGTATCACCTCCCCGAAGCGGATCCCGTGTGCATTTGAGAGAATGGGGATGCATTTAAGTAAAACATGGACGAAAGTAATGACTGCGCAGAGAGGTGACTCAGATACTGTGTCTGCCACTAGTTGCACGGCGTGTGCATGTATCACGGCCGATAACTAGCTCCCTCTGCGTGCAGCCTTTTTCCCTTTAAAACCTGTAGAAATCACTTTACGACATCACTACATTTCCACCCGATGTCACCGAGCTCCGCTTGCACCCACGAGGGAGCAGTTCACCGCCTTCTGCAGCCCAATAAACTGTGGCTGCCTCCGCCTGCTGCTTTCAGCGCCTCAACGTAACATTTTGAGTATAAATAGTGGCACTGTGTTTAGTTAAAGAGGAAAAAGAAAAAGAAAAGACGCTCCTATAGTATACAAGTGGGTCACCGCTTGCCGCTGGGAGTGCTGCCACGCTTCAGTCTGCACACAAGCACCTGGCATGGCGTAAACAAATCGCCCAATTAGCACATTTAGACATCTGCCCGTCCACATTGCCCTCTCACTCTCTAACGCTCATTACATTATATGATACAGTAGATTAACGGAGATTCTAATAAAATGCTCGACTGATTAATGCACCCGTTGCTGGTGCGGTTGAGGGGTCAACGGCTAAGTTAAACGGATCATGATGCGTCATTTCATTTATTAAGAGGCTACCTTGTGCTTCGCTATGACTTTTATCTCAAGACACACATCACTGATTCTCAGCCTGTACCGCTTCACATAACACAGCGCAGCCACGTTTAGCCACGTTTTACATTAACTTCAGCATAATTCAGATGCTAGTATCACTCTTCACTACATGTATTTATTTTAACAGCTTTAATACAAATAGCTAAAGTTTACATCATGATATTTTTGCCTTAAATTATTGTTTTACAACTTGGACACACAAAAAAGAAGGTACTTTAAAAACCTATCAAGTCTCTCTTTAAGAGGGCAGTTAAAAGTTTGGATAGGAAACCTCTTCATTTTAATTATATTTTTAAAAACTTTTAATATTCTTGACCTAGACAGCTATCAAATCTTCATGGATGTCTGTCTCATTTTTCATTGACTGAATTAATTCATCCAAGGAAAAAACAATGAAGGACAAAGAATGAGTGCTTTAACTAGAGGTGATTGTAATGTACCTAAACATGGGACTACATTCTCTCAAACCAACACAATCCTGGAAGAAGTTATGACCAAACATCAGAAAGTGTGACAACTACTCACTTTTTTGGTTCGTTCTGCCTATGTCTGGTTTTGTAATTGTCTACTGCATGATTGCATGTCTTCTGTGTTTGTGCTGTTAAGGACCTGTCTTGGGACTACAACTGCAAATTAGCATTTTTGCTAGTTCAGTGCATTTACACTAATGCCTAATGCACCAATAATGATTGATGGCCATTGTCCCAATTCAATAAATTAATAAACTGAAACGAAATACGGATGTATGATAAGCTCATAAAGCACATACGTATTGTTCAATTAATTTTTGGCTTGTGACCCCTTATAAAAAAATGGACACTATGGCAGTGTGGTGTTAACCAAACACAAAGATGGCACTGCCTGTATCCCCGTATCAGTGGGAGAAGACGTGGACAAGAAACTCTCCCCTATTTCAGAAAAAAAATAGCAAACATTTGATAAAATAATAAAAAATAAACCAACGTTTGTGTAGCAGAAAATTGTCATTTTCCCTTTCCTATCTCATTATCCATCCCATGATCCCTCAGATTCACCTTGTGACCCTACAAAGTGGCCTGACCTCTAAGTTGGGAACCACTGAACAACTGAAAACTGCTAATTACACACTGATGAATAAGAATTATAAATATGATACTGTAGGTAAAATACAATGATGCCATGAGTTGATTTACCCCTTTTACTTTTAAGACTTGCCAACACAAATTCAACAGATCATGTTTTTGTAGAGTTTAAAGCGTAAGGGCACACCAAGGCGACAGTCGACTTTTTGCCAAAGTTGGCCCATTCACGAGCATCTGTGTGCCTAGTTTTGACGATGAGTTGGCTGTTTTCAGCTGATTCTACATGTTGAAATGGCGGACAAATGACTGTTTGGTCCAGACGATGTGAGAAAACGTCACAATCAGCTGCCTTCGCTTCTTCACTGATAGTGACGCTGGCTTAGTGAGTTTGTACTACGCACCATTTCCACGTGATGAGATTTTACACCTTTACTTTAGATCTGAAATCTTCTTGCACAGCTTTGAGGTGCTGTTATTAACGCCGACTCAAGTTTTCTCCAGAGACTGAACCTCAGCTGACAGAAAATAGGTGGCACACATGCCGGCGTTGGCGACGGCAGCAGGTACATCGGCCGACATGGGATTTGTTTCACGCCGTCAGGTACAGCTCGTCACGGAGAAAGTGTCACCATGACTTGGAAGCCTGGGAGTTGCTCTACAAAAGTTAACTCAGCGTCTAAGTCTCGCCCTACTTACCAGAGCTCTTCATCAATTATATACATTAGAAGACGCTTGGAGATCCCACACTCGGCTCGTTCTTTCCTGTAGACCACACAGCACATCAGCAGATGGCCTGGATGTTGAGACGCAGGGTTCGGCCCGTTCTCTTTTGAAGGCTCACATTCTGTGATTTGCTCGCTAACTCCAGAGTGCGTTTGCATCCGTTTATTCCTTCACTTGCTTTTTTGTTAGATAATGAGGCTATACATTTGACGTCGATTTCACATCATATCACAAACTCAACAGAATCTTAATATAATCTTGACTATTATGTTTAGTAATTAATAGAACAAGGGGAGTCACTTCCTCGCTGCCACGTTCCACCTCCACCTTTTCTCTTAGGTTGGAACCAGATCATTCTGTGACATTAAATGATCATAACCTCATAACTTCATGCCATGATTCGCCCGAGCCAGATGGCAGACCACATTTTGGCTCTCAGACTGACTTCACTGTTCCACTTCACAGCACCAACAATATTCACATATGGGCCATTTTAATAGCTTCAGAATTTTCATGCAATGAAGACGGCAGTAGAGTCACGAAGTTAATCATGTGACTGTCTTTTTGCAGGAAGTGGAGCTTGGTTAAAGCAGCTAGATGTCAGAGATATACAAGTGTGTATTGGTGAGCGCTGTCTACGGTGTTATGATCTGTATTATCTGTACAGTTGCAAATGGACATGGGACTTCTGAGGGTGTCCCGTGGTGTCTGGTAACAGGATGTTGTTAGTGGGGGGCCTTTGGGTCCCATGGGTTGAGGGGAGGGGCCTCTGTGGATCAGGCTTGTTCCAGTGCATCCCACAGACACTTGATCAGTTTGTTATCTAGTGAATTTGGAGGCCAGGTCAACACCTTGTGCTGTTTTTCATGATTTTTGAGTTGTTTCTAAACAGTTTTTGTGTTTTTGTGTCAAGCTGCATCCTTCTGGGGAGTGTCCATATTATGGGGTGGGGGTGCCTGATCTGGTTTTAGGTGAGTGGTACATGTCTAAATAACATCCACACAAATGTCAGATCCAAAAGTTTTTTCAGCAGAACACTGGATTGTCACAAAATGGTCAATGTTATTCATTTTTCCTGTCTGTGGTTGTAATGTTGTGACTGATCGGTGTATATTGCTGTTCTATCTGATTGATTGGAATAAGCTGAATATAGACATTTACTTTAAATTTCAATGTGTACTTCAACACTTGAAAGCAAAGAGGCAGTGTACAAACACATCTAATAAATCCAGGTTTATTACATATGAGGATTGATATAGAAAAAAATATACACCTGTTATTTAAATTTGCATGTTCGTCTCCCATGTGGTCTGGAAGATGATTGTTCACTGTATCGGATTCATTAGTAACTGCCAAGGACGGACACACAAGGGGAATATATAGAGACTGACGGACAAATGAGCTGACATTTGGACCCCAGCTGGGTGGACCAAACGGGAGCTAAATGCCAGCCCATCACTAACCCAGTGACACAGTGTCCGGATCTAATTTTTCACGTCTGAGCGCAGATGGGCCACATAAAATCATGTGGAAGAAAGGGGTGACAGTACATTTATTGATCTCCGAAGATATTGCTGACGCCTGAGACAAAAAAAAAGGGGCCCGGAGAAAGAGAGAGGAGACGGGGGAGGATGAGGTGGGAGGACAGGGAGAAACAGAGAGAGAGAGAGTGGTCTTAGTGTCTTTTTCGGGCACAAGGCCTTGCCATCTGACACCTGCCACTGAGTGGGCATGAATTCCCTGTCCGCTTGGCAGGAAGTTAAAGCCGGCAAACAGCAACTCAAAGGAGGAGTCTATGCAAATACCAACGGCCAAAGGAAATGAGTGTCCTTAGTGTCCAGACGAAAATGGCACCTGGTGCCTTCACAGACTCCCATTTAGAGGACGACGCCACCATGAAGTCTGTTAGTTACATAACCAAATGTTAAAAACATCCACCTGCTTGCACGTGTTCGCCACAACCACTGCCTCTCAATAGTAAGACACAGTACATGCAGACACGACGTCATGTAAAATGCCATAATTTAAAATCTTAAATATACATGACATCCAGGGATATTATTAGTTGTGCTGCAGCCCGAAGAGCTCAGCTTCTATTGAAACGCCTGACAGGAGTGGAGAGCAGTAGAAGAGGGATGGAGGGAGGGATGAAGGGAGGGAGGGAGGCAGTCGTTAAAGAGTGAATATTGATGAGGCAGCTACAGAGATGCAGTATGTCTACACAACAAGACATTCATACACACACGCCTACAGATGTTCGCCAACTCCAAACATCACCAGCGTGTGCAGGTGACACTCGGCAACAGAGAGCGATCCCTTCAACTTTAAACGCTCAATGAGACGTTGTTGTAAAGGTTACATACGCCGCGCACAAAGTAATTTGCAGTGTGTATCAGCACACCGACGCACAACAGAAAACATTATGTTCCGCACTGATAATAACCATTTATACAGATCAGCATTTTTTTCTCTCGGAGTGATTATGCAGTGCAATGGACTTTATAAATGGTTCTTTCCACAGTTTTTCCACACACGGTGCATCGTAATCATTATTCAAACAGGAGAATTGCATCCTTCGGGAAACATATGCATGACCACATCGAATATGCACGCGCTTCACACGGCACTCGTGAGTTCACAGGCCAAAAATATACATGCGAACGAGCCTGACAGTACTTTGCTCCTGAAGCCTCTCCCTAACAACGCGGAGGATTACAGCTTCCTCAAGTTAGAGAACTGAGAAGCTTTAACACGAGAAAATCATTACTTTTGGGTTCAATATTTCACCACTTATAATCAACCGGTTACCAAAAAAAAAAAAAAACCCGGCTCAGAATTGCAGATGAATGCAATAACGCTGCAAAATTCGACATACAACATGGATCTGCTGAGGTTTCAGCAGCTGGAAAAAAAAAAAAAAAAAGGATTACATGAAACGGACACAAGGCTTAAAAACATAAAACACAAAAGCATCATTGTCTCTGGAGCTGTGCAACAATATGAAGACGCACTCTTCACAGAGAAGTCTCTGAGCCACTGGGGCATTCCTGGGAAATGCAAAGGTGCAGATTTTTTTTCCGCCCGGTCATCACTTTGATAGCTCTCAGACTATCGCAGACGATCCCTGCCGGAACCGCCTTAAACTAGCCACAATCAATCCTCCTCTAACCAGCCTCTCGTCCCCCTTTTTTTTTTTTTTTTTTACCCTGGGGCCTTTTGAAAAGGAGCTGCAGGAGTGATCTAAAACAGAGACTAATTCAAATGGCCTGAAAAAAACTTATCAACAAGAAACAACTGCAGCAGGGAATCAGCTCCGAGGTGCAGAACCAGTGTGACTGAAAGGTTGTTCCTGGGGCTCTAACGTATTATTGCTTCTTTTATCATTGAGCCAGTCCCAGTTATTTTATCATTTAATTATTTTGAAAATAATATATCAGTAAAGGAAAGGAAAGGAAAAAGTACATGAGCTCAAAGTAAGCTTCGGTTAAGTTCAAATATTTAAAAATGTCTTAAAATAAACTTGTCTCATTCACTGTCCAAAAGCAAAAATATTTAATTTGTAGTTTGTGCTGCCTTCAAATGAAACTTGTGAGCTATTGGTAATGACACAGGAAGTTGTTTCATGTTGTGAGAAGGCGGATCTGAAGATTAGCGAGCTAAAGCATGAGCAAAATGAATCAATGAGAAAATCTGTCATTTCTTTTCAGACACATTATCAAATTATGAAGAAAATGCTGCAATAGGCAGTCTAGACATCTGCGTCAATTTACAATGTAACTATGCAGTCAGAGTGCAAGAGCTGTGATTGGTCTGATTCATAGTAGCGTGTTTCCGCTTTACTATTTCCAGCTGCTTCTCAATCTCCGTAATATTTGAACTGACTGACTGACTTGAATGAATAAAGATGGAACACATCGAGGAAAGGTTCACTGAGGAGGATACAAACGTTTGCACGACTCGTCTTGGGTGAAATTTTGTCGCCATTGTTGAAAGTGAAGCAGGAAGTAGAGACAAAAATTAATCCGCCTGGCAAAATAGACACAGCGCCGCATAGTGTTTGGGTGGAGTGGTTACAGAGCGAGCCAGACTGACGAGAACACAAAGTGTAAATGGCTCACATCTGCGTTGCCTACGTGCATAGGTTACAGCATGTTTGTCCCTAAAAGAGCTTTAGACTAAATTTTTGAAAACGTAAGTAAGCAGCTCAAAAATTTCAAATTTCTGTTTACAAGGTTGTGAACAGGGAGCCATTCATATGACCTCATATATAAGAGGCAACAGTGAGAAAATGTTCAATTGAAAAAGCAACTGAAGCTATATTCAGCAAGGTTAAAAAATAGAAGAAAAGCTGGGATGAGAATACAACACAATTCAAAAACATGAAACCAAACTTCCAATTATTTGCAACCGTACCCAAAATAAAAGACCGAAAATTAATACAAAGACAGAAAACTACAACTCTAAGTGAAATGTCAGCAGTACATTAACATATGTTTATTATTTTTCAGCTTGAATGGAGTGAATCTATACATTTACTTAAAATTTAGACCTGCACTTTAAAACTTTAAAAAAGGAAGGAGGCTGTGTACAAGATTATAACATATGGAGCTTAAGTGTGTGTGACGCACGTTCTGTAGTTTGTCCCCTCCATTCACACCCACAAACACATGTTTCCCCCGGTCAGAGAGTGGGCTGATTGGCCCGATGACTCACCATTGACTGTGAGGTGCACCCAGCTGCCGTTGTGGAAGGTGTCGTACTGTTGCTCCAGCATCAGGACCCTGCACTCGTACCAGCCCTGGTCCTCGGAGCGCACCGGGTCGATCTGCAGGGAGGCCTTCCCATGCAGAGAGGCTCTACCTGCAGACACACAAGAATAAGAAAAAAAAAAAAAGCAGCATAATTAACCTCTCTAGTGCTGCACATTTATCTTTTAAGATGCAGATGTTCAGCAGATATGTAATCTAAACACCCAGGAGCTTTGCTGATCTCTACAGAGATCCATCACAGCATTTATGGATTAAGTGTTTTATTCCAATGCTCTGCATGGGTTATACTCCTACATTGACAGTAGCCTAACAGGTCACAGTGGTACAACGTTTTAAAGTTTGGGCCAGATAATGCAATATTAAGTGCAACATAATACGAATCTCTTCTTCTCCCATTTTCACTTTCTCTGCAAGGGCGTCAAAGGCTCTGCGCAGCTAGTTCTCCAATTAAACAAAAGCACAATCCTATTTTGATGCACAAAGTCCAAGGTTGGTGGTTGGCGTAACAAAGACATTCATTCTTTGGTTTATTTTTCTTAATTGCTTATTCACTTCCTACAGAGACACACAATCCCTAACATTGCACATTGACACCTACAGGCAACACAGCCTTCAGTCAACCTGGTGTCCAAGATCACTGGAGGAAACACACACAGCCTCAGATATAAACGACATTCAAAGTCCAGATAACACGTGAAGAAAGGATTGTTAGCAAAATTATTTCGATTGTGGACAGACATTGATATTTTGGAGAATATGTGTATTTGTTTCCTTTCTGCAAGTAGTATAGCTCAGTGAAACACTTAAAAAGGTGGAAACATTAATGTTAGCATAACAAAAACTGGAAGTATAGGAAACCAGCATTTGTTTAAAAACCATTAGCATTACCGTAGCTCTGCAAGCTAAGGCTAATGAAAAAAACTACTCTTCTCATCTCACCTTATGTACGGACAAAATAACTTCCATCTAACCCATAAGCCTTTGGCAGGGGAACTCAGGTCTGGTCTTTAAAACCTTCATAAAACTCTTTCAGTTTTTATCACAGAATAAGTTGATGGGATGGCTAGCATAATGTTAGCTCAGACAAAACTAGAAACAGGGAGAAACAACTCTCTGTCTCAGTTTGGCCACTTAAAGCTCAAGTGTATGTGGTTTGTTTAATCTTTTTTTGCTTAATTTTAAAATAGAAATATCTAGACGGTAGCGCTAATATTAGCCAGCTCTTTTTAAAGATAATAACATTTGCATATGCACATATTTTTACATTGTCTGTCTTCGTTACTGGTTTTATAACATGCTATATCATTAAACTTGATTTAATTTAACCCTTTATAGGTCACTCATTGAAATACACGGAAATTCTAAATTTCAACCTACGAGTCTTATCGTAGGACGTCAGAAAACTGTTTTATTTATGTGAAATTTTTCTTTTTTTTTATTTGGTGTGGAGAAAATCAAGATGAATGAATTTAACATATATGCACTTAAGTGGTAAACCAATGTAAACACGCATTTAGACCATTAGAACATAAGTGCTGATCAGGTACTTGCCAACACACATATTATCATACTCGACAATATTAAGACACTTCTTCATGGTACCTAATAAAGCAGTGTTGAGGTGGAGCTTGAAGACCATATTTAACCCTGATTTGACTCAAGAACGTTTCCTTGATCTTCTCCGATTGGCTGAATGAAAACCACATGTCTCTAAACCTCACTGAGAATATATATATATGTGTGCTGAAGTTACCATATATGGTTATTTGCACCCTGAAAGGTTAAAGCACTCCTAAAACTAAATAAATATCACAATATTTTATTTTAAACCATACAAAAACAGAAGTATTGGCTTAGCCCTTATTAGCCTAGCTTTAGACTCCTATTTGTTTAATCTGTATAAAATCCAAAAAGCAAATAGTTTAGTGGTTAGTCATGTTCAATAATGTGTCCAGAACTGTTTCTATGGCTTTTCAAAAACAAAATGTTGCTACACATGTTGAAAGAATCACGCTAGCTGCTCTCTGCCTCGAGTCTTAGAGACAAATTAATGTTAATCTAAAACTTCCTGGCAGATTTCTCACCTCTTTGCAGGAAACAGAATAAATAAATTCCTGAAACTGTTAAATTATTCCTTTAACTGATTAAAAGTCTCAGTGTTTAAGTATGAACAAACTCCCGTCTGGCTTCAAGGATTTATGCACGAAACTGCGAAGGAGCCACACCTTAAGCTGAATCAAAATCAGGTATTTGGTGCCACGGTGGAACGAGACCAGCCTCAGCTACTTCACAGAACTCATCTTTCCTGTAAGACTTCTCCATCCCCGTCTCTTTTTTCTTCAAGGCCGAGGATAAATTGGAATTTTTAAAGGAGGAAATCACAAGGGATGAGAGACATTCAGGAAACCCAGGCATGGTGAAATCTTCAGCTGCTAAGCTGTCTGTCTTGAAGCCTCCAGCCCGCTGCTCACATGGCTGCCTCCGACAGCCCAACAGACTAAAACATTCGCTTCTGCTGTGTCTGACGAGTGTTCATAGATGGAGCATTTTTCCCAGCTTTGATGTGTAGATGTACTGTAAGCAGTGTTTCCTGTTCCTTCACTCTGACTGTCAGGCAAATATATTGACGTTGAGGGTGGACTGAATTGCTCAAGCAGCAGCCTAAATGCAATAGATAGGTATCCAAGCCTGGGACTGCTGCCGTAGTTGGGGTAGAAAACTGACAGTTTTTTGTTAGCAGAAAATCAATACTGCAAAGAGGAAGCGAGAGGAGTGAGGACTGCAGTCTTGCAGTAAAAAGGTAGCTTGTCTTTAAAAAGTCAGGTCTATTTTTGCCCGGGCATTGAAGTGCTGAGTGGGGTGGGTGGTGGCGTGAAGGGTAGGGATCAACCTCAGCTCCCATTTGTCAAGCAGTGAGAGGGTGCAGCTGTAAACAGAGTTAACAGCGCTGTATCCACGTCAGGACGGGCCTCCTGGGCATACACCACTTACGCCGCACACGGTTCTGTCTACTGTGAAAACAGGGGAGCTAACACCTTGTTCAGATCACATCACCAGACTGTCAGAGAGAAAAGCTTAGAAAAGTAAACACTAATGATCCAGAGTGACAACGCTGGCAGACACTGTACAAAAAAAAAAAAAAAAAAAAACACTTTTAAACTCAGTAAGCTCCAATTAAGAATCAAAAGGTTACTCGAAGCAGCATAATTACAATATAGTATGGGCACTAAAGCAAAAAATTAAAATGTCGCCCTCAGTAATTATTGAGTCGTCAGCAGATGTCTCGACTGTAGGACACACTGTGGGATTGTTAGCATAAAGCAGTATGCTATAAATCTCTCACAGATCTGTATTTGTATTTCACTTTTTTCAGAAGCTATAACAAATATGTTGATATAAATAATGTAACAGAGGGAAAAGGAATAAAGGAGTTTGCACATCAGAGCGACTGTACATGAAGATGCGTTCTTCTAAATATGTTCCCTGAATGTTTTGGTATCAGGGCATCAAACTGAACCAGCGACCTGCAAATGATCAGCACAGCTCCTTTATCAGCAGTTCAAATTGGATGCAGCCAATATTCTCTTTTTCTTTCTCTACTTTCAAGAACTGAGCAGAGGACAAAAATATTCTGTCAGCTTGACGATTACATTTTAACTCGTATTTATGCAACGAACCAAATAATGCAATGTGTCAAGCTTAACATGAAAGGTAAATTTGTACCGGATGATGGCTGAGAAAATGCACGCAGAATAAATATCAGAGTAGTGTGAATCTTAATTTAATAAAATGTAAATATACAATTAAACTGTAACCCTTAATTGTCCCACAGTAGCACCACAGTCATGGAGGTTTGTCGAAACCCGGGATTGAACCAGGGACCTTTAGATCTTCAGTCTAACGCTCTCCCAAACTTAGCTATTTTGGCCTTTTCATGAATTCTACATAACTTTATTCATGCACTAGTAGAAGAGGGTTATTTAACATTCTTAGTCCTCAACTCACACTTCAAAAATAATCAATAATGAAATAATAATTTGGTGTTCTATTGTGTTTAGGAATTGTATTTATTCACATGTGAAACCAAACAATAGCGCTTAGCTCCAGAGTGGGCGGCTGACATAACTTAATCAGTTGGATTTTACTTAGATACAATGTCATTTTGTTCTTGTTCGCTTTATCTTCTTTTTCTCAAGCTGCCACAAATGCGGCTTTGCACCTACAGAAGGAGTTGCTAAAATCTATTTGCAACCAGTAATGCAAAGCTAACCGCTAACTATGTGATAATTTCATTAACAGAAAGAAAAAGAAAATCTTTAATATCTTGCGCTTTGTTTTAAATGTAATATTTTGCTAACATTACATATATACAGTACATCCATACAGGTTCTGGCTAAACCTGGTGGAAGAGAGATATGATTTAGTTATCCAGCAGCTTGTCCCAAAGCGGGAGGATGTGACACTAAAATTTCACAAGCTGCACGTCTGAATTATTGATTGCGTCTTCGCTAGAGTGGGCACAAAAATAGATGTTTTTAAATGTTATAATTTCCATATAGCCGCAGGACAAACTGACAAAATGATCCGGGATAGTGGGGAGATATGTAGCGGCTCTCGCTTTTGCAGTGGATTAAACAGGGGAAATACGCAGCTGTAATGAGAAAGCGTCTTCTCTTAGATTTGAATCATATAAAATTAACACACTGTGGGTCTCTTAACAATTAGTAAGACTGGAAACTGAACAATAGAAATGTTCGGCGACACAGACGCGTTGAATCTGGATGGATTTCTGGAATAAAAAGCGCAATCTGCAGGATGTAAATACGGGGATTTGTGGATACTGTATATACAGTATTCATGGATAATCTGCTCTGTTGTGGTAGCAGCTGTGTGATGGACTAATCACGCATTCACTCTATCCATCAATTTTATTCATACTGAGTGATAACAATTCATGGGAATAGCCCAAATGAGCTCGGAGACTGCACGGACCCACTAAGCACCCCAACGAGGATCTCATAAACTGCAGTCCAGCGTCATTATCACACTGTCACCATGCACATGCAATCCCCAGAATACACTTTAATCTATTTAATGAGACTGGCCATATTCATGTTGCATCTGCTCACTGGTAATTCCTCAACAGTGGACTTGATGCCACATGGCAGGGGCCCGCTAGTAGAGTCCAAGCGAGCACAGTGGAGTGTTGTCGTCGCCCTGCTGTTAGTCAGGAGGTTAAAGTAAACAATGAAACGCTCCAGCAGCTGCAACATCTACTGTATCCACTACAAAATAAAGAGAAGGCTTTCCCCGACAGTGAGTCACTGCCATTAGAGCTTCTTGGCAAAGAAGACCCCACTTGAAAACGCCCTCAAGGAAGAATTTCGGTGAATACAACATTATTCACACAGTTTTCCACACAATTCACACAAATGAAAGCGCTGGTAAAGGCCCACACTAAAGACACTCACCCCAGGAGGGTCAGTAATGGCTTTGCCTTTATTTCACAGTGTATCGCCAGGTCAGGAGGTGGGATTCGTTCTCGTTCTGACGGCTCGCCATCTTGTCACAGACACTGAGGCAGCATCAGAAGAACCAACTGGCTGCTGTAAGGACTCACACTAAAGGAAGCTGCAGACCAAGAGAGGTGTTTGTAAACCCTGGATGAAGTGAAGAAATTTATGTTTAAAGCTCTTGTTATGGAGAACGTGGCTCATATGTGGCGCACACATAGAGAGAGACAATGAACTAAGAATATTCAGAGAGTTGTATCGATTATTAGCATAAAAAGCTTTGGTGACGTGAAGTTTGCAGGTCCCAGGTTCCCCAAACTCCCATCAAACCATGACTTAGGTCCAAATTCACCAGGCTGACACCCAACTTGAAGCACCAGGTGAACCCATTTGCCACTTCTTTAATGTTTTTCACGTTTAACTTGGAGAGATTTGGTGTGGGAATATGCAAGAAGGTTACCTAGGCTACCAGAACGTGCAACGTCCACTAGCAACCCAGTGTCAGCTACGAGGCAATGGGCACAGTGAAACGCTTTATCCGTGGATGGGGATTCAGAGCGTTTTTTTTTTTG
Source organism: Mugil cephalus (assembly GCF_022458985.1). NCBI lineage: Eukaryota > Metazoa > Chordata > Actinopteri > Mugiliformes > Mugilidae > Mugil > Mugil cephalus. The sequence continues at coordinate 9,731,941 of NC_061778.1, forward strand.
TTTTTTTTTTTATCAAAAAGACCTCTGAACACCAGTGTGAGCTACCAGCCCAGCACCAAACATCAGACAGACATGGTTAATAATTAGCTGGCAAGTCCCGATATTTCCCTCGCGTACTGGCAGACCAAAAAAAAAATAAAAGCAAAAACTGGCCTTCGGCAGGTAGCTCATGCTGCTCCGTATCTGCAGGTCGCATGAATGAGAAAGTGTCCCCCGAATCAACTTTGACTAAATTAAAGTAAATTTGACTAGGCTTACTAGACGTGTAGGCTGCAGTTTTCACCGTGCTTGACATTTTTTCTATTATTTTGTCCACCCAGTGGAATGCTGTGTTCCCTCTACCTTTAGGTGCAAACCATCAGTTAATGTTTAATAAATTGAGCAAGCCATTTTTCAATTAAACTCCAATAATTTGTCGGTTATTGCTTCATGGTAGCAAATATTTCCACGCTTTATTGCCATTAAATTACTTTATCTCCACACATAAGGATTTTTAATACACTCCATCGACTGCGTGCTGCATGTGCCCTGTGCTGCATTGTCACTGGGGTGTGTGCGGAGGCATGTATGTACAATGCAGTGGTAAATTGCTGAGATGCGGTTATTTCCCTCTATGCACTGAGGCACAGCAGATGCCCCTGCACAGCCACGAACGCCATGTTCTAAGAGAAAGAGAAAGCAGTTCAAGAGCCAGAACAGTTTGCTAAGGCAGCCGAGTTGTTCTCTTCACTACATAGAGACTTCAGCGTACCATACTCCGCCTTATAACTTAAAGCCCAAACAGCTGAAGCACCATTTGGACGGGTAAACACACAGGATCACGCTGAAATTGCAGGTCAATCTTCTCAATGAAATAGGATTGAGACGTACACAGCGCATTTGCATGGCAATCTATTTAAAACTGGTTGTCAGATATGGTTCTGCTGTCGGCCAGAAGCTCATAATTAGGTCTGCAGCAGTGTAGGGAAATCTATATCCCGTATAATCATGGAAATGTTTACAGCAGGATTACAGTTGTGCAGTGAAACTCTGTAATGTCTCTTTCATAATCTATCATTACTACAGCGATCAGTTTGATGGACTCACGGGGGCAGAGTTACCCTGCATACTCCATCTCATAGAGAAATACAGAGGTTAAATGGACTGATTGGTTCACTGAAACAACTTAAACTAAATTAGAGGATCTGTTCTCTTTTCTGTTTTTAAAGGAACTGTTTGAAAAATTCTCTTTTACAGAATTACAGGAGAGGACAGCACAAACACCCAAAACTCATGAGTCACATTTAGCACGACTCGTCACAATGTCCACCTACCTCTGAAGCTCACTAATTACCACGATATATACTTTTGGTTTATTCAGCTAAAACACCAACATGTCAGAGAGACGTGGTTTCATTTGGGATTGTGTCTTGCAGAGCGTCATCATACAGTGCTTTTATCAGTTTTTGTATGGATAAAAAAAATAAAAAGCATAATGTGTTAGTTAGCCAGACTTAAGGTTGTACGATGGAAATATGTTGTAGGTATGCTATAGTTCCCTCAGACATGCAACCACAAGTGATGCAAACTGGAACCTCGGGAACATCGTGAGGACAGCAACACCAAACAATTGTTTGAGGCCCCATGAAAAAAGTCACACAGATGGCTACCTTTTAGTATATTTTGGTATTTTGGTCTGTATTGCAACCTCCTTAAGAAGTACGTGACATTGCACTGACAAGGCCTGCCTCTAATGTTTAGTTAGTTTGGTTCGTGCACTTGTTAATGGAACTATTGCAATGAAGCAACATCTCTCTTATCGCCTGTGGACCCCTAGAGCTTAGGATCACTCCCTGACCACAACGGCTCTGATTGGCCCGAAATGCATTTAGAAATGGGCGCTAGTTGATGACGTAGGCACGTGCAAAGTACTCGAGGTCCTCGCAGCCGTAGCTCACTTGTGGCTAACTGCTAACAAGGCCCTCATCTCATTGATAATATGGAACTGGTTCAGGCAGCAGAAGGTGGAAGGAGAAAGCAGCCACATCGTCCCGTAACTTAGGGACAGACTACATTTTTTACGGTAGCCGGTCGCGCCGCTATTGACATTACAGACATATCAGTTTAATTATGTTTAAATATGAATAAATATGTCAAAATAAGTGAAACCATAATTGTTTCTTCATTTCATCTTGATAATACTTAGACCTGTAGTTAAGTAGCCTATTTGACTATAACTGTATCATCTTGAAGCTCTCAAGACAGAATGAAGTGACAGATTGAGTCAAAAATATGGATTGGAATTAGAATATTTTTATTGTGATTTTTATCGTTATCGCCAGAACGGGAGAATTTATAGTGGTTATTTTTTTTAGCTCACATCGCCCATCCCTAATGCACATCTCTCTAAAGGCCGGACAAGCACAGAAAAATAACTCTCTTTCTGCCTCCACGACATCTACTCAGACTCTCCACTCTTCTTTTTCAGTTTAAACACACAGAGAAACTCAACACAACTGACCAACAACGAAATCGACGTGCCTGCGCACATGGTAACGTGCTATGGTGTAAGCTTTACATGTGACAGTCGGTGGATTACGGTAGCCAGGCTAGATGTTTCTAGACAACTAGCGCTCCTAAAATACCCTTCCTAGAAATCTGTGAAACGTTGTATTGTGCTTTCACAGTTCAAACATGACATTTAGTCTTTACCAGGGTGATATGTGTCTTTCTATTGAGCCACTGTTTATCAGCATGTTCTTCTGCAAACTCTGTTTCAGTTTCTGGGTCATAAAGACCAAATCCCGTAGATTTACTGTGCTTGGCAACTAACTATTCATTCCAAGGAGCATCCAAGTTTTAGACCGAATCTGTTACAGACAAAACATACAGCACACAACGTGTTTCGGAGATGGAGTATCCGGATCATCTTACCAGTGTACTCTGGATCCACATGAGGAGGGTAGAAGCGGAAGTTGATGAAGAAGGGGATAGGCACTCCAAACTTGAACCACTCCACCACATAAGGGGGCTGCTGGCCGTCCAGGGGAGGGGACACGTCACACCCCAGGATCACGCTCTCTCCGGCGCGCGCCGTCACAAACCGGGGCTCCTCTCTCACTCCGTGGGCACCTGAGAGGACACGGAAGCAGCCTTTAGTAATGTCTTCAGTAACAGTCTTTACGAACAAGTTGAAATTCGCATGCACAGAATTCCTGCAGACCAAGCAGGAAAAGCTCAAGTCACCCAAGACCAATTTACAAACAACAATCGTGTGGCAATTAAAGCTGATCGACTCAATTGATGGATTAAAACTACATTTTGTTTAAGGTGAACCATACTGTACACGTACTCTGACTGGTCACCGTGCACATGGGTAACCCCCTCCCTCCCTACCCCCATCATCTTCCCTCATCTTATCGGCCTATCGTCATCTGCCACCTGCATCTGCTGGTGAGTGTTTTGTGGCCGTGCCATACTGTACTATAAATGAGCTGCCAAGGGGCTCCATTGATCATAGCTGGCTGCTGCTCAGATGAGCTTTACTATGAGCACCACCAGGCCTGGCGCTTAGCCATGGATGTCCAGGCACGCTGCCGAGCGTTGACCTATCAGATGACTCAAAGGTCGGCATACCTGCCTCAGCAGAACGCTCACTCTGGGAATGGATTTTCTCCAGCTGCCACCCCCGCTTTCATTGAGCTGGCTGCATCTCCACCGTCAAAGCATGACTACCCGCCCTCGCCCATGGGGAAAATCGCTTCGGGGATCAAGAGACATGCTGACGTTTCACTCCAGAGCAACACCAGCTGAATAACTTAACGCTTTCATTAGCAGTATCATTTGCATTATCAGGAATAATTTTTTCACTGGAGAACAAATACGTGGGCACTTGGAGATGTTATGGGCGGGAGAAGCACCGCCGCTAGAGTCTGTAATGAATGTAGAGCAACATCTCTGTGGTGCTAAACTGAAATGTTACATGGTCTGTGAGCGGCAGAATTAAAACCCAAATATTTCTCAGTCCTCGGAAAAAAAAAGCAAAAAAAAAAAAAGCTTTAACTCCACCCCTACAAGCCATATGCACCACTTAGAGATTGTGTTTACCAGTTTAATCTGCATTATCCTGTGACAGAGTTAATCCACTTTATTCGTTTCAGCCAGCACAGACTCTCGACAGAAACAGAGCAGATTTAATCAAATTACACTTTTTAAAGTGGAGATGGGGTCGGCCAGTAACAGGCCCGGGTGCTGGAATCTGCTTTGCAATTGTGCCTCTTTAATAACAGAAAAAAAAGAAAAAAAAAGAAAGAAACATGTGTGCATGACTCAGTAAATCCCACATGACCATTTAACAGCCTGTGCAGGTCTCTGAAGGACCAACGGCAGAAAAACAAAAAAGCTCAGAATTATCACAAATTTTATTACTGGAGAATATTGGAGCTGATTTAGGCCCACAAGCAAAATAAGGTGTTCACCAAAGACAGAGCAAATCTCTAAGTCATGCCAGTAATAAATCAGTATTATTTTATTAAAATGAAACTGAGGGGGAGTCGATGTTTGATCAAGCACAAAAAGCGTAACGGCTGCCCTACAGCCTGCACAAACCATGACTCTTAGACACTGAGGGATGAATTTCAGTTTTACTGGGTGGAATAATGTCTGACAGGGAACCTTTCCAAGCAGCTGTAAGCACAACAAGATCAGAAATTAGATAAACTCATCTTTTAAGGCGAGCCAACAGCCTCAAATTCATACCTGCACACAGTCTATTGCCTCCCTGCTTATTAAACCCCATAAATAACTGGTGCTTGTTTGTTTAATTGGATTTAGACACCAAACAAAAAAAATTACACTTCCGATCTGATTACGTCAATAAGCAAGAGATACTGTAGAAATACATTTATGGCTGCTTTTACATACAGTTACAGGAGGGTCACCATCGGCTAACTTAGCTTAGCGCAAAGACAGGTGACAGGGTGGCATTAGCTAGGCTAGCTCTGTCTTGAAGTAGCGAAATCTGACTATAATCACCCCTAAAGCTCACTAATTAATACGTTATATTTAGGTTTTATTCGTGTAATCCGTACAAAGGTGTAACAACCTTCGTTGTGCTGGTAGGTGGATTTTGCAGCCTCAAGATAAATCCAGTCAAGTGGTTTTGCCATAAATTAAGCTAACTGGCTGCTGTAGCTTCATATTTATTCTACAGACCCAACAATAGTATTAATCCTCTTATCTAATGCTGTCACAAGACATTTAGTGAACACTTTTAAAAGCCTTTTTTTTCCACTGAAACAAAGCCAACGTTTACATTGTTTACATTAAACTGTTTTATATAGTTTTTCTGTATTGAAAAGTATAAAGATGCAATTAACATTAACTAACACTGCAAGTACAACAACATATTTTACTGTCTCATCTTATTTTATCTTAAAGGGTGTGCTAAATATTGTTGCCAGTTAATAATACCGTCACACATGCAAGTTTTCCAGGTGTTACACAGTGAGTGCGTCAAAAGGGAGATTTCGAAACCCGATGTAGTCACACCAGCCGCCACCATTTTGGAACTGCCTGACTTCTATATAGACAATTCAAAAATGGGCAAACCAGGTGTGGCTAAAAGTAGCCAAACGTTTAACTATTCATAGATTTGATTGACATTGATTTATGAGTTATGGACAAAGTTATCTGCACTGACCAAAAGCTGTACGTTCATGTTAGCACGTTTATGCTAACATGAATTTGAGGAACTTCAGTTTTTGGCATTCCTGCGTGGGCTTAATTTTTCAGTTGCTCGGTCAGAAAGAAACTGTGAGACCAGTTGTCTTCAGTAGATGTACCGGAGACAGGGTGTTGGATTACAAATTATGGAGCAACGCGTCTTTTGTCTTTACTTTTCTTGCGCTCCATGGCTCCCATCCATAATGAAACACACTGGATACATTGTTTGGTTTGAGTAAGTAGAGTCACTTGACATGGAGCTCGGGCTCAGACCTGGTGGTACAACAGCGCAAGCAGCTGAATTCCATTGTTTTCTCTGCAGACAGTTCAGGTTGCAGAAGTTTAGCAGCTCGGGTTTCCAGCGGACATTATTTTTGGATCTTTGCGGCAGAGATAAAGAGAGAGAACATATCTCACTAACAGAATAAATTTTGAGGGTTCGAAATAATATATCGCAAGGCTAATAATTCTCCACTTCTTTTTATGAGATCCTTATAAAGGGACAATCAGCACAGGGTTGGTCACTGCTTTTCATTTCCTTAATGGAGATACTGTGACCCGATAGAGTTTATGAGAGCTGATTCAGGGGAAAAATATTTACATGCACAACAAGTCATAAACCTGGTTCAAAGATCCGAGATATTTCAAGTACTGTAGAGACAAAATAGAGATGGTTGCAACTAGTGATTGCTTTGGCACCGTTAATGTCAACTGAACTCAAGTTGAGGAGTGAAGGCTGAAAACTCTCCAAACGCACGGAGGTGGAAATCTGTTGAGTAAGATCTGCATAAATCAGACATCTAATAAATCCCGTGGACCAATATGTTTGATGTATCTATCCACGGTCTAAAGGGGATTTACGGCTATGATCATGAGTTCCTGAAGGGCAACAATTCAGTCTGCTGTCAGATAAATCACCTGAACGACGAGCGGTTCACATACAAAAGCAAAATACAGAGCGAATAAGTCCTCACAGTTTGGTGTCAGTCAAACAGACAGTGAGTTAGAGTGAGAACTCGGGTTTTTTAGGTCACAAAGTGTAAGAAAATAGGAAGAAAGATGTCCGACACATGCATTATTGACCTCTTTGACCTTTGAATCTCATAAAGGAGAGCAGCATCACCCTGTCTCTGCTCATCACATGATTTCTGAAATTGTCTCATTTAGATACATTTTGAGGAATACAGAGGTCAAACTATTGAATTCTCAAGAATTTAAATGAGTGTACAACAGAGCCGTAGACCAAAGGTGCCTCGACCTTTGAGAGCAAGAAAAGCTAGAACTCGGACAGCGATATTATCACCGAGTCACCGTTGAAGTGTTGCACAACCATTGGGGACATCTCATCTTCTATACCCCTTAATCCTCGGGCGAGAGGCAGTGTACACCCTGGACAGGTTGCCAATCTATCCCAGGGCTAACACGGAGACAAACAACCATTTGCACTCACACTCAGATCTACGGTCAATTTTGAATCACCAATTTACCTAGCAAGCATGTCTTTTTGACGTGAGAGGAAACTGAGATGCAAACTCCAACCAGAAAGGCCAAAGCCGGATTTGAACGTCATATGGTGTGTGTGCGTAAGTGGCCTCATATCACCAGCTTCCACTGAAAACATGTAGCTTGAAGCTCTCATTGCTCGTGAGAACGCCGTGGATAGAACAAAACGATATCAAAGAACTGCAACGAAGGTCGACCGTGACATTGCTCCTTGACTACAGACAAAGGACGGGTGGTACATATGTTCTCCTCATGCATGAAAGGAAATAACGCTCTTGTTTACTCTTGTCAATGCTCTTTTCGTGCACGGGTTCTCAAAGCCGAACGACCAATCAGAGTGATCTCTGAAGCGGCTCGTTCCACCACCAACTCAACGTGCTGAATTGGCAGAAATGCTGCTGAGGTCCAACTAGTGCGGGACACACTGCAAAATCACAGACTCTCGCTGATGGCTCGATATCATCAAACGGCTTGGCGAGTGTCAGCTTGGTGCGTCATGGTCTTGAGGTTGGGAAACACTGATGAGCGCAAAACTGTCATATAATAAGCACAAGCTATAAAAAGGACTTAAATGATAAACCAATTACAAAAATGTTATTACCCAATTATTTTTCTGTCGGCTGACTAATCATTAATTTAACAGCTAATTAATTGCTTAAACAATATCAGCTGAAGAATATGAAGACAAATACACACAGTAAGATGTAACGAACATCTTGAACACATTGTGAACAGACTGTGTTCACCGTCAATCAGCTGTCAGTCAGCAGCAGTGAAATCCCCATTCAGCAGGAGCACAAAGGGTTAAATCAGCAAGAGTGTTTTCTGACTGAAATGTCTCCCCGCACAAAAAGCACACTCCACTGTACTTTCAATGATGATCACAGATTTGTACAGTAAATAGCCTCTCGAGGCAATTCTGGCCAATAATCAGGCAGAGCAGAGCCGGGGAAAATATTTTGACAGTAATAACACAATATATGAAAACCGAGGGAGTTCAGTTCAGAGACAATTTTAGATGATCAGCGCTCGGGTTTTCTGTTGTAGGCCTCCTTAACCTCCGTTTTTTTTTTTTTTTTGAAAGCAGAACAATATTTCACCCACTTAGACTAAAATCTAATATTTACCTCATGCTCGGATTTGATTCAGCGAGGATAACCATTGCTCACTGCAGCTGGGGATTTTGCTAGGGATGCATCAAAAGCAACAAATGCCGCGTGAGGATATGAGCTCCGCTTTTATGCCGGACGGAGCTCCCGATGTGGAGGATGTAATGGAATATAGACTGGACGGAGGCTGGAGACAGAGAGAGTCTCAAGGACGCGCAGCCACTGGGCTGGATGGGCCACTGACAGGGCGGTAATTGAATGCCAGCCCGCATGTGCTGAAGGTCACGCCAGAGAATGGCCTGAATGTGCGTGTGTGGGCTACGCTTGTGTGCGTCTATACATATCTGTGCCTCCGTGTTAATCCGGGCAAGCGAAATTTGAATAAACCTCAGCAGAATACAAACTATTCCTGAGTTTAAACACAATTTAAAAGAAATATTCCATCTCCACCGCCACTCTCTTCCTCCTACATTTAGTGCGAGCACTATCTCTGTAAAACTAGTCAACTGCAGAGACTTCAATCACAACCTGTATTCATGCATTCATTTATTTTCTGTAACAGCTTGTCCTTTGGAGATTCGTTTGGGGGGCTGGAGCCCATCCCAGCCTTCATTGGTTGAGAAGCGAGGTGCACCCTGGACACTTTGCCAGGCTATCGCTGAGACAGACAAGCACACTCACACCTACAAACAATTTAGAGTCACCAATTAACCTAATGAGCACGTCTTAGGATGGTTTGAACAAGAGTACAGGAGAAAACCCACGCAGACATGGGGAGAACATGCAAACTCCACACAGAAAGGCCTCAGTCGGTCAGTGGATTCAAACCCAGAACGTTCTTGCTGCGATTCATCAGTGCTAGCCACCACACCGCCCGGTGTGTTTTCTCCAAAACATCCAGCACACGGTATGCACTCTGTAAACTAAAATGCATTTTCCAAGACTACAGTCAGTGCAAATCCATTCTGTGCCCTCATACAAGTAGTCGGTTTTCATCAGTCAAAAAGGAAAACCAGAAGAGCTACTATTAGCTGGGAGGCTAGGAAGCTGGGAAGCTAGGAGACCGACTGGGCCGGCCTCTCCTAAACCCTGCTGATCAGTTGGTCTCCTTCATCTAGCTGATCGTATCATGACATTGAAGATATTCGATGTTCAGCTTTAACTTTGCCGTTTTGTTCTGATTCTCTAAGTCATAGGTCTTCAACAGTGGGTCCGTGACCCCTTGGGGGTCTGAAGAGGTACTGCAGGGGGGTCACAAAATCTTTCATTGATTAGACATTTTTTTCTATTATTTTTTTTACTTTTCCCGCACAAATTTAAATTTCTTTACACATTAACGTGATTCCAAGGTATTTTAGTAAAGGGATAAACGGAGGCAGAAGACGTTGTCTTTCAGTCAGCATTTCACTCAATCAGCGATACAGGAGCTGCCTCAGCACCGATACCTGTCAATCTAAGCCTCCTGTACACAGTAGGCCCCGCCCCTATCGCTGCTGAGCCAATCATGAGGCCGCATATTACACGCTGACTCTGTCAGTTTCCCCCGCAATTGGCTATTCAGTCCCCAGGTGAAATCCCAGACACACGCTGCAATATTAGCAGAAGACAAGCTAACAGTGCAGCTCGCTCCGATCAACATCCATTCGTACAAGGTTCAATAAGTTGTGTGCTTCTCCACAAAGTCAGACATCTCGTTAATGCTTGGTGATTCTGTCCTTAGTACATTTAGCTGTGTTTTAAGTTAAAACTTGAAATCTGTCAATTATTTTCTTCATCTGTCAATTCTATACACACACACACACACACACACACCAGTTATGTATACGTTTACGGCAGGTGCATGACCCCCCAACTGTTGCACATGTTTGAAATAAAAAAATTATATATATAGCACTAGGCCAAGTTTAATATAGAACACATATAGTAGGTGGGGGTCCCTACTTAATCTCAGTTTGGGGGTCCTTCACCTGAAAAACGTTAAAGACTCCTGTTCTAAGTTGAACAGTCGGTCACAGCGATTCTCTCTCTCCAGTTTAACATGCTGAATCGACAGAAACGCCAGCGATTGGGGACAACAGTGCAAGACCCACCTCTAAAACCAGGCCCTTGAGGAGGCGAGGATAAGGCTGGGTCTAGACGCTGGTGGTGGTGCCTTTGCCTTTATTGATTGCTGAAGAACGATATTTTAAGAACACATATTCTTAGTTGCTGTAAATTAAAAGTTTTGAATCCACACATTGACGAAAGTCGATTAAGCAATGTCAGCAGACTTCCCACCGCATCCAGCTTTGACACAACAAAGTAATCTCCTTTGTCTTGTCTGCTGTCTCCTCTCTCTAGCATTTGATTATCTTTATAAATGTCATACAAATAGTCCATAGTTTTCATTTCTTCAGCGCGAGACACAAACCTTTCTTTTTGTTTTTTGTAAAAACTGGAAATACAAATAAATAGAGAATGAGAGATGCACCATTTGTCTCCTGTCAACAGATCTGATCTCTTCATTATTTAATCCTGTTTAATGACAAAGCCCACCCCCCATCCACCGACAAGCAAAGCTTAGTCAAGGATGCAATGGATGTGCTGACACCTGCTCAAAAGTGCAGCGAGAGGAGAGAGGGCAAAGACTCATGTGTGAAATGGACTCAGCTTGCCAAAGGCACAGAGGGCGATCTAACACTGCTGGGCCCCGCACTGCCAGAGGCGCACATTACAGGGTACGTTTGGGCCCAGAAATGCCTCAATCCGTCCCCGACTCAGTCATTATTCGTCGCTCGTGGCAATTTTTAGATTCGGCGAATCATATGTAACCCAGAGCGCTCTGATGCTGCGCGTGAGCCGCACAGACATCCACAGCATCAGCCCCACACGTCCTCCAATCAACGTATCCACTTCCACGTAATTCACTCCATCCCTCTCTCGCGCTCACTTCCTCCTTCGACGACTCCCACATTCAGGCTGCAGCTCAGAGCGACGGAAGAGTGCTCACTGAGGATTCAACACTCGTCTCTGTCCAAGTACTTCTTGGACAGACGCGTGGATGTGTTTCCCCAAAATAGAGGGAAGATGCAAGAAGTGTGTCGAAACCTGAAGTGGACGGAGTCTGACAAGTTCAGAGGAAAGAAAAGCTCTTAGAAAAGTATTATTTCCTAAAAATATTGATTAATTCTATAGCTTTAATGAGCATTTGCATTTGTTTTTAGTCTCGTGCAAAAATATCACTTAGATGTATTTTATGCAAATTAAAATTATACTCAGAAAATTTTGATTTATTTATTGCAATTAATGAAAGAAAAATCTATGCATGGTTATCTGTGCACCATATGGATGTTGTTGTGTACAGGCAAAATAAGATTTTGGTAATAATACAGAGTGACTGTGCATATAATTGGCTGTAATTCCTAAACTTTCCATCCAGTTGGATGTGAATAACCTCAAACTAAAGCTGAGAGTGGAAGCATTAATCCCATAGTGCTCAGTGTATCAGTGCAACAAAACTGGTGAAATCTTATTCCTGGTATGTCGTTAGCCTAGTAGCATAATTACCTAAATCATATTTGAATGTTTTCGGGAAAATAAGAGAAAAAAAACATTTTTCGCAAGCACATTGATATTTTTATTGATATTGTAACAGTAAATCCAAAAAATTACTTGTTCAATGATGCTATTAAGCTAACGATATGTGGGTCCACTTCACACAATAATAAACCTGACCATCATCATGAGGAAGACTCGGCCTTCATTAACGAAATGCCTCAATATCATCTGTCCTATTCAGTCCGGTCCGATACATTCCTTATCTCCAGCTCCCAGCCCTGAATAATCAGAGGGTCAGAGACTTCTCTTTGTATTCAAAACACACTATACTCAACCTTATTGTGCAGATATTCATCAGGAGATGGTCCACTTTACTCCATCCAACAAATGACAAAAGCCTGTTTGTTTCCTCTCAGGTTAATCTACGTCTGATTTCCTGCCCCTGAAACCTACTTGGTTACAGTTTGGGAAAGAGTCAAAACTGTTTTTACACATTAAACCTCCTCATAAGACTTTTCATAGCAGTATAACGTTACATTGATTCCAGTATTTGTGTCACTCAACCAGCGACCATTATTAGTTCCTTTCATCCAACAATAAAGACGTTGTCTGAGACATCACGCTCCTTCACTTGTTATCTCGCTGCTCAGGCTTCAACTAACAATTATTTCTAGTATAAAATAAACAAACCATCCATTTTTTTCCTGATTTTCTCCACAGTATTAGGAAATTAGGCCAAACATCATAGTACACACCCCAAAGATATTCAACCTAAAACAAAGAAAACTTAACAGAATAATCGTTTATACTAAATGGGGCCACTACAAACTACTTTCCATCACTCATTGAGGAAACAAATATGGTTGTTACTGAGATGATTTAAAAAGTCATATCCATTATTTCAAGCAGTGAATGAACACAAGCTCCCAGAGAGATGATCTGGGGTCAGTCCGTCCATCCTGAACCAAATGATCTGAAAAACTGGCTTTCCCAGAATGCTGCAAGCTTTGTTTGCAAGGAGACTCCACCGGGACCGGACTGGCTGAGAGGGGAGAGAGGATAGAGGATAGGAGGGGGAGGAAGAGCGAGGGGGGGAGGAGGCATCACCAGAAAGAGTTGGCACGTTCCCAGTACTGAGAGGCTGCCATCCACAGCCTGAGCACAGCCCCTCTCCTAAGCTCGTTACTAAGCTTTACTCTCATGAGCGGGAAAGTGCAGCACGGGAGAAAAAATAAAAAATGAAACAATAGTTGTACTATAAATGTCTTGGAAAGTGACACAATGGTTGGACCAACGTTGACAGATTAGAAGCACAGAGCTGCTAAAAATGAAGACTGAGTGAAACCAGTGACACGCTGACATTACAGAAGAGAAAAATATGTTTTATTTAGCGCTGTCGGTTGACATGACTCTGTTGCCTTTGCTCCCTCTCATGTCTCTGGGCGTGGCTTTCCAATCATCTCCTGCTCTACAATGAGCCTTCACACCTAAAGCCAATCCACAATTAGCTGCAGTAAACACCAATCAGGAAAAAACATTATGGCCACTGACAGGAGAAGTGAATAACATTTACCATCTTGTGACAATTCAATGTTCTGCTGGGAAACCGTTGGTCGTGGCATCTGTGTGGATGTTACTTAGACATGTAGCTAGATCAGACCAGACACATCTACACCATAGCAATGACACTCCAGGATGCAGCCTGACACAGGAAAACTCAAAAACGGTTTAGAAACTCAAAATAACATGAAAAAGAGCACTTAGTGTTGACCTGGTCTCCAAATTCAATAGATCCAAAACTGATCAAGTATCTATATCTCCCCTCAACCCGTATGACCCAAATTCCCCCAGTAACAACATTATGTTGCCAGACACCAAAGGACTCCCTCAGAAGGCCCATGTCTATTCTCTGATGAGTCACAACTGTTTTGGAGGCACAAGGGAAACCTACAGAATATTAGGAAGGTGGTCATAATGTTATGCCTGGTCGGTGCATCATCCCTGGTCTTTCATCAGTTTCTAGCCAGTTTGTTGAGTCTACCTGTGCAGATCTTTACTCATCAACTCAACTGATTCCAGATCTCCAGCTTAGCTCAGCACTGCTGCGGCAACTCACAACCAGACAATTTAGCCTCCTTCCTACCAACCTTCACCTCAGCCTCCTTCCTACCGACCTTCACCTCAGCATCCTTCCTACCAACCTTCACCTCAGTCCACCTACCACCATGTGGTCTGCATCGCCACAATGTGTAGTGAAATTTCTAGGGAGGTGTACGTCAGGTTGTGGTATGACGTTTTACTCAAATAAATGAAAATGAAGCTATAGTAATGTTTGAATGACGTGTTAAGTGCTACCATCAATCAATAAGATCAAAATTCTGGTCCAAACCTCAGTCTTGGGTCTTCTTCTCAGACTGAGCATGTATTTTTATTTATTTTTTTTGTCTAGTTGTTGCCGTTAATCTGTCATGGATCTTATAACAAACGAGATAAGATCGCCATCATGGTGTAAAGAACAGTGTAGTTCTAGTCGTAACTGTTTGAAGTTCACAGAGAAACTCAACACAGCTGATCACCATTTTAGCATTTTAGTTACATTACACTGCTATTGGTCAACCTTTCAGACAGTAATTTCCTACATGTAGTTAGCTTAATATAGTTTAATATATAGTTGATGCACTTTGTTTTACTTAAAAAAAAGCTCTAACTCATTCACTTACAACAATAAATATTAATTAATAGCAATAATATAGCTGTGTATATCCTGTATATAAATATATATAATACCACACTATCTTTGGTGTATTTTTACATAATGAGACATAATGATACTTTTGCTACATTAAAGGTTTTTAATACTTCATTATCTATACTGGCAGTAATAATACTAATAATAATTTTAGTGTGAATTGAATGATAGGAAAAAATCCCAGGACACAGTTAAGTGCTATCCTCCATTAATTCAACCTAATATGAACCCATTATACTGTATCATTGGTCAGCACAGGAAAGATACTGTATAAGATCATGCTTTCATTTCATGCTCTGGTTGCTATAGCAACACATACAGTAGTGCCTGTACATCAACTCAGCAGCGTGCAGCATTTACACAGTAAACGGTACAGTAGTAGTGCTTTCCTGGGTATATTTTCTTGCTATTTTAAAACATGGCTTTTATTCATATCTTAATTATTATTATTATGATATAAAATTATTTATTGCAAAATGAAATAAATTAAAAGTACTTCTCCTAGGAGCTTTGTTTGTGTTCCAACACTTTTTTGCTTTTTTTTTGTACGACAATCTGAAAAAAACAAGACAATATCATTCTGATCATGTTAGAATCCAAAATTTAAAAAAGAAATAAATCTGTTATCTATTTATAAATATAAATATCAAAATCTATTTTGGTCTGCTTTTCTAATTTGGAAAATAAAGATGATGAACGATATCATCAGGTTGAATTCATAACTATGTTAAGCCAGATATTAAATCTCAGTTATTTAAATCATTTTTGACTTGTTCTCCCAAAGATTAGATCTTTCACGAGAGCTAAAGGTCCACTGCACCATTTTTATGGTTTACAGAAGCAGTCATCACTTAAAACATCATTAAACTGAGCTGGAGCAGAAGTTTAAAGGAAAGACGCTCATGTCGTTTTCCATATCATTAAAACTTTTGAAAACACTCTCCAGATGTCAGACAAATGAAAACTCTGCTGTCAAATAATTTTCTCAGCCATCTCATGGAAGCAGCCTAATTTAAGGTCCCAGACGACTCCAGCATCCAGACAAAAACTTAGGACAGAGCCATTTATCTGAACCAGCAATCAGAAGTTGGACCCACAGAAACGATGGTTAGGGTTTTCAGGCGCCGCCCACTCAGTGCTGCTGGGAGGCCCCAAATACACGAGTGACATTTCTGACACTGTCACATATCCCGTCTGCTTCTGTACACCCCCTTTTCTTTCAAGAACAAGTGTGCCAAGCCACAGTTCACCGGGGAGCTGCAGATCCTGTGAAACATCAAGGCGGAGACTCACAAGAGGGGAATTACAGATGAATACCATCTGGCCAAAAGCCAACTCAACGAACGCTTTAAAAAAAAATAAAAGTCCCAGCACAAGACTCAAGAGGAGAGTCTCCATCAGTGACTCCGGCTGAAAATAGTCCTTCAAATATACCACTCCCCGACACTTGCCAATGACATTTAATTACTCCTATATTGCCGTCAGCGTCCCTCTTGCCTGACCTTGATGGGCTGCCAAGTCACCGTTGACTTTGTTGAACTAACCTCGGGTCTCCCTGACCATATGCTGTCTCACCCATCGGCACTTGGCACAAGAAAACTTCCTTGAACGTCCATTTACTGTGAGTGACTGCTCATGGCTGAGCTGTTCTGAGTACATCCCTGACTGATGTGGTTAACGGCTTGTGAAAAGACTTCCACAGTAAACATTTGTACGCCGCGATATGTCTACCAAAGAGGGGTTTGAAAGGGGCTATGATGGTGTTTATGTACAGTTTAACTGAATTTAAAGAGGAGGACATGTTTATGGACTACACCAACTTTAAGCTATTTGTTGAGAGTTACAGCTGACTAAACATCCCTTACATTAAAGGACTTTCTAAACTGTTTAATGAAATATTTCAGCTAATCTTTGTATTTCACAATATACTTGATTGAAACTGCGGCAACTTTGTTGTCCTGTTGGCACCAGTGGCGATGCATTTTACGCCAAACAATGGGTTTGAGAGATAAAGAGGCAAGAAATCGTTTTGTTTTGTTTTTTTACTTTCACTGCCAGAAGGGGGAGACTAAAGTTCTTTTTAACCTCTTATCATTACAGCATTTTTGCAAAAAAACGCCTATTTAGGACATACCCAAAGTAAATTAAATGAACATTTTGGAGCTCATGCGTGGTCTTGGTCTCTTCTGAAAGTCAAGACTCAGACGTTTCAATCGCAAAAGTCAGAATCACTCTATGTGGTATTGTTGTTGTGTAATCACAGTTGGCACACAGTTAAAAAAATAATAAGTTGTCAGGTTCGTCTGAATTTTTTGTGTTGGTTGTGTCAGCTGTGTGGGTTGAATCCTAATGGCAAATATTCCACAAAGGGTTTACGGGGAGGAGTTTTAAAAGTGTGGATTGGTCTCTGGGCCTATCTGGGAATTTTTTTTTCTTCTGGTTATTTGTTTAAACTCTGAAATCAACCAAAACCATGTTGCTGTAGCGTCAAAACTTCTTCTTCTTCTGTCTAAATTGCAGTTGACTAGCGTCAAAAAGATGGAAATTTGTAAATTGTGCAATTTGAAGGATGTTTAGCGAGGTGGTGGTACAAGAAACTTATTTATCACCTACTGCACCAAAACAGTAACAACAAACAATAAACGCTGCAAGAAAAATATTCCAGAGAGGTTACAGAGTTTATGCTGTTGGATGACCAGCACATCTCTAGAGAACACAGGTTTTTGGCAGCTGGAGCCAAGGTACGAGCAACCCTCTCAACACTTCTTGTCAACTTTGACAGCCTTATTTACTGAATTTAATGCAGTTGCACACCTGATCTAGGAGAATACAAGTAAGGTAAGAAAAGCCTTTATGAAACAACAAGGGACGGAATTTTGTTAATCTGAGATCTGATAGGGACTGGCTGATACTCAATAGTAAATGATTGCGATAGCACCAATCATGTGTCCTAATGACAATAATGCTAGTTTGTCACCAGAGAACATGGGCGAGGTAAATTACAGACGGTTTAGCCTTAAGTGCCATTTCGACTGCAGCAGTCACAAGCAAATAGGTGTTTCTATCAACTGCAGAGCCACACAAATCCAAGCTCCAGCAGGAAAACAGCCGAAAAGCCCCAAAGGTTAAGCTTTTCAGTCATATCACAAGAATCTAACCAAACAAATACATTTCTATTCTACATTATTTATATAGTTATTGTGGTATCCGCTTGTGAGCTTAATGTTATGTCCGAATGCGCCCTGTCTAGACACAAGCCGTGCACTGAAGATTCTGCTTAGCAAACGTGCTGCTCACAATACAGCTCAGTGTAAACGCGAGTTCTTTATTCATCTGTGTGTCAACGATGAAAAGATAAAAAGCTTCATTACTTCAGGCCAGATATCACATAAACCTTTGAGCATATCTTCATTTTGACGATCAGGTACATTTGATACAGTAGCACAAATGACATCATTCCACTAACCCCTAACATTGACTACACAAAAAATAGTCCCAGCCAAACTGTACTCGATTTAACTTTCCTTTTTGTTACAGATGTGTATATCAAACACTGGGTTCAGTATTACTAAAGCATGATCACCAATGTCCAATGTCTTCTATTCCATATGTATATCAATAACTGTGGATGGTTCACATTTTCAAACTGTGCATGTATGCAGATGACGCCACATTAACATCCCAAAGTTATGACGGGATAAAGATGATCTGCATCTAGTTGTACCACTTATAAAACCCACATTGGAGGCAGTTCATGTTAGAACCTGAAAATCTCAACTGCAACTCTGGGGAGATTGGGACTGCAGAATATTTGTGGAAATAATATGAGCACCAAAGTCAAGTCTGCACAGTTACTATTAAAGCATAACCGGTGTTTGATTAGCTTATCTTAGCTTAGCTTATACTAGGAAGTGGCTCAATTGTAACAAACTACATATATTAGCCTTAATCTATATGGATGAAACAGCTTTACGGGTGCTGCCAGGCTGTTCCTCGCTATATCCAGTGTTTATGCTAAGCTAATTATCTGCATTTTGTGGCTCTGGCAAATTGTTAGCCTGGTCTGGCTGAGTTGGTCTGAAGTCTCTCCGTTGGGAACTGATCTGACCTGCCAATTAAATTATTTGGGTGGGACACGCCACCTGAACTCTGTGAAGTTATATTGGTTTACAACAAGAACAGCTCTGACTGGTTGTTGACCTACTCAATTACATGTTGACGTATTTCTATTTTTTTTCTCAACAGCGCTGGGTTGCATAGATTTTTACAGTCTATAATCGATTGAAAAATAAAAAGGTCAACTTAGTAAATATATTACCTCAGTCCTCTGACATTATTTTAAACTTTTTGGAGCTTAACACACATCTGTTCTCATTATCTTAGACACGGAAGCATTAATTATTATCAGAAATCCTGAAGAAAAAAATTGTGTGCTGTCTTTATCATTAGTAAAAGCGTTTTAATGCCTTTCAGAGTTTCTGTGAAGCACTGGGCTGCAACAGCACGACAGTGCATCCAGGGACACTGTAATAAAAGAAGTAGACAAGTTCTCTTTTGTAATTACTAATAGGCTGTGTTGTGATTTGTGACTCTCTGGTGCAGCTTGTAAGACTTAAATCACCTTCAGTGAAGCGCCGATACCAGACAGCACCTTTAAATCGATATTTTTAAGCCACATGTATGCTCAACTAAGGTGGCTAATTTGTGGTTTTAAAAAAAAAAATGACACCCCTGAGAGGTTCCCTGTTCCTAAATCAAACGTGTTTAGCTGCATTACAGCAAGTTTTCACATTGTGCTTATCTCGGCCTCGGCTGGCACCAGGAGAGGAGCCAGACTTGAGAGCAGACCAGTTTTGACTGGGTATGTGGGGTCATTGGGATCAGTTACCGGGCGACAGCGTGGCACATGTCTCCCTCATCTGGACACAAGCGGAAAAGCAAGGTTAAGTCAGTACATGGGTCAATACAGAGAGCTCAGGAAAAAAAATATGAACAAAAGGGATATTGTGCAGTTTGTAGCTGCAGGAGTGACTACTCAATGAACCTCTTAGATCAGCACAAGGCGAGCTTTGCAGCCTGTAGGTGCTCAGTGCATCACACACGCTCACACAGAGCACTCTGACCCCATCCATGTGCGATATGAAATCCATCATATGAATCCCATGCATGCAGCAGACGGGCTCTATCAAATTCAAGAGTGCATTTTATCTGACATGTGATGCATTATTTAGTTACTTTTCCATCTTGAGAGCTGAGGCGGTCACACCCCTCTCTGGAGAACTCAAATGGGACTGCTTGCCATGGCACACTGCACACATTTCCCCCGTGTTATCTCCAAATTTTCCCCCGTTGCTTTGTCACCCAAACGAGCCTCACAGATAAACACATGTAGCCACAGCCGCCAACCTAGCCAGCCCATCTCTGCCCATGATCCATCACTGGGGCCACATGGACC
Organism: Mugil cephalus; assembly: GCF_022458985.1. Classification (NCBI taxonomy): domain Eukaryota; kingdom Metazoa; phylum Chordata; class Actinopteri; order Mugiliformes; family Mugilidae; genus Mugil; species Mugil cephalus. The sequence continues at coordinate 9,751,997 of NC_061778.1, forward strand.
GTATCACTGACGCGTGATTTATCCCGTTTCACACATTTACCAAGCTCCATCTCAAGACTATTGTTGTTTCCCTGGTACCATTTAACTCAACTTTCACGTGACATATGAAGACACGCAGCCATTTGTTAGAATGAAATTACCCCCCCTCACATACACACACACACACACACACACATACACACACTTCATATATGACCCGACGCGGACAAAACGCATACATCATGCGATTGGGGAAAAGCAGCAGCACACGGAGACAGCAGAAATCATCAGCTGCGTGCGGCACAAGATATATTGCACTTCAACTCACCTTGAGCGGCCGTTCCTCTGGTGCTGAATACACTTGCTATCAGAGTGGCCACATACCAAATCATAGTACTATTGCCGACCAGCTATTACCACGCAAAGTGCCCCGTTCAACCAATCTCTCATATTCGACCTTGCACCTCGCCGTCTCTTTAGCCCCTTCTCATATCCTATTTTCCTTCCTCGTGGCGTTTCCCTTCATCCCTTCCCTCCCCCGTCCTTCCATCCGCATCCTCTCTCCCGAAGAGACAGAGCACCTGCACCGCCGCGTTTGTAGTAGACGGAGCCGTTTTTACGAGCGCATAGTGAAACCAAGTGTGAGAATGCAGCCACAGGTCCGCCTCTCCCGTCATTGGATTGGCTGCTGATTGAGGCTTTGGGGCGTGTATTGGCTCCCTCCTTACGCCCCGCACCCGAATGACAGGAGGAGGCGGCCGTGCGCCGATTCAAGGTGAGTTGGAGCGTGCCGTAGTAGTGGAACCGCAGTATCATGCGCACTGACAGAGAGCCGCGTCCACATCTTTAAATACCTCTCCTTAAACTGGCCCCACGTGCACCATCACCGCCCATCGTCCATTCATCCACTTTTTCTTTTCTTTTTTTTTATTTGCATCATTCCTCGTGTCATGTATTAGCAGCAGCCTGCGGCTATTTACTGGTTTACCGTAATAATTGTAATAATGATAAATAAAGAGCTGGTGGAGGTGTGTGTGACTCATCCGCGGCTCACCCATACCCCTCGGCTGTTGTCATGTCGCCGCCACAAATCGCTCTTTTTTTTTTTTTTTTACGCGTCTGGCTTTATGTGATGGGTGTGGCGACACTTACAATACACTCAGCCTGTTTAGGTTGTGTTTTTTTTCTCCCCCTCAAGCATCGAGGATGTGCGGCTCCATCACGCTGGACCACTGCGCACACATGGTTACCGCTGATAAGGCTGCCTCAGATTCACTCCTTCTGTTTTTCTACATGCGTGACCGCAGAGGGGTTCATAACGCCTGTGCGCCTCTGGCTGCTCGACACCAGCTCCAGATCAAATAAAAACCCACTGCGGCGGCGGCTGCTGCTGCTGCTGCTGCTGCTTTGTGACTGTTAGATAAACGTGTAGGTGATCTATCCTTTCACAGATTCGAGTGTCAGGACTATATTTTTTGCAGAATTTGTCTCGACATGTGGGTCTCTCTGTCTGTCTCCTCCCTCCCTTCTCTCTTTCTGGAGGCTGTCGTGTTTCCCGTTTGAAATCAAAGAAAATCTAAAAAAGAAAAAAAAAAAAATGTGGCAGGAAATTATTCTCATTTATGTCCTTAAGACCTTTTCTTTTTAGTCCGTCTGTTACACCAAGTTACACCGTCGTAATATATTTGGATATTTTAGCACTATTTCTCAGCTCCTCCAAGCTGACGGGGATTTGAATGAACCCTCAACCATTCAACCTCAGTGTGAACTCATATCTGTATTTAATGCTCTTGTACGTTTTGCTTTTGTGAAAGGAATTATAATCAATAGTATTTGACTTTTATTGACAAAAAATACACGAAAAAACTACTTTCTAAGCTGATTTCTACAAAGTAATGGGAATTATTTAAAAATATAAAATGGAAAATGGAAAAACATGATTTATTTTTTTATTTTTTTTAAGTGACTGATCTTATCCAATGCTGGTGAAGACAATTCAGTCTTTGTTGGCTATCTGATTGGTTTCCTGACTAGCAATGTGAAGGCTCCTTCCATCTGTCAACTATCTATGTTACTTTTGCTCCATTAAACGAACAATTACAATGCAGAGGGTCCAGCCCCAGAGAAACAGCTGGCTACCTGTAGACTGAGTTTGCATTAAAAGTCATAGTTATGAATCATCAAAAACCTGAAAAACATACATACAACAAATGTTGGTATAATGTAAGGATATAACCAAACATAAAAACTGAAAACTGGTTAAAAAAAAAAAAAAAAAAAAAAAATCTGGTTATTTTCCAATGTCTTCCAACGTTATCACAGTTGACAGTGTTAAGCGTCTGGCCTTCGTATTAGCTTTAGACTCAATTATTACACTATTTGTCAACATAGTACATCAGGACTTGATGAAGGGTAGGATCTCTCCCCTTGGTTGGTGGTCAGCAGAACAATTAGTGAAAGTCAGTGAGATCACCCGAGTACAGTAAATGTGTTCATGATGACTGTACCATAAAAACGCCTGTGTGTAACTAGTATTCCTGCCTATAATTACAAAAAAAAGACAAAAGCAACTTAGAGAACAGGTTACTGAAACAAATGAGTTCTGTTAGTTAATATTCACAGTCATTGATCATACCGTGTACTACATTTAAATCCATCATTAAGACATGGAAGGATCATGGCACTCAGCTGGGATAGGCTCTAGCAACCCCCACGACCCTGGTGAGGATTAAGCGGTATGGAAGATGAGATGAGATGAGGATCATGGCACATGTGTAAATCTGCCTACAGCAGACGGTCCTCACAAACTGAGTCGCCACACAAGAAGAAGACTAATGAAGTATGCCGCCAAGACATCTATGACTACTCTCAAAGAGGGTGTACCATCTCTTCAGCTGGGAGTCTAAGTTTCACGGGAGAGTGGCAAAGACAAATTAAATATTGACCAGAGTTTGCCCAAAGACATATGGGAGACTCCAAGATCAACTAGAAGAAGGTTCTTTGGTCTCATAAGATAAAAAACTGAGCTCTCTGGTCATCGTACCAGCCGCTAGAAGTTTGGTGGACACCAAACACTGTATACCACCACAAACACACCATCGCCACTGTGTAGCATGGTGGAAGCAGCATCATGCTGGGAGGCAGCAGACCCTTCACACTTTTTAAAACTTAATGCAGCAAAGCAGGGAAATTCTGTGGGGTGAACAACAAATTAAGGGAAAAATCTTCTTCTTAAAATCTTCTTGAATGTCTCACCAGTTTGTATGTTACTTCAGTAACAGTAGTTTAGAGGCCCATAAATAAGTTGCTTTTAGAGTACGGCAGGACCTTGACCCTATAACCTCTGCATGTAGCCGGTGAGAGCCATTTATACTTGTCTGGCTCGAACTCCACCAAAATGCTGGTTGGTAGTGTGTCTTTTTTTCCAGTTCATTTCTGTTTCTACTTCCCGCTTCACTTTCAACAATGGCGAGTCAACACAAGCCACACAAACATCTGTATCTCCAAAGCTCCTCAGTTAACCATACCGATTCTTTATTCATTCCAAACATTCAATTCAAGAATTGCGCAGCTGGAGAAGCAGCCGGAAATATGAACACGGAAATACGTAACAAACAAGTGGACCAATCGCAGCTCTTGTACTATGCTTTGGGGGAGGTGCACATCTACAGCTACGCCATCTAAACCTCCTATTAATCTCACAGTTTAGATGATTTACAAGACATAAAAGAAGATAAACAACAGCATGTGTGGTTAAACTCCGCGTGTCATCCTCGTTTTTTTCTTTTATTGCAAAAATTCTGTAAATTTTCACAATGTCCAAAGTCAGCTTTATTATCAATTTCTTCAGATGTACTAGACATACAAAGCAATCGAAAAAAAAAAACGTTTCTTCTATCACACGGTGAGGAGGCAAAGCACCCGCCCTTTCTTTCCAGCAGGTCACAGTGTGAATGTTTCAATGTAAGCAGGTATAGGTGTGAGATCGAAGCTAAAGAAAACCTCCTCTAACGAGTGTTGTAATGAGAGCAGCGTGACTACTGCTGGAGGGGACCAGCTTTACTCTGCAACAACCCTAAATGAGTCATAAATTATCGATAGCTGTGTGCAATGGAGCCCTTGTTACATCTGAAACTTCTCCACTGAGCGAGACGCATGAAGGTGGTTCATCCGTCACATTGCTGTCGCTGGCGTTGTGCCGCGCGGCAGGAACAAGGTCATATTACCGACATGCCCCCCCCCCACCACACCCCACCCCACCCCACCCCCTGCAACCCTCACCTAAAGTTACAGAAGTGCTGACACAACACCAGAACGCTCTGCAGGCCTTTGGCGGCCGCCGTGATGCGCACATGTGACATTTGCTTCATGAGGCCACAGGAGAATTTGATTTCCTGCAAGCCAGAGCAGGGAAAAGATAAGAGCAGTTAAGATAATCTCTTTATGTAACACTATTACAGTTCTGTTAGGGGAGACTGGCTGAGCAGGAAGAGAAAGATGGAATTGTTGCCCAGAAAACAACCTTAGGTTTGGTTTGTTTTGTTTTTTTGTTGAAAATACCCCCCCTTGTTGAACATATGATTGATCAGAATTCTCTTTCACTTTCAGCAGCCCATCATTGATTAGATGTCAACCCTGCTGTTTTCTCATTTAAAGTTGGTGCCGGGGTGAACAGTTCTACATTTCAAAGGGAAGCAATGAACTGGATTTGAGTTTCAACAAAGTGAGATTTCACCCAAATCCTTCTCTGACAGTTTCATTTAAGTAGCTCTTTAAAGCCCAGATAGGTCAAATTGCACTCAAATATTTAATCTTATGGGAGGCCGGTGGTTAGAGAAGAAGGTGTGGGACTGGTTCAGATTCCTTCTACATCCATGGCTGAGGTGCGAGCACCTAAACTCCCCCCAAACTGATCCCTGTTCCCCACTGTATGGCTGCCCAACGCCCCAAATGTACTCACTGCTATGTTTACGACTGTGAAATGTGTGAAATACAGAGAATGAATGAACAAAAAGGCAAAGAGAAAACATTTGTTCAGCAAACCGTGTTTTTTCTCTCTACTTTTCTGCCTTATTAAAACCAATCTGAAGACCCCTCAGATTTATCTTGTGACTCTTACAAAGGGCATGACTTTTACATTAGGGACTTCGGGATAATACTAGCACCACCTCGGACTGATACTGCAGCAAAATAATCACGCATCAGTATTTCCAATCAAATAATGCCATGCGTACAGCAGTCATTTATCAGCATTTTAGAATTATGAATGGATTTTTTTTTTTGCAGGGGAGTATTTTTACATTCTTTTAACTCAAATGCTCAAATGATCTGAGCATGACTTACATCGCTGATCAGACCGACTAATTTTGCTCAGAAATCAGTAAAACAAACAATACCACGTCTCTCATCCGATCCCAAAAGCTGGGTAAGATCTGTGTGTGTGTGCCTGATGTCTGCCAGGTGCCCTGCCAAAAATAATGGAATGAAAAATTAATTGATATTTGTCTTTGAGTGCGGCAGATTCGTTTATTTTTAGGGTCATCGTCCGGTGGGATCGTCTCAGAAGGTTTGATGTCTGGAACGAGGATGCCTTTGTCTGATCTCCTCTAAGGCAGAAGAACAGAGTAAGGACTAAAAACAAAATCACACTGTTCCTATAATATCCTATAATAGGCAACTGCTCGCTCCTGTCCAGTGTCCTTTACATCCACAGAAACGTGTGACTGCACATAGGCTGGAAATGCTTCCACAGATGCTTTAGTGACGGAGACGTATGTATGTGTACTCTGAGGGCCCCATCCAGCATCAGTCAGTCAGCCTGAAGCTCGCTAACCTGTCTGAACCAAAACATGATGTTGAGCGTGCAGGCTGCCGAACAGATGTTCTGCTGCATGTCTGTTTATGGTGTTTTATGAGGTCTGCGTGTCCCCGCGCTCCCACGCTCCTTTTAAGCATAATTCATGCTCGTGGCCAGTAGTGGTCAGCAGAGTTTTACACAAGAGGCTTGACCTGCTTTTCAGTTTGTGTATGAACTGTATCTGTTGGTTGATTTTTTTTTGCTCTGGTTCTTGGGTGGACCATCCTTAATATAAACAAGTCATTACTAATCTTTATAGCAGAAAACGGCATAAAAATAATAAATGTTAAATGATAGATAAAAGTAGTTTTTTATGGTGTTTGTTACGCACCATGGAGTGAATTACTATAGATTAGCATCTGAGGTATTTAGCGTTATTTGCGATTATTAGAGATGAAGGAATGCTTAAGTTAAGTGCCCCCAACTAACAGATAATTTCAGTAAGCGCTTTCCTTTTAATCATTTAACTGCTTCAATTATTTTTCAAGGAAAATGGCAAAAACATTGCAGGTACCAGCTTCTTAAATGTGACAAATGTTTTGAACTCTCTTTGAGGGACAGACAAGTGAATGAGCTGAGGAAATAATTGGCACTTTAATTGAAAACATTTTCCTCATTATTCAAACTAAACCAAAGTTTGAATAATTATTGAATGTTTACGTGATGAATACGTTTGATGCAGCAGCCGCAAAGTGTTTAAAATAACTGAAGCAGAGCATCAATAGTGAACACACCTTGAGAGGCGTTTTTGAGAAATCATTATTACGACTGTGCATCATGAATTAATTTTAGCCAAATAAATTATCCAATTTAGACCCTGTCCTTATTGTGAATGCATGCTTTCAAAATGCAGGCTACTTAAATAGAGGATTTGAATAGGCAGCTGCGTCTTTACTCACTTGGCAATGTTTGACTTTAACTATAAATGATGATGGTGTATGAAATGTAACCGGCTATAAACTTGAGATAGCTACAAATCAGTCGTGGAACTATAGAGAAAAACAGTTAACAAACATGATCATGCAAGTATGTTATAAGGCCATGCTGATTGAAACCGGCATGCTTTTACCCACAATGCAACTTGTAAAAGAGTGTAACTACCAAACGCGACATGTGACTAAACTTCTCACTGGTGAGCACATTTAAACACAGGGATTCAAGAGCCATTCGAAAGACTATACCTGTATCTATTATTGCCATCCATACCACAAATAGGGAAAATAACAAAAGTACATAGTTTAGCTCACATTTAAATTCACCCACTGAGGTTAAAGGTTTCATGGCTTCGACACGATTCAACCAATAAACAAACTGACACCGTCATTACAAACTTAGAGGTGTACCAGCATGGCCCAAAGCAAAGGAACAGAAAATTTCTAACAAACATACTAATGGCAGTACATGGCCAGTCACAAAACAATCTGAGCAGAGCACACACAGCCCTCACATAATCCCCCCACCCCCCACCCACCAAACTCCTCCCCTGTGCACGGGTTGTTATCGTCATGTCTGTGCTGGTGTAAACAGTCAGAAAAAGGTATTTTTCACAGCAGACTGTTTGACTTGTCACACTAAGAAAGGCGCTGGTGAATTAAAGGTGGTTCAGTTCCATTGTTCCATTGAGTGTTAATCTAAGCAGTGACGGTGAACAAGTGTGCACAGAAGCACGACCTCTCCTAAGTGTAATGCTGATACATCTGTGCCTTTCCTACTGTGAAAGTCTGGCATTACGAGATATGTGAATGTGACTCTTAGAAGCGAAGCAGTAAGCCAAAAAAAGTATATTAAAAATTAGTATATATATATATGTATGTCGTCTCATTAAATGTTAAATAAAACCTTTGCCTTTTGTCTCTTTCGTCTACAAAGCAGCAGATGTGAATGACACATGCACCGTGAGGGCTCAGGGGCCTCAAAGTCCCTTTGATTTTCTGCAGTGCTCCTCGGATGAGAGTCACTTGTCATGTTCAGTGGTCATCAGGAGAGTCTGTTAGCTGCCCACCCAAGTGGAGGACCTGTGTTGGGAAATACAGAAGTGGAGAAGTGCCACCTTTTGTCTTTTCTAGTGCGACGGGTCACAGCAGCATCCTATGATCTGTCTGTGGTAAATGAACCTTTCATATTATCTCAGGAGGTTTATAATTTCAATTTAGGTGTAATGAATCTTTGCGATTATTCTGATTTCAAACATTTTCAGTGTCACCATTATATAAAAAGATGTCAGAATAATGGCAGCATCACATATATTTGTCATAATTCACATAGTTCTACATATGTATTGCTAGAAATAACTCATATTATTGGTTAGTCGCCCAGTTATTATAACTACAATGTGTGGATGTCGAATAAAATCTGGATTTAAATCTCCTCCTATTGCACTAAAATCAACGTGTCTCTAAACATCTTCTTTTCCCGTGTGTCGCACCATCTTTCAGCTCAGCTCGTGAACTCTATAAATAAACATGTGCTGAAGGAGCTGTAGATGCACTGCCTGCTAATTCCCGACTCTGTGTGTTGCATCATTGTGCCATTTGGGCTTCACTGCGGGCAAAACTCAGCAGACAGCATCTCTGATCTTTAAAAGTTCAAGCTCCTGTGGCTCAGAGAAAGAACTCTTCAACTGTTTTTGACTTTTTCCAGTAACTTTCGGAAAGTTAATCCCACTGCAGCCAATACAGAAACGTTCTGCAGTACTTTGGATTCAGGCAGCTGATCAGTACAGCCTGTTCCCACATAATTAATATTAGACCGCCTCCTATTATTACAGCACACTGAAAGCGTCGCTAATCACTGATTGCAATGTTAACATTTATACTCAGTGATTACATTTAGTGACTAACTCACACTTTTACAGACATTTAAATCTTTGCCTCAAGTTCTCCTCAAAAGCTATGTTTTTATGATTTATAGAGACGTTTGGTGCGGCTGCATTTATATTATTAATCAGGTTAAGGGATTACATAATCTTTATACTGGCAAGATTGATGATTTGGCAAAGGAATAGAGAGGAAAATATTCATATTCTGCCAAATCCAGACTTTCTGCCACTGATGAGGATAATACTAATTCAATGAGGCACAGCTTACCTCACTTGCTTCTACCTTTTTTTTCCCCTTTTTTTCTTTTTAACAAAAAGCTTGTTTACGTGTTTGTATGTGTCTATGAAGTAGGGGTTTAGCGACTTCCAATTTTTTAGAGTCGAGTATTATGTGGTGGAAGTCAAGAGGAAGTCAACAAGTTGCTGATGACGTCACTAAAAAAAACAAAAACAGCAGCAAGTAATGGTTTCTATATTCTTGTCCTGAATTCATATTGTAGCACACAAAGAAAAATATGGAGGTTTACTGAAGCTTAAACACGGTGTGTGACAGCACATTTGATTTGTTTGATTGAAAAAAAATGAACAAAAATCTCTACCCGTCAGAGATCAGCTGTTATGGGAGCAGACCAAAACTTTGCTCCGTTTTTGAGCTGAAGCTTCTACAGTGATACAGCCTGTCAGGCCGTCGAGTGACAAAATGAGAATGTAACAGGCAGGTACATGAACGTCAGAGCGAAAAACCCAGGTCGGCGTGGCATTCCTGTTCACATCGAAGCCGAGCCAAGCCGAGCCGATAAAATCCCAGGTCGATTGCCAAGTCGACCCTTTCACATTGGGCAAAACACACTTGATGTAAAAGGGGCTTTATATTCCCTAATTACACCAAAGAAATAGATTTTGATGTTATAGACACACATATACTCTATTGAATATGTGTCTGTGTCTATAACATCAAAATCTATTTCTAGCCACATATTTGTAGTAAGTAGTATTCCTACTACCTACAAATATGTGGCTAGACTTCACTAATATTCTTATTCTATTCATATTCTCTGAAAGGATAAGATACATCTAAGAAAACAACTACGAATGCCACACAGTGGTAGTCAGAGAGTTCCCTTTCAAAGTACATCAACAATGCCTTGGCCCTTTTAGCCCTTTAGAATGTATTGAACAAAACTAGAACTCTACGGCACTTTAAAGAAAATAACATCTTATATGAGCATCAGTGTAGATTTGGAAACGATCATTCTACCTATATGGTACTTTTACCAGTCACAGCAAAAGAACAGACAGCTGCAAATGGTTATACAGCTGCATCTTGCATGGTGCATTCACTGACATCAAGGAGAAAAAACACGCTCTACAACCACAGCAACAATGTCAATTAATAGAACACAACAGAACTGAACATACACACATGAGCTATCAATTCTGCGTGCTGCAGATATTTACAGCCTACTGCTATTGCCAATAGCACTCAATAGAACTTCACAGCGTGTTGTAAGATGGCATAGTGTAAACGAGATAAGAAAAAAAATCGCATGTATCTCCGCCTTTTCCGTATATCGCAGCCAAAGATCTAACAACTCTGACAATGAAATTCACTAACAAACTGTTGATTTGCAGCCTCCTTCTCTCTGTTGCCGGAGGGCATCAAGGCGTTGAGTTTTTTTTAGCCCCTTTAAAGAAAATGTTCCAACTTACACGATGTTGATTTAATAATTCATCCTATTTCAGGTTTCAGGTAATTGTTTTCTGATGAGAGTGGATAAAAAAAGAACTAAAAACTGCCACTTAGCAACCAGAAAGAAATCAATTCAAACAGTTTAATGGCATTAGCAATAACAATATTGCACATTACACATCCGATCAGAATAATTATATCAAAATAACCTTTAAAACTAAATGAAAATCAATAAATTTGCAAAGGAACTGAGAGAGTTTCTCTCTGGGTAATCTGGCTTCCTCCCTCCATCCGAAGACATACTGGGTTAATTAGTGATTCTCTGTGTTAGCTCTGCGATAGACTGGAGATTGGAGGAAACCTGAATCCCTCATTAATGTACACATGTAACTGCTGTCCTCATTCGGCCATCATGATGTGAAACTCCGGTCACCCGTTCGTCCGTTAGCCTTTTCTACACTGAAAAGACTGTCATGTCTGTGAATCTGAGCCGCCTTTTTTATCTAAACCTTAAAGTCCCGCCCCACTTCTGATGAGCCCGTCCGAGTCTTCTGGCTGCAGCTTTTTAATGAAAGCTCGAAATGTGTGTCAGCTTTAGTCTGCAATATATAAAACAAGAGATCAAATATAGCACACAGTAACCAAGGAGTTTTAAGTCCAGACTGCAGCTTGAATATCCTTACATCACAAAGTTAGTGGAAGAACAATAAGCAGCCAGAAACGTTGGGAGGAGAAGAAGATGCCTCATTTAAACTAGCACACTAATAATAGCTGGGAGGACAGGGGCTGGGGGCTTTATGGGAAACTTCAAAGAGCATTTTTTTGACTCTCACAGAAGGCTACTTAGAGATAAGAATAACCATCAGAGGAAGGGTAGCAATATACAGCTAGATATAGTACACACGTCTTTGAATCATTCCAGATGAGAAGTGCTGTTAACCATCCAACCTGTGTATTACGTATCGTGATCATGGAGACAATGAAGTACACCAGTATGTACGATCAGGAGCCTCCTAAGAAGAACAAAAAGACTGAGAAATATTGAAGTACGATTAAACTTAAGTCTTGGCAGGATGAAGATCACCATAGGAAATGGTCTTACAAAAAAGGTGGTGGTGGTGGTGTCTCTGCACTAAAACCACAATTCTTCAACTTCTTGAATTAGCTACTGTAGGAGTTAAGAGATGGGAGGCAGCAGAAGGACTATGTGACTGGAGTTTTGGGTGAGAGGAGAAAATGCATGGTAAGATAAGAAGACAGCCATTTGAAAAACTTTTTCAGCATTTACGTTTTAAGGGAGTAATGTCTTTTATTTAACTAAATCACACAGAAGTCTAAAAGCTTTTAAATCTTGAATGTAATTAGCAACTTTAGATAAAGCATATCCTGCTATAGATGAATGGATGAATCTGTTTTAAAATAGACAACCTGCCGCCACTTTTTAGTTTAATAGAGACCTGTGTTTTAGTCTTTGCAGTTTTGATTTGGTGGAAGTCTGATTTCAAAAATCAATTTCACACCAAACAATCCTCTGCTTGTAGATTCTTACTTTTTGTCCACAATTTGCAACAAGTTTCTTGATGAACCGCACATGTCAAGTCTCACGAGAAACTAAACAAAACATAAACTTTTTAAAAGACAATTATTCCATCTGCCACAGTGTCACAATCTACTTTTATTTAAAAGAAATTTACTGTTTTCAATTCACTGTACGTTTGATGTGCTTTAATATCCTGTGAAAATTTGATGCCTTTAAATAACCTGGCTGGCGTTAGACATGTCTGTCAAGTTTGCAGAGGAGCACTCATGGGTGTGAGGCCAGAGAGACAATATTAAATTCAAAACTAGCAGTGCATTATTCATAGCTCCAAAGATGTTCATAACCGGTGCAAATGATGCACACGAGGGCGAACAAACAGCCACCGCCTCGTTCAGCAGCCACATACCACGGGTTGCGGAGGTGCTAGTAAGCAACACCTGTAATGTGACTCACTTTCACGCTGAGATCACTAATTTAGCTCAGATGTTCACTTCAATAAACTGAAGCATGAGCTGGATATTTAACATTTACTGCGCTGACCCTCTTCCTCCCGTCATCCGTTTCACTTCATCACACATAAGACGCTATATGTCGCTGACTGTCATTGCAGGTTGTGCAGCAATATTACAACCGGACACACATCCTTGCATGTAAACTATAATTACAAAACAAGCCTCGTTCTCACATTACAAACCTCTATATGTATTTTCATCTGCATGAAACTATGAAAATGTACAGTTTTGTTTGGGCTACAACTTGAACAGAGGAATGGTTTCCTTACAACATTTAATAAAAAAAAAACAAGAGTAGGAGCAACATATGGTCTGACTGTGCAGGGATTTTTTTATTATCTATATTATTTTACCTATTGTCTCCCTTTTTACATTTCAGTGGGTGGAACAAAGTGCTGTGCCCACTTAAATCCAAACATCATTCTTATTCAACATTTTTTCTATTCTCAGTTATTTTAGATATGTGTTAAAGGGTTGCACTGGACCAAAAATTAATATGACTTATGTCTTTAAAGTCTATAATCTACATTAAGATGGTGGTATTATTCAGTTGTGTCTGAGGTATTGACAGAGGTGATGATTTCTGGTTTTATGCTGCCACCTACTGTAAATTTACTGGAATCCAAGCAGATGTTTTTTTTTTTTTTTTTAAATATATATATATATATATATATACATCATACAATATATATATATACACCATTATCAGAATCTCACTGGAGTAATTTGATCCTATCAGTCTGAAGGTACTCACTGAGGATGTTGCTATGTTTTCAAAAATCTATTCTGCTGTATTTAATCATGCATCATCAGTGAATTTATCGGTTTGTGCCGCTGGTAATATATGTTGTGGGGAAGGGGTACGATTCATTCAAAGGGAATAACTCCTGCTGTCTTTAGGGATCATAAAGCACACTGGGGCTGTGATGTCCAGGCATTTCCTGTCTGTTAGAGATACATCTTCCGCCCTGATGCCCTTGTGGTGACCACTGTTGCTGCTGAGGCCCTCAGTACGGTCTTACAGGCAACAAGCGCTCACCATAGATATATATATACAGCACATGCATCAGTACCTGAGGATGTACTCAGGTTCCTGTAGTTGTATAATGGTAGCAGACAGCAGACAGACAGTATAAACTGTCCATTAGGTTCACGATATATACCGATCAAATAAACATTATCACGTGAATAACATTGACCGTTTTGTGACAATACAATGTTCTGCTGGGAAACTCTAAAATATATCACAGTGCATGAAATGATTTAGCGCAATAATGTTTTTGAAGTGTAGATTAGATTAGTTTAAAAATATGCAGGACATTGAAACCCAAGACTTTACAAGAATCAAAGCAGGTTCATGTCATTTAAGTTTGAAGAGGTTGTTTTTGTTAGATCTGTACTAGAAAACAATGCATCTAATGGAAAAAAAACACCTGCACAGTCTTAGTACATGGTAGCGTAGTTTGCATCATGGCTAGCTATAAATGTAAAATGCATTTATGGTATTACAGATATATCTGTGTCTACTACTATCCACCACATCTGATCAATTCATAAGAGGCTTGTTCAAGTAAATTACAATTGTTCTTGCAAACATGCCTCAAGTTTCCAGCAGAATGTTTTTTCACTGAGAGGCATTATGACAATTGGAAATCATAGCATCTAATCAACTAGGGTCTTTCTCAGCATCAAACTGTGGCTACACTGAAGGTTTCTATGTGAGCAGTGGATAACACTCCTGTGGAAAATTTGTGAGCAACTGGATCGGTTGTTTCCAAAACACAATCATGAAGACCGAAAGTCACCACACCATGAGGAGATCAATACATCAATCTTTGTTCACTGAAACATAGAAGGCAAAATCCTCTCAGAGACTAGGAATAGCTAAATAAAAGTCCTGTTAACAGAAGTCAGTCTGGCAGGTTCTAAACCAGAAAATCCAAGAGCTGAGGTGATAGAAAATGATTCAGATGATTGAAAAAATACCTATTTCATGACAAGTTTAAAATTTGAAGCAGAGCAGAGGGGTGCATGTTGAGAGACAATGGGAGAGAGGATGATACAGCAGGGGAAAAAATGCTGCTGAGAATCTTGAAATAAGAGGGAGTGTTACCTCCTGTGGATTTGGACATCTGCACCAAATCGACCCCACCACTAAGGAGATGCTGCTCTTTATTCTTTGGATACTTGCTGCACCATCTGGTTTGAATGTTTTTGTGGAGAAGGATCCACGCTGCAACAACATAACGCGCCCTAAGACCTTCAGCTACAGGGCCGTGGGGATCAGCTGACCACAAAGCTACTGATCATTCAGTGAAGCACTTAAAGACTAAGAAATCCTAATATTTTGGCAACCCCATTTTAGTCAGTGTAGGCTAAATATGCTTAATTCAATCCAGTTTAACAGCAACGCAAGCTATATTCTCCAAAACGATCATCCAGTTGAATTAACACATAACTGTTAAATAACAATGCATTAATTTTCACTAGTGCACCCAACGAAGTGGCAAGTGCGTGACTGCGCATATTTATATACCGTCTGCACATGAATACGTCACAGACAGTCCCGTGTCCATGTTTTCATCTCAAACTCAAACTCAAATGTCTCACACATTCGAGTGCTCCTCTCCAGCGTCAATAATGCACACGCCGGTCTTATTCTGATAGATGGACGGGTACATTATTGATCCCGTGGGAAATTCAGTATCCAGTAGCATCAGTTCACAGAGACAAGAAGGAGTCAGCTTGCCCTTGAATACAGTATTAAGTACAGAAAGATTAGAGAAAAAGATTATATTACATAAAATCTTCAGCTCAGAAAAGATTATATTACATTTCAACTTTTCTAGACATTACTCCCAATGTCGTTGGCCAAATAAACACTGTTCATACTATGTAAATATCTTGTAAACATCCTATTAACACTGCACATTATGTATAACAGTCTGTAGGACAAAGCATCGTTAACCTCTAAGGCTGTCACCTCTGTATGCTGTATACCCACTATTTCTGAAACTAATACCCTTCTAATTTGCATCTCTGGTTAGATGCTAACTGTATTTCATTAGCTCTGCACCTGTACCTCACACAATGACAGTGAAGGTGAATATAATCTTATAGTTGAAGGGTGTTGCAATAAATAAACTAGCTGCACCTTGAACAACTTCGCGTTGACACATTTTCCTGCAGAACTTTAGCTTCTGTAAATTAAACTTTAGAGTCAATGATTGCTAAGTTGCAGTCTATAGTTTCTCACCAGGGTTTTCAAGAGACGCAGCTTTTTGTGGCAAATTCTACCAAAGAAAACAACATGTGTTGGACTGATTTTCCACTTTGGTCTCTAAACACCAATGCAAGAGATCAAATAACACAACCTAGTTACATGACCAATGTAGCACCATGGACATCCGGCTGCTGTGAGGTTGTACAACCAAGTCTGCTCCTAGTAGACCACCATAGAAACGACAAATGTCCCTGCTCTAGGACAAATAAATTATCTCATCTCATCTCATCTCATCTCATCTCATTTCATCTAATGCAGGGGTTTGGTTACTGAAAATAACTGGAATAACTGTTTAAATTTCCACAGAAAAACCCAACTACTAGAAGGTTGTAGGTCGCAATCTTCACACGCTAACATACACTAATCAGGCATAACATTATGACCACTTCCTAATGTTGTTAGTGGGAGTCTTTGGGTCCTGTGGGTTGAGGGAAGGGGCCAGGACATCCCACAGATACTTGATCAGTTTGGGATGTAGTTAATATGGGGGACAGATCAACTCCATGTGTTGTTTTTCAACGTTTTTCCTTTTATTTATTTATTTGAGTCGTTATTAAACCATTCCTGTGTGTATCTCTGTGTCAGATTGCATCCTGCTGGGGATGACTGCAACCATCAAGGAGTCAATTGCTTTGGGGTGGGGGCGCCTGGTCGTGTCTAGGCAGGTGGTACATGACTAAGTAACATCAACATGAATGCGAGGTCCCACTGTTTCACATTGTATTGTCACAAGACAAGATGGTCAGTGTTATTCATTTCTCCTGTCAGTGGTCACAGTGTTGTGGGTGATCGGTGTAAATGAAGGGCAATGATGGGAGGTACATGTCTCAGTAACAAAATTTCACGTTTTGCCTGGTTGATGTGTACGTTCTTGTTTGTGTGTGTTTTGGACGAGGAGGAGGCGTAGGAGGCGTAGGAGGAGGGGGAGGAGGAGGAAGGCATATTGTGCTCCGCCTTCCTCCTGTCAGGCAGCGTTCAGGGCTGAACCGCTCATCCTCAGCCCTTGTAGCTATGGAAACTCGTGGATGGCAACATCCACCAGTCTGTCCTGCCCCCATCCTCAGAGCCACCTCTCAGAGGTGCTGACTGTGTGCAGCTGGAGCCGACAAATCATACGCTGCAAGATGGCGATTGTTCGACTCGTAGCTTGTTTCGCTCTTTACGCCAGCTTCGGTAAGTTAACTCGCCGTGTCCTTGTCTCGAGCCGCCGCTGTTAGTTGTCGAGCTCCGGCGGCCGTTGGTTAAATCAAAGCTGTCGTTACGGAGCTAAGGGTGCAGCGGACGTTAGGTAGCTGGACACAAACAGGCTGACAAATGTCAAGAAAGACTCGTCTGTGTCTATTTCAGTCTTTTAACTGTCTTTTATCTTCTTTTTTATTTTTCATTGTTTTTACATTACAGCGTAGCGTAACATTAGCGTAAAAGCAGTATTATTACGTCGCTGTAAAGGCATCGTTTTTAGTCTGACAACGTTTCAAAATAAAAGCGTCATTCGTTAATTGCTTCTTAATAGAAACGCGTTAGCATTAGCTAGCATGTTGTAAATTTAAAATAACGATGAAAAACAAAAGCTAGTCCTATCTTGATAACCTGTGGGTTATCAGAATAATAAAAAAATCCGCAAGAGCACCAGATATCAATCATACTGCACGTTTAAAAACATCGTATACTACTACAGTTAGTAATATAGTGTAGTTTTGCTTGTAATTGACCTTCTCTCATCACGTGTTGCTCGCTGATGTTTGAGATGATAGTGAGGCAGGTGGAGGGTACCAGCTGCAGATGATGTCCAACTAAAGATGGATATTTCTGCTGATCGGCTGACTGACACCTACCCTCCTCTTCATAAATTAGCAGAGCAGTGAGAGCATGAATCAGTGTTGAACTTTTAACCCAGAATCTGTGCAAACATCGATCAAATGACTTAAGTGGTGAGTGTCAGGGTCTTGTCAGTTTTTGGTTGTACAACTCATCGCGGATGCTCTGGGTTACGTTTTAGACTGCCGCTAGGTTTGAATTATTAATAAGAGTGAGAATTAGCATTGTTTAATTCATGAGACTTATAATTGGAGACATGTTGGTGCTTAAACTTGAATCAATTTGACCAAAAAAACAAGATGAAATTAATGGTTTATTTATGTTGTTCTTCTGGTTGTGATTTTGGAGTAAAATCCTTGAATGTTTCCCTTTTATGTAAGTTTCAAAATGAAACATTTACACTATTCCACACTGAAAGCATCATATACAGCATATAAATTGTCATAATTCATATGATGTTTGGATTATGGCCACAATGTTAACATGATCTGTTTTACTGATGATCAGTTTAGGCTATAATACATTCATTCGGATTGCTTGTTTCAGTCGAACCTCAGACAAAACCCCACAAATTTGTAGTTTGGAATCACATATGACAGAGAAAAGCAGCAGATACTCACAATTGAGAAGCAGGAAAGGAAGAGTATTACTGTAGGTATTGTAGTTTGAAAAATAAACAAATTCATAATCACATTTCAATAGTATTCATCCTGTATTCAGATTTGCACAAAAACTGTTTTTAAATAAATGGGAAAAGCAAGACTGCGGAGCCTAAACTAACCGGAACTGTGACATTTTGTTCATTTGTGTCGTATGTGTGGCTTTAAATTCACGTGTCTCTTTCTAAGATTTCCCTCAAGCATTTATGACAACATGACTTTCTCAATCTAATCTATCTGAGTGGATTAGTTGTTGTTCCACTGTCACTCCAGCACCCCGTGAATCCCCGTGGTCGCTGCTTCATCCCTCTGCCTTCAGCATATTTGCAGCGTCCGCACTGGAATGTCTGGGAAAAGGCTTTTTATAGATTCACTGGATCAACAACTTTTGTTGCAGGGATGGGGACGGGTGGTTGTTTTCATATTTAGCGCATAAGAGGATTGCAGAATGTGGCTATTTAAAAGGAGGGTTTCTATCAGAACGGGCTATAGACCTATTTTGTCTATGCATTTCAATAACAGAGGGATTAAAAATGAGCTTGCTTTGCTGCCAGCGCTGAGATTATTTTCATAATTTAGAAATTTTGTCCTCTATTCAGCCTGCATTGTGTCACAAGAGGGGACCGAGCATTGTTGTCTGGGTGCTTTTATTCTAAGATCATATTAGTAATTAGTTACGCATTGTCTTGTTAATTGACTGTGGTTTATTCTTTCCCACGGCCTACTTTTTGTTTTGTTTGAGAAGAGACGAGAAGAACCTCTAATAGGTTAAAACTGGGGCTGGTTGCGCAATGTTTAGTTTCGATTTTGTGACATGCAGTCAAAGTATCGGTAATTGTGTAACGTAAATAAAAAAGGATTGAAAATGTTTTACTCGGTTGGCCTTTTTGACCAAATGAACATAGGGGGAGGTGGTGTGTAATAAAGGTCGTCTCCAAGGACCTTTTTGTGAGAGGGCTTATGAAACCAGCAAAAGTGTCTTCTGTTAACCGTAGAATAACACATCACACACCGGGATGTTGTGAAATTGCGAAAGGGAATTGTGAAATCTGTTGTTTTAGGTGGTTTGATACAGATTTAATTAAATGTGTGATATTTGATGTTCTCGAAAACAAGCCCTTCCAGCTCCACCCCGTTTTAGCCCGGGGAAGAAATAGCCGTAACAGTGGTTTTAAGGTCCGGTTCAAGCAGATACCGAGGGAGCGTTTGTTGGACGCGCTCTCCTTGTGTCTCTCAGGATGTCCAGTCACGGCTGGGGTAAAAATAGCCCCCTGATGTACATGGTGGGAAAGTCAGCAACGGGCGACGGAAGCCGAGACCTGGGAGTCAGATCTGATCAGCGTCCGCAGCTGTGCTCATATGACCGGATGCTTTGGCAGGACCCATGTTTTCATCACGTTTAGGCCGAGTGTCAGCCATACACTAGCTCCCCTTTGGTTCCCGGTCACACTGTACGTCTCAGGGTCACTAACAAAGGCTGCTTTTGAATAGTGCACAGTGCCTCAGGCAAACAGGAGGGACCATCTTGTACATGGGTATTATTGTCTAATTTCAGCCTTCGTTTGAAAGCCTTTTATACGGCCCCCACTATGAGGCAGGAATGCCTTTATTACTCAGCATGAGCGCTGTTAGTTGCTCCAGTACCCAGCAATTACTCCATTTGGAAGAGGCACAGACACAAAGAGTTAAGTATAGGCTACGGCTGGAAGCCAAAAACATGCTTATTTATCCATAGAGTTTCAGAACATACAAACACTGTTATATTATTTGTACATTCGAAACGGCAATTTTCCTAATTTGTTGCTGCGCCGCACTCCCCCGCTCCCCAAATGCACGTATTTTCTGCCTTAATTGCCATTGTAGTGGCACATATTTGACAAAAGTTGCGAATTGTGCCTCTTGCTATTAAAATCTGCCATTTGCAAAATAACACTGATTGCTTTAAGCAATTCATTCATGCACAGAACTTCAACTAAGTGCATCTCATGGGCTGTGTTTGCGCCAGAGGGAAACCAAGATGGCTGATTAAATACGGTTCAAATGTAAACACGTTCCCGCTGTTAGGTTATTTTTGTGCTTCTGATTTGATTTGTTTAGGGATTTTAATAAATTATTTAATTTGCACTCTCAGTATAAATTAGTGTCCCAATTTAGCTAAGACGCTCTTCCGCTAAACCTGAAAGAATGCGCTTTTCGGGTGTAAAGGAGCTAATTAATGTAGTCATACGTCCTCACCGAACCCATAATTTATTCTTCGGTGATTAAATGTTTTAAAAGCACATTGGCCCAAATTTGTCAGAGAATAGAAACAGGGGCTCTCCGCTCTAATGGGTGACACATCATTGACCAACTGCAGCTTCCCCTCAGAGGCATGCCGTCATCCAGACGCTGGTGAGATGTAGGGAACTAGTGATGCACACACTCGCATTTTAACAGCTGCGTTTTAATGCAAAATGAAGGATCTCCACCTCCATTTGTATGCGTGGATGTAAACTGTCTTTTCTTTTTGTCGTTATTCTCGATTTTTCAACTTGATGATAAATAGTTAACATTGAAATCATCATCAATATTTCAATAAGTAGAAAATCCCTTGCTTATAAATGACTAAAGTCTGTGTGACATTTACCTCTCCAGACCTGGCTGCACTGCAGTGCTAAGCACAAACCCTCTGGTTCTGTCTTGAAGTGGGACAATGGTACGCCGCTTAGCTGCCTTCACTTGCCTTTTCATTAGGTACACAAGTAATACAGTGCTGCACTAAAATGTGGAGGTTGTGATTGTTTTATAGGCCTACTGAATGACTTGTGTCGTATCCTATTATTTTGAAAACCCCATTTCAATCACCGCCACAAACTACACCCTTCAAAATGAGCATGCAGTTGAATTGCCACCTTTCTGATACTGGTTCAACATAAACTGAACATTACACCAGTCATGGCAAGTGAGTGTATTTCAAAATCAATGGATTGAATGGATTGAAGCCAAAACAATTAAAAAATGGGTCGCTCTGAATATTTACAGAACTTGCTCTCTCTTTTCCTGATTCACCGCCAGTTCAATTATAATCTAATTAACCACCATAAAGGAATGAAATAATAAATATTTCTTTTTGTTTATTCCAAAAGCCTGCTCTGTGCAGGACACATGTTTATTAAACTGTTGGACTTTTTGGCTCCAGGCGTCAGTCTTCTTAAACAGAAATGGGAAGTAATTAATGGGATATGTTTGCCCCTGAATCACATCCCAAGGCTCTCTGTATATAGCAGTCTAATCCACTGTTTATTAGGCAACATGCCCGTCTGATAATGTCTGCTAATGAAAACGCTCGTGTGCAATCAGGTTTACTCTGTGTTTAGTGTCTTTCCTCTCTTGTTTTTTTTTCCTCCACAGGCCACATTCCATCATCGCTCGCGGTAATCCTCCGAACCACGGACAAGATTGTGTGGGCAAATGAGTTTGAGCGTAAGTTTCTGGGAAATCGCTCTGACCAGTTTAACCAAAGCACCTTTTCTTTTTCCTCATTCGGACTCATCTGTCCACCTCTCACGCATTCGGTTTTCTTCACAGCCATCGAACTGACCTGTTTAATCGAGTCCATCTCAACAAACAACCCAAGGATTGAGTGGAAGAAGATTAAAAACGGCGTCCCCAGTTATGTGTATTTCCAAAACAAGATTTCAGGTAAATCTTTCTTTCTGAAAAACCCACCAACCAGTAGACCACAGCATTTCAAAGCGCTGTCTCCGGACTTGCGGCTCAGCTTGATGAATGGTACCTTGAAAGAGCTTGGTCTGCATTCTGTTTCTGAACTGTGAAGTAACACTGTGCCTTTGAATGAGCTATTGTAAAGAGTTTTTTTTCTTTCTCAAACAGGGGACCTGGAGCACAGAGCTCAGCTCAGAGAGCCGGCCAACATTCTGATCTTCAACACCACTCGGTCCGACACCGCAGAGTACCGCTGTGAGGTGGCCGCCATCGAGGATCAAAGGGACTTTGATGAGATACTTATTAGTCTTGCAGTTAGAGGTATGGAGAGCAACTGAACAGTGATAGCACATCATTGACTGACCCATGACCGATTAAGATTTTACATACTTGTAAAGGATTGATATAAAAGTATACTTATACACTCATAGGATGATTTTCTTTTAGCATTTTCTTACAGAAGGTTGGATGATAAAATCAGTACCACACTTGTATCTATGGCTTAAAAAAAGCTTCGGTCGAAAGCTGTCATTGTCACTGTCAGGTTGCCAGGCAACCAGCTGCTTCCTCTGGAGCGTGTGGTAGGTTAAGCTAATGGGCTGCTGGGACAGAAATCAGAGGGGTTGAAAACATACTGCAGGTTCTGTTTACCAGCTAGTCTGAGCAAGGGGGTGACATTATAGAGAGGCTTTAAGACTCTGTTACTGCTTTAGAAAAATATACAAATTTAAGAGGAATATCTAAGGACAAGCGGTGATGTCTTAAGTATTTGAAAAGAGGTCAACAGTCAAATTCCCTGCTAACAGGAAGGGGAGGCCTTGACTCGTGGTCTTAAGACTCCAGCATGGTACTGTGTCCCTGCTACGCAGAGCTTTGCAGATAAATGCCTGTCTACCTGCTGTAGCTGTCTGCTGCCACTTGGCTGACCTGACACGCCAGATGGTTCGGTAGACAGAACCATAAAACTATCTATCGCTGTCTATTACGGGATAAATTCAGTCCACAGACGGAGAAGCCCTGAAAGCTTGTAAGTAGTCAGTGTAGTCAGTCTATTTCTTTTTACGCAGTTCTGTCATTGACTGGACAATCCGCACAATATAAGACACTCTTAATGAAACAGACTTAGCTGCCAGCGCAGTAGTTCCTCATAGGACACTGACTGGTCTGCACCAGCAAGCGCATCAATTTCTCAGGAGTCCAGCAGCCTTGCAAGGTGACCACCGGGGGGCAGTGTCACAAATATGTATGGAACCGGAAACGTAGGGTGACGGTTTGCTGCACCGTAGGTTTTCCTCATCACAGTCAGTAATAAAGTATTCGATGGGAGAATCGTATCCATGGTCTGGAAGAAACACTGGAGGTTGCTGCATGTGGTTTAAATAACCTCAGATAAAAGGCACACCCAGACACACTGTCCTTCAGTTTACCCACTGCATCATAGCAAATGTAAAATACACAATCAGTGTCAGTTAGTAGTTATGATACAGATCATTCCTCTTATAGAGATACCAGTCTTCTCATATATAGGAACTCTGTGAAAGGAAGCGCCTGTAATGTCAGGATATTTAATTAAGTACATGTTGCTGAAATGTTACCACTTTAGTGACGCGACTTTGTCTGTGTGCAGTGAAACCCGTTGTACCTCGGTGCAGCGTGCCAGAAGCAGTCACAGTAGGAACGTCAACGGAGCTGCGATGTCTGGAGAACGAGGGCTTCCCTGCTTCTCAGTACCGCTGGTTCCACAACAGCGAAGAACTTCCTCAGGATCCCAAAAACAATCCGAAATTCATCAACTCCTCCTACAGCATCAACCCCGACACCGGAGGCCTGGTGAGACAGACACAACACATGCTAGTGCTCCATCTCTTAGCATCAGTAGAAGAATCAATAGTTAATATCAATATCTCATAAAGAACCTGGTTGCGGCTGGGACTCTTTAGCATCATAAAGACTCAGCCTCAGCTTGTAAAATATAAATGTAAACCGCTTAATCTGAATAAATCCTATGACTGCTAAAAAGATTAATCCCTGTATATAAAGATAGCCTACAGGGAAGCTTAAACACAAACATATGTATTATGAAAGGAGCATAATGGTGCATTTAAAGCTGAGCAGGGATGTTTATGGTTCACTTTAAAAACATGGTAACCAGGTAAAAAAAGCTCCAACCATGTTACAAAACATATTATCTAGTTCATGTGACGACATGTAGCATTTGCAGCTGTGTGTCAATGCACTGAAAGTTTTCTTAAAATGTCTCCCCAGAAATTTCGCAGGGTGAGGAAGGAGGACGCAGGGGAGTACTACTGCCAGGCGAAGAATGACGCAGGACATGCACAGTGTCCCCCACAAATAATGGAAGTCTGTGAGTGACACGCACACACATGCAAAGTCCTGTAAGCGAATTAAAATAAAATGGGTCCTTAAAGATCTGGAAAACAAAAAGCTCTACGAGAGAACACTGGTAATGAAGTCAAAAAGACAAATTTGGCAACTTTAGAACTGGGGTTATTTTGTTGAAGGTCACAGAGAGAAGGGGAACACCCTGGACAGGCTGATCGTGTGTCACAGGGCCAGTGGTGCATTCAAGTGTGGTAGTGTTTAATGGGTAACAGTGAGAAGATTTCATCTAAACGTCTCACTGATGTGATATTTATGACTCTCACAAATTTGCCTCGAGGGGTTTTACAGTCAGTACGCCGTCTAACACCCTCAGTCTTTAGAGCCTCAACTTGGACAAGGAGAACTCATAAAAAAGAAATCTCTGGAAGAGCGGCCGAGAAGGGATAACTCTTCTAGGACAGACATCTGTTCAGGAACACAACACAGATGAGTTGGAGCGTAGAGCTGAACAATTTTTAATTTGGAAAAAGTAAAGAATGTGATCTGAGAGAACATCAGGCAGCTTCAGTGCTGCCAGGCAGACAGACAGACAGACTGAAACACGAACACAAAGGAGGAGCACGCACAGAAAAACGTATCTGCAAAGTAAACAAGTATTTTTTGTCAGCTCCCAAGCAAACAACAATTTGAAGCATTTGTGTATCCATCCCCCCCATATCAAAAATAACTTCCATTTGGAGGCAGCAGAGACACAGCCAGTTCCCCCAACCAGCACAGCTAGCCTCAGCTGACCTTCAACTTCCTGCAGACTTTTAGCCTCTTGACTAACAAAATGTAAAAGTAGGAACTGCACTCTGCGGAGGGACACCAAAAGAGGAAGCAGTTGTCCCCACTGTTTTTTTTTTTTTTTTTAGTTATTTATCACCAAAGCTCAAATGTAGGAATTTGAAAAATAATCTTTGTAGCTGGCTGACATTCATTACCTCTTATGTCATCTAACTCTGTTAAGGGATCTTCTTTGTGTCTTGTTCCAGATGATGTCGACATCCTCGGGATTTTCCTCAAGTCCTTTGGGGCTTTGCTTGTATTCTTCTGTTTGGCTGCTTCCATTTGTCACTCCCTTAGACGTGGATGCTTCCACACAAAAGGGCACAATGAGAATAAGTGAGTACAGGCTGTGACCCTGAAGAAGGACAGAGGCAACTCTATGCATGTCCATCAAGGATTTTCTGTTTTATTCCTTTTTTTTTCTTTTTATTTCTTTCAGCTACAACTGGCCAGCACAGAATGATGGTGTTGAATATGGCGATGCAGATGAGGTGAACAACTGCAAAGCACACACAGCGTTTATTGCACACCTTACTGGTTTCAAAGCAAATTATGCTAATTCTCTACTTTTTCACAGGGTCATTTCCGCCACAAGTCTTCCTTCGTCATTTGACTGGAAACGTGGGAAACAAGGCAAACACTGTTGAGGTTAACTTGCAACAATGAGGCTCCGGGTGGTAAAGTCCGAGGTGTAACATGGCACATTTTTCTCTGATGCACATCGAAATCAAGTCAACCAACTTGCCAAAGTAATTTTAGTATTATTTTGGGGCACAGTTTGATTATTTTTATAATGCCACATATTTTTTTATTTTACTTTTCTTTGTATTGATTTTCGTTAAATCACTTTCCAACATAATTTAGTTTGTACAATGAAACCCTTTCAAAGCTGTGAAATTTGATATTTGGCCAAGTGTCATCTCAAAGGTTACTGTAAGGTACATCCCCACACCGTTTTTTGGACAAATCCTCTTTTATAACTCTTAAACTTTTTACTGTGTACACTGAACTTCTTTTACAAAACTCTTTTACGTTATCTTAGTTCATAAGATACACATGTTCTGTGTTTGTTACATGCAGAAGAGTTCAAAACTTGTTTTGTATATACTGTAGTTATACAGGCAATAAGTAGCAGACTGCAAAAAGCTGATCAGCTCGGATTCACAAGGCACAATTTATCAGCCTTTTACTATATTTACAGGTGATGATAACAAATATGTACAAGTACAAATTTAACCATGGATTTGAATACCATATATGCTGCAGAGTCAATATGTACTAAAAAGGTGATGAAGTATGATATTTTAGAGTGCTGTTTCTGTGTATAAGTGACCTTTTGTGCTTTACTAATTATTTTGAGTATTGGACATATTGTCCAGGTCGGACTCAGTATTATATGTATATAAGTACATACATTTTTTCTTTTGATCTTTTACTTTTCATTGCACTCATACATTATTGTAAATACTGCATTAAACTGTTTGTTGGAAATATATTTACAGTATTTACCGTTCAGTGTGTATCTGCAGTGTTGAGCCTGTCTGTAACAACAGTATGTCATTTCAGACATTAGTGTCAATGATTTGTGTAACAACTCAGGAACTGTTGTTAAATGTCCACTGTTCATTTGATATTAATGCTGTATGTTAATGTTATTTTGTTACTATTAAATACATTTGAACTGTAATTGTTGTTCTGAGTCCCTGGTGTTTTGTTGTGAGAATTTATCATCTGATTCCATGCTGAGAAATTGTAAACTAACAGGTATTTAATAATTAAAACCCTGAGGCTCATCTAATAACTCGTTTTGGATGGAAGACGTGTTAAAATACTAGGAAACATGTTAGTGCCACACTGTAAAAATACTACATGAATTAACCATGAATTTAAAACTGTGCTAAAGTAAATACACACACATAACAAATTAGAAACATAATTTTAATGTTGTTGCTGGTCAGTCTGATCAGAATTTAACTACTTTATCTGTTACTGGTTAGTTTAATCTCCAACAATAAATCGTATTGTGTAACTGCATCTTTCTTTTAGTGTAGTGTACATTTTATTTTAAACAAAATGATGTAGATAGTAAACAGCAGAATAGAACAAAATGACCACGGTGCATCTAATGTCATAAGCGTTTTCCTTTTATGCTGCTTTACACTTTTACTGCATACATAATTACATTTACATAATTATATTTCGTAAACAAAATGTGATTAGCCTGTAAAATGTCATGCATCATAAAAAATTAAACTACTACATACTATAAACAATACAGCTCGTATAAAAGTAACATTAACTCAACCCGGAACAGAATAGAATAGATTAGAGTGTGAAGACTTTTACACTATCACTACTGCACTACTGGATTGTTCTGCATAACCATACTTTAAACAATCTTTTTGCACAGTAATATGTACCAAATATTACACTAGTCTACTATGATTAAGAAGCAATTGCTATTATTTACGCACTGTTTAATGCTCACTTTACCTTTCATATTGTCCATATACTATGAAAACAACCTGTACCATACCACTTATATACCACACTATTTGTGCTACATAAATGTCCTGTTTATTGCACTTCTGGTTAGATTCTTAAATGCATTTTGTTGCTTTCTACCTGTACATGTGTAATGTCAATAAAATCTAATCTAATCTAATTTATCTACTCGACTAAATTTACTTTTAACACCGACGTCCCACTTCCGGGTTTATTTTGACAATCACAAACCACCCGGAAGTAGTTAAGCTACTGCAGGTGGCGTGAGCTAACGCTACATCCTGGGCGATTGACAACACTCACCCGTTTTCTCTTTCAGGAAAATAAACATGTAATATATGTATTTACACAGCGAAAACCGTGTGTCAGCTTCAGACTAATTCGTCGCCGCTGTCGGCAGCTTGTTGTCCGCATCAAGTTGAAGAGAGGACGAGAGAGGAGACGGCTAATTCGCTGATGGACATATTATTGTGCGTTTTCGTGGTGCTACGGTCCGTGTTGCTAGTCTGAGTGTGGACATGTAGCTAATGTGGAGTTTTTCTATGGTTTAAATTCAAGACTTTTTTTCAGTCTAATCGTGCGGTTTGTGCTGCGAGAGGGAGCTGAGCTCGTTTCAACGCCAGAGGCCTTAATTCGTGTCTGTTTTCTACTTTAAAAACCACATTTAGCCGGGCTTTGAGTTAGTTTGTGCTAACAAGTCAGAGGAAAGATAAGGGTCGACTTACACACGATAAGAGTTTAGCCCAGACGTACAGTTATCATGAGTTTCTTTAGTTTTGGGCAAAGTGCTGAGATAGACGTGGTCCTGAATGACGCCGAGACGAGGAAGAAGGCTGAACACAAGACTGAGGATGGAAAGAAAGATAAATACTTTCTTTTCTACGACGGAGAGACTGTCAGTGGGAAGGTGAACGTCACGCTGAAGAACCCCGGAAAGCGGCTGGAGCACCTGGGCATCAAGATTGAATTTGTCGGACAAATAGGTAACTATAAATATCCACGCATAGTTTCTGTCACAGCTAAAATATTTCCAAATCCATGCAAACAGCATTCAACATGCAGGAAATACATCAACAACAAAAATAAAAAATTATTATTATTTGTGTAACCTTGAAGGCACCGAGGCAAGATTTAAAAACTATGCAAACGAGTCACCCCAAATTTTATTTAATCCATGGTAGCAGCATGTGCTTTTAAGGGACTGGGAGAAGGAACAGACTTCAACATTTGTAGGAGTTTGTTTCAGATATTTATTGTGTAAAAAATAAATAAATAAATAAATGAATTTTGCTCCTTAATGTTTTAACGAGACATTAAGAACGAATGTCCCCAGAGAGAAATGTTTATTTGTGCTCGTTTAGAGGTGACACCGATTGAATCGCACAACATTTGAGTCAATCAAGACTCTTTCTAAAAAAATAAAAAATAAATAATTGACAGCGTCTCATGTATTTTATCAAAATTCTGTACACTTCCTGATTCCTGTGACAAGTCAAAAGTTCTTCTCACATGGTCAAAACTTCAGTATCAGTTTTCTAAGTAGCAGTGCAGGTCGAGAAAACTGAAACATTTGAAAGCCTTAAATATCTCAAATCAACTAGAGAAACCCCAAAAGATTGTAGCCTGTGATTATGTAGTAATATGTGAGATAGAGGTTCTAGGACATTAAACACAAAACAAGTATCATTAAATATTTTTCTTTAAAGCACAGAAGTCCCAGAGAGAACGGGACAGATGTGATTCTTGTCCTGGATCCGCTGTAGCTTCCTGCATCTTTACTCAGCAGACGCTAAATTAAATGTACCAGTCCACTCGTTTATTGCTTTTCAATCATGAGGACAAGGAGCTGTTTTATTTCCTCTTCATTGAGGGGACACTCTAAAGAAAAAAAAACTAATAAGATGGAGAAGGTATCTCATTTCTTACCGTCACATTGGAGTCACAAGTTGCCAGCTTCTCTCCTCTGAGAGGCGTCCAGAAAAATACATTTTAGACTCTTTAACCACTGGAATAAACTGTGCTCAATATGTTACGTTATCAGTGGTAAAAGTAAGCGGATAGTTCCTCCATAAGAGCTGAGTTCTGCTTTCTACCTGTTAACTATAAAAAAGAGCCGTCAGAGCCATCACCTTGGTGTTTAACTAACAACGTGTGTGGACAGTTATTGACGCTGTATAAATTAAACTGGATTCGATACAAGCGATAATAAATTTGTTTTGTTCCACAAAAAAATCTAAAATAACCAAATTATGTGTCCTGATTTTTAAATATTAACTTTGCAAAATGGCATACAAACAATAATTATCTTATATCTTGTTACCTTATTACTTTTGTTCAGTTCCTGAGTGGAAACACTTATTTATTAAAATCTGTGAATTTTCTTAGTTTTCTTAATGTTACAGTATCATATCTTTTAACTCAAGTTTCCCCTGTAACGTCTTTCTTTTGCAGAGCTGTATTACGACAGAGGAAACCATCATGAATTTGTTTCCCTGGTTAAAGATCTTGCAAGACCCGGTGAAATAACTCAGTCACAGACCTTCGACTTTGAGTTCACTCATGTTGAGAAACCGTACGAGTCCTACACAGGGCAGAACGTCAAGCTAAGGTGCGTTTGATCATTCACTCTCCTCCACACGAAGCGCAGCGAGTGACACTTTAACCTGAGAGGCACGTGACTACATTTAAACTGAGCTATTTTTCACATTTGTTCTGTGTTTGATGATTTTTTTTACAGATATTTTCTTCGTGCCACGGTGATAAGAAGACTAAATGACATCAGTAAAGAGTTGGACATCGTGGTCCACACACTCAGCACGTATCCCGAACTCAACTCCTCCATAAAGATGGAAGTTGGAATCGAGGACTGTCTCCACATTGAGTTTGAGTATAACAAATCCAAGTAAGACCTGCAGGGTTTGATGCAACAAACTTTTTCATTTGACTGGGATATTTCATAGTTTTGATCTGTAAATTCTCTCCACAGCTTTTAAGACATGGCAGCATTAATATTTATCTGTTGGAGTAAACACTCAGCTATTCAACATTATTTCATAAGGACAGAAATCATTACATCAACAGATGCACCAGATTAGTATAGTGCATCTATGGAGTAATTACATCATAATTTTTGCACTATCATTTAATTATTTGAATATTATTGGTGTGTAAAATATTAGTGAGAATAGGAAGTGCCCTGGAAGTGTCTTATTTTCAAATATAAACCAGATTTGCTTCATATAATGAAAATAAAACCAGCATGTATTCACACACAGAAGCTGCGACCAGTGGAAACCACTCCCCATTTGTGCTAAAGTAATTACTTTCATTACCAAATAAATTGCATGTTAACTTGTTAATTCATTTCGACCAGTTGCATTAAAAATGTCAGCTTGACATTTAAAGATGTCAAGCTCTCAGTTGCCCTCCTTCTCATGCTGCTCTTGTCTCATCTTTTCTTCTCTGACAGGTATCATCTCAAAGATGTCATCGTGGGGAAGATCTATTTCCTACTGGTGAGGATTAAGATTAAACACATGGAGATCGACATCATTAAACGTGAGACAACCGGCACCGGCCCGAGTGTGTACCACGAAAACGACACCATCGCCAAGTACGAGATCATGGACGGAGCTCCGGTCAGAGGTAAACGACTTCGAGCGCTGATAAATAAACCGGTCGAGGTAGAACGTGTCTTAACTTGTTACAACGTGTTTCATTTTCAGGAGAGTCCATTCCCATCCGATTATTCCTGGCTGGCTACGATCTGACCCCCACCATGAGAGACATCAACAAGAAGTTCTCTGTGCGCTACTACCTGAACCTGGTGCTGATCGACGAGGAGGAGAGACGCTACTTCAAACAACAGGTGGGATAAAAAAATAAATAAAACATTGTACTAGAAAAAAAAGACGTGGTCGTTTTCCTGCCAAATCAGACTAATCTTATTTCTTTGTTCACATATAATCGTAGTCATTGTCTTTATTTTGGCTGTGACGCACCAAGCCGACAGTCGACCGTTTGACGGTGAGAGTCTGGTCATGGTTTTGATGATGGCACTAGTCGGACTCCTGGCTTTTGGCGGCTTTTCAGCTGATTTAGCAACTTCAATAGAAACCTATGTAACCCCAGGTTGTTGGCTGTAGTTTTTGTGGTGTGTTCAACTTTTCAGTCCAGTCATCACGAGGCCTTTGTTCCCGGTAGTTCTTTAATCTGCATTTTTGTTATGAATCAAAGCTTTGTTTTTAGTCATTAAGTTGACAAAATAAATATAGGGCTCGAAAGGGTGAAGTAGCAGAGGACAAACCGCAATGCACTGTGGGTTCAGGGGGCAATGGGAAAGTCTGTTTACGTTGCGCAACGTTGCACTTGTGCTTTGTTGTTGTCCTTTTAGTGTTGGCGATATAAAATGGTGCAATGAGTCTAAAGGAGCCACTCTTCTCTTCGGCTCAGAAAACAAACAGCTGTGTTCAACCATATTTCACTTTTTAAAGGTTTTACACACAAATACGCTCTATTCTCTGGCGCCGGCGCAACGCCAAAGGTGGTGACCCCAGACTTACTACTGTTGGTGTTACTGTGAGATGAATATACCGAGACATTCTGCTCATACCGGCACGACTAAAGGCCTGAACGGTTCAGTCTGCTGCTTCATTAAATTTAACGATGCTACTTAAAGTGGCAGATTTGTGAATGGAGCCCCAATGAAACAACAAACGATCTTTGACCCTAAAAATGGCGCTGGTGACCCACAATGCATTGCAAGATCATGTGACCTTTTCAGCCCTATATCAGTATGTCCTTGGACGAAAGGTTACAGTGATTCACCTGCTGCGTTTGAATTACCGCAAAACTGAAATATAGCATTAAAAAACTGGTACAGGTTTCGAAAAACCTCTCAAATATCGCTAAAACACTTAAACACTCTAATAAGGTGGTTTTTCCAGACGTATCAATATAAAAGTTTAATGAAAAGGTGCAATGGAAACACTTACTCCACATCAGAGATGATGCAGGGGGTGATGTGACCAGTTCAAGTTGAAGTCTTGTGTGACGAGAATTTAAGAGAATTATGGGATATCGCAAGACGAGACTTAATGAGAGTCACAGCTCATTCATAAAACACCTTTCAATGGAAACGTGTACAAAGTGTAGCTAATCAAAATTTTAGAAATATCGCTTTTAAACGGTGCTATTAAAGGTTTTGTAGGCGATTAGAAAGCTTAAAAATGGCCTTCACCCGTCACAAACATAAATCTTGTATCTTCTCCACCTCTGTAGGAAATCACACTGTGGAGGAAAGGCGACGTGGTGAGGAAGAGCATGTCCCACCAGGCCGCCATCGCCTCGCAGAGGTTCGAGGGCTCGGCCGCCTCGGAGAGCGCGCTGGAGCAGGCCGCGAAGGAGGAGAGCGGCTAGAATGGCCGCCGCTGCCCCTCCGCTCGCCAGACACCTGGAGGGGGGCAGCCGTTTTATTTGTAGCCGCTGCTGGTGAAAAGGGAGGAAGAAGGGAGACCGACAACGACGGTAAAACTGAACAATGAAACAGTTCGCATGAGGCATTCAGAGTGGCTCCAGGCTGCTGGTCTTGTCCTTCCTCGCCCACCTCGCTTTCTGTTTTTTCTTTATGGGAATCAAACTAATCAACCTGTCGCTGACGTCCGCTGCGTAAAACCATGTGAAAATCTTAAAAGCCCTCTTGTTTGTTACCTTCTAACTCTTTTGGGATTCATTTGATTTCTAATCTGTTAATTATTGTAAATGACTCATCGTGACGTACATATATATATATATATATACACACATATATATTTCCGACATTCCACATTTAATGAATGCATTCCTAACATTGTTTATAAGGTCAAGACATCTGAGATAACTTTGCACTGCTTTATCTTGCTGAGCACATTTGTTTTTTTTTTTTCCTTTTTTTGAGTGTTTGCACAGACACACAAAAAAAAAAATGGTGGAAGTGGAAACTGGAATCTCTTGCTGCTGTTTCAGTGAGAGGCCTAAAGTATTAACTCATGTGTTTTGTTTTTAAATGTGTAAATAAGACCAGTTGAACCTGTTCCAGCTTGTGTACATTGATTATCAACTACTACTACTACACGGATACAAAAATGACCTTCCACGTCCATATGCTTTACCTCGGCATTCCAGTGGTGTTTAGGGAAGGGTGTCCAAGTGTTTGTATTGAGGTCTGGTAGTATGAAATCCTCTCTATCTTCTTTATTAGAGACCTACAAGTTGTGCCTATGTGTATCGAGCAAATGGAGTCCTCCTGCCTCTAACATAATTTTAGTCTTTTAACCAGAGACATGTTGCAGTAGAACTATCTATCTTTTGCAAAATGCTAACCAATTACTCCTTGTCCCTGAAAGTCAAATAAACTGATGCCAAATGGAGAAAATGTGACTGTGTTACAGAGCTGAGTGAATTTGTTGCACCTTAAACACATGGAACCTGGGCTCGACACTAGAGAACACAAATGCTTTTTACTGTACTGCACTAAATCCTTTGTTTTGTGTTAAAACAGTGTACGAAATGGGTTAATTGTAACTGTATTATGTATCACTTTTAACAAAAATGTGAGTTTAGATCACATTTTTTTACATACAAGTAATTAGCATCTCAATAACAGACCATTCAATGCTGATTTCTGTATAATTGAAATTTTTGTTTTGGGGTTCAGTTCAGCAGTGTGCAAAGTAACCAGCATTTTACATTATCATTATTTCATTACGCAACACCTGAACATCACGTCTATTTTTTATTTATTTTTTTTAAATTGTAGGTTGTGTAGGAACAGGCTAATCAAGTAATACTAGACGCTCTTCTCGCTAGCAACACATGCAGTTCCCAGTTATTTTCATCCGTTTGAAATGACCCTCTGATGCTGCTTCACACAAATTAAATTGAGTAATAAAACAAAGCCTGAAGTTATGCTTCAGATTACACTTTATATTCTTTGTTGCATCTACTTCTTCCTACAAATCCATCTCTTATACAGTGGGTGACAGATTGATTTTATATTTAATATTATTAACAAAAACATGACAGATGTTACATAATTACTGGACTGATGTCAGCTCCTCATAGCGGCTGTTTGTCCTCCAGACTCAGGATGAAGTCAAACTCCTCTGCAAGGAAACAAACTGTTAACCATCAATTAATCAACTACATAATAAAATATCCGTATTGCATTGGCTTGTACGTACCAGTGGTGAGGGGTTGGACAGAGAGTCTGGCCCTTGTGAAGAGCGCCATGTCCTTCAGGGGCCCTCCCTTAGCGCGGTGCTGCAGGTGGTACTTCTTGAGCTCCGACAGAGGAAGATAGCGCTTCATCATTCTTTGATACTTGACGTCGACCTGAAGGAGAAGGAGACGAGGTCAGCACCTATCATACGCTTCACCATCACAATCAGTATCTGTACTTCTTAATGTTTAGTTCACCATGCTCCACTTGGGGTTGTGTGGTTTGCTGCTTGCATCATAATGAACGTCCTTCTTGTCAAACTGAGTGTGGTCCACGTAAGATTCCTTCACGATCTGGAAAAAGGGGGAAATCCAGGTGAGCTTCACGCCCGTCAGCAGCTTTATTCAAAAGAGAGAAGACGGACTCACTTTCATGACTCCTGCTATCCCCGGATTCTTGCAGTTGCTGTGGTAAAAGAAAGCCAGCTGCCCTTCTTTCATCTGCCTCATGAAATTGCGCGCCTGCAGACGACACACAGAACTCATTATTTTCTTCAGACGGTGAGAGGCGGTGCGCTGCTCCCTTTCTTCAGATAAACATCTTTTCATTGCCAGAAGTCTGGTTTTGTGGCTCTACCTGATAATTGCGGACGCCATCCCAGCAGCCGGTCTGCTCGGGCAGAGCCTTCAGATCCTCGATGCCAAACTGCAGAACGAACCGGGAGCGTAAGACGAAGGCGGCAAGCTCACATTTGATTTTTTTTCTCTAACGAGGCTCGGTACCTTCACGTCGATGCCGTTCTCAAAGCGGCTCTCGGGCTCAGACTTCATCAGCCAGCGGCAGAACTGTGGAGGAGCGGGCGCCTCGGAGCTCCGCTTATCTTTTCCAGCAGAAGCTGCAGCTTTCCTCTTCTCGCCAGCCGAAGACACACTTTCCCCGTCATCTTCTTTGCCCGTGTTGCTGAGGTGCTTGTTAGAAAAACGACATCAGATAAGACGTTTTACTTCAATGTTTCCAGCGGCTTACCTCAAGTTGCAGTTATTTTACTTACTCTGGCCTTTTTCTTTGGTGACATCTCTCGGAGCCTGTAAAGATTGATGACAGGTTTGGGTCACCTGATGCAACATAGTGTCTATAAAATGTATTCACCTTTTATTGCTTTGATAAGCTGAATTGTGGTCAATATAATTACATAATTTCTGTTTGTTTTTTTTGACAAGAGAAGACTAAAGGTGGAAACCAAACACTGCACTTCACCACAAACACACCATCCCCACTGTGTAGCATGGAGGTGGCAGCATCACCCTATGGGGATGCTTCTCTTGTCGGCTTGCAAAGGTAGAGGGTAAAATAAATGCTGCAAAGCATAGGGAGATCCTGGAGCATAGTCCGAATTTAGAACCACAACTTTTTTTTTAAATAAAAATATTGCAAGATTTCGACAATACAAGAAGAAGCTTTCAGTGTCTATTAATGTCATGCAAAATGCAGTAAGTAAAACACAGTTTCAGTTGTGCCATTTCTGTCTTTCCATGTTATGCTTGACTGACTTTATAATGTTCAAGTCTGGTTTCCTTGCGGTTCATAATAACTTACTGTTTTTCCCCTGTTACTTCTTTATGGCTTTAGTTGTTTGTCTGGGGTCACTGCTGCAGATTTGACCTCTCAAATGATACTGCACCTGAAAATAAAAAAAAAATAATAAAAAAAAAAAACGAAAAAAAAAAACATCCAAAACAGTACAAAAGTTAATCCTGTTTATGACATTGACTGTATATATTGAACATTTAGGTCATAATATTTAGATTTTTTAATGAATGGACTATGTAATTTGTCCAAGCCATTTACTTCAGTCATGTTAAATTAAAAGGATATATCTTTATTTCTAATTTCTATATCTAATTGAAGCTTAAACTCCCCCACAAAAAAGACATTTTAATCTTCAATAAGCTGTTGATACATTGTGCTTGAGCTACATAATTAATACTCGGTACTAGTATAATGAGAGGAAGTAAAGGTGCACCAATCTGTGGTTTCCAATGTGAACTTACTCTATTATGCAAGTGTTCTTAATTCTACCTATAATGAGCATGTGCAGTTTAAGCAGTTTAGCAACAACAACACAACTAAACAAAATGCACCTATCATTACAGTTATATGTTTAAAAGTAAGTGTGATCAGCAGATAAACTCCAGAAAGATCCTCAGGTCTTACCTTCAGCCAAGCAGCCAGTCAATCATTCAAACCCCGCGAAAAAACCCACAACACATGACGTCAACAAAGTCAGCGGTGCACTTGATTTATTTACAAGCTACTGCCGTTAGCTTACTCTTAGCTCAACGTAACCGTCATTAACTTACACAAGATGGCACCTCTCAAGCCCTTAGTGTAGTGTGCTGTAATTCTAATTAGTTCCTTATAAGTTGTAGTAAATAATAATTATATATAAAAACAGAATTTCCGTGTGGGCAAGCGTCTGGAGACTGCACTCCCTCATCCCACGTTAATAAAACTACATTACCCAGCAGCACTAGCGGCTGAGTGACATAACGCACACTGTGGAAGAAAACATGGCGGCTATCAGACCTCTAGCCAGACTCTCCAGACTGGGCTCTAACATCTGCAGAAACAGCTATTTATTATGTCACAGAAACTCACAGAGACGAGGGATAGCTTCGTGTATCGACCGTAAGTATCAGAAAATAAAACTGTTATCTTTGATTTATGTGACAAAACACGAATGACAGCGTTAACTTTGTTAGCTCAAAGGCTAATGAATTTGTTTTTACAGCTGTTCAGCACCCAAAACAAAACATTGTCAACTGTTATTAAAACAAGATAAAATACATTTAAACGTGTTCGTGGTTTGATAAGATGGTCACCTCAGCTGGCTGTCATTGGTTGGTTTTGGCTCTGTGTGTCCTCCAGTCGTGAAGCAGAGGAGGCTACACACCCCTTCTTAACACCGCCCCTCTGGTCACAGGGGGGATGTTTGATGTGTTAAAGCTGAACTTCTTAATTTAATACTTTGAATCAGTTGTTTATATTTATTATATAAGATATATTGGAGTCAGTTTCTTTATTTTAAATGCATCTACAGCCTATAGTCTGGTATTTGCGAAACTTTGCTTGATTAAACGCACATATGATCTGTCTCTGATTGTTACTGTATGTTCTCTGCTCCTTGTTGACAGCTGCTTATGGACTCACAGACGAGCAGAAGGAGTTTCAGAAAGTGGCCTTTGACTTTGCAGCCAATGAAATGGCTCCACACATGGCAGAGTGGGACCAAAAGGTACGCCGTAGGGATCCATATTCTACTGTTAAGCTTCATAATCTCATCAGGTAACCACCTGGCGAGAGACACTCATCTAAAGGCAGGTATTCTTTGTCACACAATGACCACGAGGAGCATCTGGAGAAGATCTTGTGTTTTGGCAGAGAATTTTTAAATACTAAACTGCTGTCATTTTGAAATCACGTTCATTTTATCTTAACACATTAATGCATCAGCAAATGAAATTGAATACATCAAAATGTTTCTTACCGCATGCTGCCATGCAAGAGGAAGCAGAAAACAAGCTTTAAAAGATACTAGGCTTCTTAAAAGATTTAAAACAGAGCTAAACCTGAGGGAGCTGGACTTGTTTGGGATTTCTTGAATTGTCTACCCACTCATCTCTAGCTCTTGCGTTGTCTGTTCTTTATATAAAGTTGTACTATTATTAATAAATTATGAAGTAATAGATAAGACGTGGTCATAGAAACACGTCTTTGTCCAGATCGTATTCATGTAACGTAATGATCCTTGAGGAGCATCTGTATAAGATCCAGTACTTTTTGTGGAGATATTCGACACACACTCTTTGAAACAAATGACTAGTACGCCGATATCTGCCTAGCAACCCTCAGATTATCTATTGTTTACTGTGCAACACAGACTAATAGATTATGAGTAAGGTGGACCTCAGTGCCAAGTTTCAAAAAGATTAATTTGTGTCCAGAACCAAAATCAAAGGGAACTGGATTTGTTTGAGTTTTCTTCTCCAGTTCTCATTGATTGTTGGGGAGTTGTTTTAGATACTGCTTGATAAAACTGTTACTATGTTTTTAACTGCCAGCATAAATCCATCTCTGTTTTTTTCCTGTCTCTACAGGAAATCTTCCCAGTGGAGACGATGCGGAAAGCAGCCCAGTTGGGGTTTGGCGGGATCTACACTCAGACAGATGTTGGCGGATCGGGCCTTTCTCGTCTGGACACGTCCATCATCTTTGAGGCCTTGTCCACAGGATGTGTGAGCACCACAGCCTACATCAGTATCCACAAGTACGGACCTCCTCACATGGCAACGAAGTCTTGTACCTGTAATTACGATTAAATGATTTATAAGTGGAGAAGATGGCTTTTTTTTTCTAGATGAAAGTTTGAGGAAATGACCCAGATCTATCACCAGTTATAAAGTGTCAGTTAATTCACAATTTATACTTATAATAGAGAAACAATGTCTTCTGCAAATCTGAAAGTTGCTTTTTGTAAAATAATCCCAATCACAAAATCACTCCCATGAAAGTCTTCTTTCCGTCTTTCAGTTTTTGGTTTAGTGAATTATTTTATATCCACAGATACACTGACGGTGGGTGGACGTCTGTGCCTGCTAATCTGGTGTATGCTCCTGTCTTTGCAGCATGTGTTCCTGGATGATCGACACGTTTGGCAACAACGAGCAGAGGGAAAAGTTCTGTCCTGATCTCTGCACCATGGAAAAGTTTGCGTCCTATTGTCTCACTGAACCAGGTCAGTCTGAAAGCACATGCAAATTAAAGATATAGAATAAAATGAGTTGTAGTTGCTGAGGTGAGGAGTTAATACACAACAAACCTGTGATCTTTGTCTCAGGTAGTGGCAGTGACGCTGCTTCACTTCTGACCACTGCACAGCTGAAAGGCGACCATTACATCTTGAACGGCTCTAAGGTCATTTAAATCTGTGTTTATATATATATATATATATATTAATAACTATAAGCAGTTTCTTTAAAATAAGTGGTCTCTATAACATTTTAGGCCTTCATCAGTGGCGGAGGAGACACAGACGTCTATGTTGTGATGTGCAGAACTGGCGGTAAAGGAGCTAAAGGCATCTCGTGTTTGGTGGTGGAGAAAGGAACGCCAGGTCTCAGTTTTGGCAAAAAAGAAAAGAAGGTAGAGTTCAGTGTAGATCCACTTAACCATTTAATGCCTGTGAGTGATCACAGGTAACCACTAGATGGCAGAATTAGGTCACAGGCACTCAGCTTGTATCTCTGTATCTCTTGTATCTTGCGTCTTCTTGCTTCCTGCAGGTCGGCTGGAACTCCCAACCAACCAGGGCGGTGATATTTGAGGACTGTGCGGTCCCGGTGAGCAACCGGCTCGGAGAGGAAGGGCAGGGCTTCAACATCGCTATGAAAGGCCTGAACGGTGGCAGGATTAATATTGGTGAGGAGGAAAACAATCATCAAATATGACAGATATGCTCGCAGTCCAAGTTCATAGATCAGACTAAACTGGCAACGAACATTTCAGCAACAAGTCTCTGCTTAAATTATGTTGATATTGTTAAAAAAAATGGGGTTTTAAGAGGTTAACGCATGGTTTTGTAAGGTTGTTATGAATAAAAACTTCATAAAGTAGTAAAAGTCGCTTTTACTCGTATCAGTACACTCGGAGCAGAAGAGAGGTTTATTTAAAATATGTAAATAAGGAAAATAAAGTTCATCAAAAAATAATAGTAAATAGACATATATGAAAATTTAAATAAGTCTATTATACAAGCATACATAGTTGTAGCAAATAATAAGCAAAATAAATACTAATAAAGCAAATTTAATTTACATACTCAAAAAGGAGTGGCTGAAAGTAAAAAAAAAAAAAAATTAAATCCCACCTCTATTCCTTAAGTCATTAATTAATGCTAGCTATAATTTGCGTCCTGTCATCTCTATGTAAACATATACATGCACTGTGCTGTTACGTTCTACACATGTTCTGGTTTGGAGTTTGGGGTAAAGTTAGATAAACTGAACAAAATGGAGAAATGTACCTGGTCAGACCTTTTCTTCTGTTTTCTTGCTGCGGTGTCACTCATCGGGTTTCCTTTGAACCTTTCTACCATCAGCTTCCTGTTCTCTCGGGGCGGCGCACGCCTCCGTGCAGCTCGCCAGGGATCACCTGCTGGTACGGAAGCAATTTGGAGAAACTCTCTCCAACAACCAGGCAAGTCACTCTCACTGTCGTTTCTGAACCAGAGCGTTCAGATTTGAATTCATGCCGAATCTGTATCTGTCTCTGTGTGGCGTCGGTAGTTTCTTCAGTTCAGACTGGCAGAAATGGCCACCAAGCTGGTCACGTCCCGTCTTCTGGTGCGCGAGGCTGCGAAGGCGTTGCAAGAGAACCGACCTGAAGCCGTGTCCCTCTGCTCCATGGCCAAGCTCTTCGTCACAGACGAGTGCTTTGATGTGAGTAACACTGTCCGATAAAAGCTGTATTTATGATTTTATTTTTAACAAAGCAAGTCATTCTTTATTATTTACCCCACAATCAACAGATCTGCAACCAGGCTCTGCAGATGCACGGCGGGTACGGTTACCTCAAAGACTACGCGGTGCAGCAGTTTGTACGGGACATCAGAGTCCATCAGATCCTGGAGGGTGAGCTCTTCAGTCTCTATCCGATTTGTCTGTTTTCGTTTTGTTTGTGTGATTTATTTATTTTTTTGTTCCCATGAAAGGAACCAACGAGGTGATGAGGATGATCATTTCCCGAAA
This sequence comes from Mugil cephalus, assembly GCF_022458985.1. NCBI lineage: Eukaryota > Metazoa > Chordata > Actinopteri > Mugiliformes > Mugilidae > Mugil > Mugil cephalus. Next base: position 9,793,538 of record NC_061778.1, read on the forward strand.
TCTACTGACAGAGTCGTGATAAATCTGTTCCCCCGGATCTCCGGCTGATCACGTTATCATGGTTTTCCGTGTCTGGTTTGTTACTGAATCACTGGTCTTGAATTTGAAGATAGGTTTTCAAAAAATGTGCAAAAAGTCATTAGAAGATTCCTTTTTCTTTCTAGTATAATATTGGAATAGTTGTTTCATTTTTGGCCACAATGAGTATTTCTGGAAATCCCTTGGATTTTCATGTAGCACCACCTGCAACACTACAAAAAAAAGTAATGACAGAATTCCCTTTTATAATTTAACATCAGCGTTACAACAGCATGCCAGCATTAGCGTTGAGCTCGTAAGCACAACTTGGGTAAACATTTTATTTATGAACTTCTACCAAAAGTCTCATCATTCTGAATTAATAATGATAAAGTTTTGGTGCTGAACATAATGAAAGAAACCTTTTCTCTGTCTAAACCTCTGGTAGTGTTCAGAATTTAAATATTACATCCAAGTTGTCTTTGTGATTTTTCTTCCAGAAAATGTGGCTCCTGTGAAGCTGCTACTGTGAATATAGTTTTATTTTAATAAAAGGCTGCTCTGTACGACGGTTTTACTTAATGTGTGAAAAGAGGTTTTGATTTTTTCTGGATTATTTTGACCAAAATGGTCGTTCTGTATCCCCCCCGGTATCCCTGTCCTCAAAGTGGCCTTTCAGAACCTATTTGTATTCACGTTTACGGCATCGTTACTGTGTTTTGTGTTGTGTAGCTGCTCTTCAAATGTCACACTCCAAATAAAATGATCTCAACTTTCCTGAAAGGAGCCCGCCTTGTGTTTGTCACCCTGAATCACACCTGCACGGACATGTTCTGTGTGAGTGCTTGTGTCCAAAATGATGTGTTTGTAAGTAAATTGCTTGTAATTCACGTCAAACACTCTGGTACGCTTTATTGAAAATACCGTCAACACTCTGTTACAATGCTACCTGTAGCCTTTCAACACCAACAAACCACTTATTTCCAGAGTTCAACATAACAACAAGAAAACAAACCAACCAGGAGCAGATTAATTCTAATCTGCTGGATTGTTTCCTGACAAATCTCCTGAACCGAGACCCTTGTAACAACCAGAAACCATCAACGTCATTATAATACTCACTATTTTGGTTACATTCCAGCTAGCATAACAGGCAAAATACTCAAAGTATTAAAGTACTCTCAGTAGACATCTTGAAACCATACTGACACTGCAACAGCAGGGTAAATAAACAACCCTTAAGTGAACATGAAGCAAATGTGGGTCAAAGAAAGTGAAACGCTCGACCTGAATCGTGAATTTTTGCTCTGAACTGGTGCCTGAGAAAACGTGATCCTTACACAGCCAAGTAAAGTAAATAAAAACGTGTTTATATTTAAGTTATTCATATAGAAACGTTGTCTAAATATTAACTGTACACCGTGTAAAACGGAACCGCTCGTTATGGTTTATTATGTCCAGACAGATTTCTGCCTGAAGCCGTAACACCCGCTGGACATAATAATGAAGTTCTCTTTCTAAGCATGTAATTAAAAATATATTCCTCTTTAGTGGAGCTTGAACGCAGCATAAAAAAGAAACGAAATGTGGAACGCTGCACGGAGTCATTCAACGAACCCCAGAGAGAGAGAGTTTTTTGCACAAGCACAAACAACGTGCAAGACGTTTTACTCCCCCTTCACAACTTTTCAAGTCTTCATGGAGAAAGTTCTTTCCACTTGAGGGCACACTCCCTCTATATGTCTTTTCTTTTATCTCCCATCACAGGAGCTTCTGCCGGCTACACCAGAGAGCCGGCTTGGCTTTGAGCAGGCACCATGACGGCGACGGCTCCCATGCGCGTCAGCGTGGAGGAGCTGATCTGTGGGGACACAGTGAGTGGAGGTGGAACCTGAGGCTGAGCCCCCTCAGTCCGTTTGGGGTTAGCGGCCGCGGGGCTCCTGAGAAGCTGCGGAGGGGCCCCGTTCATGCTGGGAGGCCGCTTGTGTTTACGGGTGGGCGTACCTCCGATGTTGTAGCCGGGGAGGCCCTGTAAGGGGTTGGCTTCTCCGGGTCGCAACTGGTAGGCGTTGATCACTGAGCCGGTGTCCGACGCGGACGTCGGGGAGTAGGGGTAGTGGAAGTTGGGCTGATGGGGGTCTCGAGGTCGAGGGCTGGTGGTTATCGAGGACAGCGTGCCGTTCTTGGACACGTTGTCGGAGTTGGTGTTGCTCTTTGCCCACGACACTCGCTTGGGCGCCTGAGCGTCCTCCCTGCGGCAGATGGAGAAGAATTTAATCCCTTAAATGCATCAACTCATGCAGAACGCTTCTAGTCTTTAGCATTTTTGCATTACAACACTTCACATTGTAATGTTTTTGAATGATCCATACTGTCACTTGTGTAAAAACACAAAACTATACTAATCCTTAAAGTAAAAGTCCCTCGGATTAAAGTATTGTAAGCAAAATGTTGGACTGTAGTTCATAAAGATAATGTTTAAATATTATAATCAAAAGATTTTTATATCTTTCTTGAATAAAGTGGAGTTTTAGAAGATAAACTTATAAATGTATGGGTCTTTTAATCCATAGTGAATTCTATTTTACTACATCATCATATGGTTTATGCATAATCAGACCCTTTAAAGCTTAGCTGTACACAGAGATGTAAAATGTGATGATATTTTTATTTCTTAATCTTTAAGTTCTATGAGAAAACACATCCAGGGTTTCATATTTTGCAGTAAAGCACTTGTACTCTGTCGACGTTAGAAATAATTCTATCTATTTAGTGACAGAAAAATGCAAATGTGTAACAGTAATTCAGGTTATAATGTTATAATCCCGAGAATATAAGCAAAGTGTTATTTTACAGAATTTAAATCACACACTTGAAAGAATAGATTACATTGTTTTTGTGTAATTAAACGGAGTCACAATATAGTTATCAGGTAGGTGCCATATAATGAAATCCACAGGGCCACTGGATTTTATATTCCCAGGTGTTTTTAATATTCAGCCTCCAACATAAGTAAACAGGGCATTACGCACTTTCCAAATGCAAGGCTGCATTAGGCCACTTTATTAGGAACACCCGTCTGTCTAATAAAGTGAAACTCACTTGATCTCGTTGGCTATCTCCTCCTCAGTGTCCCGTTTCCGCCTCAGTATGAATATGAGGAAGAGGACCATGGCCACCAGTCCCACTACTGACCCCAGAGTAGCTGCTGCAATCATGCCCGCGTTGGAAGCTGGGAAACACGACACAGAAAGGTATTTACTCTAAACGAGCGCCACGCACGCGTGTCGTATAAAAACAGAGGTTCCTCCGTGTGCTTACAGGTGATAACCTCCAGGTTAATGGAGCAGCTGTCGGAGCCGGCAGTGTTGCTGGCTCGGCAGATGTACTTCCCTGACATGCTTTTAGTGAGGTTGCTCAGCTTGAGGGTGCCGTGTCTCTCATCTGCAAGACAACCATACCGTTACTCACACTTCCACCATCATTTATTCATGACGTCCGAGCGAGTGAAACAAGTCTACGACACGCACAAAAGCACACGCTGGGGAACTACTTTGTCAAAGCACCAAACACAAACCTACTGTAATGTTGCAATATCATTACAATTTAACCAAAGAGCTGGAGGAGAAGGGTTTGTTTTCTTTTTCTTCATAATATCTGCTGCTGTAACCTACATTTGTGTGATTTCTATTCAACAATACAGTTACTGTCGGTGTGTGGGAAGAGTTTGTCCTCAAAGATGTGGTAGAACAAGGAAAATGGACAAGTGGAAGGATTTGAGTGATTTTGACAAGGACCAGATTTTAATGGCTGGATGAGCATATCAAAAAACTTTTTTGCATCAACCCTTTTGAGGTCTTCATGTTCCTCAGTGGTCAGGACCAAAATCCAAGTAAGTAATCCAAGTAAGGAAAAGGGGCGGCCAAAGGCTCACTGATCCAAACTGCTGAAAATGTTAATGGTGGCTCTGCTAGAAAGGTGTCACAACACACAGCACAGCACAGCTGTAGCTGCAGATCAGTCACGTTGCCCACGGTGACAGCCATCCATTGCTGAAAACAGAATATGAATGGTGTGTGCGTCGCTTGTCTGGGGAACATATGGCGCCAGACACAACTTTTCTGTTGCCATGAGAGTGTTCAGGTCACGGTAAGTATCAAAATAGCAACCACACGGATGCCACGAATGAGATTTCCCAGAAGAACCTTAAGTCTTAACAAGACTGAATCCGTGTCACTTCTTCATTAGGTGATTTTAATGTTGTGGCTGGTTGGTGTATCATAACAGTGTTAAACCATTAGTTGCTGATTCGTATTCCTAATCCACAACGTAATCCACCACTGGCTCATTTCCACTACCTACTGTATGCATTGATGCTACTGCTCATGTTTCTGCAATCTTGCCTCACAATGAAGTTAGTCAGCACTTGTTGTTTTCTCACACCAAGGTCATGACACGGCGACGGGTGCGTGCGTGAGTGCATCTGTCTCACAATCTGCTGCTCTTGGCACATCTGGCTTTAAAATGTTGTGTTACAAACACAGGCTATAGTAAAATAAACAAGCATTATGAGGGACTTATCACCACAAATCCTCTAAAATCCAATCTTGAACGTCACACATTCAGCACGTCTTCATCTGAAGTGTCGCTGCTTTTGCGACAACGCGTAGGAAATGCGTGGAGTGTTCTGTGGACTCAGAAAATGTGCTGTACAGGCGGCGTCTTGTTTTTGTGAAAGTCGGCGTCAATCTCTAAAGAGAGAAAAGTAATGCAACCTAGGGACTCATCCAAATCATCCCAGATGAAATGTCAAAGTTCGCATTAGACCGGCCAGAAACATAATGCGAGAAACCAGAAAATCCTTAACAATCATTGTGCCCAAACAGCTGCCTTCATCCCAAAAGTTAGAAGAGCTTTGAGTTTTGTCTGCGCCATCTGCCGCTGCACCACCAGCTCAGGCTAATGTAGGTAGGTGAACACAATTATGTAACTTTGGTAATTCATCAAAACAGCTGTTGACATGTTGGTATCACCTGCCTCTGTTGGTTGGGGGGATCAAAATAAATGCAGGTGCAATATAAAACAGTTGCGGATGAGTGTGATAGGCACCTGTCCCTCTCTGATTATTTAATCCCCAGGATTGAAAACCAGCTGTGAAGAAGCAAACCCAACTGTGGCAGATTAGTAGCATGTCAGCTGACTCTGAGCCTGGGGCATGTTCAAACCCGATCAGGTCCCAGAGGCGACAGAGCTGCAGAGCATCTGACGTTACAGGAGGTGCTGCTTCACATCAAGGAGGAGGCATTACTCATATCATGCTGCCGTCACCGTGAGGTCAATGTGGAGCATCTGTCAAAGCCTTGATGCATGACATGTATCAACAGATTTTCTATATGCAGCTCATGGTATCGTCATGCACCTCGCATGACGGGCGGTGATCTGCCCGTGAAGGATTAGTTTTCATAATTAATGACAAAAACCACACATATAGTACATATAGTTCACATGTCAGTAAGGCACATTATTTAACAAGGAGAAATTCAAAACGATTGACTTCGCTAACATGAATTCAGTCCTACGGGGATAAGGGATGAGGATTTAATGACTAGATTTCTACTTAAATCTGCATTCTACAGGGATTTACAAAACCATACGGGACACAACTGCCTTTATATTCATTCATTCATCTTCATTTCAACAATACTCCAATATTCTTTACAGCATCTTCCAAAAGATTCAATAACTAAAAAGCCCAAAATGTCAAAATATTGCATATACAGTGATTTTCAAATGTAGCAAAATAGATGTAGTTATTTTGAGGTGAAATGATGGATGAAGCCCTCATGTAGTAAAGAAGTAAAAAGCTTTAGCTAGCACACAGCTAGCAACTAATTAGTTTAGCTTAGCACCACAATACTAATTAGCTTTGTTTAACTGTTTGAGTTGAACTCATCTTGCTAATTGTAATAGTTTGAACCCACAAAACCCAATTAGCAAGATGGTGAACTCAAATTGCTAATGATAGCCAAGCTTTGTCCAATGTTCACAAACAGCAGCATTAGTTAGCAAGCTTGCTAATGATTTTTTTTTTATATAGTCACATATTGGTATTGTTTTTGTTAGATTTAACATGTGAGTGAGACTTAGGCGTTTCCTTTGCTAATGGGTCAAGCTAATCGTCTGCTGGATTTCCCAAAAATATTGAAACAATTTCTTTAAAATTCATATTTTTAGCACATGTGACGAAAATGAATGAATGCAAAAAAGCAGCAATATCTATCACAGGACTAAAAAAGATTTAAAGGACAAATTCAACCCTTTATCGGGAAATATTAATATATGCAAGTACGGAAGTGACGAAATGCAGGATAATGTTGCAGGGTTAATATATGTTCTTATGTGGATGAAAAAATGTGAACTGATGTTTTAATTCATGAATGTTCAAGGAGAGTCTCAAAATGTGAGTGTGGTTTTATTTCTGACTCTTTCATAGGTAAAAGTGTAACAGGGTTGATTTTTATTTTTCCTTTAAAGCTTTTCTACAGCTCAAGGAGCGTCATCTTAAATCCAGAAAAATGCAACTCCTCGGGAGGTCGAGGTTACCAGGTAAAGGAGAGTTGGATCTGGAGGGAACTGGGTGAAAAATGTATGAGTGAAAACCTCCTTACCCATGAACCCAAGGACAAGCATGGGCTGGGGGCAGGTTCTCCATTCTGGGTTCGTTTGGTTTTGTTTGATTTTTTTTTTTTTTGCAGAAGGAAAAATGGCAAAGACAGTGAGCATGAATGAGAGGTAGTGAATGAATGTTACAAAGTGATGAGGATGGGGTGGAAGAGAGAGAAGCGGTGCACTTTCAATCCCAAATCCAACTTATGCCTCTTAGGGGGGTTGATCAAGTAATGACATGGGGCTTGTTAGAGCAGGCACCAAGGTCAACAGGAAATGAGGAGTGCCACGAGAGGATCAGCAGAGAGAGAAGACAGAGAGTGAGAGAGATTGCTGAAAGAGATAAGCAGCGATGGCAGATTTAAGTTCAAGTGTCATCCAGTTATCATACATCAGTGCAGATAAATAGATGAGCGCAGTGTTTGAAGTCAAAGGCGTGTGAGAGGGTGAACGTACACATGCGGCGTAGCAGCGTGCACACAGCGCGACCAAACCCTGGGTCAGTGTACAATCAGACGGAGTAGTTTTCATTTTATGAGTCTGAGGACTTTTCTGCTATAAAGAGATGAGGGCCAGAGATCAAAGCAGTTAAGTCAATACTCAATCAGCCTAAGTCCTGTTGCTCAGAAACAGATGGTGTTTTTTCCTTTGGAAACAACTATTTGAAAAATAATGCAAGAAATTATTTTTTTTTTCTCCTCCCTTTTGCATGGGCAGCGCTACGAGGGGACGTCGCTGCTTTGTGTGTCTGTCTGCAAAGAGGATTTCACACCGCATGCATGTTATGGGAAGACCCCAGAGTCTGACATACATTTGGAAGATGTACAGCTGCAATCAGAATTATTCAAACCGCCTTAACCTGCAGGGCACTCTGCTGTTGTGAATGCAATTTTATAATAACGTCAGCCAAAGCCTAGGGGTCCATTCCAGTGAAGTCGGATATTTGGTTGATCTTTGGAAACATAAAGCGTATTAATACTACTAAAGACAAGTCAAAATATACAGTTGTTTTACGAACTTACGTTTATGAACTTGCATCATTTTGGTGCATTTCCCAGGTGCAAAAATAGCCAAGGGAAAAATATGCTTTAGCTTTTGATTTTTACTGGAATTCAAATTAAGAAACAAACATATTTAGCTAAAGAATTGCATAGAAGGCAGAGGTGCCTATTTTAGCCTTTGTTCTTTAGTCTTCCTGTCAGGCTGCATACGACCCCAACAAGGGAACATGTGTACAGCCTGAGAGGCAAAACAAAGGGCAAAATAAGCCATCTAAACACTACCTGCGCTGCTCTTTAGCTCATCTGAAAAGGCACAGGCACACCAAACCGACATCGGTGAACTAACAGCAGGCTCACGTTGCCCGTGTCTGGAGAAAAAGTAGCATTTGAACACACCGCAGAGACTGCAGCCAACTTCCAGCTGCCACATACGTTCTGCACTTGCATGAGAGGAAATAACTCTTCATAGCAGCTGGTAGCAGAAGTCTGTATTTGCCACTCAAAAGGAGAAACCGTAAGAGCTACTATTAACAAAGCTACAGACCAACAAATAGAGCTGTATCATACTGATACATGGTTTATTAACTTAACTAAGAGGTAAAGATTTAAAAGAGAAGATCGTTCTGTGTCTTTTAATCTTTAAAACTAGGGCCATGGACGCTCATTGGTGGAACAACACTGACAAAATGGCAGACTGTCATCTTGGTGTGCCGTGGCTTTGCATACAAGTACTCACTCTGCATCGGGGAGAAGAAGACCTCAGACATGGGTGCAGCCTTGGTCCACTTGTACTGCGGGGCTGGTTTCCCGTGACTGGACTTACAGCTCAGAGTCACGTTGCCCTTCACCACTGGGTCGCCCGTCATAGTGCACACTGGTGGAGAAGGAGGGACTGGGCCCAGAGCAGACAGTGTCATCAGGTTCACGCATGCAGAGATGAAAACGAAGGATCACTGACCCCCCATTGAACTCGTACATATGTTAGAGTTAATCTGATGCAGTGGTCGTACTGCGTGAGAACAAGTGGACGTTCTTCTGTTTCCATCTGCTGCTTGAGGATGACATCAGAGCTGAAGGAATCCCTAAACAGCAGTTACATTTGGACACTGCATTCTTACATATAAATATATATATAATTCTACTTCTACTTTGCCTGAGTTTTCTAATGAGAAGCGTGAGCTGCACTGCAGACAGCCCTGATTAAACCTAACCTTTGAAATCCCTCTGAAGCTGCGGACCGTTACCTTTGACATGAAGGCGCATCTCTCCGGAAAGGCCGGGAGCTTTGGGCACGATAACGCTGCAGAAGTAGAGACCGGAGTCAGATTCCTGGGTGTTGTTGATGTAGATGGAGAGGTTAGCCGAGGGCATGGTCGCGCTGAAGCCCACTCTTTTGGTGAACTCGTTCTGGCCGTGCCCCACCTCGCCTGAGCTAAAGTTTATCACCTGCACAAAAAAAACAAACAGTAGTTTATAAATCAAAAGACTGAAATGAAATCATTTTAATTTATTGTCTGCAGCCATATTAAGATGTGCAGATTAACAACAGTCCTTCGTAAAGATAATCCTGACATGTACAGATGGTGGATGTTGAATTTTAGGCTGATTTTCTGTTTGAGATAAGCTCGGCAGGGCAGGAAACGTGCTGTATATGCATGCTATATATGTATATATATATATGAAGTAGAATCATCACTGATGTCCTTCCTCCATTCCATGACGTGATGAATTAGACGACAGCAGTGGTGTTAATCCTAATCTCTACAGATCATAACGTTTCACCTTAAAGATCATCACATGAGTTTGCCACGATACAACGGTGTCATGCAATATTAAAAACACTCGGAGAAAACGAGAAGGGAGGCCTGGTGCTGTACTGTACTGTATATTAAAATGATGGTGTGTAATGCTTGTGATACAGCTGCCAAAGGATCAGCCAAACTTCAGTGTAATCCCTTTAGAGGAGCTCTGTGGTCTCCACATGGGGTCAGAGGACGGTCAGATCGTTTGTCCTTCTCACCTGCTTTGACTCGTTCCCCGTGAAATGCCAAATGACGGTGTTTTTGGAAATGTCCGCCGTGGGGCTGTACCAGGCTTGTAACACCACCATCTGACCCTTCACCACCTCCATCTCTTTTCTGGGGAACTCCACCTTCTGGGTGTCACCTTGATCGACAACAACAACAACAACAACACAGACACGTATGGTTTTAATAAGTGGTTAAGTTTTTTATTGGAGTCTTGACCATGATGGAGAGAAGTCACATCAACATTTTATGTTTTTTGTCATATTAGACATCTTGTTGGAGTCGTGTGAACATTGTCACTCAGATTCTGTTTTCCCAGTTAAAGGCTCAGACCACAGAGGAAAAGAAAATGCATATTTACCGGAATCAAATGTGACATCTTGAAGCGTCATGTTTTGTCAGACCAACTGTTCAAAACTATTACATGAAGGAGGAAAAAGCAGCAAATCCTCACATTTAAGAAAAAAAAAACGAAACAAACATCTTCTATAAGTTAAAGTTTTCTGTTCTTCTTTTGAATTTTATGAAATGTGTGTTATGTACATCCTTCATGACTGGAAATGGTCTGATCTGCAAACAAAAAGAAAAAAAAAAAAGAAAAGCACAGGGCTAAATAGTAAAAGAAATGTGGGGAAATTGTGTGGTGTCAAAATGGGAACGAACAATGATTCCTGAATTTTGTGATCAAGCTGGGTTATAACCCTCCTCTGATCTGTGATCTGTGTGTGTCCCTTTGCTCCTGTACACTCTAGTAAGTCGAACCACACATATCACATCATACACCAGCAGGAGAACAACGAGTGAGACTCTGCTCCATAAACTCAGCATGAAATATAAGATTCATAAAAACTTTCTCCGAACCAATCTAAGGAAACTGAAGCAAACTTTCAAAGTGCATCCAAGCAAAAAAATAAATAAATAAATAAACCCTCCAAGACTTTAGCGAACCATAAATCATCAATCAAGACGCGTTCCCACAAAAGTCAAGAAACCACAAAGCAGCTGACGCATCCTGACCTCTTTCTTTTTCTCTCATCCTTCTCACTTGTAACTAGACACATTTTATACCCACAATATTAAGTATAAATCAAGGAAACACAAACTTGAATGTATTTCTCACACAGAAAACAAGCAGAAGAGAGCTGCAACAGAAGATGAACGACGACCGCAAGGATGAGCTGATGATCGTGACAGATGATGAGGGGAAAAAGAAAGAAAAAAGAAAGAAAGAAAGAAAAAGATGACGAGGAATAAAAACAAAAACCAGAGGAGGAAGTCTGACTCACAGGGTGCCCAGTCACCCAAACTGGACAGCTGAAGCTGGATCAACTGATCCCAGCAGCCGATGTCCGTCTGTGTCTCCAGTTTGAAGCTTGGTTAGCGAGAACGGAAAATAAATAAATAAAATAAAGCAAGAGCTACAGCTGCCACTAAATCCTGTAAACTGCAGAACACAAATTGTGAAAAGTGTCCCTCGTGTGCTGAACTGGAAAGATGGGAAAGATAGGTAGGTGGAGAGGAGAGAGAGAGAGCGAGAGAGGGAGAGAGGGATGTGATCCACAGCTGAGATCTCCACATCTGTTCAGCCGGGCACGCCTTCCTCCTTTTCAGACGTGCTGGGCCGGAGAATTAGGTGATGTTGATGGGGAGGGAGGGGGGACGGGCTGGGCTGGGCTGGAGGGGGTGCAGATGGTGAGGAGGAGAAAATGTGCACGTGGACTTATGAGGCAGAAAGAACAAGAACAAGGAACTTATTTTTCCTCATAATACAGTTGTGCTGCAGTGAATCAACGCAGGTCTCATTCATCCTGTGACAATGGGGCGCAGCCACTGTGGAGCTCCTGTCCCTTAATATCTGAACCTCAGAGTTCGGTAAATCCTGCTGACTAATCCCCGAACAATCCCAGGCTCAATCCTCTCACCTCACGTGAGCGAAAGAGCTCAGCTGGTCATGGATATGATGTAACACATGGTCACTTCTCTCAGCGCCGCTGCCGCCATCATAACCTCTAATTTACAATTAGCAGATCACTCTGCTTCACTTTAAACCATTTCTGTCACGCGATCTCCATCTGTGGAGCCTGTTGGTGGATTCAACCTATTAAAGTGTCTGAAATAAGACACAACAGGAAAAGATGCACATCAGAGCACCTGATGACAAAAAGTCAAATAAAACGTTACAGCTTTCAAGGCAGGAAGCATCTTGACTCAACTGGAAAATGATAATTATGATGTCTAGTTGTAAGCGGGAGTCGTATTTATCTTCTCTTCACTCAACCTTTATTTATCTCAAAGTCAAATCTACAAATCCAGTAAATCAATTTTTCCATCGCCTCAACATGCAAAGCAATTCTTTAAATGGCTTTAGATAGATTCTGGACAACAGATGTAATAAATTAATAGATTAACGCACAAGAAAACGCATAATGTTTTTTTTATACGAGTATAAATAATCTGAACCAGAAAGTTTTCAGATTTTAGAAAGTCTTATGTCAAAGTGTTTAAGAATTATTTTGACTTGATCTTGATCTGCTTTTGGTTGTATTTTGAATTTCTTGGTCTGTCAAGGCAGGTTTATATGTTACATGCACAATTTAACATACATTTCTTTATTTGGAGAGAAAAACAACAACGTCATTCAAGAAATGATCCTGCCTTCGTCAGCATGTCCAGATTTCACGTACAATAGAGAAGGTACAGTATGCCAAATTTATGAATGAGCAGAAGGGTTATTATAGAGGTGGTATAGTTACATCATGTTCCCTTGTATTCATGACTTTAAAGACAGACAGCTTCAACGTTAACCATCATGCAAATCACAAAGAAATCATTTCAAGCCGAAGTTAAAGTTGAGCACATTTTGAACCTGGCTCCACAACTTCAACGTTGACACCGCAAGAAAAAGAAGAGGCCTGACCTTCAACCAGGAAAGAGACACAATGTTTAACAATGAGAATTTAATCTTAGTTAATATTCTAGTTTACTTGCTTTTTTCCATATATTTCGAGCAAACATTTTACAAAACAAATGACCTGCAAACAGTAGCATCTAACAATGCAACTACTTCGCAGAAGAGAAACATAATATAGAGTTCATTCATTTACGCTAAAAAAGTGTCGGGTAGAAGAAAATGATTCAATCTCACCCCCACCTGCACCTGGTAAGTAAGTTTGCACCTGGTAATTGCAACACATGAAAGTGACCAAAGTTATCACAATTTAACCAACACTGCCAGTGGCAACGTTGAACTCTACGACGGTGCTTTTCCTCAACACATGAAAGGGTGTCAGGCCCTCTGATGTGTACTGCCAGACGTAAAACGCTGAAATCCTCCTCCATCTGATCCTAAAGCATGTCTTCACATTTCCCGTTTGCTTGTCTTCATGGTATTGAGCGGTAAAGCCATCTATTGAGTGTGTATGCTGGATGAGATTAATATATTTATCACCATCGCTCCCGCATATCAGCGTGTTTTTGATTGAGAATGTACAGAAGGCTGAGGTGCAGAGGAAAAAATTAAATCTATTTTGAGATTTGAAACATAGATTTTTGCCTCACAAATCCTGTTACGGCGCAGATTTCATTTCTGTGTGTGTGTTAAAGCAATTATGTAACAATCCTGAGGAAAAAGGTCTGGTCTGGTCAACGTTACAGCACGATTCTGGGGCATCTCGCCTCGTCTGGTGTTATATGATGATTAATATATGTTGTATACAAGAGACACAATCAGAAAGGATCAGGGTTTTGCTCCTGTTTATTTTATTTTATTAATTTTTTTCCTCCTGTAGGTAGTTGAGACTCCGTTGCTTGTTGATGTGAATGAACGGCAGCCGCTGGGAGCCTGCGGCGACGCGTGCAGACAGTAATTCTGAATGATACACAGATATTTTGTGATGAAGTAGGATAATGCCCTGTAGCCTCCTAACTCCAGACTACGCTTGTGCTTCTTTGAGCAGGTTTATCCTCAGAACTGTGTCACCCAATTGTTTATTAAATGAAGGAAAATCTTCACTAATCCGTCTCCATCTGGGATACGTGTGTGTGTGTGTGTACGGCTGCAGACAATTCAAGATGTGGACACGGACGTGAAGTCAATCCTTCAGAAGTAAAAATAAATAAATCTGACAAAGCTGCTAATAAAGAGGACATAGATATGATACTATAACCTCAGTAAACTCTGTCCTAATTATATTTTGCCAGAGGCTATTGTTCAGTCTAGCCACGCTTTATATCTGCTAATAGGATTCTTCTCTTAAGAATAAACAATGTTTTTACTTTTCCTGCAGGGCACCCTGGCTGAGAGATAGTGGTGGAGCCTTGGCTGCAAAAAGCATTTAAGACGGCAGGAGCCCGGACTTACAAGCTGACACAGAGTAATCAAAGGCAAGTCAGCCATGTCATGCACGTCTGAGCCAGGGAACAATTAACAGACCTCAAAGTGTGTCTTGTGCAGTAACTTAAGTCGTCCGTAGGGGGAAGCACAGCCATGTGAATGAAAGTGATCATTTTATCACGACATGCAGCCTCAGAGGAAATCATTTCACCAAAACCGATAAAATCTCCGAATTTAAGACTCAACACATCAATGAATGAAGTATAATCTGATGCAGCACAGTGTAAACATGAGATTTTGAAAAGCAGACTGAGCAGGTGTCTAAAAATAGACAAGTAGGTGCCTCATTTATTTTCTGAAATACATGTAATTTGCATGTGTAACAAGGCAAGGAAACCTAATTCTGCCGCGTTGTTATGATCAGGCGCAGAATTTAAAAAAAAAAAAAAAAAAAAAGTCCCTCTCTGAAAACCCTCAGGGAGCCATGTAGGCCTGTGTGAAGATAAACTGATCCTCTTTAACCAGCCCCACTCTATCTCCCAGAGTAATCTCTGCTTCCACCCATGTCTTTCTCTCATCTGAGTCCCTCTCTTGAGCTAAAGCTTTAGCCGAGGCTCAGATTTACTCTGCATTTGCACCTCTTCCCCTCCACTCCCCTACAGATACAACGGTGCGGGCGCATTTCCTTAAAAATAAATAATCTAAAGGAAACCTAAAACTTTACTTGCCATCATCTGACATATTTCACGACTCTTGATGTGACACCAATGTGCATGTGCTTAAATTCACATTCGTTAGAGGGCGACATTTCTATTGTAGCCTCTTTTTTTTTAACTAAATAAAAGGTGCAACAGATGCTCAGTTAAGCATTATAGATTTTATGATGTTATTTTTGTCTATTCATTCAGTAAAATTTCAATTTTTTACTAACGATGACAAGTGACATCGTAAAAATACTCACTGTATTTATATTTAAAGAGAAAAACATCACGTTTTTAACATTTGAGATTTCAAGCAAGTGGTGGGGACTGAAAATCACTTCTTTTGGATGAAAAGTAGAGTTGCTTTGATGCTAGTGACTCCGTTGTGATCTACAGGCTAAGCTACAACAACAATGCTAATATACCGACGCTATGGAGGAATAACAATAATTTCCACCATTTTGGCTTTGTGTTAGCATGCTAACAGTTGCAGCAAATATAATTAGCTTAGACAGCATTTATTGTGAAACAGTATAGACAAACTAAAGTTGGAGCCAGAATTCTGCAAACATGACGGTATTGTTAAGAGTCTAGGGTCAGGGAAAATGCTGAGCTGTTGATGTTAGCATAGCGAGAATAATTGTGTAATATCATGATCTGTAAATAAAACAGTGACACCTACCATCCATTGCGTCCGACACGTTTTATTATTCTATTTGTTGCACGCGAAAAAAGAAACAATCACAATAAATGAAGTCAAACACAGAGTCATCGGAGGAAGATTTTTGCTGTGAAAGTTTGATAAGAGAAAGAAAACACTGTAGGCGTTCAGTCCTGAGAAGACGTTAAGGTAGTTTCACCTCCTTCTAAGGAACCGAAGTTTTAGAAGACTGTGATCCGGTGTTAAAAAAAAAAAGTCGCAAAACCTTTGGTTGATTAGACTTTTTTTTTAAATTTTCCCCCACAAATTTCTTTAAATACACATTAACATGAATCAAACACATTTTAGTAAAGGGATAGCTTCATATTGAATGCAAAATGATAACAATGTATATTTATAAATCACACCAGGCCAAGTTTAATATAGAACATATATAATAGGTAGAGGGTCCCTACTTAATCTCTCCATCAGTTTGGGGAAAAAGTTGAAGATCCCTGATCTACATTTCATAAATAAAATAATTTATTATGTCCAATGATGTGCTATATGAAAATAAAAAAGGAAATCCTATTTTTTTTTTTTTTTTTTTGCTCTCAGCTGCTGGATGTAGATGAATCGACATCTGTTTGAGCTGAGCAGCATGTTTCGCCTGTTTGAGCTGGGATCTGTGTCAGAGATAACAAAGTATTAAAATGACCCATAAATGCTTGACGAGACAAGATAACGCGGTCGTGAATTATTAAATATATCAGATTCCTTTTGGTTTATTAGCCTGGGTGGTTAAGAAATCTGAATGACCTGGAGTTTTACTTTTATTAAGGAGGATGAACACGAACAAAGATTAGAACTGAGCCAGGGGAAAAACCAAAACAAAAAAATGGGTTATTTTCTGACTTTTTGACAGGCAGGAATGTAGGACAACAAAATAGCCTTGTTGGTGTAAAACTGCCGATTGGACTGACCCTACAGGCTTCAAGCAGATGGTGCTTCAATAATAAATATTTGGGGAAGGCTCCTTTAAATTGGATTACATTAGTGTAATCTCTGCAGCTATTTTAAACCGTTTTGAGTGTGCTATCTCATCACACTAGCTTTAATCCCTCTTAACTTTTGATTGTGTTGAAATTGATTTTCCTCGCACACGTGGCTCCAAACTCCTACAACCTCCCTCTGGTTCTCACTGCAAATTCACAGAGTTTTTACTCTCACATGCGCAGACGGACACATGTGAAGTCATGCACATGGAAAAAATAAATAAATAAATAAATAAATAACAACATAATAAAAATGATTTTCTTTTACATTAAAATACAACTGCTACAACTTCAGGCTTGTTACAGATGCAGCAGCCCACTCACAAAAGACAAGGTGGCAGCTTAAGACATAAGTGGAAACAGTTTGAGTCTGCAAAGCTATTTTGGTCATAGTGAATATTAACATGTCAAACCCCAGAGCTGTGGTTTACATGGACACTAATAATCCAATACTGAGAATAAAAAAAGAATCTAGAAAAGATCTATGGGTGGAATAAATAAATCATTTCTGAGCACATTTGCCTCATGTGTTGATTGTCAATGTCACATGTCTATATAGTTATAACGCTCCACAGCGAAAAAGTTAATTTTGGATTGATGTTTTTCAGCGATACAACTCATACAATATATTTTAATGAATTGCTCAATTTAGAGTCACTAATCAGCGTGATCTCAATCTGAGTAAAGAAATACTATCCATGTGAACATAACCATAAGATAAACGTAGGAAAACCTCTTTCATTTCAGAGGATCAATGAGACTGAGGTATTTTTAGGTCAAAACTCAAGATCCCGCAACAAACAGTAAGCCTATCACAGCTCTTACGTAATCCCATGATCGACGCTATTTTACACAGCTGCTATCATTTTGCTTAATCGCTGCAATTATTTCCCTTCACTTGAATAAAAACTGTTCATGGAGCCATATATTACAATTACAATCGGTTTAGAAATTTCATTCAGTTTCACAGGGGTAGAATATTCCTTTTCCCAAACCGATCAAAAGTCATGTAAGTGGTGAATTGGAATGACGTCAGACTCCGTTCTGTCTGCAGATGCTTTGCGTTGACGTAAATGTGCAGTGACGTTCGAGTGACGTCCCCTCAACTGTTGTGTGGCGCCGCGGAGAGCATGTTTTTAATAACAACTCTGAAAGCACTAGATATTATGGCACACTCAGAAAAAAAGAAATATTGAACTGTTTAAAAAGGTCCCTCAAAATTTAACTAAAGCTGGGATAGACTGAACCGAATTTCGGAACTGCTAGAAAACCCTGAAGACCAGCTACTATAAGGCTAACACAACAGGCAACGCAAAAGTGAATAACTTTCCGAATCATGCTGTTGCTTTAAGAATAAAAGTGTAAAAACAAGAGCAACTACTATGCTGGTTGGACAAGAGATCAGTCACATGATGTTTTCATCGACCTGTGCATGTCACACATCTATAAAACGGCCGTTCCGATTAAAAAATAGTGGTACATGTAAACATCAGATCGGAATCGATCACCTCAAATGTAAACAGCTGACCTGAAACCTTCAATCAGAATGAGAAAAAAATTCTCTATGTAAACCCAGCTACTATTTCCGCATTGTTTTCCACCATTTAAGACTAATCGAGCTATGCTCAAAATTGGACTTTCTGACTACAGTCCTTGTCCCAGTTTACATGCAGCAGAAGAAAATCGAATAACTGATGAGAACATGTCCTCCTCCACACTAGGTGGCGATATCTGTCTTTTCAGCAGGAAAATACCACATTAATACGTCTTGCTTTCCGGTTGACCTATGACGTCAAAAAATAAACAAGAGTCATTCATACGGCAGATCGGTGTTTCAAACAACAACCACAGGGACAATAGCACATGTTTTAATCTCGTACGTAATGTTCGCGCTACTTCTGTTGCAGATAAGATCCACACTATCCCTAACACTGTTTTTCTAGTGGCTCCGTTTACCTTCTTCTTCTTCTTCTGTGATCAGCTTTCTTGGATGTTTTTGTTCGGGGGTCACACGCCAGCGCAATGGTTGTGCGCAATTGAAAACTGCGGTTATCCTATACATGCTGGGGAAAATCGAATTCCAATCGCATTATCTGGGTGTCTCAGATAATAAGAACTCAGATTTGAATCGGAGTAATGTGTTTACATGCACTTAATTTCTCCTGTTGTAGGCCAATTAAGGCAAAAACTCGTTTTTTTCACGTGCATGTAAACGCACTGACTGATGACCCGTCCAGGGTGTACCCACCTCTCACCCCAGTGACAGCTGGGATAGACTGCAGGCCCCCTACCCCCCAGAGGACAAGCAGTTACCGAAGATGAGATGAGTTAGGGAAAATTAATGACACTGAAATAATAACAAAAGAATGATAGCATGCTTAAAACAAATGTTTAGTCATTTTAAAAAGTTGGTATCACTCCAATGTTTTTGTGTTGAGAACAGACACGAAGGCAGAAGTTGTTGAGCTTCTGTCCAAAGTTCACAAATCTTCTAACCAGCACCTCTGAAAGCTCACTGAGTAACATGTCGACATATTCAGTGCAAAAACAGAAACGTGAAGATGGAAACATTCGCTGAGTACTTGCGTTGCAGTATATCTGATGCTCTGGTCGCTTGGCAACAATAACTGCACCAGGCCATTGTTTGCCAAGAAAAGAGTAAAAGCACGTGCACACACTGACCTTTTTAGATTTCGTTTTGTATGGACTAAACAAAGCTTCAGAGATGCTGGTGGGCAGAGCCAACCTCCAGGTTTCCTGCACAC
The DNA here is from genome assembly GCF_022458985.1 of Mugil cephalus. NCBI lineage: Eukaryota > Metazoa > Chordata > Actinopteri > Mugiliformes > Mugilidae > Mugil > Mugil cephalus. The sequence goes on from NC_061778.1 coordinate 9,812,744, forward strand.
GCACGCGTCATCGCCATCAATCTTCTAATTAAACCCCGGTAAAGACGTCTGATAATTCCTTTAGTTTGCTCCTCAGTTTGGGCTATTTGGAAAGATTACGCTAATGTTTCTGGCTAATTTGGGAGCCTGGCACTTCTGATTCTGTTACTGGACCATATAATACTGGTGTGTATTGAGAGGAAACGACTAAAATCTCCTTTGAAACTCTTTCATTTCATGTCACACCCGCCACGTCCACACCATTGTCCGCATACACAATGGTGGACGGATGAGGCTCGGCCCAGATACAAAGCACTGAAGCGGTGTGGTTCAATCATGTTTAAGATAACGGGGCCTGTTAATTGCTCAGTAACAATGATTTCATGGACATTAAATCATCAGAAACAAGATTACCGCAATCACAACTTCTGATAATCACCTTCAACTGTGTGTATGTGTGTGTTATTCTCTTTCTCTCTCTACAGTTCGACAGCCTTTTGAAGCTTCTTTACACACTACCAGTTTTATCCTCCGGCTCTCCTTACAACGTTTATTTACATACATGATTATGCATGTGCAGCAGTGGAGGAATGCGTGCCTTGGTTTATGCTGAATGCCTCACATGTCTTCTCTTTGCAGCACCGACGTCTGACACATTTAACCACAAATGCCCTTTGAACGCAACACACGGGACGAGCAGACAAGGGAACAGAGGAGCTTGTTTCTATAGTGGAGGCAGGAGGGTGCAGTGGGCTTTGATCACATGCAAATACCACACGCACACGGGGGATATAGGTGTTTACGCCGGGAAAACAAAGACGACTGTTGTTGTGACTAATGCGACCTGAATAAAAGGTTTAGGTTTAAGTGGTGGTATTAATGTCAGAGCTGTATAAATAATCTGAATCTCCTGGTTCTGGGGAGTTGGTCAGTCTGACTACTGGATGCCTTTTCATCCCAGCTGTCCATCACAAGTCCCACCGTGCCCTTCCTAACCCCCTCTTCCAGCCTGCTCTTGGGTCCTAGTGGCAGGAAATGAAAGGCAAACTCAGATCTTAAATGGGTCTGCAATGTTACACCACAACAGAGCCCATAACCACCACGCCACCCCTCGCACCGACTCGGGTCTTTGAAGAAGATATTTATAAACCATTAGTGTGGCAGCGAGGCGAGGCTTGGCCGTTTTATCTCCCAGATCTGTCATGTGTTACCACGCGCGAGGCGAGCTGTGCCGACAAGAGTGACAGAGTGAGGGCTGATAGGGCCGCTGCCGCTCAAGTCTGGGGTGGAAACGTGGCGGCTGAGGCCCCCCCAACCGCCTGTGGGACACGGGCAGGGCTTAATGCAGCGGGGCTGTAATTAAGAAGCTGAGTGATCTGATTTCAGATTTCCACTGAGCTCTCTTCTGAGAGGAATTACAGGATGAGGCTCATAATCTGTATACAACGTCAGATGACTCCCAAATTCACCAGAGAGTTGTGGGGTGGGAAGTAATTTGGATGCATGTTTAAACTTCTGGAAAGTCAAACTCTTCTCGTTCTTTCTCTTGTTGATTTGGTGGCACATTTAGTTTCTGGTGGAAAGTGGTTTAATAAGCGGCGTTTCATGTACCATGGACGTATATTAAAGTCTATACATCTATGGTACATACGATAAGATCATGTGGTTATCACTCCGTCCTTAAATTACCACAGTAACACAAATTAATAACGACAAATGGCAGCAACCTGTGCAGTTCATACACAGGATACTGTATGATGCTTTTGAGACGTGGTACTCTACAGGAAAGTGTACAAGTATATGTAAGATTAAATAAATGATCAGCAAATAAATCAAATTCATAGTAAACTGTTGATTAATGTTAAATCTAACTTTGCTAGCTATATTAAACCAGTTATTGTATATTGATTGTAACAACTAATCAAATGTAACCAGAATACTGGGATTATCTATTGTAGGTCTATTATATGTTGTTGTATGCTAAGGATATCTGGCCAATATCTCGTCTGTCATTTGTGGGATTACGGGCTTTAAATAGCTTCCTTGGGGTGCCTCCATTTTACACATTTAAAGGATCCTTTGTACAAGACAAAAAAAAATTAAAATAAAAAAATGTACGTCATGTAAATGGTCAAGTGAAATAAAACTAAAACTAAAGTTAAGCTAGTTCACGTTATGCCTGGAGTCCTGTCCATCAAGTTTTGACCATCTCTTCTTAACTAATTCTCAATTGTCTAAAAAAAAAAAAAAAAAAAAAAAAAAAAAAAAACTGGCTGTGTTTTAAAAACTGGCAGTAATGTAAAATTTTACTAGTGAACAACACAAATTTCTTCACAAGCTACGTGAGTGACGTATGGTGTTTGTGTCATTTTTTCCTCAGGTTAAATTCGATAAAGAGCAGGCAAGTGACCAGTGTGTGGAGTAAATTAGACCCTGACTGGTTGCCATAGTGTTAACATGGTTTGGGAAACCCTCATATGGTAGAATTACTGGTATCAGCTCATCAAAACAAAGAACTGTTGCTTCCAATTGGCCTTTTTCTATTATTTTATGAACAAAATGATGGCATCTATGGCATGTGCTTGTGGAAACAGCATAGCTCAGTCAGGCGCTGTAGGTGTGCAGCTCTTCATCTAATAGCACACTGTGGCTGCTCCTTCTTTTCACCCCTCCATTACTCCTCGCAATATTTCAAACTGATCCACTGCAAAAAAACAAAACAAAAAACACATGCATTCCCTTCATGATAAAAGCCATCTCATGTTTTGCCCTTCAACTGCTTTTAATGCAAAGCCGCAGCAGACGGAAACGTTTAGTTTACATTAGCTGTAATCTCTGAACCCAAAGTCTGAAGTCAATTTATTACTCTGCATTCATATCCAGATATCTTTTATGGAGATTACATAAACCGTTCATAATGATAAAAAAAATATATGAATATGTATACAAGCGTTATCAGACACTGCAAACATTTATCTAATGAAATCTTGACATTGCCACTTGAAAGGATTTTGATAATACTACTTTTATGCTGAGTAAAATAATACAGCTGGTAGTTAGCTTAGCACAAAGACTGGGAACAGTGAGGCTGTCACAGAGAGATGTCAAAGGTCTGATGACATATTGGCCTGTCATATTTTTTTAATGGATGATGACTTTATCTTTGAGGAATGTGACATGTTGACTTTTGTTGCTCAGCTGAGTTTTGCACCAACAGTGACACATCAGTATTTTAGCCTTAGTCTAATAACATGTTTAAATGTACTTGATATTTTCTTCCTGTCTCCACTAGTTTTATAGTCAGGGTATAACAGCAAGTTTCATTTTACATAATCCCGTCTGTTCACTGATGTTTGACACTAAAATACTTCTACAATCAAGAGTTTAAACGTGAACTACGGAGCAGACTTCAAAGCTCATTCACGGTTCAGAAGTCCAGTAACTAGGAGAGATTGTCTCACTTCACCTCTTAAAAAGACACTCTATAGTGGGCTTAAGTCCCAGAGCCCGTGTATAGATTTTACAAAGTGAAATCCAATCCATATAACTCACTTTGAGGTTACTAATCAATATAAATTCAGCAGGGTTTATTTTCACCGACTATAGCTTCAGTTCTGTGGAGAAAACACATTTAGCCAAACCTATGGGTGCTAGTTTACTGCTCATAGAAAACCTATCCAAGACTTTTAAATCTGGATTTGATTTTATGACCATTTGAGAAAAACATTCAACTCTGACATATTATCACTCTGGGCGGTTAATATCAATATAGTCCAATGTTGTTGTTTTAGCTCTTTACCATGTTTTTTGTCTTTACCATGTCCTGATTTAAATATTGTCCACTATATTCACAATTTCATTGAGCTTTTTTGCAGAAAGCCTAAGGATTTTTAGTGCTTTGAGGACCAAAACTGTAGAGTAGCGTTCAGTAAAGCCAAAACAATGAGCTAAAGTATTGGATCGCAGGCGTTTGTTCCAATTAGTGATTTTGCAAAAAGCTCTTTAATAATTAAAAGATATTTTACTCAAAACAATAAAACGTCCGACTAATCTTTAATAAAATTCCAAATCCCCATCAACAAAGTCCCTCCAGAACTCATTACTTTACATCTTGTCTTGGTCAAATTCAAACAAGACAAGACATTGAGGTCAAAGCTCACCACACCTCGCGTCTCAATGTCTATCTTTACCTTGAGTAGAGAAATGAGAACATTAATTATTAACATCACCTGGTGCAGAATCCATTATATAGGCTAAATCAATATTTAAAAATAATCCTAATTATAGCACATCATTTTAACATGTATTTAGGACATGGAGGGAGAGAGGAGTCACAGCACGAATCCTGATATTAGTCCTAACGGGAACAAGAATTAGAGGGAGAAAAAGGGAGCGTTATTTAGTTAAAAAAAAAATTAAAAAAATAAAATAAAAAGGAATGTGTGAAGTCTTTGAAACAAATGACCTTTGTTGGTTTGAAATGCTATAATTAATAAAACTGAACACAAATATTTCCATCCTTAAAGAGGCAGCCGTGGAGGCGAGCTGGGCTCAGATGGTCATTAGTGATGGCTCTGCTGCCCTCATCCACACTGTTCATTATACGCGACCATCTGATACATGGAGATGAACCCCAGCAACCCCCTGGCCCGCCCACCCACATGTCCACCTACAGGAGCACAGAGCGCTCCGGACAAAGGTGAGATCGGCAGCTTAGAGCCGAGAGACCACGGGAAATGTAACTCCCACCTGAGCCCGGCTCTCCTTCTGCCACTCTG